>NW_013562488.1:2450611-3050611 GCF_000835505.1 Exophiala xenobiotica
CATCATCCTCATCATCCTCATCATCCTCATCATCCTCTTCATCCCCTTCATCATCATACGCCGTTTGCCATGCCCCAAAAAGCTTCAATGATACAATGCAATTTTCGTCGTATGCTAGCCATTACAAACACTTTTCTCCCCGGTCGTCTATGGGATGTCGAATAATGGCTTCATCTTCCTGATCAATGACCATTCGTCCTTAGACACCTCATCTCGGTAGAACTCCTTGAGCGTATCAATTGATTGTCGGGATATCAACGAATACAAGGTATCCTTCTCGTCCAGCTGTCGCCCATACAGTGGCTGATTGGGTCCTTCAATCTTAACCGCCACAGCCGGCTGTCCCTTCTTGCAAAGTGGAATAGCCTTGTGTTCTCGCTCAATCGTCGTCCTGGTACAATGTTAGCTTCAGCCGAACCACCGCATCGGAAATGACTTACACTCTACCCAATGAAACGATTTCTTTCACATGAGTCACCGGGTTTGTTCTAACAGCAGCAATCGGTGTTAAAGGTCGAAGACTGCCGTCGACAACATCCACTCCCACAACGATCGGATCTTTCTTGTTAAACACTTGCAACGGATGCAGCACACAAGGGAAGACGGCGTTGAGCTTGCTCTCCTCTTTCCTCTGCTCGGCAAGTTGATTTCTGTACTTGGTAAAGTCGTCGAAGAGGTGATAGATGATGTCGGCTGTGAAGATCTTGATGCCCTGGTCGTCGGCGTATTGCTGTGCTTCCTTGTCCACCTTGACATCGAAGCAAAGCATGACCGCGTACTCCTTGGCTTTTTCCAACATTGTGCCCGCCATCATCACATCGCGTTTGAAGACTGGACCAATCGAGATGTTGGCCACGGGGATCTTCATGTCTTTCAAGAACTTCAACAGGGCTTCCAGAGAGCCCAGTGTCGAAGCCTGTACGCTGACACCACGATTGTCTTTGGAGACAGCGGTAAGCAATTTTTGTAGGTCACCCATGACATCATCCTCCAAGTCATCCTCATCGTCTTCAGGTCCAACCACAAGCAATCGAGAGCCTGCGATAGCACCCTCCAGGTCATTGGCCGCAATCTTGACACCTAGAGCTGCTTTGACCTCTTTGTTGTGCACGTAAGCCGACTTGAGACGTAGTTCCTTGAGCGGTGCTGGCGTCAGAAGTGCTCGTATATTCGTGGCAATAGGTCCATTGATACCACACATCACAACTCGGTCACCTTCCCGAAGAACACCGTTGGACAGGATGACATCTATGGTCGTACCGAGACCCTCGATGACCTTGACTTCAAGAATGGTGGCTTCAACCTCTGACAGGTACATCAGGCTGGAAGTCATACGCTCTTGCGTCAGAGACACCAAAAGCTTTAGCATATCAGGAATACCTTCGCCAGTGTGAGCTGAGGTCGGGACGAGGGAGACGTAGCGTCTCATGTCCTTGTTTTCGTAGTAGAGTTCGGCGTTGAATCCTTGCTCTGCAAAAGCGACCTTGGTCTTTTCCAGCCGGTCTCGGAACTCATTCATGACACCCTTATTCTGCATGGCCAAACTTTCTTGGAAACCATTGTTATCGATTTTCCTCCAGCCATACAGACGATCAATCTTGTTGAGAGCGACAATGAATGGAATCTTCCGCTCCCTCAGAAGGTTCATAGACTCAATGGTCTGAGGCTCCAGTCCGTGCATGATATCAACCACGAGGATGGCAATGTTGCAGAGCGAAGAGCCACGAGACCGCAGATTCGAGAAAGACTCGTGACCTGGAGTATCGATAACGAGCAGACCAGGAACCTTGAACTCAAATTTGCCATCCTTGTTGACCACGGCTGTCTTTTGTTGCAGGGCTTCAACAGGGAAATAAGTGGCGCCGATTTGCTGTGTGATACCACCTGCTTCGCCTTCTTGAACGTTGGTCTGCCGAATCTTGTCCAGCAATTTCGTCTTGCCAGTGTCGACGTGACCAAGGATACAGCAAATGGGTGATCGTAGATTATCCTTAGATCGAGCTGCAAGGGCTTCCTCGTGCGCTTTTTGTCGTCTCGCAGCGGCTTCGGCTTTCCTTTGCGCAATTGCCCGTTGGTTAGAGGTGCGTTCTTCTTCTTCTTCAGAAGAGTCCTCTTCTGACGTGTCGGACTCGAACGGCTTCTCTTTGGGTGGCCGCCCAGAGTCTCGCATTGGCAAGGTCGAAGTCTTTGATGGTTTGGTGGCGTCGCCATTAGTTGTAGCCTTTGCGTCGCCGTTAACGGCCGATTTGGGTGCGTCTTCGTCCGACTCAGCATCCCAGCTGTCCTTGACCTCCTCATCAGCAGCCTGCTCCCAGTCATCAAGCCCGGATTCCTCATCCTCCTTTGCCGCTTCAGTCCCTGTAGCGGCGGCGGCGGCGGCTTCAGCTTCTTTTGCGAGTCTTTGGCGTTCGGCTGCGGCAGCTTCAGCTTCCTGTCTTGCTTTCTCTGCGGCGGCTTCGAGATCAATTTCTTCTTTCTTCGGACCCTTGCGCTTCTTGTCGAAAGCAGGCTTTTTCTTCTCTTCGCCTTTCTCGGTCAAACCTGCGACCTTCACACCAGCTTCAAGCATTTGCTGCAGGCGAAGTTCTTGCTGTTGCTTACGCTTCCTATCAGCATCCGAAAGGAGTTTGCCTTCTTTCCGGAGTTGCTCCTTCTTCTCCTTTTCTTTCTCCTTCTTGCGTTGTCTTGCCTCAGCCTTCTTCTTCTCCTCTTCAGCTTCCTTGCGCAGCCGTTCCTCTTCAGCCGCCCTCTCCTCGGCTTCTAATCTTGCCTCCTCTTCTCGTTGTCTGGCAAGAATTTCCTGCTGCTTCTGGATGGCTGCGAGATGTGCAGGAACCTTCCTTTTCTTACCAGCCTTGTCGGTCTCTGGTGCGTCAGCCTCGACTTTCTTCTCTTCAACAGGTTTCTCTTCGGCTTTCGGTGCGGGTGTTGGTGCTGTAGTCTTCTTCTTCGCAGCTTGTTCCTTCTTTCTCTGCTTCTCCCGTTCTTTCTTCTCACGCTCCTTTTCTTTCTTGGATTTTACGCCGCCACCATCACCATCCTCTCCATCTTCAGCAGGAGCCTCGACCTGCTTTTTACCACCTTTGCCCTTCTTCACGTTCCCGGCGAACACATCCTCTGCCTCGTCATCAAACGTAGCATCGGCCGGGGCTTTGGCGGCAAGATCTTCGGCAGGAGGAGGTGTAGCAACACCGTCTGCGTCTTCGCCCTCGACGAAATCATTGATAACAGGTTTGCCCTTCTTTGCACGCTTGTCCCTGTTTTTCCTAAGGGCAGCCATCAAGCCGCCGGCGTTCACTTCCTCATCTGCGGCAGCCTGATCTGCATCTTCTTTTTTGGCATCCGCAGTGGCTTGGGCGATAGGGTCAATGGTCTCGCCCATGTCGGCGTCCCAATCGTCCGCCTGCTTCTTGCCCGCCTTTTTCTTGGGCGCCATGTTGGTGGGTTATGTGGTGAGAAGATGGTCTTAAGGATAGGAAGCGTTCACGGTTAGGAGGCGGATACATAAAGTCGTGTGCAAAGTCGATGCACAAAAGACTGGTCGAATCTCGACGATTGATTGACAGATGATTAGTTGACAAACAAGATCTTGCAGTCTTTCAACTGCCTCTTGCCACAGTCACTTCTAGAAGAGAGTGAAACTCGGATTTAGGAGATGTCGTCGTGCGCAGATGGATGCATGGTGGGGGTTTGCATAAGAACTTTCGTCACTGACAAAAGCCTCGGATTGCTTGGCATCAATTCAAGCCTACTAAGCCATATCTACTATTAACGAAGCCAAACTCCGGTCAACATCTAGATCTATTCCTGAAATTCGACCTTGAGCATCGTCTATTCTGTTCAATCTATCACGTCTCCCGGATTCCCTCTATACAATCATTGCAGAGCCTCCCTGACAAGCTGATCAAGTCCCCTCTTCGGTATTCCCAACACATGATTTACGAGCAGATCCCCTTTGTCCTCCCAATCTGCATAACAATCCCCTCCACGGAGACCAGCTCTTCAATCGCAGCACTGTCTTGACTCCCATCTCCCGCCAACAGCCCTTTCTGCTCCTTGATATACTCGTTCGACGAGACCTGCTCGACCTCGAACTTTGGCCCCACCGCACCCTCCACTTTCCCAATCAGCTCATTCTGTGTCGTTGCCACGCTGTGCGCGTTGACCAGCTTGTTGCTGAGCCTCGCATCACCCACCCTCCCAAGGACCTTTGCCGTAGCCAGACCGATATCCGCCAGTGTCGATGCCGAGAACCTAATATTCCCTCCATCGAATACCCTCGCTTTATGCTCCTTGATATCCACAGCGAGCAGTCCAGACTTGAGCCCATAGTCGAAGAAATGCCCAGTAATCAGACTCGTCCACGTCAAATGGCTCCCATCAGGCCTTGATCTTTGCGAAAGCCCGATCAAATAGTCCCTTACCTCTTTCTTACTCTTGTACAATGGTACAAGCTCGAGCGACCTGGGGTCACTACTATCACAGCTTCCATAGTCTGCAGGGACGATATGTTTGACGCCGGCCTCGAACGCTGCATCAGCGAGCTTGATCGAGTTTTGCGTTTGGGAGCCCGAAAATGCAATGACAAGCGCATGTTGACCTCGCAGTGCCTCGACAAGCTGGTCCTTGGGCAGCGAGTCGTCAACCTGTTCAACCTTGACAGCTTGTTGGTATGTAGATTCGACGACTTGCGACTGATCACGGTGACTTGGAAAGACTTCATGTCTAGCAGGACTTGCAGAATGTTGGGCCCGACTTTTCCGTTCGGCCTATCAGGGCGACAGTGCGAATAATCGTCCCTGGCATGATGCGGAAGTCCTCTTCTTGGTTTTAGAAATCTAGAAATAGATGGTTTCTGCGAAGACATTGTGCAAAGTAGGGCGTCTTATGAATGGGGTCCAGCAGTGTAAACGACGTTAATAGCGCATGACAAAGGGCGGAAGGATCTTACCATTGAAATTAACCGACCACAGCCATGAGAGTGCCTATAGCGAGAGAAGCAAAATTGATGATTCCCTCAACATATAGAAATATTCACAACTCACACTTCGCGATGTTCTAAGGATCGGCATCTGCAACATTGTTTTGCGACCTCGCTACCCACGGTGGCATGAGCCACCAGGCACATGCAAAAGTCTTCATCGTGGATGTTTCTGTAGGGTGTGTCGCTGTTGCATGCAAACTCTGTGTAGACATCACACCTTACTTCTTCTGCACACACAATGTCGCAGCCTCAGTGCAATGTGAAGGAAAGAAGACGGGTCACTTTCACTTCCAAATAATTCATCCCTATGCAACCAAATGTACAGCAAGGCTGAATACTCCACCGTAGACACTATAATGATTGGCCATCCCCGGTGGTCCCCGCCCTATGCCAGGCTAGCTCAAAGTATCATCCAATCACAATACGCATCTTATCTTATCAGCCCCTTTCGTCCACACGACTCGGAAATCTCTGCCAGAGCACCAACGGAGCATTTCTGCGGCTGACAGGACAGGAGCGGACCAGCGGTTCATTTTGCCGCCTGATTTGCACTCAAGCAATCAAAGAACCACGGTAGTCCCAGGTCTGCCCATTAGTTGCCCACAATCGCACGCAAAGCCGGCAGAATTTTAATTAGCTGCCCCATTATCTCCCATTGGGATACAAAAAAAGACTTCCAAATTGGTTTTTCCAAGTTGGTAATATCTCTATCGATGGTGTTAGTCGCGCGGTACCGATACTGGCTTTTGGGGAGTACTTGCGACCAGATTGAGGCTCGAACTCAAGACCTTCTCCGTACATGCGAGATGTTAAGGAGATGTGATAACCAACTATTATACAGTTAACAACCCATACATTGTTTGGAGGAACATGTGATAGACGAACCTACACCATCCGGCCCTAAAGGGAGGGTATCCCTTAAGAGACAGCGAGGAGAACTTGCTCCTACATTTGTTGAAGAGAAATTGGCGGATATATAATATAACGCACGAACCAGAGGCGCCCCAAGTCTCGGGCGAGAAGCGGTAGGGACCCTGCCTAGGCTCAGGCGCGTTCGGCCTACGGGGCGAGCCTGTTTAAAAGAAAAAGTGGCACACCAAAATCACTGTCTGACCACTGCATCTAGAAGATCTCTTGCTTCTACCCTTGATAGCGTATATATTTTTGGTGTCGACATACTGATAAACTTATATCATTCGATAGAGCATCTCTCAAATAATATATCTATCTCTTTAAAATACTATGTTATCATATAAAGTTGTTCGTTCGGGCCTACGTGTTGTTACCAAATATTTTGGTGTGCCACTTTATTTTTAAAGAGGCTCGGGGGCCGGCATGGGTCTCCTAAAGAGCCCGGCGAAAGCACCTGGATAAGTCCGGAGAGCGAACGGAGCATTCACATCGGTCGTATCCAAGTCACGCATCGGAGAGTCAACCAGGGCCCAATCTGGCGAGGATCTGTTCTTGGGACCTATGCAACGTAAGGGAAGAAAGAGTAGTAGTTGTCGTGGCTTCTCGATAACGTTGGGAAACTGATTTAGCGGGGCTTGGACCGGTATCCAAGAAAGACAAAGCAGATCACATAAGTGGACTGTAGGAATAGGGGGCATAGCTAAGAATGATCTCCATGGAGGGTGCGTTTAGGAAAGAGCAATTCCCATTCCGTTCGTATCATTACATATTCCTGAGCGTCACGTACGAGGGGTCGACCTTGATGGGTATCTAAGCAGCTTCCTCAGCCACACAGCGACAGCCTCGACCCGATTCATCTTGGCTCCCAACACTTCGTAAGCCAAGTCATTGAAGGTCTCCAGAGTCTCCCCTTTCAAGACATTTCGCAGATTATACGGTCCCTCCTCAATCATCATGAGCAATCGGTCACCTCGAACATGCATATCTGTCAGTCGAATACCCGGAGGCCGAATAACGACATCGTCACCGTCGACATCGTTCTTCACAATAGGCACAGCCTTGATCGACTTCTTATCCAGATAGCTTGTCTGTTCCAGAAAATGCAGCAGCTCCCACTCGTTCTCATCGAGCAGGGACAAATGGAAAATCGTGCCATCGCTAGCACTGGCATAGAAGCGATGTCGTTGGCCTTTTGAGCCTGAGCTTGGACTCAGAAGAAGATTGTCGACCAGCAGTGGTAAGTTGGCGTGGAACAAAGGGTAAGGCTCTTCTTCGCCGTCCTTGCGAAACCCAGAGAAAGCCATGATATCAGTGGTGCCTGCATTCCAGGCAGAAAAGATCGCAGATGTGCCATCAAAGGGAACGACATCCATGGTTGATCTCGCTTTGTTGTCGGACTTATGTTGGAACAGCTTGTTGTCACGCTCTACCAACACAAACAGTGAATGTAGAGCCGTGGCGACGAATATGAGTGAACCTTGACAAGAGATTCTCTTAGCGTGAGACGGCAAAGGGTGCTTGGAAAGGGTCTTCCACTTGCGAGTGGCGAAGTCCAGATGATGGAGATGTAGCTCCGTTCCAACGGCAATCAAGAGAGAAGACATCTTGTAAGCACAAATGGCTGTGACAGGTCGGTCCGGGCTTCTGAACGCAACTTTTGGATTGGAATCTGGTACGCCCTTGCTAAGGTTTTTGGCGTTGACACAGACAACACGACCACTGCATTGTGGAAATCCTGGTTCTTTTTGTTCCAAAGCGAGAACGAACCATTCATAGTGATGCTGGCCGTCAGTGGGTGCCCAGTGAATCAATGCATTGACGCTCTCGTTGGTCTCTTCGGTCACAATAATTGTGAGTCGTTCGTCCAGTGAGGCTTCCATGCTAGGTTCGATTATCTGAAGGCCAACCTGCTGGAGCTTCCGTGGAGGCACAGAATCCTTATTCCCGCTGGCTTGCACCTGCAACCGACCGCGCGAATGGCTTCCACCAGGCTGTTTAGTGCGAGAGAGGCCAGTCAGCAGATGGGTATTCTCGAAAGCGACAACAAACTTCTGCAGATAGTCTGAGTATAGGACATGTCGAGGTGCACCGTCAACAGGGGTTCTTCTGGTGACGCCTTGTTCCTGAGCAATGAGGGAGCAGAACAAGAGCTCGTCTTCGGTAGCGCAGACCAGCAAACCGCCTGGATCTTGGTGAGGAGAGGACAGCTTCGGAACACGATGAAGCGCATTGATCGTAAATTGCGCTGATGGCTGGGACATATCAGACATGAGACGCTCGATAGTTGGGTCAAGACTCACTTCAGAATGATTCGTGATCCATAGGGACGAGAGGGTGTAGTCCACCATAGAAGCATTACAGTGGAGCGTGACACGACGCACCTCGGCTTGACAGAGGACGAGTGCCGACGATGCCTTAGAATGCGTCGAGAACACGGTCTCCTCAAAGATATGCACCGAAGTCGACCCAAGTTTGTACATATCGTCAAAAGTTACATCTGTCGAATCGTCAGTAGAGCTCACCATTGCGAGAGGAATACTTGGTACCCAGCGATCCCGTTTCCAGCCTGAGCTCCAAGCAGAGCATAATGCCATAACGAAGCCCACAGAGGACAAGGACTGGGCCATCGATACTTTGTTGAAGCGCAACCAAGGAGCTTATCGCTGAGCCCTCAATCCTGGCATCGAAGTCCTGAACTTCATACTGGAAGGCCAGCTCCATCGAAAGATCTCGAGAGATAGTATACCCGAGTATTTTTGCACTGTCGGTTCCTATCAGAACTATGCATGAGTTCTGCAACTTCAAACAACAGAGGGCAGTCGGTACATCGGTCAGGTGCGTGGGAGTCGCCGGCCTCACTTGAGCACCACCATCTGCAGAAGTCAAGATAGCCGCCAGGCATATGTCGTAGCCTGAAGCACCTTTAGATGCTGTCACGAGCATGCGATCCTCTTCGAATAAGGCTGCTTGGTGCAATTCTCCTTTGATGTGGAAGAACTCAGACAACGGGGCATCCCGTCCAGTCGGCATCAGGTTAACGCTTCCCGTTGTGATCTGAATGATGAATCGTTGGTCGAGTACAGCTGCAGCCAGTGTCTGATTTTCGAAGTCAAACCCAGGATGACTCTCTGAATTCGTGAATGACAGTTCCTGGGTGTCGAGTTCGAACGCCACCATTGTTGTTTGGGTTGGCTGTGATCCAAGGACCAAGAGTTCGGTTTGATCCGGCAATTCCAGTGTCCACATCCGGTCAATGAAGGAAGCATCGGGGAAAGGCACAGTCCACCCAACTTGAGCCTCCAAGCCATATCGGATATGAAAGAGTGATCCAGGTCCATGACCCCGACTACAGCATGCATAGAGACGATCCGGGCTCTCCTGCGACCACGGTCCATCCGGCTCAATGCCGGATGGACCAAGAATCATGTCGCGAAGAGGACAGATTGATTCAATGACCTGAGTGCATTCTGGAGAGCCCCTTGCAGAGACATGGAAAACACCTCCATCCGTCATGCTGCCGCCAACTATGAAGATGTCGCCACCTTTGCCAGGGGGCCCAGCAAGCATACAAAAAGCTGTATCGACTCTGATACCAAGACGGCCGATCGTCCAGTTCAGGTTGAATTTTGCACTCGAAGCCTTTTCGATCTGGAAGTATTGAAGCAGGCCATCTTCTCTGACCAAGACAATGTCGTCGCGCTTTTCCTTGTAGGCATTGTGACGTCTAGGCTTAGCCCATTGGACCCATTCAAAAGAGCCTGCAGCCTTTTGCCCAAAGGGACAATGAATCCGTTTGGTATTACTGGTATGGACGTTCTCGTAATACGAGACGCCGGTCTCCATGACCACCATGAATGAATAAGGCCGGGCAGAGGGTATGAGCATCGAAGGTAGCCTGGGCTCTACCAGTGCGCGACCGCTACTGGGCATCGGCCGTATCGTCTGAAGTGGGGATCGGGTGTCCCAGCTATATAGGTATTGATGTGTCGTCTGAATTTCCTCCCCGCAGTAGGCCAGGAGAAGAAGCACCACTCTCTCAGGGTCCGACTCGGGGCTGGGCAGAAATGTCATTGTCAAAATATCTCCGTTCACTTGGATGAAGCGTTGCTTAGGTTGTTAGTAGATGACTGCTACCCGTGGATCTGACATACCTCGTCTGAGGGTCGGAACGAACCATGTTTCAGAGGATCCCAACCATCGATCTCGGATCTGATCTCATCAACAGGACGTAACTTGAAAATGCCAAAGTATCCTGCAGGAGAGGCAACAGCAAGAGCACGAGACCTGAGCTTAATCAGCGGACCACCATCAGGGGGGGACTGAAGAGGGGTATACTGTGAGTCAACAGCGACGTATCGACACTGGCTCGACGGCAGGCCTGCTCCTCTGAGCAGAGGTCTCTTCGCGAAGATGAGTTTGACGTCTCCACTGCCGTCTTCTCTAGCGTAGACATAGATCAAGTCGTTGTCAACAGTAACGAGTACGAGTATCTGTGCCGGGTCGGTATCGCCGACTGGTTCTCCACGTATATTGTAATATTCTTGATCTCTCTCTTGTTTCAGGATCGCATCGACGGTGGGAATGACCTCCACATCCGCCGAAATGACTTTCGCGTCGGTTATCTGAGTTCCAAAGTCCAGCTTCGCCGTCGTGTTGACCAATTGGCCCGTTTCATTGAACTCGTGAAGTTGAACGAATGTCGCCCCAACAAACACAACATCCTCTTTTGAAGGTGATCTTATTCTTGCCGGAAGGATCCATCGGATGCTTGAGCTCGAGTTGAGAGTTCTCGAAAGAATGCCCGTTCGTTTCCGACGTTGAGTGCTGTCCACCTTTGGAGAGTTGACCCTCTTTGACCCATTCATGCCCGACATAATCACAGTGGACAAAAGCAAACGAAGATAATCTGGATACCAGCACGCGCCCTTCTCTAAGAGCGTTGGCCGTTTATTGATCCTTAATTGCTGGAAAGAAAAGTGCTGTAGGGAACAAAGCACGCTGTACAGGTCCTGGCTGGCGGTGTCTGCAAAGCGTTGTATCGGCACAGCTGAAGGTGTTATGGACAGGTAATGCAAGTATTTATGTCTCTGTCGTGAGCACCCAATTTATCGCGACATGATGGGTGTTGTCGTCGTATGATGATGGCGAGGGGTTAAGCCTCTTTGCTCAGGCACCCGGCCCAAATTGAATAGCCATAGACGTCTATCCTTGTCAAGGCTTCTCCCCTTGTGACAATGCTCAGCCGAGTTTGGATGAATCTGTTGTCTTGTGTCGGCGAAAGGACGTCACAGTAATGGAGTAGCTGAAAATGCGAAGACGAGAAGAAGGTGTCTTTGGAAGGGGTCTTCCCTGTCGAGTCCTCCGGAAGTCCAAGCCCGAGCTGACCAACAAGGCAATTTCTCCTTCGTATTTCCATCTTGACTATTGCATCTGCCACCACACACACCCTTGCATCTGCATGACTAGAGAAGGAGAAGCGGTGCATCCTTGTGCGAATTGATTCATTGCAACATTGGTCTAAACAGATGCAGCGGAGGCGGCACAGACTTTGACAAGTTGACACTAACAGGCTGGCTTTTGTCGTGTTACCTGTCACCTTTCGCGGCCACATCAGAATCAACCCCAGGCAATCATTGACATCTGTTGTGCCACAAGAGGGTTCTCTTCTTTGAGCCTATTTCAATTTCAACTCAAAGAGCGGCGAGCTTCCACTGTCGACCTGCGATCCTGCGAACTTTTGGCTAGAGGGTCTCCCACGGTAGAGGTAACGTCGACATAAGGTCCGATGCATATTTGATGCAGTACGTTTTTAAACCCTAGCAAGAAGGCACCTATCAATTCCGTCTATGGATCAATCCCAAAAGGAAAAGTACCGAGTCATCGAAGAAGCTTGCAGGCTAGGTGACTTCGACACCCTGGTCAAGCTAGCAACTTCAACCGGTGGCCTTTTGACCGACGAACTTCGCCGGCAAGCTTGTATGTCACCATGTTCTTTTGCTTGATACCTTGGTGGAACATAACTGACTCAGAACTTGGAAGGGCCGATTCTATTGGGTTGCAACAACGAGTCCACAGGAACTGAACAACAACACTCGAATCAGGCTTGGAGGGAACTACCCCGGCATCCCGATGAAGACCAAGTTCAGCTCGATGTCGATCGCGCTTTTGTTTACTACCCAAAAGGTTCGCGCCACCCTCTCTCATCAACGGTGCCACAGGTCTAAATGCAACTAGATGAATCCGAGCAGTCTCTCGACAGGCGGAAGACGGAACTCTCCAATGTCATTGTCTCGACACTGAGAAGTCACCCGATGCTTTCGTACTTCCAAAGCTATCACGATGTCGTACAGGTGCTTCTCCTGGTGCTTGGGGAGCCATATGCCCGCCTTGCCGTTCCACGAATATCTCTCCTGAGACTTCGCGACTACATGCTGCCCACGATATCTCCCGCGAGGAGACATTTCGAGGTTGTCTCAGCCATCGTCAAGTCTGCGGATCCCGAACTAGCCGACCACATATCTGAAGCCGAGAATAGCTTTGCACTCTCGGCTACTCACTCTTTATTCGCCCACGACATCCAAGACTATGGCGCCATTGCGCGGCTGTACGATTTTCTGCTTGCACACGAACCAGCCATGAGCCTTTACTTGTTCGCCACTGTGACAATCTCAAGACGGTCTGAGTTGTTCGAGATGCCTGCTGATCAATCGGACATACTAACCTTTATGATATCCAAACTGCCACAGACTCTCGATATTGACGTATTAGTTCAAGACACGTTGATTCTGTTCCGCAAACACCCACCACATAGTCTTCGAGGTTTCATCTGGTGGCGCCTGTCACGATACAGCGTCCTCAAGACATCGCGCAGTATTGGTCAGCATCAGAGCCTGGAGGATGCGGAACGTCTGGCTCAGAATCAAATCGAGCAGCTTCGTAGGGAGGAGCAGCTACAGAAGAGGATGAGATCACTGGCGAAGTACAGGAGACCAGCCCTGTCGTTGACCACTGCTTTGCTCATTGGAGCAATCTCTTATTGGATCAGACGAAATGGACAGGACAGATTCATTTGGACCATTATCTCCTCAACAACACGACTCTTCTCGCAGTGAGACTTATGCAGACCGGTCATAGGTCACGGAGGGCGAAACCGGGAAGCAGAGCTCGCGACATTGGAGACGTCAATGTCATCCTCAAGCTGAGAAACACCAGCCGCAAAGGTTAGCGGCAATGGGTGACTTCCAGCTAGTACCGACCCTCCGCTTCGGGCGTGCAGGTGATGTGCCATCTTCAGCTCATTATCCATCTTCAGGCGAGCTTCTTTATCATCCCGATTGGAGCTCTAATTGTGTTGGCTGGTTCTTAGACGGAGGGAAAGACCTCGCCTAAGCCATTGCGGACAATCGGAACTGTGCTACTGGAGCTTCCAGCTGTATCATATGATTTCTTATGTCAGTACGATGGCACTTGTAGATCCAAAGTTCTGTTGCCGGAATCGTCCTGCTTCTTGACCCGTGTAAGGAATTGTCCATCCTTAGCGACTCACGCGACCACTCCTCTCGAACATTCAGAGATGCCTCGCACGTGTCAAGAAGAATATGCGCACAAATGACGGCTGGCGTGTTTCTCTCAGGGTGGAAGAAGTGCGCAAAAGTTTGGTCATTACAAGCCACTCCTGTTCACGTCAAACATACAGGCAACGTGTTTGCACCTTCGCAATATTATCCCACTCACTTCAGCTGCAACTTCCACATATTGCATTTTCGCAAACTGTTGTACCTTTGTCGTGAGCATATAACGCAATGGCAAACCGAGGCTACGACGTCGTCGTCGACGTCGACACGGAGGTACATCTGCTCCTACATATCTATCGCACATGCAACAACCTAACACTGCTCAGGGAGACCTAGGCCATACCGATCTACAGGACGACGACCTGGAATTTCACCCGTCGAGTATGTCCAGCCCTTGCGCTGCGCTTCCATCATCATGTCAAGTAGGCTAAGATGTGTCAGACTTCGAGACCAACCCTTCGAACCGCAAAGTCCAACCAGATTCCACACCTTTCCTCGCCAACAGCGCGACAAACCCTGCAACTCTTCCCAATGACCCCTCAGCCGTTCCTCCCAAGCACATGCTCTGGTCGCTCTCCTTTTACGCGCAGTTCTTCGACGTCGACACTTCGACAGTTCTACACCGCTGCCGGAGCGCGATCTTGCCTTTCCTTCCCAACCAACCGCCCTTTCTCGACACATTAGACGGCAATCCCGACCTCTACGGGCCCTTCTGGATCGCCACGACCGTGGTCGTCATTCTCTTCCTCACAGGCACAATAAGCCACAAACTTGCGACCGAGGGCAAAAAGCATTTCGTATACGACTTCCGCCTCCTGAGCGGCGCAGCAGGCTTGATCTACGGCTATACACTATTGGTCCCACTTGGACTCTGGGCTGCCCTACGCTGGTTCGGCGCACAATCGCTGGAGCTTGTTGAGTGCTGGGCGTTGTACGGATATAGCAATCTGTTCTGGATCGCGGTTGCGTTAGTATCCTGGTCGCCGCTCAATGGCCTTAACTACGCCATAGTTGGACTAGGATACGGCGTCAGCGTCTTCTTCCTGCTTAAGAACTTGTATCCTGTCATCAGTGCCACGGAGAAGAAGATCAGCCAGATACTGTTGGTTGTGGTGGTATTGTTGCATGCGGGCTTGGCAATTGCTATCAAGATTCTGTTCTTCAGTCACAAGAGTCCTGCTAAGGATGGGGAATGAAAACGGGGATTCGTACACTTTATGCTCGGTCAGGTTTTGGGCTCGGCTTTCGGCAAGTGTTGGGAAACTGGGCAGTGAGAAATGAGCTGGGGGGTTTGGGGGGAACCCAGCATTGATGTATCAATATCCTTATGAGTATAGATGGGATTTATCGGGGAAATTACAGCACGGTTACTCAGGTCTAGGCTCTCCGTGCTGGCGCAGTTTTTAAATTCCGGCGCATGCATAGAGTGACCACATCTTATGCGCCTAACAAGTTTAGGCATTGGCACTTTGGGAGACTGACTTCTCAGAAGAGCGTGCCGAAGAAAGACAAAGTAATGCGCTTTGAATGAATTTGACTTGATCTAGCCTCGGCAGCTAACAGTCCATTGTCATTGTGAGGAGACCATTTCTAGCATGATCTTTCTGCTCTTGCAATATCATGACTCCTTCTCTCATGCAAACGCCGAGCCTTCCCATTTCTGGCTGTGCATCTCTCCTGCCATGCGCACCACACCATAAACCAAGCGCGCAACCTTTACTTGATCTTCTTCTTTGGTCGGAGTTGGTTGGTGTGTCCACACTTCTTCTTACGGCAGTTGGTGGCTCGCGGTGGCAGACGGGCGTAGCACTTTCGGCAGATCATCTTCTCGCAGTTGTACTTGGAGGCAAGAGCCTTGAGGGAGGGCTCGATGATACCGCCACGGAGACGGAGGACAAGGTGGAGCGTTGATTCCTACATTCGCAAGTCAGATCCTGAAGCTCGGATTCCGCGCCATCGGTTGCAGAGATCGTACCTTTTGGATGTTGTAGTCGCTCAGGGTTCGGCCATCCTCGAGTTGCTTTCCGGCGAAAATCAATCGCTGTTGATCGGGAGGGATTCCTTCCTTGTCTTGGATCTTGGACTTGACGTTGTCGATGGTGTCGGATGACTCCACCTCAAGGGTGATGGTCTTGCCCGTGAGGGTCTTGACGAAGCTGTTGGGTCTCCTGTCAGTCTACAGTTCACTTTGCGAGTTTTCGGCTTCGGTGGCGCTGGGATGGATAATTCGACGTCGTCGCTCGCTGGACTCGAGAGGGCGGGGACACTTACATCTGCACTGTGTTAAATGTCAGTATGATCAGCTCAGCATATATGCAGTAAGGGAGACTTACTCTTGACAGTATCTTCGGGTCACTGAAAACGGGTGATGGTCGTGATGATGCGTCGACGAGGGGGAACGCACTTTGAAATGTTCAGTGTGCAGAATTGGTGGTGCCAAGACATAATCACGTGGAATTGAGGATCTGGCTTAGTCATCTAGCTCAATGACATCAAACGAGCTATCGCAGATTGACGAGACAACAGATTCAGGCCACCTGCTGTGTTCTCTCTCTTACTTCGACTTCGGCCCAAAATTCGGCGCTCAAGTTATGCATGGTCTTATCCTGAGGCCTAGCCTGTTATGCTCTACTTGTTCACAGGAGCCGGCTAACCTCCAGCAGCACGGAATGCGAAGTGTTCAATAGGTTAGCGTTTTCAATTGCTTTTCAGCAAACCCTCTTTCCGAACCGGCTAGTCTCTTTACATTTACCAGACGAGACTCGCATATACTACGTAGTATATCTTGAAACGAAGTCCTATCACCTCCGCCTACACGGATGAGCAGGGATTGGTAAGCTCTTCGCTCAGATATAAGGCGAACAACTGTAGACATCGTCGCTCTTGGCCCCAGCTTTGAACCACTCTCTTCTCCCTGATAGACTCTGAGGCTTCAACAATCCATGTACACACTCGCCCTGGCCTGTGACTCTTGACCATCTTGCAACTTCGTCAACATGAGCACCCAAACACCTCCCGTCAAACAACAACCCGCAATCATCCTTGGCTGCGCGAACTTCGGCTCCCCCGACGATCCAACGACCAGACACCACACACCTGCCGCAGCATCCGCCCTCTTCACAACATTCAGCTCCTATGGGTACCATACCATCGACACCTCAAGACGCTACCCACCCCTCGCCGGCGGCACAAGCGAAGCCGTAATCGGCTCTGCACTCTCGTCCCTGCCTCCATCCATCAACCTCGATATCGACACAAAAGTCCTCTCCGCCCCAGGCTGCCACACACCAGAGAACATCGCCGCGTCCATCTCCGCGTCTTTGGCAGCTCTAGGCGTTCCCTCAGTACACAGAATCTACCTCCATTTCCCCGACCGGACCCAACCACTATCAAACCCGGTCTCTGCGCTCTCCCAAGCCGTATCCACAGGCCAAGCCGCGCAATGGGGTCTATCAAACTATACGCTCGATGACGTCCGGGAGATGCTCTCCCTGTGCGAAGAGCACGGCTGGACCAAACCCGCGGTATTCCAGGGCGAGTATAACGCCGTGAACCGCGAGACCGAAGAACTCATTCCGTACCTACACGAGAACGGTATCGCATTTTACGCGTACAGTCCCGGTGCTGGGGGCGCACTGGCGCCGACAGGCACTCGACTGGCCGCGCCAGGGCCGGCTGGAGATCGCGTGCGGCGGCTTTACGGAGGCGAAGAGGTGCAGCACGCGATTCAGCGGGTGCGAGATGTCGCTAGCAAGGCCGGGCTGAAGGGCCACGAGGCCGCGATAAGGTGGGTTGTTTGGGATAGTTTGTTGGATGGGAATTTCGGCGACGGCGTGATTATTGGAGCGGGCAGTGTGGAGCAGTTGAAGGAGACGCTGGATGTGATCAAGAAAGGTGGCTTAAGTGAAAATGTCAAGCAGGTGGAGGGTGTGTGGGAGACCATCGTGAAGGACAAGGCTGAGAATGGAGTCGCTGGTTGATAAATTGGTGCCAGCGAGCGCTGGGAACCCGAGACCCAGTTCAACAGCAATGACACGACTTAATCTGGAGCACGCATACTCACATGTTCAGTAGATTTAGCAGCTGGACTGGCGCTCGCGTTGAACGCAGAATGGACTGATTTTCGTCGTAGAGCTACGGCCTTAGGCTCGTTATACCATATTTGCAGAGACCGCAATCTGATTAATCGGATTCTTTCCTTGCTCAATTTCAAGTGTGGTATTCGATAGGTCCCAAGGCACATAACCATTCTTCCCGACAGATGCAGTCTCGCTGGCGGTAGACAGTGGCATGAAAGACCAGCCCTCAACAGAAAGCATGAGCAAGCTATGTTAATCAATGATCAGTTTCATTGAAACTCGATTATCGTCTATCTACCAATACATTTATAGTCGCCAAGTTCTCTTGCCTGACTGTGCTGGGAGCGACCTCGTTCAGTCAACAGGTTCCTCCTCGAGTAACAGCTTGAAGCTGAATGGCTCAAATGGTACACCCTCCCCAATGAAGTGTTTACTCATGGCCTCGACCCAATGCAGACGCAAACTGTGCAACATTGCAGATGTGCCCTCCATGACACACAGCACAGCAATAGTCAAGACGAACCAGAAATAGAAGGTAATGATGATCATCGGGACCTGTGCAGCGCCTTTCATGCCAAAAGCGTTGCCGAGCGTCATGGTCCACAAGACGACGGACAGCTGCTGATGAGCAAGCGAGAGAGCCCATAGACGCAAATATGAAGCTGTGTGGGACACACAGTTGAGACAGAATTCGATCGTATCTGAAGTGCTTGTTAGCATAAGATCAGGAAGTGGATGAGCAAGGAGTGACTTACGGATGGTCTGATGGATCATGACTTCAGAAAATTCAAACTCTTCATGTTCATCTTCGCCAATATTCTCGGTGATCATTGCTCCCTCATCGTCGTGGTCTTCACTTGGACGGCCGTTTGCACGATGACTAGTGTTCTCATCGTCATCATCAAGATCCGTAGCATGAGTGACGCGGCTCGTGTCGCCTATACCACGATAGCCCTTTGCTGCTGTCTTGTTGTGTTGGTAACGTAGGTAGAGTGGCTTTAAGAGCAGAAGGATCGGCACGTTAATGACAGCGACGAGAACAAGAACGACCTGAACCCCTGCTTGACCGCTGTACAGCTGTTCGCCTTTCTCCACAGTACCCGGCGCCAAAAACATCTGAATCAACATATTGAGCAGTGACGGAGGGCTCCTGCCTTCAGCTGCCCAGTCGATCGACCATTTGTAGACAATGCAGAAACTCAGGTATCCGAAGATACTTTGGAAGAAAATCATGCCGGGCAAGAAATTGCCCCAAATGTCAATAGGTGACTTGAAATGTCTAGCGTTGACATAGGAGAAGCACAGAGCATAGGTCATATGTGCCCAACCCATCAGAATAGACAACTTCATCTTCAAACTGTTGCTGAAAAGAAGGTCGTTCTCGGAACCATGCCATGCCCAGTCAAGGCCGAAGGGATATCGGTAACTGCCCTTGAGGTGGGCGGTGACCTCAGGTCGCCCGTCTTCGGGATACTCCCAAGCGGAGGCAAACGGTGTGAAACCTTTTGAAAAGACGTCGTTGTAGACCAAACCGGTGTACATGGAGAAGATACCCATCATTAACATGATGTATCGGCCGTAGAAAGCCATGGCAAAGAGTTCGTCTTGCTTGGATCTTTGAAGCGGCTTCTCCCAGTAAATCATTGCAGTAGCAGCCATGGCCATCAAGCTTCCGTGACCAAAGTCGCCGAACATGACAGCGAACAAGAACGGGAACGTGACGATTGTGTAAAGGCCAGGGTTGACTTCCTGATACTTGGCAGTACCATACGCATTGATGATGGTTTGGAAGCCCTCCGTAAACTTATTCGTCTTGTTGTATGTCGGCGGAGTCTTGTTGGTCTTGATCTGGTTGACAATGGTAGGGACGGAAAGGCCAGCACGGTCATTGACATCTTGCAAGGTAGCTCTGATTTGAGGCAGAGAGTTTGTAGGGCACCAAGCTTCGGCAATCAAAGTCTTCCTTGCATGATCGTATGAGCACATATTCAGCGCATTGTAGACAGCCTTCTCTTTCTTGATCACGATCAACCATGCTGCGAGGGATCGGGCGATGGCCGTAAGTTCGGCATCGAGAGTGTTCTTTGTATTCCGCAGGACGCTGGCAAGATCGCTGAGACGAGTGTTGACTTCGTGAATTTGGTCTCGTCGGATATCGGCGTTCTCGTCAACGCTGTAGAGGTCTGCACCGAGGGACTCGGAGATCTTTCGAATCTTTGCAATGATTTCCTTGCCATGGGCGAAGATGACGAAGACGTTCTTCCTGATCTCCTCGTTCGTTTCAGGGTCGATGATCGGTTCAGGAATTTCGGACTGGTTCATGTAGAGATTGCCACGCAGTGTCCTCCACAAGATACGTTCGAAAGCCGGCAGCCTTTCGCGACGAATGACGCCTGCCACAAAGCCAATATTCATCACCGCAAAGCTCTGCTGTTGGCCGACATCGCCATTAGCTCTGCCTTCCTCAGCCTCAGTGTTGCGGAGGAGAGGAGCATCATCATCATCCATGCTTTGTCTGATATCGTCGCTCTGTCCATGTGCTCGGTCAAAGAAACCACCCGCCTCTTTCAGGACCCAACGCCACTCTGTCAATTCGACTTCCCTTTTCTTGAGCGTCTCGTAGCTCTCGTTCAAGCTGCTGACTCGATGCTCTAGGGTCTCCGATCGCTCGGCAAGCTCGTCAATCTCGCTGGCCTGAGGTGCAGCGAGCATGTCTTGGTCAAACTCCCAATGGCTTCGCATCTGAATGCCTGCTTTGTCCATCTGGGAGTGAAAATACCGCAGCTGCCGTTCGACATTATCGAGGCGGCGAATCTCTTTGGTAAAGGTGCGTTGGAAGGCAGTGGTCTCCGCATTGAGGTCCCGGAACTGTACTACACCGATCTCTCCCAGGGCAGAGACGACTTCGCGGCCAATATCGTTAGAGATGTAGAGCTGGGTCAGGGACATGCCCGCCGAGCGGAAGAGCGTGTCCTTATGGGCCATGCTGGGCGGTTTATGTGAGGAGAGAAGGCCGCCCAGGCCGGGATGAGAACGGTATAAAGGATTGAAGACGCAGGAGAGAGCTTCGATGACTCTGTCCGTGCTGGGTTGATACCAAAGGATGGCCGCCTGCTGTCGAAGACCTTATCTCGATGATGCACAACTCGATGGAGCTTGGCAGCTAAAGATGACTAAACCCGCTCGGAGCTCACGTGCAATTCACCCTGGAGCGATGCCGCTTTCGAAACCAACTCACCCTCTCACCTTCAGAAGTTCACACTCACCCTTCATCCCTTCCCCTGCTGTGGATTCCGTTTCCCCGGCAGTCTTCGTATTCAGCGGCGATAAAGCGCGTTGCCTTCGCAAATGAATTTACTATCATCCGATCTCTGACGTGGCCATCGCCGTAGCCATTGGATGTAGACCTCTTGGTTCGTATTACAATGCCGCAACATCTCAGACCACTTCAAAAGATGTGCAAAACCACATCCTCCGACGAGCAGCATACACATAACAAGGAACAGAGACTTGGCTGATTGATGAGGCGCTTTTTGTGGTCAGAGGAATCTCCCGACGCACGACGCCAATAGATCTTGATGTCGGATTGATTTGAGTTGACTACTTATCATCAGCTCGTTTTCAATTCTGCCACGTATTGCCGACATCCGCTGAACAAAGATAGGCCGAGTGCTGGTAGGTTGCACTCCGTTCTTGTCTACCATCCACCATCATGTTGTGTCGCAGCTGCTCAAACATACAATTTCAATGGTTTGAGGAGATCCCCGACGCTGCCACATACGCACAGAATCTTGCCAACGCCGTGTTCGAAAGTTGCAACAAATACGTTGTCTCATCCATCGAGCAAAAGTTTTACATACACCAGCCCGACTTCCACCATCTCACCAGTTCGAAAGACGAGGGTTGCTACCTCTGCGCTGCTCTGTGGTATGCGTTCAAGGCTCCATCCAGCGATCCAAAGCAAGGTGCGATTGACTCCATCACCGCTGGGGATTGCTCCGCGCCCTTGACCACAAATGATCGTCAGTGCAGCAGTCACGAAACACCCGGCTTTGTGGACAGAAGCCCAGTGATATGGAGGGTATTTGCAAGTCGCCGTCCCCAATATGCTTCCGATATGTGGTTCAACGTGGAGAACTTGCTCTACGTGTTCTGTGGAAACTACCAGAGGAATATCTATCGGGTCGAGACCCCCAAAGGTAGGCTACACAGCTAATACCCTACGAAAGTTTTGTGCTGAGAAAGCAGGGGTCTTTGCGAGATTTACAGAGCGAATCCATGAGCTATGGGAATCCAAAGAGCTACTCCAGCTTGATGACTCTACTCAGTCCGACACTACGTTAGAGTTGGCCAAGCTATGGTATAGCAGTTGTATCTCGAATCACCCAATTTGTGCCGAACGCGATGCCCAGACTACGACGAGTTCCATACTACCGAAAAGAGTTATCGACCTTAGAAGTGCGGGAAGTGAACCAGTCCTGTATGAGCCGGCTGAAGGCGAGGGCGGCAAGTATATTTGTCTTAGCCACTGCTGGGGAGACACAAAGCCTCTGCACATAGTAAGGCAAGACGACGGTTCACAGTCAACATCACCTAGAACATACAGTCTCCCACCACTGGCGACTTGGCCGCAGACTTTCCAGGATGCTGTTGATATTGCTCGAAAGTTCAACATTCGTTATCTGTGGATCGATAATACCAGCATTAAGCAAGGCGACAAGGAAGACTGGTCCACAGAATCGCAGCGTATGGCGCAATACTTCGGCAACGCTACATTTACCCTAGCTGCGACTGGTTCAACGAATGACGACGCTGGTTTGTACTATCCACGAAATCCTCTACTTACATACCCTCTACGTCTTCTCGAAGCCGCCGATGTGCCTCCTCGCAACGACTACTACGTCAGTCTGATGGGACTAAATCACATTGATCAACACGAAGTGCTGGACGCTCCCCTATATTCACGAGCTTGGGTCCTTCAGGAACAGCAGCTATCACGACGTATACTAAAGTTTGGAAAGAGGGGCATCTACTGGGAGTGTTTGTGTTGCTCGACGACGGCTGCCAACATTATGCCGGGGGAAATGACGCCATATCACCATCAGGGTTTCGGTGGCGGTCAGTTCTTGAGGATGCAAATACACGCTACCCAATCGAACACTCCAGCTAATGCTGGGCGCAATCCCTACTTGGATCTCTGGTATGCCACTGTTCAAGAATTTACGTCTCGGAATATGAAGATGAAAAGCGATGCACTTCCGGCCCTCTCCGGCCTTGCTCAGTCTTATGCATGCTACATGAATAAGGACGATCAATATGTTGCCGGTTTGTGGCAAAGCGATCTGCTTCTCGGGCTATTATGGACAGCGGAAGTCGCGGGCACGCGTCGATTACCAATCCGAGCTGGTCTGACCAACTACGATTCAACTGGTTTCTCTGGGCCGTCCTGGTCCTGGATATCGCATTGCCATCGACGGATCAGGCTGTATTTTGCCGAAAAGATCCTGCCGGGGGGTCGCTGCAATTACCTGGAAAATACGTCCCTTGTCGGTACCGAAGTCACCAGCGTAGACATCGAGTATAAGCCTTCGAGTGCACCGTACGGGGAAGTCGAAGCCGGCAGGCTATCCATCAAGGCAAGGTTGCCATCCGTACGTATCACGACGACACCTTTCAAACCAAATGGCAACAGAAGAAATATGGTCCATGACTCGATGGCCAAAACTACCATTCTTCCTCTGACCATGGACAGGACGGCGTTTGACGAATATTGGCTCGACGTGGTCATCGAGGGCGAAAAGGGCCTTTCACTGCGCGGCGAGTGCGACATAGATGACATGGACTCAGAGCTATGGTTGTCACGCGTGCGAGACGGTGAGTTTGAGGCAACGTTCCTGCCGCTGATCATGTATCGAGGAGACCCGGAGGGTTTAAGAACAGCTGGATTAGTGCTGCTTCCGAGTGAAAACGGTAGAGATGAATTTGTCCGTGTCGGCCGTGCCCAAGTTGACCTACCAAATCGACACATATTCGAGAAATCAACGCTTCCAATAAGGCAACTTACTATTGTCTGAAGCAGCCTCGAGATGTAATTGAAAACTACCGCTCCACAATCCTTAAACCACAACTTGTAACTACAGCATCCCAGATCGCGGAAGGAACCAATGCTGAAAAGGATTCGATTCCAATGCAATAAGCTGGCGTGCCGTCCGAGATATCACGGGCACCCAACTGGTGACTTGGACCAGATGATCCGAACTCACGTGAGACTTGGCACGATTAGTCATCTCAATCTCCGTGCCGAGACGTGTAAACTAAGTAAAGTTGGAACAAACGTACCAGCTTTGGATGTTTCTTCTACTTCTTCATTGTACACCTGAAGCAGCCAAGAGTGAGTTCTATCCTTTGAGAACCTGATCCTGCGGCCTGCTGCATGGTGAAGGCCACATGCTTGCGCCGTCGCGACACAATGCCGTGGGCCTGATCTCTGGCCTGGCAAGCCGTCCCGGCGTCAACTCCAGAATTCTGGGTGGATTGGCTATACGAGCTATTCGACCAGCCTCCATAGCCTGGCATGGGTCCTCAGTACTCAGTTATGTCCCACTGTGTAGTTCAGCTTGCTGCACTCCATCAGGGACTATTGGTGGAAGGCGATCGGTGTGGATTTCGGCGAAAACAAGTCAGACGACTCCGAGGTACGTGATCAAACTATTCTACTGAGGCTGTCATGGTATGTTGACGGGGTATGTGGCTTAGTATACAAGCGCAAAGTGCTCCAACAAGGGCGTGGCCTGTCAAAGGCTGGATGCAACTTCGCAATGCTTCCTCGGGGCCCGAGCGATCACAGACTGATAAGAACCAGGAGACTAGGTAAGCATCAGACACTCAAAATCCGGCTCGGGGACATAGATGCTTCCTTCCACAACGTAGTGCGATCACGGTGGTATGTCATCGAGGAGCACGAGTAGCACCTATCCATCGCTCAGTGCTTCCTCAGGCAGCATCCATCTCATCAGTTTCGCCCCTACCTGGCTCTTTCCATCGTCAACACGATCTCCGGATGAAGAGGTAACACCCATGCTAACCACACAATTCTTCCAGTGATGCTCGATCAAAAACAACGCTGACAAAGATCCTCCCACGCCTTCCCACGCTGCACGAGAACATCTACACGCTCCCCAACATCTTGACCTTCACACGGCTCATCGCCGCTCCAGCAGTGGGCTACTTCATCCTGACCTCGCAGCCTCTCGCCGCCGTATCGCTCTTCTTCTACGCGGGCATAACGGACCTTGTCGACGGCTATCTCGCCCGGCGCTTCAACTCCACGACAGTAGTCGGCACGGTGATCGACCCCATGGCCGACAAGGCTCTTATGACCATCACCGTCGTCTGCCTCACGGTCAACGGCACGCTGCCGCTGTGGCTCGCCACGATAATTCTCGGCAGAGACGTCGGCCTGGCCATATCCGCCATCTATTTCCGCTGGATATCCCTGCCCCCACCCAAGACGATGGCGCGGTACTGGGACTTCAGTCTGCCCAGCGCAGAGGTGCATCCGACCGAGATCTCCAAGATCAATACGTTTCTGCAGCTGCTCTTGATTGGGAACGCGATGATATTGCCCGTCCTGCCTGAAAGTCTGGTGCACGCGTACAATCTGACAGGCGTGTTCGAAGGATGGATGTACCTCGTAGCCGGGACGACGGTGTGGAGTGGGCTGAGTTATGTGGGCAACAAGTCTGCTGTGAAGATTCTGTCAAGCGGAGAGATCGAGGAACAGATGGCGCAAAGGGAGAAGGCCCGGCGGTCTGAACAGAAATAACATGACGCCCTTTCTTTCGTGGCGAGCGCTAGAGGCAGAGGCTCGGTCGTCAACTGTACATTATCATGTTGTTGGAGGAAACAAGGCAACTTCGTAGAGAAGATGGAAACATTGTATTACACTCTCGTTATTCATCGATCGTTCATTAAATTCGTTCTGAGTTCTTATGGTTTCAGCCTTGATGAAGGGCCGAGTATACGCACAGCCGTAGAATACGCGCCGTTCCTACATATCGGCCAATGCGAGCCTGAATAGGCCGGTCTCATGGTGAAAGTAGTAAAAGCCTCGTGTCGTTCGTACTTGGACGACATGCTCATCTCCCCACGGCTCTCCCTAACCTCCCCTGAGCCGTAGGTGGGGCCTGGTCTGGCCAACTCCCCACCGCATCATCAACCTCTTCAAGGAAAGTGGTTGAATTGTGTACGCTCGTCCCGCCCAAGACAACTCTCACACCAGGCACAGAGGCATTCACTTGGGCAACCATCTTTGCTTCTTCGTAAGTCACGCCGCCAATCATAAAAACAACAATGTCTTGGGGCTTATCGCGCGTGTGGCCTTCGAGAAACGGATACTGCAGCTCCTTCAGGCGTCCTTGGATGAGATTTTGCAACGTGTTCTCGAGTCGGGGTGAGTGCTGTGTATACACATTCTCGACGCCCTTGAGATTGAGATTGCGTCGGAACTGGTTGAACGGCGATGATGCAGATTCGAAAAGATTGGTGAATCCGCCTGCTACCGGAGCTGGCTGCAGACTATGGTGATAGGCTAGAAGCTTTGGGATGATTGAGAGTTTGTACGGAGCAATGTCGGCGACAGTGGTGAGCAGGTCGAGGAGCACGGGAAGGGCATTGTTCGGGTTTCGTTCGTAGCGAATCGCATATAATGCGACCAGTCGAATCTTATTGTCGGCTGGTATTTGGGGGTTCTGGATATGTTGTTGAAGAGACTTCAGATCCGTGGAGTGGTTGTCGTTGCAGACCAAGCTCTGCTCGAGTTCTGATACATCGAGTAGGAGATCAGCCGACACCCGGCGACTCAGTTCACTGACTAGTGTGACGTGCTTGGACACATTGCCCGACAGCTTGCGGAATTCAGGGTAGTCTTCGACGAACCGCTTCATGTCTGCTATTGATTCGATCTGCGCGGTAGATTTTGTCCGGGTTTGATATTGGTCGACGTATTCTTTGATATTCCCGCCGAGATCGCCAAAGTTCTGGTACATGTTCTTCTTGAAGAACGGGTCTTGGTCCTGTGAGAGGACGATTTCTCTCAATTCTGGGCGGATGTCGGGGAGATGGCTGAGATCTACCCTGCCATTGTTGATGCCTAGCAGTTCATGGACTTGGGCTTGGTACGTCCATTGCGTCAGCAAAGGGGTAATTGGGTCGTCTCTTCGGTCGAGGATCAGTAATATTGGTGGGGTATCAGTCTTCCGGAAGTCGAATAATTGCTCTTCCTGGGTGATCTGGTACCGTATCTCTGTCGCCAACTTTTTGGCCATCAGGCTGTTCTTCTCATATCGTATCAGAGGGTTCTTTTTCAAAGACAGCAACAACGCGATGACCCCTTCCGTGGTCCTTTGCAAGGCGTCGGTGTTCCAAATATCCGGGCTGTGGCTCCATAGTCTCTGTGTGGGAAATCCCAGGTTTAGAGACATGAGGTCGGGATTGACCACGATATAGTCGGCAAAGTATTCTTGTACTGCTTTGACCACTTCATGATCATCTGACTCCGCCAACCTCTCCAAGGATGACTTTTTTATGATATTACTGAAGTAGATATTGTACTCTCCGTACTTGGGGTCTCGTAGTTCGTCTATAAGCAATTGTATCGAGTCTGGTGAAGGTCGGACGAAGCAGAGGCAGCGGAGGTGCCGCATACGTTCTCGAGCAGCATTGTCGAGTCGGTCAATGAGGAAGACTTCATGTTTGAGGAGAGCTGACTGGGTAATCGCGGTCGAAACTATTGAAACAGTGTCTCTGTCGAGGAGTAGAATCTTGAGCTTTTGCGACTGAGTAGCTGCAGCGCCTTCGCCGGGCCCTGCGATTTTCGAGATGTAGTTCTGGACAGCGGACGCGACGTCCATGGTGCGGAGATGTCGCTAGGTTACCGAATCATACTGACCACTGCCACGTGTCAGTAAATCAAGTGAAGCCGTCTCAATGGAGGCTTCTGTTGAGATGTAAAGCAGAAGAAGGATCGCAACCGCTATCGAAGTGTTCGTCGTGCAATAGCCATGAGATGGAGAGATGCGGCATGAAGGCCAACCTATTTTAAGGTTGACAGCCACGCCGCCCTACGCTATACAACAGACAAGGCTGCCCAGAGCAGATGTACCAGGACTAAGTTCGGCCACCCATCAGGCATAAAGTGACTAAGTACTCTGAAGAAGACATTCATGAAGTCGAAGCGATACTGCCTTGATCTAACAATAACCATGCTTCACTCCTCGAAGCCTAGAAAGGTGCCGCCGTCTTGTCATGATCTTCCTCCTGTCTCTCTAGGGATTCCAAACAGTCTGCGGTTGTTGCAAGCACCGGTTTCGGAATCTCCGAACACTCTGTTGGTGAATCCCACGCACGATCATCCTTACGGACATTGGCTTGCAAAACTCTGGTTTGGTGGTCGTAGGCTGTGTTACATGCATTCGTGGTGTCTAGAGGATGGGTGAGCAAAATAGTTGCACAAATGGAACCTAAACTTACTTGTATTTCCATTGACATTCTCGATCAGATCGTCAGCAGGTTCGGGCTCTTCTAGAATGGTTGATGGGACACCGCGCCCTCTCGTCGGCGCATACAGCATTCGAGCCTGCAGCATCTGGTCCCATAAGTCGTTGTCACAATCTAGACTAGTGTCGACAATGGTCAATGGTGGTGGCATCTTATGCTTGACTGAATGTAGGATGATGTTCACTGGAGTCTTGCCATCGAAAACTTGATCTCTCGTGTCTTATCAGAATAGGTCGTGAAAGCCAAGGAAGCAAAACGTACCGGGTAACACAAAACTCTGGTACAACAAGCTGAGCAAGAGGCCAGGCTTCGTCGTCAGCAACAAGAGCGCAGAAGTGAGCGACGTCCTCTTTTTTGCCCTCGAGGACAGCTGGATTGGTCTTGGCCACGTTCATGAAGTCCTCAACCATGTCCTGAAACGCTATCGCGCTATCCGGGTCATCCAGGTCGTAAAGGTCAGCATGAAGCCGCTCAAAATCGAATGTCGCCATCTCGCCGTTGTCAATAATTTCGGTTCTTAGAAGTCAATGACCTCGCTGTAATGAAAGATGTTGAGGACATGATGCCAATAACTCGAGCAGTCGAGCAGGAAACCCGGCCGGTGACACATATATGTACCTACCACCATCCTCGCCAAGCCAGAAGACTAACCCGTGAAGGACAATACACTCTTGATATTTTATATCTTAAGGGTCGGCGAATCTCGTCGTGCTCGAGTCACTTTCCCTTCCTGAGCCCCATGCTCCCTTTTGCCAGGTCCCATCAGTATCGGTAACAGCGTCAGCGAGCAGCGACTTCAGCATGTTGAAGCCTCGAAGGCACATCCGTGATAGTTTTTGTTCTCTCATTGCTGGAAGCGCACTCGACAGATGCCTTTGCATTCTCTGTCTGATATTTGACAACGTTTGATATCGTTGTGATCATTCTTCAAGGGCCACCGGTTGATCATCGGCACAATTGCTACTCCTATGACGTACCAAAATTGACCAGCAACAATTGTCCATCTCGGCACGTTTTTTCATCCCTCGACATGGTCAAGTGTACGAGCAAGATCCTACTGTGCAGCAGCGTCTGGTCTGGCATATTCCTCTAGGTACCTTACGCGGCCGACTCGCTCCATGAAGTTCGAAGCGATCGATTCTGTCCGAAACGCTTCTCGAAAATGATCCCTGGGATCAATGTCCGTGAGTGACAAACACCTGTGACTCGACCACATCCACTGACCTTCCATCCAGCTTTTGAATACCTGGGCAAGGCCATTGGAGCCTCTGTCGACGAGCTCAAATTGTTGAGCTGTTTCCTGATCTCGTACCCTCTTGCAGCGGCTTTGAAACGACTTCCCGACAACCAACCACACTCGAGAAACCTTTTTAGCATCGCAGTCACGCTATTCTACCTTGTCGGGCTTTTCGATCTATGGAGCGGTACAACGACCCTCCTGATTGCCTCTGGGGGCACATACGCAATAGCATACTACATCGACGGGTCTCTGATGCCATGGATCGTATTTGTCTTCCTCATGGGACACCTGTCAATAAGCCACATCCAGCGACAAATCCTCGATGATCCCAGCGTGGTGGAGATTACAGGTGGACAAATGGTTTTGATCATGAAGCTGCACGCATTTTCCTGGAATGTACATGACGGCAGGCTGAAACCCGAGCTCCTGACGGACAGCCAGAAAGATCGCGCAATATACAAGCTGCCCGACCTCCTCGACTATGCAGGCTATGTGTTCTTCTTCCCTTCCATATTCACCGGCCCAGCCTTCGACTACGTGGACTATCGTCGTTGGATCGAAACATCCATGTTCGACGTGGCGCCCGGCCAGAAAGGGCCACCGGTTCGCAAGCAGCGTCGCATCCCCCGCTCCGGCAGGCCTGCAACGTACAAGGCCGTAGTCGGTCTGATCTGGATACTACTCTTCCTCAACTTCTCTGGCTGGTACAACGTCGACCTACTCCTCTCCGACAAATATATGGAATACTCGTTCCCGCGCCGCGTATGGCTAATGTACATGCTCGGATTCACCTCGCGATTGAAATACTACGGCGTCTGGTCCCTGACCGAAGGAGCCTGCATCATGGCCGGGATAGGCTACAACGGAATGGACCCCAGCACAGGCAAGCCACTCTGGAACCGCCTCGAGAACGTCAACGCATGGGGCATCGAAACCGCGCAAAACTCGCGCGCATACCTGGACAACTGGAACAAGAACACGAACAAATGGCTACGCAACTACGTCTACCTGCGCGTCACGCCCAAGGGCAAGAAGCCAGGCTTCCGCGCCACGCTGGCCACGTTCGTCACATCAGCCTTCTGGCACGGCTTCTACCCGGGCTACTACCTGACTTTCGTGCTCGGCGCATTCGTCCAGACGGTCGCCAAGAACTCGAGACGATATATTCGGCCCTTTTTCCTGACTCCCGACGGGACAAAGTCCACAAAGTACAAAATCTACTACGACATAGCAGGCTATCTCGCCACGCAGTTCACCTTCAGTTTCGTCACTGCGCCGTTTGTCATTCTCGGCTTCAACGACTCCCTGAAAGCTTGGGCGCGCGTATACTTTTACGCCGTCATCGAAGTCGCGGTGGCCATGGCGTTCTTCGCGTCACCCGCGAAGAAATGGCTGGTCCAGAAACTCGACAAGCGCAACCACCCGTACCTGCGCAAGACATTGTCACAAGAGACAAATTACCCGCCGTCGTTGGGTCTGCCGAGTGATCCGGGCCGCGAGATTGACGAGGCCATCGACGAGATCCGACAAGAAGTCGAAATCAGGCGCAGGAGAGGTAGCAAAGTCACCATGCCGACCGGGGAATCGCTGAGAAGAGAGCTCGAAGCCAGGACGGGTCAGAAGATCCAATTTCCCGAGTTCAAGTTTGGCCAGGCCGCTGCGGCGAGCGGTTCAAGTGTTTCCCCCAGTGCTGAGCAAGCCGTTGAGAAAGAGAAGGCCAAGAAGGTCGATGGCGGAGCTGGGCTGGCTCCGACAAATAATGCCGGGTGGTAAGAAGACGCTCTGAGTCCCGCAAACATGCCTGAACCATATGGAGTTCAATATGGGAGAAATACCCCCAAGCAGCCCCGTCTATGTGATGAACATGAACAATCACAATCACAATCCCGATTCGGGCAGAGTACTGACGGAGAGTGACAAACAAAGAGCATCTAGGTACCTATAGTAATGCTTCAAGCTACTGTCCTGGTGTATGAGGATCGTATTGATGGATTTTTTCCTGTTGTAATGTCCGTCGTGTCTATGCTGCCAACAGCCTAACCACGGCCCAACTTGACGACTAAAGAACACACCATTGATTGTGCTGCTGCTGCCGCCGCCACTGCTGCCGCTGACTGGGCGCATGTCAATGTCAGGCCCCATGTGCGTCTTTCGGCCCTGCAGACTCGCTCCAGAGTAGTCGGTCGTGTCGGTGCTGTCGGTGCATCCAGGGGGGCCGATTGATTGATCATCAAGCAAGAAATCGACTTCAAAGGAACTGAACCCATGTCAGCTGGAAGGGGGGGCAGGTCGTTCGAGCAATGGCAGTCTCATTCATGTTCGGCTCTCTTGGCTCTGGCTTGAGTATCAGTGCGCCTCCGTGTAACGGTGGTCTCGCTGGTCGTTGCCAAATACCTTACCTAAAGGTACTGGTAGGTACCCTTACTCCGTACTCCGCAGATTCCGGATATACAGAGCCGTAACCCAGCAGGTTCCCGTCGCTATTGGCGCAAGGTAGGTGGTCGTAGCAGCGTTCGATTGGCAGAATTATTGGCCATTTACTACCTAGACGTAGTATGTGCGTAGTACTCGCTAAGGGACTGCTGGGCATCACTAGCATCACACCCGCCCCCAACGTTGGGCGTTTTCATGATTGGCCTTGTTTAGAAAAGAAGAGCCCACAAACTACTAGTATTTCGCCGCAAAAAGATCTTACCTCGTCCTGACCACACAGTGTACACACGCATTTAGTACAGTACGAAATTGTTGTACTGTACCTTCAGTACTCGTAACCGTAGGCAGATCGGTCCAAGTGTATATCTCCCGCTACAAAAGTAAACCATGACCGTAGAAAATAAAGCTCCAGAGTACCGAAAACCCGCGCAAAACTCAAAGCGAGTCCAGTGCTTTCATAAGGGAAGCAGTGACTGGCCCGCAACCTTAACTGTAGATCACGGTCAGTAAGCACAAAAGCCATGCCTAAAGTGCCTAGGTAGGGAGCCTAGTGAGCCTATTTTGGCCCCCAAAGCAAGGCACAACCTTTCGACACGCTTAGAGTTGAGTTGCGATCTCCGATCGAAAAAGTTTCGCATCTCGCGTTTTGCGGATCACATTTCTCAAACGTAAAAATTTCGTCAACTTTCTTGGGACCTCACCTGAAGAATAAATACGCGTACTGTACTGTCACACTGTGTCGTGTGTACATCCCGTAACCATTCAAGAAGCACCCGTGCGAATTCCTGACAGATTGACACTTGACGTCCTCCTTTGCACCAATGGAACGATGGCGATGACAAGTTTGGACTGTTCTCTGGCGCTGAAACAGCATGCACCGGGCACAGCGACGGATTATTCTTCCAGATCCACGTTGTACACCAGGCGGCCAGAAACCCAAGTAATGCTGCCCCCCGGAAGTGTCAGACGTCGAGCTTGCAGAAAACCGCTCGGCCCGGCTTGTTGGCTTGAATTCTGGTGCGTGGAGGCCCATAGTCAATAGCTTGCAGCACTGGTGCGATGGAGTATGTGTGTCGAACTTGACAACTCGACAGTTCCTCCCGTGCAGAGGAGCGTCAGTGGTCACCTCGCTAGAAAACACCGACATTCTTGCACCTTGACCATCAACGTCCCATAATGCTAGGTCGCAACAAGACGTTGGAGACTAGCAGTCTCGGACAGTCCGTCGTAGTGGCATGGATTCAATAGCCCGGGTTGGTGTTGCAGCTGCAAGGCCGGTGGGACGTGCCAGCGATGCCCCTGCTGCACTCTCCCTTGCGGTATTGTTGATTACCCGCCAAATCGCGCGGACTTGTTGTGCTCAATCCTTGCCATCGTGCGTCTCTCTTTACGTAAAGACCGCTCGTATTGCCTCTGAAGAGAATGTGGTTGCAGGAAGCCAGCTGGACAAGCATCATGGTGAAAGAGATCGGATTGTGCGTCCGTAGTATTCCACATAAATTGTGGAGAAGGTTCCGAGTTCTCGGGCCAGTGGGTAGTTGGTTCACCAAACTTCAATGGCTATACGGGCGTGTACGGGTGAGTTAGTAGGCCAATAATTCAGGGCCAAAAGCTCAAAAATTTCAGGCTCTTCCGCTGCACAAAGGGGTGTGCGCTTGTCCAATTGCCGTGGCACCGAACGTCTGGGTTGACTTCTTCCCTCTGACACGCACTTGCAAGCATCATATCTCCATTGGCAGCCAGTCTGATCCACACAACCTCGTACTCGTGTTATGCCGTGCGAGGACGGGTATCGCGAAAGCAAAAAGTGACGGTAAGCTTGCTGAATCCGCCTACTCACGACTCAAGAGTCAAAACCCCCTCAGCTCGGTTTTGCGAGCTTCCGCATCTGGGGAGTAGTGTAGCGACATCCGAAATCTTCTCAGGTGTGGACACCCAACGATTCTGCCCGGTGCCCCGGCCGTTGACCCATGGAGGGCAAATGACTGCAAAAGAAACTGCATGGAAGGCGCGATCTCATACCCAGACGTGGTGCGTTGCACTGCGTCACCAATCAAGCACGCGTAGGCTCGCCACCATCAGACCCTGCATGAGATTCGGGTCACCAACTCTACGCCAGCTGCATGTAATTGTATGTCAAATAATGGTGCCCGAAGCTGGCTCCGCAACGTGTTAAAGGAGGAAATGATGTGAATAATGACACCTGCCTCTCTGAGTAATTCCTAGTAGTAATATTGGCCTCATCGATTCCGTGAGCAGTCCTGCGGATCGACCACTTCTGTACAATCAGGAGCCGTATAATGATCATGTCCAAGGAAATGCTGAAAGGCAGTCAGCATCCTCTCATCCGAACTTGATGTTTGCAGAATTTCGGCTGAGATTCTCCACAATGGTGGTCCTCACCCCCTGGGTGATGAATACTACGGGATGTAGTCTCTCCAGGCTTGCTGCGGGCTTGGACGCCGTTGATGCCCAATGATCGAGTCATATGGGAGGGCAGCATGGCTCGCTCCGCTGGCCGATCACGTCGTCGACTTCCGGCCATGGACTCGACACGAGCAACCATGCAGCGTTCAGATGATTCTTCCCCATCCGTTCTCATAACAGGAGACCCCCAGGCACTTGGGGCGGTAATTCAGTCCCGTCTGCGAAACCTATATCCGGTGAATCGTCGTCTCCAGAACGTGAATGAATGTAGATCTTGTGGAGTGTGCCACTTTGCTCCAGCTCTGGCATGCGCAGCGAGCGGCGAGGTGTTATGCAGTCACTTCTTGTTGTCTTCACCTTTCCCTTTCCATGTTGTACTGACGACAGAATCACAGCTGAATAACCCCACTCTCTTCTCTCATCAGCAATCTCATCACCAGTCCGTAGCCATAGCCCTCTTGTGAACAGCCACGCACCTCGTCGAGAGTTGCCGGTTAGGTGGCTTCGGTGGACACTCGCAGGCCCGATCCCGGTGGGGTGAACGCTGTGCCACACCAGCAGACGACAAAGAAGTTTGGGCCGACGATCCGTCTTCTGTAGCGACGTGACCTGAGGGATCTTAGTGGTGTATACTGTGACAAATTTGAACGTCCTGGAATGACCAACACCAGCTTACAGTGTCGATAAGTTGTGGCGGAGGTGAGAAAGGCAAGGTAGGGGCCTCTTTAAGCCCAACTTCCAAGGGTTTGTTATTGTCGAAGTATGGTCGTTCTGTGAGGGCTTTACATAGCTCTCTCAGCGAAGGTATAGGCGGAACTGAGGTGACTGACTGTGCCTTCCCCATGATTAAACAAAAACAAAAACCACAAAAACCACATAGCTTAGAACTTGATAACTTGACAAGCGCAAATGCCATCATTACGATGGTCTTGACGCTTGATCGTCGATAGCAACGTGACTGTCCAGTGAATCCAGTTATCTGTTGCACATTATATGAGTCCAGGAATCAATCAACTTGTAGCTGTGAAGCGTTTCTCGACACCCTAACTAACACCCAAGCACAAGTACAGACTGCCATGAACGAGTAACTTCACTTTTTCCACCCTCACACCAGCTCTCACAAAGGGAGTTATCCCGCAAGTAACCTTTCATTGAGGGAAAGAAAGATAAGAAAGAAATATCGACCGTCATCCACTTCGTTGACCTCATCAGCACTTCCAGAGTGGGCTGTTTCTGTCATTATCATCCGCATGCGCCTTCCTTTTTAGCCCCTTTGTTCCCTGAGAAAGCACCCGTGAACAAGAGGAAAGCCTGTGAAACGCTAGACCTCCTGACTGAAATGTTGATGCGAAAATGCTGTGCCTATACACCAAAGCCGAACCTTCCTGAATCTGATAGAGCTTAAGGAAAAAATGGACCAACTGAAAAGCCTTTTTCAAGCCGTGGAATTGCCACCGCTCGGCATACAACGTACTGCAATGACTGGCGGGATTCATCAATAAGATGCCACTGTAAGAGCACCTTGCCTGTCAAATACAAACCAACTCACTGTGGCCAGAGACTCGAACAGTGGTGTTGACGGTTAACGAGTATTGCTGAATGGTCAAACTCGATATCGATCTACTGTGGAGGATGGGTCTGTCCTGGCCACTGCGGCATATGGGGAGGCTGCGAGTACTGCGCCGGAGGAAGTGTTTGGCTCGTAGCCTCAGAATAATAGGGCGCCCTCGGACTTTGATAGAGTTGAGACGGTTGCTGCCCTTGTTCTCGACGATCCGAAATTGGAGATTGCTGACTTTGTCGAGACTGATCCATCTGAGTCGTTGGTGTAGGCACCGTGTACGGGCTGGATCGATACGACACTTGGTTACGAGAATCCATTGACACAGGACTCATGTTGCTCATCGGTCGCTGCATGTTCATAGGGGGGTACATGGCAGGCTGACCTTGAGATCGATCCGACATCATTGAGGGCATACTTGGTGGCATCGTCGAAGGCATACTCGTGGGCGTCGCCGGCATTGGTCGTGATGTCGGATCATAATGGCGACTGTACACAGCCTGGTCATAGTGGTTGTAGTCTGCTCGTTGGCTCTGCATTTGGGTTGCAGGAACTTGCGACTGCATATACGATCCAGGCATAGATGCAACTCCCATGCCATATGCAGGGCCGCCGCTCTGCTGAGGCATTTGAGGATAGTTCTGAGACATGTAGTATGGCTGGTTGTTGTATTCCGGCCTATAAGGACCTGAGCTGGCCCGGTAGCCATACACTGCTGCTTGGCCAGCGTCCAGCTCATCGACGTTTTCGATAGGTGACCGAAAGCTCTGTTTTTGGGTGAGCTCTGCCCGTGGCCGGATGTATTGCAGATTGTCGGTTTGCGAAGGCGTGCGCAGTTGGTTGCCCAGCACATCATGAACGTGGTAATAGGAGACCAAATGATGAGTGACACCCCCAACGGTCACACTCATGGTCTTTTTGACAAGGCCGCTCTCCTTGAATCCATATGAATCGACCAAGGAGCCAATAAGTTGTCTTTCGATCTCTGTAGACGGGCCACTTTGTCCATCTGAGAAAGAACTCGCGTCAGATCTCGGGTACGGTTCACCAGGTCGACTGGGCCGTCTTTGCTGCTTTTTCATTGCTCGCTTCTTCTCACCAGGAGGGAAGGGCTTGTCCAGTTCGCGATAGACCAAGAAGTTTCCAAGAATTCGACTCGGGCTCCATGTTACGCCGTCAGTCCACCTCTTGATTCCTGACGCATTTTCCTCATAGATGAAGACGCAGCCGCTTCTGATCAGGTTGCTTCGTTCTCGATCGTGGGGTCTCCGCGGCACATGCGATAGATGGCCTTGCAAACATGCCTCAAAGAGGATGAGAGCATCTTGCGTCGTTGCAACATGGCCTTGAAAGGTCGGTTGCAGTGCGGCGCCACCAGAGGACATGGTTGATATGGTGATTTGCGAGCTTCTGCAGTACTGGGTTCTGTCCGAGAGCCTTTGGTGAGAGTTCCCGTGGTGCTTGAGACTTTAATCCTAGGTTGAACTCAGATCCGACGGCTGAGGGCACGTCGCCGACGGACAAATTTGAGTGGGAATAGACCAGGACCTTGGCGGAAGTTATGTACCAAAAGGGCGAGTATGCGAGATAACGTGTGCGCAACAAAGAGAGACTGTGCAGGCGTGCTGCTGCAAAGCTTCGAGCAGGTGTCGGCCGGGGTTTCGCGGGGAGTGGACGGCCTGAGCATACGACGTACAGGTCTCTAATGGCATGTTAGCTCACGGCCGTGACCAAAAGAGGCATCAAAGTCACATTTGACTTACTGTTGACGTGCGCTTGGTGAATGCGCCCGGGCGGAGACAAAGGAAATGTTGGCGAGGCAAGGGCACGCTCTCAACGGCAATCGTTGCTCTGTCTTACTCCAAGTTACCTAGGTAAGGAGATGAGAGGTAGAAGCAAGTTTGTTGGTCCGCTTCGTCTGAGTTTGGAGGAGGGTTTTGGAAAGATGCTTCGAAGAGGACTTTCGGCTGTGTATAGCGTGTCGATAAAATTGCTGAGCAGGCGATTCGTTGGTGAAAGAAGTGTCCCAGATTGTTGCTGGCTGGCAGCGCCTTCCTTCACTTCGAGCTCACTCTCGCACTTTGCCAGCACGTGAATTGCTTGTTTGACAACCGGGTCCTCACAGGCCTTTACGAATAGATAAGCAATTGATGCCAGCTGGGATCTGCAAACTTTCTAGTGGAATGCGATATAGACTTTTGAGCGTGGACCGGGCAATTTTGGCGGGGTCGACGTTGTCGAGCGAAGAGCAACTCCTCCTACTGGAATAATTTGACCACTTCCTGGACCCTCCGTTGCTGCCACGGGCGGCCGGACTTGTGACGAATCTTCAAGATCGGGTGCTCTAACAGATGAGCAAGAGATAGGGGTGTAGGTGAAACGGAAGAAGCAAAGCTCTTGGGGGTCGCGCTGCTGTTGAGAGTTTGATCACCACTGAAAGTCACCAAGCTTCTTTGGGTTGGGCAGCGAGTGACCAGCGGCCAGGCACTCTTGGAACAGCTTCGTTGTGACAGTCCGGAAATCCACTGCTAGGCGTCTTTGTTGGAAGTCGATGGGGACTGCCCGCCGTCATGCAGATGGGATAGATAGAATTAACTAAGCCCCCGCCTCGAGGTTGTACCCAATTTCGAGAAGAGCACGTTCGTACGGGAACTACCAGATAGCTCTCATCGATAGTCGTCTAGCAGAATAATCCGTCCAAGGAATAATGATTCGTGAGATGCTTTGAAAGATGTGGCAATGGCCTGTCAAAGGTGGAGCTCAAGCATTCACTCGGCAATGGCTCAACGCCAGGGAACGGAAATCTTTTTATCGTTTGGCTTTTCGGCAAGCTCGGGTAAGGTAGGGTAGCTGCAGAGTAGCTATGGAGAGTAAGAAGTCGGCCAACTGTATCAACAGAGATATACTTTCTCAAGGTCCATTGCCGAGACCAAAACGGCGATCCAATATCAGGATGGAGGGGTTCAGAGGACGACAAAGACAAGAAACAACGGAGATGGAGCCCGGGCATGCGCAGAGATTTTACGTCCGCTTCAGAAGTGAGATACGCGGACCTCCCGTTCTACGCGGCAGGGCCAGAGATCTCAGCCCTGATGGCCCTTTGTCAGGATCTGGTGGCTTGTCCACTTGTCGGGAAATGCTCCAGCAAAGGGGGCCTGAGGGAGGGACGACGAGACGGATCGGAAATGGCCTCGCTAGTTATTTGGATGGGCTACTAAAGATGTACTAAGCTAGTGCACTGTAGTGGAAACGGGACACAGACCAACACTGGGAGGGTCGAAGCAAGAACCACATGAAGCCGGCACTCAGGGCTAGTAGTAGTCGTTATATCGAATAAGCGGAACTTCAGCACGACGGTCAAGGACCATAGGCGATGTGATGGTGACTCTCAAGTTCTAGAGCGGTGCGGATAGGATAGGTCAGTGTGGATTGTTGGGTCTACGAGTAGCAGATGACAGCAAAAGGGCACAATCCGATGGGTTCAATCTAGGGACCTCTGTTCCAAGCCGCACGATTGGCTGCACCGTACTTGGACTCTAAGGACACCCAGCTACGACGGCTGGGCAGCGAAACGACAGATATCATTCTGTAAAGGAGGTAACCTTGTCCGAGTCGGTCGCTGTAGAGGTTTGCGAGACAGGGATCCCAGTCATTGACTGGGATCTCTCCAAATCAGAGGCGGCAACGATATTCTGGACTATGTCGTGGGTATAGATGCTCTACGTAGGCCAACTGTGAACCTGGAGCGTCTTCCGTAACGCCATGGACTACGGAGTACCTACCCAGGTATTCACGCAGCGCAACTTGTAGCTGACCCAAGGGGAGTACGGGAGAGTAAGTCTCGTGGATGGACGGGTCCGTGCAGACAAACATCGGCCCTTTTGCTCGAGGCACACACATCATTGGCACAACCGCTGAAGATGGCGGAATGAGGCGTTGCATTTGTGGTTCTCACAGGTGCTTCCGGGGTTGGTTTCAACTTTCTGCGAGTCATGTACCGCGTGCGGGAGGATACAGGCGGTCAGGCAGGAATGGAAACCCTGAGACACTGGGTGACTGGCTCCATTATTGCGAAAAATGGAATAACATGCTCATCACTGGAGACTTTTGGCGATGACCAGGAAGAGCGAATTTGAGAAATCCCATGTCATAATAGACCCCAAGCCTAGTAGCCCTCAGGATGGAGCCTGGAAATTCGTCAGCTAGGGCAGATCGGCGCTCACAGCTGCTAGGGGTTCCGGCCGCCTACTACAAGCTAGGAGTCGCAGCACAACCACGCCGGTAATCCGTAATAATCTCATACTCGTACCAGGCAAGCACCTAGGAAATTCAGCTCGTGGTTGTATCGACATCCAACTTTTGACAGCATGCTTGAGGCCAAGCGGAGTGGATCTCTCCCTCAGGAATTGACCAAGCACCCTTGTCTGAACAGGTCACACTCGGGGGGGAGTCCCGGGCAGTCGTGGACACTCGTCCCAAGTGCTCGTGTCTTCTTCATCTGAAGAAAAGGCCCATCATGGCCTGTGCTCAAACAGTCCCTGTGAGGAATGGCTACTCGTAGTGGTTGCGCCAATCTCTGCCACAAACGCGGTCCAGACTGTTCTTAGCAGAACATACCCCGGGGCTTCTATGTCGCGCTGTGGCCAACCAACATGTGCAACAATCTGCGCTATCTCTGAGCACGGCGCGACGAGTCCACAACGTGTCCACTGAGAACCCGTCCAAGTAATTGTGGCAGACACACGATTACATACTGTGCACCTGTCATGGAACCCAACCGCACATACGCAATTGGCGGAGTACTCGAGTCCGAGAAGCGCATCGTCGCTCCTTGCATCCTTGCATCCTTGCAAATGCTCGTGACGGAAAGCACCTCCCCGAGCCCCCCGCGAGTTTTGTCAATATCCTGAAAGGGAAAGCACCATCGGCACCCCTGCAAGCCTAGCAGGCATCGTTCTGGTGATGGTCATACGCCTGCACCGACCCCTGCCGAACGAAGGTAAGCTGGTGCTGTGGGACGTGATTATTGTCGAGAGTTCGGTAAAACCATCGGAACTTTTGATACTCAGCTTGAAAGATGATTTCTCCGAACATACATAGTAGATTGTCTTGTCACGCATCGATCAGGTTCTTTGCATGGCGCGCATGGTGATACTGTGTACAGTATGATTGTTGTTTTTGCGAGGGTCCGAACACCCAGCGTCGGCTGTGGTAGCCCGGAAGAGTCATTCACAGCGAGGACGGCTGGCTGAAGCACGGCCCACTGAGTGGCAGGAGCAGGCTTCGATTTCCGAGGATTCGGTGAAATGGGGTGACGCCATCTTGACCCAAAGGAGTGGTACTGGTACGGGCTGTGGTGTAACATGTCGAGGACGATGGCAGTGCATATTGAATCGCTCCAGAATCGTGCCCCAGACATCCAACCCCCAAACCCATCAGGAAGGCTGTTCTGTCTGTACCTAGGAGTATAGTTTATGGTATCTATCTAGGTACCTTCCACTACTACAGCATGCACTTTTGTAATTAGCTCCTTCTTCGTGAAGTTGGTAGTCGGTGCTAAACTTGTCGTGATTTGACTTGGTTTGATTTGATTGACTGAACTTCTCCCGCTTCGTGCATTTCCACTTTCTCCTTCACTAGATCGCAGTGACCTGCGGGCGTGAACCGATTCGAGTTCAATCAACACCTCTCCGACTCTGGTTCTCGCTTTCGGATTGTCCAAAATCCATCCGAACCCCCAAGTCCCTTGTACCGAGGTTCGCCAACGGTGCATTATGTCGCTACTGGCTGGGTTTCACAAGGGAGACCGGTTCAGATCGGCCTCATCGCCTGATGCTCCTGAGCCACGTTTCTCTGCATTTTGATTCCTGACAGGTGCGGCGTCTTCAACCCCCGGCCTCAACTGCCCGACGCTACAGTATGTACCTCAGCATTTCGCTCGCACGTTCTCATGTGACTACCTCATAGCACCCCTGAAAATCGTTTCGCTCACTCCAGGGGACGCTCACCGCCTCACAGAATGACATTTCACCACATTTCTACTGGTACAGATCTCGAACTTACAGCTCTTTTACGTACAGTGCGTCCGAGCTTCGGATCGAGCTCAGTCAGCTCCGGCGACTGGACCCCATCACACCCTGAACATGGGAGGGCCCCTGTACGTTACAGGTAGTAGCCTACTGCGGCGCTCTCCGATACCCCAAGCTGGCATGTGAGAGAGTTCCCTCCATACCCCTGGACCACAGTGAAGACGCGTATGATGGCGTCCTCCCCGAACCCTGACCTGTGCCCACAACGGGGATGGTCGCTTTCCCCTGCACATCACATCAACCACATCTGAAGCCCGCCATTGTGTGGAGAACCCATATCATGCTGGAGATGAACAGCCGTCAGACAATACACAGTATGTACGGTAAGATTCGTCGCCCATACGAGTAGTTGTCGAACCCAAAGCACAACACTTATGCCGCATGCGGGCCTCCCAGCCATTGACCTGCATTTCCCGGAGAGAGTGCTCAAGCGAACCATTCGCGCCCAAACAGCCCACTACCCTGCAGGGGAAAAGATCGATTGTTGCGAGAGGCTCCTCTCAACTGTTAACTTGACGATCGACACTCACCTCTGCTGACAATATTGTCTACTGTGGTACTCCTCTGAACCGAAACACCTGCTGACCCTCGTTCTTCGCTCCTACGGATCATCTCCTCTCACAGAATGCATATGGCGTACCTCGATCAACATTGGCTGCCGTTACCGCTCGTGATCGACGTCTACGGAAACTTTTGGCTTGGCATATGCTACTTGCACTCGTTGAATGGTGATACTATCTATCGAATAGTTATCCAGTCACGCCAGTCCAAGTCAGAGCTCCTCAGCGATCCTCTCATGCAACCCTAACTCAGTCATTGCAGCCTCGATCATTGATCGGCATGTGAGCGCGGCTCTCCTACTGCGTACTAGAAAGGTATGCAGAGGCGGCAAGTCGGCCCCAACAACGCTCAGAATGTAACAATACTATTGGTTTTTTCCGTCCTCATCAATGCTCCTGCAACCAGTCGGCATACCAAACCTTTTGCGTTATAAACACCTTCAGGGGCTTTCCGCGGGCGTCTTTCATGCCAAATCTCGGTCTGACCCAAAGTCAATCCCGAGTGCTGCAAGATCAGAAAGCTCTTTCCATAATCTGACTTCTTCAAAGCTTCCCAAAGTCGAGCTAGGATGAGCGTCCGCGATCCCGAGGGAAACTCTGGCTACGGATAAGAAATGCGATCGCAGTATAGCTAAACAGCCGACACCATGGGTTGTACCGGGGTGCTCACCGGTCACCTCCCAGGTCTATCCACCAGCACGGCATCAACAGCCGATCGAAAGGCTCTAGAAGTGGTTGATCTCTGCTCATCAGTCGAACAAGGTCCAAGGCTTCTTTCCCTTCTCCACGAGACTCTCGCCAGGAAGCGTCATTGGAATGGGGACGATTTTCTCGAACACAGCAAGATCAGTATGACTAACACCGCTTTCGTGCTTTCCCTTATCGTCGACAACTTCGCAGTCGGATGTACCCGTAGAAACCGGAATGACAACACCACATTCCCAGTTACGGCAATTCAACTTGGGCCGTTTGGTCGACTTGTCTTGAACGAGCTTACCCCTAGCAGATGCGACATGTCAGAACAGCTTTCTCTATCTATCTCCCGCAATGGACCTAGCTTACCAAGCACTCTCAGACAGATTCGCACTCCCCACATACACCCATGATCGATGCGAAGACGACTCGTCGTTAGCATCTGATGCAGATGCAGACGCACATGCAGGTCTGACGTAAAGAAGCTAAAAGCACGGGAGAAAAATCAGAAAGTCAGCTTTGCCATATTCCGAAACCCATCACTTGACATGCGGGAAAAACGGCAATCCACTCACTTTGTTGTGCATCAACATCCCCTCTCGAACGCTAACGCAGTCGCGCATATTCGATCGAGGAAACGTCCCCTGACCCCACCACTTACTCGAGAAACAAATCGTTCCCGCGTTGCGTGCACCACCCTTGGATCTGCGCACCGTCGTATCGCTGGGATAGTAGATTCGGAGGCTGTTCTTCCACCACTCTCGTTGTCGTTCTTGTCGTCGATCTTCTGCTTGATTGTGTCGGCTTGCTGATGTCTTTTTCGCCGCACGAGGGCACGGCGGGCTGTCAGAGGACGAGAGGTCGCCTTGTGCTGCACGGTACATGCAGGTCATGAACTCATCATTCAAATTGCCCAGGGAGGACGTTACGTAGTCCATTTCAATTGGGCGCTGGGTTGCAAGGCCGAGGTGGGTGACGGTACGACTGAGACCGTAGAGTCCTGTCGTGGTGCGGGTTTGATCCATGTGCATGCCACCGATCGTGTGGACGAATCCTAGGTGATCCGTCTGGCTGAAGTCGAAGCCCGAGAGTTTCAAGAGAACGTCCGCTGGGATCGTCTGCGCAGTCAAGAACGCTCTCAATGATCTTTCAAATTCCGTTTCTGTGCCTTGCCCTGTTCCCATGATTGATGAAGTGCTTTTGTCGTTGTTCGAGAATCCAGCGATGACTGGAAATTTTACACTTGTCGATATCGCTACTGGTGACGGACTCTCTTTCGGCGTTTCTGAGGAGGTGCTGCTGGAATTGACCTTTGTCGCCGTCGCTCTACCGTCTCGTGCGTTCGATGTGACATCCATGCCCTTTGCAGCCTCCCCTGATACTATTGATGTGTCTTTGTTTGTATCCCTGTCTGCCTTTGCCGGCAGGTCAATCAGAAACACGCTGTTTTCCATAAACGAGCCAACGCCCCAGTCGAAACCGACCAGATTCGCCGTGGGAATGACGAGCCGGCATCGTCGTGACCAACTTTCTGCACCGTCCTGAGCTTTGTAGAAGAGTAGCATGAGTTTGCTGTGCATGCAGTTCACGATCCCGTCCATCGGGGGAAAGCAGATGCGCACGTTATTCACGCCTTGAAAATCGGATTTGATGGCATCGCGCTGCGCGGGGGATTTTCCGTGCATGACCAATTGGAATTTTGTGCTCTTGGTGTCGAAGTGAGGGAACAGCCAGTCGAAGTCCCAAATGAAGGAGGACAGGAGAGCGGATTCGAGGGCTGTGGTCGGCCCGAGGAGGGACGGGAAGGAGATGGTGTTGGTGTCGGTATCAGATTTGGAAAGGGCGGTTTTATAGACTTTCCCGCGAGGGAAAAGAGGGAGCGTCGAGGATGCGGAGGACGTGGTGGGGATTGCTGTTGCGGTCTCCCCTTGTTGGGCGCTGCGGCTGCTAGCAGCAGAGGTGGCGAGCGGTGGAGAGATATTGCGGCGTTGCTGAGAGGTAGGTCGTCGAGATGGTCCCGACGATGGGATTGAGGTCGGAAGTTGGCGAATCTGGCGCTGAAGAGGTGGTGGTGAGATTCTCGTGCTCTGAGACAGGGATCCTGACGCATCAAGACGGAGTGCTTTGGAGGTTTGGCCATTGCCACTGTCGCCATCATGCTTGCGCTTGAGTCTGGCCAGGCGCTCTTCTTCCATTTGTTTGCGGTTGAGACCAAAGATGTTGAAGGCTGAGGAGCTTGTGGTACCCGACGACTGAGTGTGAGGCACGGTCGGAAGCGATGGGGCCAGCGGAGCCGCCTGTGTATTTGCTGCAGGTAGGCTGTCTGAAGGGATCGTCTCTGGCGGTGAACGAGATAGCGTGGTATCGCTGTCCTGGTGTCGCTGCAGCTCGATTGGTCTGGCACTGTCTTTACCTGAAAGTGCTCTCTCTTTCTCGTTTTCTGCGTCCTTCAGAGATAGGGCAATGGCTCTCTTCAGATCTTCATCGTCAGATCCCTCATTGCTGTTGCTGCCGCTTGGGGTACTTTTGCCAGCATCCAAGACTGCCGCATCTTGTAAAGACAACGCAACCGCTCTTCTGTAGTCTTCATCATCAAGCTCATTGGCATCTCCGATGAGGCTGATAGCTCGGCCGGAGCGGGACAGAGGACTTGGTGCATCATCATCGTCAGAGAGCTGTGAGAGGTCAATTTCAGTGAGCCGTTCCCGTTGTTTCCCTTTGCGATCTCGACCGGGTTGCGAACGCAAGTGCGAAGGTGTTTGCTGAGAAGGGCCAGGAATTATCTGGACCTCTTCGTTGTCGCTTCCAGCTTCGGTGTGACTTGCGGTACTGCCTTCGTATTCGATGAGGTCCAAGACCTTCTGACGACGAGGCCGATCGTTGCTCTTGCCCTTATCAGAGGCGGTGGTGGCCCCAGGGCCATCTGCATCGAGAAGCTTAGAACCATTCCTGTCACCACCCTGCGCGTCAGCATTTCTCGCTTGAATCTTCGGATCTGCTCCTAGCGTCGGCCGCCCTGTATTCTTCTTCTTGTCCGTGACCTCCTTCATATCGGGTTTCAGTTCAAATGGCTCAATGCTGCACCCACGACATTCGAGTTGGTCATCCGGAATGTAGTGCTCTTTATTGATTCCATTCTCGAGATCCGTGAAGCGATGCACCCGACCTTTGGTATAAGTAGAGAGTGGTTTAAGGAGCCAGTTGTGCATTTTGATGTGGTCATCACTGCGCTCCGCTTGTAGAACTTGTTTTTGTACTTGACTGAGAGAGGTCGAAGGCTGGTTGAGGGTTTCTTCATCGCTATCGGTGAGGAGGTCGACCAACTCCGGTCGTGTACGTCTTCGGCCCATGACTGCGGTCCGGTGATCGTGGTTGAAGGAGGATAGAAGCAAGGACCTTTGGGGCGCCGGCGGTATACTAGAGAGCTCGACTAAGGATGCGGGTGAGGGTGGTGATAAAGGCTTGTGTAGTGTTGATGGTACAATCCTCTGAACAAAGGATTTAGGAGGTTTTTGCAACAAACATGCATGTAACCACTGACAAGGCTGAACAAGGAGGTGCAATCCAGGTTGTAGTGACGAGGTGGAAAGGCGGAATGGTCGGCGCTGGCCAGACCGTGAATGAAGAAGTGAGGATACCGTCGCGCGACGGGGTTGGCAGTATTGAATGGTATATTCACAAACCCGGGAGTTCGTCGATATGTTCATAGAGGAGCAAGTCAAATGCATGTAAAGTGACGATCCATATCCCAATCCAAAGGTCATGCCACTTGGTCGAGTGATATGGTTGTTGACTCCAGACTCTCTACCTTGGTTCTCGAAAAGCCCCAATCTCGATCTCCTTTCCCCACGTGGTATAGGGAGCTTATCATCGACTTATCCAAGTGTCTCAGTGGACACTATACGGAGCTGTAGCATCAAGGAGTGTCGCAATGACTGAGTGTAGCAATGACTACCGCCAAACATGCGAGATATAGCAAGCAATGCTAGCCTTTGTTAGAACACGTTGCTCTCATGATGTCAGGTGGGACAAAAGCAAGCGTGTGTTGCCTATCGAAAAAGGCTCCTCAATCTTGTTCTTGACTGAGCAGGCTGAACCAAGATTCTTTGTTACCAGAGGAGCGGATTGCTCGGATCGCCTGCCGTTTGCCGCTGGGTCGGATGATGATCGGCCAGCGCCCTGAAGAGCTGAAGGTCCCAAGACTGCGCCAGTCGAGTCTCATAAAGGGCTCAGGATCTTGCATAGACTGTTGCTACATGCAAAGAACGTCGAGGTGCAGCCTGGCAAATGTAATGTCGGTATCACGTGCTTTCGTGTTTACTGCGTGACGTCGATGCTTACTAGTACGAGTAATCGTCCTACAATGAGTGCTACGATACGGCGACTTGAGATTTCCGACTTTATGGAGGGAAAAATGGGTTGTCCAAAGACCGTATCGAAGTATCAAAGAGACAATAGCAATCGTGGGTATCATATCTCATTTCTTTCATCAAAGCAGTCCAAAGCAGGCCCTCAGGTTGGTATTCAAGGGCGTTTCACGGGTTCAGTGACTCCAAAACCGCAATTGGACGCCAAGCCTGATGTCAATGTCCACGACGGTACCCAAGAGCATCTCTAGCGACGACTCGTTCCACCGAAGCCCGAACTCTCATGCCGCGAGCTCGAGAAACTTGAACTTGAGCTGGGAGTCCTCGAGGAAGACGGTCCAGGTCTGGCGCCACCTCCTCCGCGCCCACCCCGAAACCAACCGCCCTGGTTAATCGCTTCTTCAAACTCGTTATCTCGCGTGCCACCAAACCATCCATTCCCCCACGGCGCTCTTCGTGGCGGTTCGGGTTGTGTGCGTGCGCCTCTCCCTGCAAAGTACCCTGCAGCAGCTCCAGCTGCTGTACCAGTCCAGAAACCTGGTCTCCAGCCTTCTTCTTGAGTCGTGCGTGATCGTTGTGTCGAACTGGAACTCGAATTTGAGCTTGATGACCAGGTAGGTTTCTTCGGTCGTGGCGGAGGACGCGGATCGTACGGTGGTGGAGGGTCGTCACCCCCACCTCCTCCGCCAAACGGACGGTCCTGTGGTGGTCCCGAGTCTTCTCGCCATGCTCTATAGAAACCTCGAACGATGATGAACAACACCAGGAAGAAGACTGCCATAAACACATAGCCTGCAATCTTTTCCGAAACCAGATGTGTCTTCGGTAAGATGTTGAAATTCATGCCTGTTTGTGACCCATACTTCTCCTCTCCCTTGTCGGTAAGTAAAAGCCTGTATTCCACACCGCAGCTGCCCTTCAGAACGTAGGGATCATCGCTGCTCTCATAGCCTTCGCAGGTCACATCTGTACTACCCAGCTTGAACTCTTCTGGCAAGGATGCTTTGCAGCTCCATTGTACATTGTTCTCATCATACTCGACGCCCTCATTTGTACAGCGCATTACATCAACTGTGTATAGACTGCATATCTTTGCAGGTCCAACGCATTGTAGTTGAGGGACGGGAGGGACTCGACGCGAGGCAGTTTGTTTGCCTGCGCGGACGGTGATCGCCGAGACTTTGGACAGGAGGACAGCATTTCGCGGGACTTTCTTCGGGTTCGTGACTCGTGCCGAAAGAGCTGAGCCTACAAACAATATGGTCAAGAGCATGAGGAGCTTCATCGTGAACAGCTATCACAATGCTCTTGAGGGTCAAGTTAGATTATGCCTGAAACAAACCTCGAAAGAGAGCATAGAAATGCAGAGTCCAGCATGACGGCCCTGAAGAGTATCAGGCTTTTCTTGTTCAGGCTTGTGACGAATGGCGGCCAAGGAGACACAGTGGCCATATCAATTGAAGCGATGAATTTTTGTTGCCTAGTTTCCAGGGTACGAGAATCTCCCCGCATCAGCCTCGTGAACGCTGACGAGGCTGTAATCATGCTCAGGTGCACGATGCTATTGACCGTTTCCCGCAGCAGCACTTCTGACGCCTAAAGTACCTATGACACTATTCGAGAGCGTTTGTTGCAACTGACGGATTCTCCATATTTATTGATGCAACCAGGTTCCCATCTTGATAGGCGTGCTCCAAGGTTGACATGTCGCGGCTGACGATTGATACAATCCAGAGACCTGATACAGCATTCCGACAGCCCAGCGCCTTCGACCACAAAGCCGGTTGTCTTACTCATACCCAAACTTCATCCTTAACACGAGATGACCTAAGCAGAAATCTTCTTCGCCATAATATGCTCTCGCCAGTACCATACTCCTGTAACCGCAGCTGCAGGACCAACAACAATGGAGCCCAGGAGAATTGCAGCCGTGGTCTGAATCAGTGACACATCGGTCTTGCCAATCCTTTTAAGATCCCAGACCGCAAGATAAGCCCACACCAGAGAAGCGGCAGAGATGATCCAAAAGTCGACCTGAAATATCATTCGAAGAGCATCAAACAAGGGCGTGTCGTTCGTAAGGCTGCCCGGAACAAAGACGTGACTGAATGAGTGCTGCAGATCGCCCGAGAATAGACACACGCTCATCGTGGCAACATGCGAGATAGCCGATACGATAAGAGCTACGGAGTATATGGATCCCAGATATTTCACGTCGACCAAAGGAGCCACGGTGTCCTCGGCTTCTGAGCCCGAGCTGGCGTAAAACGAGGAACACGCCCACAAAATGGCATTGACGAACCATGGTGACGGCTGCCATAGGGCGACCATTCCCTGTGTCGTCCAGTAATTTTTCTCCGAGTATGGAAAGAACATCAAGATCGTCGGGACCAGGTATCCGATCACCAACGCTGGTAACAAGGCTTTTGCATAAGCCAAGGGGACCTGTCTTGACTCTGCCGACCAGTATTTGCTCCCTCTGGAATCTCGGAGGTATGCCAAATAATACAAGGGGATGATGACGGCGCCCCCGACAGTCTGGTAGAACAATGCCCATATGCTGGTGCTAGGAGGTCATTAGCAATGTCAGAGAACAACGAAGATTGTGCTCACAAGCTGGTCAAAGCGAGGTGATTGCGTTTCCTGCACGATTCGATCGAAAAAATTGTCACGATAGGGAAGAAGGACACCAGGAAGTAAGATTGAAGAACATAGAATCCCCGGTCCCACCCTGCTGCTCCAGAGAGGAATGCCGACACCAGAAATGAAAGGAAGGTGTCCAGCGGGGCAATCCCAGTATATATAGTCCGGAGTGAAACACCATTGTCGGGAAAGTATTTGATCTTGTTGATATACTCCATCTTTTCACCAATTCCAGCGAGGTTAGTTGCAATGCGCATATAATAGGCTGCGAGCATTGAAAGCAGTATGAAGACGCCTGCTGCTAGCCAACCCCCTCCATTCCGTGGCTTGACGGGCTTTTCTGAGACTTGGGCCATGTTCGAGGCACGTCGAGGATTTGATCCGGTTTGTCAAAAATAAGAGTTGATTTTTATATATACTGGTTTGCAATGCCCGGGAATGGATTGAGAAGAGCAAAGTGGAGGAATTAATAGGGGGTCGTCCTGCCAAGCTCCCAAGTAATGGGGCGCCTAACCCCTAGCTGTTATTGTGACGGAGCTGGGAGTAAGCGGCCAAGCACTGGCATATATGCAACAAGTATAATTCAATGTTCCTTGTCATTCCGTTTTCATATAACTGTTAGCCAGGTGGTCATCAATCGAGATCACATCTGCCTCATTCGTTGCATAGGCATGAGCATTCTGGCACAGGGCAGACGCTATGCTTCTCAAACCACATCCTGGCATGCGCGGCGTGGCAGCCATGAGAGCATTTCAGGCAAAGCACGGTGAATTTCGCCATGGCAGCGTCCCATTTTTGGGCCTTGTCAGCCTTTTCTATGTCGTTGTCTGGCTCTGGCGCCGTCGTTGGTGGCTCAATGACCGCAATACTAGGCACAACGATGTTCCCGTTGACGGCTGCTGGAGATGTGGGAATAGCTGTTCCAGTCGTAGACTCAGTAGTAGCTGATTTCGTCGAGTTGACCTGAGAATGCGGTGAAGACTCGAGCTGAGGCGATGCAGAGCCCTTCAACGTCGCCGACGCCGTTCCTGGCCCAATCGTGGTATGCACACTGCCCGCCAGACTGGCGCTGAGATCGAGACTGCCCTTGCTGCCTTTCTGCCTCGCTTGTTGCGTCCCGTACCATGGCAAGTACGATTCATCCGGCATACCAAGCCACAGATCGCAGACACCGCATCTCGGTAGATGCCTGCCACATTTTGGACAAACAGTGCCAATCGCGGCAGCCTTTTCTTTTGTCAGTGGGTGCTGTGGCGTCTCGACTACCTTGTGCCCTGGCGAGCCCTCATCATCTGTACCTGCTGCGTGGGCAATACTTTGCGCGCAAAAGCCACAAACAAGTCGGACTTGCTGCTTTGCAGTTGGTATGAGTCGTCTTCCGCTTTCGTCCACAGCGGCATTTTGACACGCAATGTCAAACCTAACGCGGTCAAACTTCAAATTCCAACTATTGATCATGTGTTTGTATGCGTCTTTCCAACCATCAAACTTGCGAACAACTTCATCACCGTCGACATATCGCGGTATGGCGGGACACAGTGCCAACACTGCTGTCTGCAGGTCACCAAACCTGCGAACGTAGCTGTTCATTAGCTCGAAAGCATCACGAGTCGCAATACCAGTCAGCACGACTCCTTCAATATCACCTTCCACCAACACAGCTTTCATTGCTTGGGAGATATACCGGGTCAAGTTGGAGTCATCGAGATGTCGTAGTGCAACACAAACCCGGTACTTAAGTGGGAGAGAATCTTCCGCAACGACGTTGGACCAATCTCCCGTTTTCACATAGGCAAGGATGGCACGCGCATATGGATCGGTCAACTCTTCACCTAGAGATGAAATGGTCTCAGCCCAGTCGTCTTGCGCATCTAACTCATCGCCGGACATAGCTCCTCCTTCGCCATTCCTCGCACCTTTCGAAGCTCCTGCGATAGCCAGTGCCAACATTTTGTGGGACTGGTTAGCACCTTTGCCACGAAGGGCCTTGTAGGCTAGTTTGCGCTCCATCGCGAACATCGCAAGTGCCGCAGCTTTGGTGTGGTGATTTTGTGCCACAAGTCCTTTAACTCTTCTTTCAAGTTCATCATACGACCATGCTAACCCTGCAGAATGAAGACAAATCTGCCGGTTGGCGGGATACTCTGTTGCGCTGCCTCTGATCTTCGGAATGTTCAGGCGGCGGACAAGGTTCTCAATGATTTTGCCAGGCTTGTTGGAACCGGGTCCTAATGTCCGGTTCTTTGCGTTCACATCTTCCATCCAAAGAGCATATACACCAAGATAGGACAAGTCAAAGTTGTCTTGTGTCATGTTGCTATTCTTGGATATTTTCGCCGCAAGCTCGATCCATGCCCAGAATGTCTGCACCCAATGGGAATCAGAGACAATCGCCTTGTTTTTTGTTGGATTTAGTAAGTATCCTGCTTGACAGCGCATCCTTTGCACGGAGGTCAAAGTGAGAAGATCTTGTAATGGTACATCTTTCTCATAGAATCCCAAATCAGTATACCATGCTTGGTTGTCTAGGCTGGACATCCTCCTACTGTCAGGAAGCTTCCTTTCCTGTCGGGACTGTTTCATTGATTGCCTGAGCACATTCCTGGGCTGCACCTTTCGACGAATCTCTTCGATTACTTTCGCTGTTTGGAGCACATCTGGATTTGATTGTGCAACAACAGTACCGCCCTTGCAGAGGAAGTCAAGACTTGCAATGGTAGCTGGCTCAGGGGAGGCATTCGTCGAGATGGTTTTGATCTCACCATGTCCATCAAGAGTGAGAATCTTCGGTTGTCCTAATCTGCTTGCCGATGTCATGAAATCGAACGACACTACCCTCGACTTCTCGTCCTGAGAGACGGATTGGTGGGGGTATTGCTTCGCTACTTCCTGGGCTCGGTCAAGAAACACTTCCTGTGGTGGGCTGTTCTCCCAAGAAATATCGTGGCCACTGTCTTGGCCGGTCCGATTTGTCTCGGAGACGGGATCTTTGGCGATGTCATAGACTTTGAGGTTGCCTGTGCTGGAGAGGACACCGAGGTGCCCTCTGCGAGACTTGGAGAATCGTAAACTCCAAATCGTACCCGGGCTTTCAATCACATTCTTCAATTCTAGCGAGACCTCTGGCTGTCCACTTCCCGAATGTGATCCTCCACCAAAGCTCATATGGGGAGTGTTGAGCCGACTAATCATCCTCCGATCCCAGACACATAATGAAGGATCATTTGTAGGATAACAGGAGGCGAAGTAGTTCTCGTCCAGCCAGTCGATCGCTAAATTGTGAACACATCGAGTAGCGAACTGAAGTCCATTACCGATGGAGGGCTCCCTAAGGTCATACAATCTGACGAATTGACCCTTGACACCAGCCACCAACAGCTGAGGATCATCTTGAAAGAATTTCAGGCTGGTGATCGGTTCTCCGCTCGCTAGCTTATGAAGAGGCTCGGAATAGCTTTTGGAGAATCCCTTCGATCCGGGGGCAGGCAAGCGTTGATTGAAGTCCCACACATTCAGACAGAAGTCGGTTCGTACTTTATCTAGTCCAGCAGCAAGTAAGTTCTGGCTGTTCAAAGCAACAGCGTTGCAAAGTCGTTGGCTTCGGACTTGAAATGACAGCGAGTCCTGATGACCTTCCGCTATGTTCAGCAGAGTAGCCTCGCCGCCTGCCTGTCCTACAACCACCAGATCTTCGTTGACAGGATGCCAATCAAAAGCTCGGAAAGCTGGGACTTTTGTTGATGTATGGACAGTATCATATTTGACACCACTCTTGCTCTGCTTGGAGATTTTACAAAGCCTGAAAGTCTTCCCTGTGACATCAACATATAGAAATCGTTGCTGCGTTCCAGGGTGGGAATTCTGCGAGAACCGAATTGCAGCCTCCATGCCGGCAGGGTAGAAGCCAGTAGAAGTCAGGCTGGTGCGCTCCTAGCGCCCATAAAGTTCCTGCCACGTTCGAGCCATGGTTGATGGGTCATACAGTCTAACTGCAGAACAGTGTCTTGAGTGTCGTTTGTTGCCTTGATGTTATCGTCGCCCTCTAAGTCGAAAGAGGAATAGTGCGATCTTCTGCCCGGACAGGGATCTTCAAGGCGGTGAGAACTTAGAAGCGGCAGAATATTTTATGTCTTTGACTCCCCACCTGCAACTTTCACTGACCTTTCGTTCCAGGCCAAACTTCAGAGCCACCATGTCTTCTCGATGATGGTCTTCGACTGTCTTTCCTGAAACCGACGTCAAGGGTTGATCCGTTTCTCGAAACTTTCTTGGAACTCCCCTGCTGGCTGCTGACACGAAATCCACATCATGGCACGATACCGACCTTCGTATCAAACTCGAGATCGGAGACGTGACTCCTACCGTCCAGACTTAGATCCAGACCGAAGACACGACTCCTGGCGTCCGGATTCAGATCGAAGCCGCGTTCGCGGCCCTGATCGCTCTGCAAGACCCCGAGGTCTCTCTCCGGTCAGATCGGCAGTCACCAAATCCAAGAAAGAGCGTCATAACAATCCTTCCACAAGAATTCACTCTCTCCGAAACCTGCTGGCGAAAGACACCAAGATGCCCATGACAGTTCGTCACGAGAAAGAACGGGAATTAGCGGCACTGCTGCTGGACCAACAAAAAGCCGAGCTTGCTCAAAACGCCAGAAAGAACCTGCAACGATATCACTTTGTGCGATTTGTAGAGCGTCAGAAGGCCACCAGACTACTCAAGAAACTTACCAAGTTGAGAGACACTCCGGCATACAGTGACGAAGAATACCAGAAGAAGTTGGAAAAAATGATCCACGAAACCGAGGTGGATATTGCTTACACTCAGTATGCACCGTTGGGAGAAAAATACATCAGCTTGTTCGTGGAAGAAGAGAAAGAGAGCGGCTCAAGCAAGAACAAAATGAACAAGAGAGCTTACGCCATTCTCGACGAGGATCAGCGTGGCGAATTGCGGAACTTCTCAGACGAGCTTGCAAATGTGGCTCGGACGGCAGCAGGGACAAAACCGCCGATGTGGTACGAGGTGGAAAGCTACATGGCTGAAGGGGAAGACAAGCTGAATGCTCTTCGGGAAGGAAAATTGACCGGAAAGAAGCTGGACAAGGACCTTGCTGCTGTAGGCGGAAAGAAAGAGGCCGACCTGCGAAGTCTGCACCAAACCAAACCTGAGGAAAAGCCATCATGGCTTGATGATGGTGGTATGATTGATCCGGCTGACCTGGATAGCGACAACGAGGATGGTGGGGTGCGAGTCCGGCAGCAGGATGACGAAGATATGAGTGACGGCGGGTTCTTCGAGCGCTGAACCGCCAGGATTCTTCATGATTGTCACGATTTGAGATACCCATGGATGGAAAAAGTACGGCTGGTTGCGAGGTTTACTTGCAACACATCTAATTCATTTCGACGCAGGTTCGCAACAGTGCGGATCATATCCTGCCATTGGCTGACATAGTCCTCCCTCGGAGAGGAGGCTACCAATGTTCAATCCAACCACAATGTACGCATATATTGGTTTTCCGAGCGACTTCCAATGGCCTTCTTTCGTCACTGCGATATCTTCACTCGCCAGCATCCGCGGGGTGAAAATTTCGACTCCGGACCTGGAAGTCACTGGACGCGAGGACCATGCATCGTCTACTGTACTGCCGCACCTATACAAGCCACCGTGACATGGGATCTTAGTGATAGCTGGACGCGCGAGCCTCTACCAAGAGTGATGTGTCCCCCATCTACCTATTTGTTTGGATTCATCGTGCTTGCGTGCCTGACTTCAAGGCTGCGGAACAAGTCCACTCCGCCTCATCGAGCGGTGAAAAGGTACGTCTGTCTGCTTCAGAGAATACGTCATGTGGTGCGCTTCCCTACCTGGTCTTTTGGGTTTCGTACTGACTACTGCGTCTGGCGGTAGTGAAGGATGACCCTGCTTCAACTTGAGATAGGTAGATCAACACCACCGCCCGTTTGCCCAACGCCTATTCACACCAGACTCGAGGTATGTCTTTGCGCATCCCTCAATACAGACACTGGACGCCGCGTATCCAATGATTTAAATCTGTCCATTCCAGCAGCTCCAGTTTCGAGCAGCAAGCCGAAGGACCCTCCAACACACCACGCGGCGAATATGCCCTCGCGTGAACCAAAGCGCTCCAAAACCATTTCGGTCCGCTACTCCCTCTCAAAAAGAAAATGAAAGCTCTATGCGGCTCGGCTGAGCCTCCTCGGTCTTCCTCTTCTTCTTCATCAACTTCGCCTTCTTCCCTCACCACGCCATCCTCATCACCATTGTCTTCGCCGCGATCCTCGTCACCGTCAGAATCTCCACTTCTCCTGCCCTCGACCTCCTACTCACCCCCTTCGCCAGCCTCAAGCACTTCCCTACTCACCACGATCGTGACACCCACGGCGGCCGTCAATTGTCTCGAACCCGCAAGTCAAACTCCAACTCCAACTCTCCACACAGAGAACACAGTGGTTCATCCCTGCAGTCATACTCATACGGACGATAAAGGCAAAACACCACCACCACCCCGACCATCATCACCGAAAAGTAGCCGTATCGAGGATATCTACTTCACCCTCCCAATGAGTCGCGAGAATCTGTCCACCAATCCCGGCGACGAGGGCAGCCACTCCAGGAAACGTCGCGCCTGCACCCTGCAGAACTGGTCCGCCGAAATCGATCGAAGACTGTGCGGACACTGCGAGATGCGCGACTTTGCGTACAAAGAGACAGAAGGCAGGCATGCGATGGCGTATGGATCCGGAGACGGGGAGGCTTAAAATACCTTGAAATCGAACTTGGCCACAGACACTCCTCCTATGTACGCCGTGCGCCAGGGTCCGGACTCTCCTCCCTGACATATTGACGGGCAACTCGACAGAGAGGCGCACAGATTCCGGTGCGAGAGCGAGACCCTGGCGCCACAGAGCACGACTTTCACCTACCCAACTCAAGTCACCAATGTAAGATGAAGTTAAAGAGCAGATGGGCGGACAGCGACGGCAGGCGCCACGATAAAACAAAAGACAAAAACAAAACACAAGGCACGGCGCCAGTGACTCTGAGAACACTGTGTTTTGACACGCGGAATCTTGTCTGGATAGAAAGACAAATACATACCCAGACCTATGGAATCACCTCACGTATGCTTGGCCGATGATGTCGATCGATATTCTCTGTCTAGGGTTAGATGCTCCGGACACCCCGAGATACACGCATACACTCCATATCACATCACCTGCGCCCTCCTGGGCGGCAGATGTGTGCTCGAGATGTGGATTCCATCCAACGAATACGGCAGCATCATCGCCGAGGCCGCCGGATATCCAATATGGCTGTCACTGTTCCTTGCGGAGAATCGCAGAGATTCTCCCTGTTGAAGCTCAGGAAGTTCCATCCCGACCGCCTATACATCGAAAACGGCCACAGCCATGTATCTCAACGTCGACTTCTGCAGTGTGCACTGCAATGTGCTACGCATCACCCAACCATGAGTCACTGTGCGTCCCGATCACACCTGGAGATAACAGTGGGTATCGCGGCATGCTGCGCTTCAAATGCAACACCTTTGTACACGGGCTGCCCCGAGTCGCGCGGTCGTTCTTCTTCCCACAACCCTGCGCACACTCAAGCCTCCGGTATGGCAGTATGTCCCCTGGTAGTTCGCCCCTGCGGCGTGTAGACCACCACTCCAACCTTTCATTTGCAGCCATCACAATCAGACGGCCACAATATCCACATCGCCTCCCGGGATATTCCTGCAGCATTTGCAAACGCTCAAGAACTATCTCCGACGTCCCAGGGGGCATCAGGCTTGGAAAGTCGACCTTGATTTGTGGATCGAGCCTCGCCAACTGTCGAAGCACGCTCTCGCTTAGCGACGGTGACGATACCCCAGGATTGCCGTCCGTCCTTTGGCCTCCCAGCACAGGTTTGCTGACTCTCGACACTAGCCACTGCACCATATTCCGGAGATCTGTGCGAACCAGGGTCACGTCATGGTCTTCTGCCGCTTGGTCGCCCCAGTCCGCCACATCAGGTTCTGTCCACGGATTAGGTGAAGATATTATTTCCCCCAGCTTATGGAACCTCGTGAGCTCGAGAACTTCGAACGGCAGCTCCGTCAATTGGTTGCCTGCGATATTCAATAACTCTAAATTGACCAGCTCCCGAATCCCAGGCGGGATGGACGTCAGATTGTTATTCCGCAGCGACAACATGCGCAGATTCCGCAGTTCCAGAACAGGCGTGGGAAATCGAGTGAAGAGGTTGTTCGCCAGATACACACGCAACTGCGGTTCGAGGTCCGTGCCCATGTCGAGCATTCCAGGGACGATCTCGTCTTGTTTGGCGAGCGTTTGGAGTGAAGTCACTTCGTCGGGAAGGGTGGTTAGAGACATGGACCTAGAAACAGTATCACGTTAGTCGACTCCAACCATGACCACGGCGGCTTTCAGACCGACAGAGTCGCTTGTAGGCCCAGAGGGGTGGTGATGGGCTGTACTCACGATAAATCCACATCCTCCTTCCCCTGGTCGAGACACCTGGCGACAATAGCGCAGACTTCTGAATGCTCCCTTGACCTTGTTTCAATGGGTTTCGGGGCGCGTTTCGTCCGAGGACTGATGCTATCGCCTGGGATATGGTTGTTCACTTCGTTGTGTTCTTGATTATGAGTCTCCTGCGCCCACAGCCTAAACGATCTCGGCTCGCACGTCTTCCGCGTCTGCTCGTGTTGATGTTGCCCTGCCTGATCTCTGATGAACTCGTCTTCTAGTGTGAACGAATCACTAGACAACGGCTCCTCGCTACTCTCGTCCTGGCTGCCCATGAAGATGCCCGAGTCGAAGTTACGCGTGAACTCCCGCTTCGGTCTGGCGCTCTTCCTGCTCCCCTGCTTGAGTGGGTGTCGATCCCACCATGAACCTTTGTATGTGCTTTTCTTGCGCCTGCCACCCGCGTAGTTCTCGGCGCCGGGGGCTTGTTCGTCGGACGAGAAGAGTGCGGGATCGCTTGATGTCGTGGGGAGCGGGTCGGCATCGTAGACTTCGGCATGGGTGCGTTTGCGGGTGAGGAAGAAAGACGGGCGCGGGCGTGGCGGTGTTTGAGCGGCGATGATGGCGGAGTGGGAGAGAGGCGGGAGATCGGGCTCCTCCATCCTGAAGTGTAGATGTAGACTCTCGCCCGAGTCTCCAGCAAGGCTGAGGTGTGACGTCCGAGCAGAGCAGAACACGGAAGCAATGAGGTCGGAGAAGTGTGAACGGAAGCGTATCCAAAGTACTACTACCTAGGCTTTAACGAGGGACGTGATCATGAGCTGCTAAGGTCGGGACGTAATGCAGATTTGAAAGACGTTGATGTGTGAGATGAGTTGGGCGAGGGCAAATCAAAGACGCGTCGGAGAATTGAAAAGTGTCGCGTGTGCATCAGGATCAACTTGTAGGGGTATGCCGGTGGGCTCGCCCTTACGCCGTAGCGTTCGGCCGCTTTAACACCTGAGCTTGACGTACGGAGAACAAGGGGGATCTTCCACGCATGAAATACACCAGCATATGGCTTTCAATGATAAATATGATATATCAAGCACTCCAGCTTCGTAACATCTCGTCCTCCTCCATCGCCCGCATATCTCGCTCGTTCAACATAACAGCAACCTCGATTCTCTCTAAAGCCTTTCTATCTAAAGTATCCACCAGCCCACGTCTCGGTAAGGCAAGTACCATGCCGTCAATGTAAGGCATATATGGGCATCTGACGAACCGCGGCTTACCCCCTAAACTAGCCCCGAAATCGCAATCGTACATCCCCAAGTTTGCCCAGCTTGTATATGTCAGATCCAGACCATGGAACGAGTTCCATCCGGGCCCGACATCCTCGACATCAGCGAGGTGATCCGCAAACGCCACAACCTCGCCGACGTGGGTGGCTGTCACCGCGGCCGTCGCTGCGCCAATGGCACTGATAACCGGTGCCATGAGCGATAGGTCGGCGACGGCGGCAGGGCTGGCCATGGCATTCCCAGCGATGCTCTTCAGCTTGGTAGCAGGGAACTCGACCACCTTGAGCATGGTCGCATTGCCCAGGTATGACCTGTTCGACACCGCGGGTCCTAACCTCGAGCGCGCATTAACAGCAAATCCAAGCTTCGACGTGGTAGAGCCTGTCACAGTTGCGAGGCCGTCGCGGCGCACGCGTCCGAGCCGTATCCGTGTGACACAGAGCCACAGGGCAGCGCCCAGGACATTGTTAACCGTTAGGAACTTGGCCGGGACCGAACTACTCATGGCCTGCTTGGCTTCCTGTAACTTGGCACTTGAGAAGGCAAAGATATTCGCGGCGCACTTGGCTGGGTGGCTGGCGACATTCGTCGGCACAGACACGGACGATGACGATAGAGCTGAGCTCCGAGATCGAAGGCTGTATTCCGGATGACGAAGGAGGAGCTCGTCAAGCGTAGCTTTTGGCTTGGTCTGGGCGGAATAACCGCTAGCATCCCGTAGCCAGGCCACCCTGTCGTAGACTTCCCCAGGATCGAACGGCGCCTTATCATCGGAATGGTTCGGCTCGTCTCTTGTGCAGTCGCCCCAGAGCTTGAGAAACATGCCCATTCCCGCCCCGTCCATGACGACGTGGTGAGCTTGTAGACAAAGGATCAACCCCCCTTCTAGGCGTGTAGCTCCGATGACGAGGGCCGGCGCTCTTGCTCCCGGGATCTGGTAGTCGATGACCACTGGTACGGGACTGAGGCCATTTTGGAAGATCGATAGCGGCACTTCGCTTAGCTTCAGCGTCTCGAAACTCGGCAGGGACTCTGGAGCGGGAGTCTCGACCATAGCTGGTGGCGGGTCCTGAGACGACCACGATAGCAACAGCTGATTGCGCGGATCACAGCCGTCCGGCGACTTATGAACATAGCCCCTGAGGAATGGAAGGAGCGACGTGGTCTTGGCTAATCCCTCGTTCAGCTTTCCGATTGCGCTTTCATATTGGTCTGTTTCGTAGACAAGAAAGACGGTGGTATATATCCTTGGCATCAGCTGGTCGAGGGGAGACAGCGTGCAGGATCCATCATGATATGACTGCGACATATCAGCGGGATTGTGTGATTGAGTGGAAGAGGTCTCAAAGATCACATCGACTGGTCTGTCAAGGACGACGAAGACACAATCGATGGACAGGGCGTACGGCTGTTCATTTATATGTTTTCGACATCCGGTGAGTATTTGTCAGGGCTACGTACCTAGTAATCGCGTTTTGCTAGGCTGCTGCGTTCGGGGGCTAGGAATAAATCATAACCTGGGTATAGGTCAGAATCTGAGCAAGCAACAGGAACAATACTAGGTGTTGTCTGGCATAAGAACGGATTGAGTAAGGTGTACTCCATAATTCGGAGCATTTTACCCAACAGCGCCTGTTCACCTCGGTGTCGGTGCAAGAAGGCTGCCCCGTACTTAACTCCTAGACACTATTTTGGAGAGATGATGACGAATTGGTTCAGGCATCGTTGATAACTTGGGGGACTGTTTGCATGTCCGATGTTAAGCTCACGGTGAGCGTGGCTGAGCAGATCCAGCTCATCAAGGCTCCATATTAAAGCTAGGCCACCGAGATCAACGCCTGCCCATCATCCAGTTCTCTGACAGCGGACACGGGCCGAACATCAATGCCATTCGAGATTCTGTTTATCTTGTGCGGTGTGATTATGTGTCACAGTACACATGCTGGTGTTGCAAATTTCTTCAATGTTGGGGAATAGTGCCTGGCTCAAGAAAACACCTCAAACAGCTCGAGAATTGGGACCATACTAGACTTCTACTTGTGTCCAATATAAACAAGAAGATGCCTTGTCCGGAGACGAGCCGTCTAGTTTGCGGATTTTGCCACATTAAGCCATAGTGGCTGTCGGCATTGTTGTAAGGTAAATGTCTTACAGCGCGGCTATTCGCCTGAGAGGTGATGAGACGTCTTCACAATCTTGAATGCTAGTGTTCAATTACAAGTCTGCTTGTCTGTATAGCTGATAGCCATATAAACCCACCAAGAGGAGCTGATGCGATCTCGCTTACACCGCTTGTAACAAGAGAAGTACTTCAGTCGTGTCGGTCATCCAAATGCGCTGATCATACAACACCACCCAATACTCCTCCTCTTGCTTCTCTCATGATCAAGAGTGCATACGAAGCACCATGCCCCTTACCCGCCCTCGGCGAGCCTCTCACAGGAGGTCCAATGCTTCCCTTCGAGCCATCTTGCCACAGGCGACGACAATCCCTCTCACGACTCTTCTCGAATGACCCGGCTGCGGTTCATTCCGCCCTCCAAACTTATCCATGAATGTCCTTCAAACTCTCACAGAGACGAAACAAAATGGGTATAAAACATTCCAAAAAAAATCATACCATAGTCACCCAAGGAGCAACCTGGTGCTCGACTTGACGCGAATGTTGACACAGTCAAAATAAAAGAAGCGAAGTAGCCGACCGGACGCTGAGCATGCCGACAGTAATCGAAGCATGTCGGGTCATAACGAGCCCCAGACCATAGCGGCAGCACCTGCAAGAGCGGCCACTGCAAGGTTGATCTCTTGCGGGCTTGCTGCGCCAGTAGCTGCTACTGAAGCAATTGAGGGGCTTGCAGAGGTAATCGTGGAGGCTGGTGTAAGTGTAGGCTTGTTGAATGTGGTCTCTGCGGTGGCCGTATGGGCAGTGGCATTCCAGCCCGTTGCGTGTGAGCTGATACTACTGGTCGTAGTATTGGCATGCTTCAAGTATTTGGTGACGGTCTGGGTGGTAGACATGGTGGATGTGACTGTAGTGGTGGTGGTCGTTTCTGACCAGTCACCAGTAGGTGCGTCGGCGAGAGTGGCTGGTGTGAGAGCCAGCAGGACCGCTGCGACTGCCATGGTGAAGCGCATCTTGGTATGATGTTGTGGGCGGTGTAGGCGATCCTATTGCGTGTGCTGTTGTGCGCAAATGCGATTTGATATCCCTGCGGTCATATACGGTCTTTCCAATGAGTGGTGGCCGGGGACGTTTGGCGAGGAAGTGGTATTTGTTGCTAGGACGGGGCTGAGCGAGCGCTGCTCGAGTTGCTTTGAAACGAAGGTGATGCGACTGAGAGGGAGCTCAGTGACTCGGACGACAGCAGAATGCTATCAGCAGACCAGACTTTGGGGTAGGTAGGAGGAAGAGGTCAAGCCATGGACAAGAGTAGGAAAGCACAAGCGTATATGTGGCGGTCGGGAACATATCTGGTGGGCAGCGTGGTGCAAGGCCCGCTAGCTTTGATAATGGTGGAGCGCTGGCCTGGCAGCGATGGCATCGTCGCCTTGACAAGATTGCGTCTGTCTGGAGCAAGGCGCCGGTCGTTGACCAGCGTCGGATGATGAGCATCGACTGGCTTGTTGGCTGGTTGAACCAGGAGGAGACCTCGATGATCGTGGAGTAGAAGCGAAAACGGACCAGCATGAAACAGCATCGCTGACTGGCCTGCTCTCGCTGTCTGGGCCTGTCCCTGGTCTGCCCCCCACTGCCAGCCAATGCCAGTCATGCCAAATTTCCCGACAGCCCGCTAAGGATGTCAAGCGCCAGATTAGCCATCTGTGCTAGCCAGGAACCCGCGAAACTCATTGGAAACCGAATCTGCAAGAAGTCCTGGTCGCAAGTTGATTTGCAGGAGGTAATTCAAATGCGCTCCGTACCTGATTCGTCCCAGCGTCACGCTTTGCAAGGACGACCAGTTTGTTCGGCCCCTGGCAGGACAGAGTGGACAGAGCATTTCTCGCGATCTCGTTGACTGCCTATCATTATTCGGCTGGCACTTTCGGTTCGGGCCTGGGGTGCATTGACATGTTTGCTTGTTCAAGTGCCCTAGACCGTTTGTAGCCGCTTGTGTCACTCTGTCAATTTCGCAGAGAGCCGGACAGAATGCTTTGCTTGGTGTTGATTCACCGCCGGTGCTTCGTGCAATATTGCTTTTGACCACATATCGGACGACCTTCTATGCAGTTAGCCACGAGAGAACGATATCGCTTGTCGCAAAGGTTAAGCATGCAAAATTTGCAATATGCAAAACAGCCGCGTGCTCTCAGTACTAGTATCCGACTCAAGCGTCTTTTGATACAGTGTGGCCAAACTGCCCTGTTCAAGCACGTACACCTCCGCCGGTCCCGGTTGCTGCACTTCTTACCAGGAGCAAAAACGTCGGTAGATGAATTTGACCAACGTTAACAGTGAGTAATCATATGAGTGGGGTGGTGGTGCTGGTGGTGGTCAATGGCTAGTCTGTGCTCGCATTGCTCCCAAAGTGGTTGGCTTGGCACCATCTTCACACCGGGCGCTTCTGTTGGCGCTCCAGAGAAATTGCTCTCTTGTTATAATTTCTGTACTGTGGTAGATGAGGTGGACCAAATTTACGGCAGATATTAGTAGCTATCTCGAAGACTGCTGTCCAGGAGATAGGACATTGTTCGAGAAACTTCAGAACCATGGTCGAAGCGTAATGCGCCCCAGTCTTGAGGTACGAGCGTTGATACAAGTACCTCAAATTCTTTGTGCCTATAGTAAGACCACGTTGCTGCACCGATAAAATACTGGGTGGTCGTATGGCGGACGGTAGAGATTTATTAGCGTACGCCGGTGCAGCGATAACAAAGAAGACGATGCGTCCCGTCGGTCACACGACTCCAGACTCGCTTCGGACTCAACCCTGTATGCCTCTTATCTTTCTCGCACTCAACAACAAAGATGCTGTGGAGGTTACCCACGATGCTCTCGCCTGCAGCACCTGTAGTGTACCATAGTAGCCCAGCAACCAGACCATCAGTAAGAAGCGAGATCACAATGTTCGCTTGTAATGGCGACTGTTGGATCTTCTGTGGATGAATGTGCATGAGCAGGAAGAGTACTCCGTACGGGGTAGGTTGATTCAGCAGCGCAACTCCCTCGTGAATCTGCATCTCCGCTTGTGGGCAACGGGTCAGCAGAAACCTCATTCCTTTGTGAAGGTCTGGCTCCGCATAATCTCCTCCTTTCCCATATGCAACCACTTAAATATGAAAACGAGCGTGAAAGCTTCACCAACCACTGTGAAACTGCTCGGCGCCTTTCGAACAAGGTTAGTCCTGAAATGCTCCGAGAGCTAGCATGAAAGAGTTCGTCTCTGCGGCAAGCCACTATATCCACATCGCTTTGTGGCTGGAATTTCGTAGGGAAAGACTCATGAATCTTATCGCCCCTTTTCGTGGCCAGGCGAAGAGTAATAACTCTCAATGCTGTTGGAGAAAAGGAGAAGAAACGGCAGAGGTAGGTTGAGCGTGAGATCTGGATGTGCAATTATCACAAGTGAAGAAGAAGCCGCGATTGGAGGCAAATAGGTTGCAGGCAGTCGAAATATTTTACATACTCAATGCTTGCTAACGAACAGACAGCGAACAATGTTGAATCAAAGCATCGACGTTATGAATGATAGTAATATTTATTGGACATCTCTGTCTGATATTTTCGCGTGGTTATACACGATGCTACTCGACATAACCTTGAGTTCCAGCTCCGTTCATTCAACTATAAAACAATTATTCCTCTCTTGAACAGACAGCATGTCGTTTTGTCCTCCGTAAGCATAGATGGGCTGGGCCGCCGACTAGGACGTTCCATCAACGGACCCGTCTCTACCTTGTCCTTGGCCAGTGGCTCCCATTTCACGCGGGCGCTGGCTGAACGGCATCAGCGTCTTGGTGATTGACGTTGTCGATGTAGGTGTCAGGGTGAGAAGCCTTCTCTGTACGGTGGCTAAAGCTCGACTTAGGGTCTCTAATGGAAATTCCCAGTCGCTCGACCTCGATGTTGCGATGACCCCACAGAAGGAGAGCACCGAAACCAGCTGTTTCTCAAGTCAATGTCATCACATACATATGTTTGAGGAATACCTACGCTTAGCAAGAAGATCCAAAACCCCATAGAAGATAGCCTCACTGTCGGAAGGAATAACATTGCCGCCTTCAGACAGACCCCAGGCAATAGGGTACAAGAACCACAAGAAAATGGTCCAGACACCGCAAAGAGTGTAGATTTTCTGAATGTCGGCACCATGGATGCGGGCATATGCACGGCCCTCGATGACAACGGAATATGCCACGAACAGGAATGCAACGGTACCGAAGGTGAAGAAGCCTATCAACGCGTGAACATGGTCTCATTACGTGAGAAGCAGATATTTGGGCCTTACCCCATTTATAAGAGCTCTTCACCAGCGCACCAACGAGGCCAGTCACGACCATGACCTCATTGGCTAAGATCACATAGAGAATAGTCGGCGTCGGCAAACCGCAGGTCAATAGTAAATCGGCAAGCAGGAGAGGTGTCGTGATGAACCAATCAATGTAGCGAACATAGAAGATTTGGCGCATGTTCCCAGCTACCTTGGGGTCGCCGCGCTCGAATTCGACCTGGATAGCAGTCCAGCCCAGGTTGGAGCCCATACTGAAGTACGCGATTGCAGCTACCAAGGTAATTGCAGCCGTGATATAATCTACTCGGTGTCAGAAAGCTGTACCGATGAAACCGGAAGAAAGCAAAAGGCACGTGGTGGATTGTCACAGCCTTTCGAGGAGGAGCACACATACGAAAGATGCGTTGAGAGCGGGTCTTTTTGAAGGATAGACCCATGAACACCAGCGTCGAAACCGCCATCACAGCGCAGACTGTAAAATACCAGTCACTTCCGCGACGCGTTATATGATTGTTGGTATTGACCGTGTTCGTCATGCCATTGATCTGAAGTGCTTGGTTACCCATGTTGGCGGCAGTAAGGCGGCGTACTGCGATAATGCTCTATGGCTGCTTCGACCGTCACACGTGGCGCTGGAATGTTGGATCTTGTTGAGTATGAAGTCAGCTCTGGAAACACCACCCGCGAGGTACTTCTTTATAGCCCACAAGGGGACGGTTTGAATGAGAACAACATGACGTCTTCGCAACAGCACTTCATTCTGGCCTCCTGAGCGAGAAAATCATGAATGCAAGTGATCTGACCAGATTCATACATCTATGACCTACCGTCCCGGTGCTTGCCGGCAGCTTGCCGATTGCACCGCAAGGAAAGCTTGCAGGAAAGCATATCTGAAGCAAGCTCTTCATCGAGCATGTTCGCAAATGGCTCTACCAGCATTCTGCAAGGCTATCGACTGTCGATGTTGTGCATATCAAGTGTTGATGTCATGGTCAACGCACGGCTTGCGGAGCCTTGCAGGTGATCTCAACAAGTAACCAGAATTTGATAAGGTCGAGCAGGTTAAAGCTTCGGACCGCATGCTCTGTGGCCGACAAAGCACTGATGGCAAGCACCGGTTCATTGTTGTAACTTGCACCGGAACTGCAAAGTGATGATCAACCGCTCCGCGAAGCAGACACCCGCCTCAGTGTTGATCGGCAATGCAATCCCCGCCATGATGTGGTAACCAGCTTTACCGGAGAGCTGTTCCAGCAGATATGAAACTTGGCTCAACCTCGATGTATACTGAGTAGGATAATTTCCCAGGATCGACCAAGGGGGCAGAAATCTGAACTCACTACCAGGTACGGTGGGCCGGCGAGGAAGTTGTATGCGTCATCAATGCGGTTTCTGGCTGGTAAATTTGCTGCTTTACTGCCTGTGGCTGATGGAGATCAGGAACGCCACAGATCTTGGGAAGAATACAAGGGTGAGGAGGCTAGGTTGCACAACATTGACGGATCTTGTACAACTTCGGAAGTGTCTTCAATTTGTCAAAAATCTTGATTCGTTCATCAAAGGCATTTGAGAGTATCACGCTCACTTCAGTCTGGAATACCCGACAACGTAGGGCAAAATGAACGCCCATAACAGCATCAAAAAGAACACCACCAGAGGTCCTAGGGGCAATGGTGGTCTCGCCACATTATCCAGTTCGCTCACGACCCTTTTTTCGTGGCCGCCAGGAGGCCAGGGCTTGACCACGCCCAGATCGTCGAGTATTTGTCCAGTCGTGATCTTGCTGCCTGCAAGCACAATAGGGACGCCAGTGCCAGGATGCGTACTTGCCCCAACAAAGTACAAGTTCTTGATTTTATCGTGTTTCGTGCGAGGTCGGAAACTGAGGACGTTGAAGAAGGAATGACTCAATCCTAAAATCGCCCCTTTGTCGAGATTGAAGCTCTCCTTCCACGACACTGGCGTGTTGATCAGTTCGTTGACGATATGAGACCCCAAGTCAGCTCCGGTCCGGAGGCGCACTGTTTCAATGACGGCATTTCGAGCTTTGGACACCATGGCTTGCCAGTCTTGAGGATTCTGAGGGGTTAGCCCCCGGTCAGCCTCATTCTCCAGAAGATGACCGCAAGGCACGAGAACAACGACGGTGTCTCGGCCCTCCGGAGCTGCGGTTGGGTCCACGCGCGAAGGTACGTTGACGTAGAATGAAGGCTCCTTGGGGATCAGCTGTCGTTTGAATATGTCATCGAAGCTATCCTGATATTCGTCCGCCAGGAAGACATTGTGCGTGTGAAGCTCAGGAATGATCTTGTCCATCGACCCTGGTTACGTCAGAGGCTATTCCCAGTCGCCTGAGATTGACTCGACTTACAGTAGAAGGAGATGCTTGAGCATGATGCTGGCTTCTTGGAGAGTGACTTGGCTTTTGTCGAAGGTGGCAGCAGCTCATTGTATGCGTAGACAAGATCAGCGTTCACAAGGACAATGTCGGCATTGATTACCTCTCCCGAGGCTAGAGTCACACCAGTGGCGTCGTCCTCATATCGACCCAGATTTACATGAGAGACTGGTGTCGATAGTCTGTACTGAACGCCGAAACGCTCGCCCACTTTCACCAAGGCATCCAGAACTTTGTGGAAGCCGCCTCGAGGATACCTGCTTGATGTTTAGCCGACTTCTGCAATGACACGATTTGCCATCTTACCAGATGCCCTCGGCCAGTTCTGTATATTGTAGAAGACTGTATGTCCCTGGTGCTTCGAATGGACTCATGCCCATGTACATGCTGCCGAATGTGAAGGCTCGTCTTAGCCTCTCCGTCATGAAGTAGGTCGATGCGCGCCGCCAGATGCTTTCGAAAGGGTGGAGAGCCAGCAGATACGGCAAGAAACTGGGCCTCGCCAAATGCAAGAAGCTCGTGAAGTTCTTCCTCAGAACGTGAACTATGCTTGCCTCGTAATGGACGTGTGCCTCTTGCATCCACTGCAAGTACCTCTGAAAGCCATCTTTACCCTCCCACTTTTCAATCGTCTTCTTCATGACAGCGACATCTGTTGACAGCTCGATACATTCGCCATCCCCAAACCACACATTGTAATTTGGCTCACACTTGACCAGTTCAACTCCTTCTGCTTCGAGGGTTGTGTCTAGGTCGGTGAAGGCTTCGCGAAAGAGGTCAGGAAGGAGGAGCAGCGAGGGCCCTTGGTCGAATCGATGGCCATCTCGGTGAATCAAACTGCACCGTCCGCCGGTAAAGTCGTTCTTTTCAAGGACAGTAACGCGAAAGCCGGCCTTAGCAAGGCGCGCTGCGCTTGCGATGCCTCCAGCACCGGCACCTTTGAAGCAGAGTCAGTTTCGTGAATAGCTTGTAGCAACCAGATTGCCTGCACTCACCAATGATTACAGCAGTCTTGGGCTTTTCCATGCCTCAGAAGTAATTGCTCGACTATCAGATACCCAAAGGAGGGTAGAAAGTCAATGGAATCACATGTTGGGACGTATTTGTAACTCCGAGAAAGTCAATGACAACATGACTCTAGCCAACGCACAGCGCCTAGGTGGGCTCCGTCTGCAGCCGCCCAAAGAGGCGTCTGCAAGGGTTCACATGAGAACTGCGCAAAATTTGCAACAAATCTATGTTGATAGTGAATCTATGGGTTGCGGAAGAGAATACAAGCTTGAAATCTGAGATCCATCATATCTCGTTGCACACAAAAATTCCGGGACGATCACCCCGCACGCCCGAAAATGCCTATGACAGCACCCCTACATGGAGCAAGGCGAGCCGGGTGATGAGGGGTTGCGGATGCAGTATATTGCATCTCCGGAACTCCTATGCAGATCAGGGGTATATCCTATTAGGGTTCATGTCGTCGCATCCTCAGGCTGAGCCTCTCCATCCTGCCATTGTCCTCCATCCTACCCAGATTCTTTTGGATTTGGGGACACTTGCCCTTCCCTTCTTCCCACTGCCGGCGAAGTCCAGGGGTTGGCCATGCTGTATGCGATACCGCAAGATCCTCCCAATCTCCATATAACTTTCGACCGCGACCCGAATGCCACTTCGCGCGTAGGACGGGAGCTCTTCAATGGCGTCACGGTTGTCGGCGTATATCCTGAACGCTGTGTCCAGTATTTCTTTTCGATGGATCAAGGTCTCTTGCTTTTGAGCATTGGGCGAGGACGCTGACGATTTGGCGAACCAGTCGTGGGGAATGTAACATCTTCCAACTTCAGCGTCAGTTTGAACATCTCGCACAATGTTGACATATTGTAGTGCTCGTCCCATTCGTGCTCCGGCCGCCAGACATTTCTGTCTCGTTTCTGGATTGACACCATGATCAGGGTTGTGTTGGTAGACCAAGTTGAGGCACAACTCCCCGATGGTCGCCGCAACACATGTGGCATATCGCTCAAGGTCAGCGAATGTCTTTATCGGCGGATTCTCGTTGGCATCCTTGGCGAAGAATTCCTGGTCTATCCGGAAACCGTCCAACAGCGAGTAGAGTGGTTCCGAGGGTAACTTATCAGAAGGCAGCAGCATCAGAATGGTCTGTGCCTTTGGTGGGAAAGGAGACAAGGCATGCTGAAGTCGGATTGGGTCACTCTTTGGAGAGTAAACAGTGTCGAGGAAATTTGAGAAGTGTTTCACCCATCTGTCTGCCTCCTCCGCAGAAGGTGCGTCGTCGATCAGATCATCTGCCACTCTGCAGAACGCGTACAGCAGGATGAGATCGATTCTCAGGCGACCAGAAAAGACGCCTGAGGCGAGATAGAATGACCGACTTTTCCTCGCAAGCACCGTCAGGGAATTTTGCAGACCACGCAGACGGTTGCTGTCATACTTGGAGGTCGGCAGGAACAACGCTTTCAGTAACAACAACGGCGACGGTGTGCCTGGAACGACGGGGAAATATTGTGGGAAGGCGTCCAGGATGGCGAAGGCATTATCAAAAGAAACCGAGCCCCAGACGACAAGGATATTGGTGATCAGAAAGAAGACCGCCTCCTCGATTTCAAGATGTGGCCAGACATGAATGCCGAGTTTGGTTCCCAGTTCTATGCTCCAAGTGCCCCTACGCAGAGCAAGGGTGTCGACGATCCAGAGATACAGTGTTGGCAGGGCGATTGGTAACCAGGTCTTCGTCCAAGGCAACAGTATGAGCAGCTGGTAGGCAAAGGTCCAGAGCATCAACAAGACGGGAGCGGCCCAGGCAAGGATCAATCTCATATAGGTGCCCTCAGCATTACCACCTCGTAGGAGGATAGGTACTATTGAGGCCAACGTGAAGATGACTTGACCAGCACGTTTCCATGGTATCAGGGATTTGCCAGATGGGTTCTCGGGATCCGCCTCATTGCGTAGATAGATCGCTGTGAGGACTGATTTGCTGAGTATTATTTGCAGACATGTTGTCTGAACATGTCAGAGTCATAAACAACTTTCGAGGAGCACACCCACAATATAAGTCTGGATCACGAAGAAGAAGACTTCTTCCGCCGGGATATCCAAAAGCTTCGGCCCTAGAATGACATCTGCAGGATACGCTGGGCAAGGTCAGATCGCTAGAAGCAAATACGAGAAAAGTTCACCGTACTCCAAACCTTGGTTCTAATGAGGTATGAATCCCTGAGACTGGGTCAATATATTACAGCGAGTGCAACTGTGTCTCCGGACATACCATGGAATAGTGTACGAAACTGCTATGACCTGCAAAAAGCAGATTTTGTACACATCTCGCCGCGTGAACAGGGGGCCCAGGATTACGGTCAGGGTGATTGCTAGGGGGATGGTGTAGATGGCGTGGCTACTCCAAAGGTCAATTTCTGCCCAGATATTGGTAGCTCCAGGTGCGGAAGGGACATACACAAGCGCATAGTCGTACATCAGGTCAAGCGTGCAAGGAGTTCTCTCATCCGTCGGTGAAGGGGTAATGATGGAATCATAGACTGAGCGATCAACAGTGACATGTGGTAGGAGCCATGATAATGTAGAAATCGAAGGATGTCGCTAACCATCAACGAGCACACGTAAGAGCTCGAAAGCAGTCACTGACTCTGAGCTTGCCGACGCGCTACAAAGGACCAAGTGAGAAGGAATTGAATTTGGGAGCATTGCACAAAAATTTCCGAGAGACTCGGGTCATGACGCGGATGATATTGCATGAGTGTTTCCAAAGGGGGACTTTCAAGCCACAGATCTTACAAGCATCACCGAGCAATCCGTTGATCCACGAGGCTGGTAAGGGCTAGTGAGGCTAAAAGCAGCCAGACCAACTCCCGGAAAAGTTGCCGGAATCGCGCTACGGTGGCTCCTAGCCACCCCGCTAGCATGGTAGTACCCTGTCTAAGTCCCAAAGCTTCCGGCTGCAGGTGCCAACTCACATTGCGTCACCCTAGCTTCATGCAAGACTTCGCTGCGGGCCATTTTTCCCTGCATTTGTACTGCGGTACGAAGCGCTTTCGATGAACTCATACATTCACTTCCTCATACGATCTGCTCGGCATCGCGATTTTCTCCGCTTCATAGTCACGTCCTTGGTCCTTGGTCATGGCTACATCATGTGGGTTCGTCCATTCACTGCCGCTAAGTATCGCTTGCAATCCTTCTTGACATGTGTGAATGTTTGTTTCGCTGCTACCATGCTCATAACAGGTGATGTTCACTTCCTGCTCCCACTTGGTCTTCCGTGATTCCGATCCACCACGACGTGTTCATCCCACCTTGGCTGGGTATATGCTCGAAGCGCTCAGGTCAAGACTACGCCTCTCTCTAGATGCAAGACTAGCCACGTCAAAGTCACAACGACACGGACATCTCATCAACGGCCTTGCAAAGAGCGCGCGAAGATCGACAAGACCGAGGTGCTTGCGAAGACCTCTGTGAGTCGCTCGCCCGGCGTACCCACGACTACGAGTATCATCAAGCCTGACTTCTCAGTTCCAACCCCGATGTCTACAGACAACCTTCACCGGGCTCCCCTCCAAAGATGACGCCCTTTCCAAACCCTTCAAAACGCAGAAAGAGCCATCCACATCCATATCTCAGCGGCAACTTTGCTCCTGTACATAAGACTGTTCCGTTGACACCATGTAAATACACGGGCACGATCCCGGAAGAGCTGATTGGAGGGGAATACGTTCGAAATGGGGGCAACCCAGTGTCAAACGAGGACTTGGGTCGAGATGCCCACTGGTTTGATGGTGATGGCATGCTCAGTGGCGTGGCATTCACAAGGACCGTCGACGGAGTTCAACCTGAGTTCGTCAACCAGTATGTCTTGACTGATGTCTTCCTATCCACAACAACCTCCAAACACCTACGTACTCCGATCCTACCCAGTATTGCGACTCTCGTCAATCCGCTGTCTTCGCTATACAACATCATTCTGTTGGTCTTCCGTACCATCTTTCTTGTGATCTTGTCAAGATTGCCAGGCTCGGTACAGGCTATCAAGAAAATCAGCGTTGCAAATACAGGTATTCTTTTTCATGATGGTCGGGGCCTTGCAACCTGCGAGTCTGGTCCGCCCATGCGAGTCAGCCTTCCAGGCTTGGAGACCATTGGCTGGTACAATGGAAAACGAGCTGAAGGTGAGCTTGGTGGCGAAGAAGGCTCAGGCTTCGGGGGGGTTGGTTTGCTCGGCTTTATGAAAGAATGGACGACAGCACATCCACGAGTCGATCCCAGAACGGGAGAGCTGGTCCTCTTCCACTCGACCTTTGCACCACCATATGTACATTACTCAATCATTCCTGCCACACATCTGCCGGCTGTCTCCACAACACCGCTGGATAGGCCGACCAGGCTACTCAATGCACCGATTCCAGGCATATCATCGGCCAAGATGATGCACGACTTTGGGGTTTCTTTCAACCACACTGTCATCATGGATTTACCTCTATCTCTTGACCCCTTGAACCTTGTAAAGAATAAAGCGGTTGTCGCTTATGACCCTGCTTCCAAGTCACGCTTCGGTGTCTTTCCCAGGCACTCGCCAGAGCAAATCCGCTGGTTTGAGACCAAAGCTTGTTGTATATTTCATACCGCCAATACTTGGGATGATCAAGTCAATAACAAAGACAGCGGCAGGGTCGAAACTATCAATATTAATATGCTAACGTCTCGATTGACGTCGGCTTCACTTGTTTTCTCCGCTGGTGACGTCGCTGCACCACAACCGATTTCACTTGATGGCACGGAAGAAGAAGACCAGTGTCGACTGTATTACTACCAATTCCGCATGGACGATCCTGACCAAAACCGGATTAACTATCAGTTCGCGTTGAGCGCCATTCCTTTCGAGTTTCCAAGCGTGCATGAGAGGCAAGGGATGGGTTGGGTCAAGTATGTCTACGGCTGCTCGACTTCCGAGGGCTCCTTTGGTGCCGCCCTTGGTAGAGCAGTCAAGATCGATTGTCTCGTCAAGTTCGACACAGAAACTCTGATCAAGCGAGGCAAGAAGGATCCAACTGTACAAGACATCACTGGCTGCGTGGACACCAGGACGGTACAAGAAATTGTCGATTCCAACGTCGAGGATGACCCCATCTCAGTTTTCCGTCTGCCACCCGGTTGGTACACTCAAGAACCACGCTTCGTGTCGCGTCGAAACGGCCAGAATGAAGATGATGGTTGGTTACTAACCTATGTCTTCGATGAGTCTCAGCTCGATTCAAATGGCGATTGTCGACCTGACGCTGTAAGTGAACTTTGGATCATTGATGCGAGAGACATGAATACGGTCGTCGCTCGCATTCACCTCACTCAGCGGGTCACCTATGGCCTCCATGGCAACTTCTTCAGCGAAGACCAAATCAAATCTCAACGGCCCGTGGAGACCATACGGGGCATCAAGGAGATGGATGAAACGAAACAAGGCAGCCTCTGGCTAGCCGTGAGGGACTGGATAGAGAGGTTCCTTGGATGATGATTCTACGCAGAACATGAGATACCCACATACGAACAGCGTTTGCATTGGCGTGGCGTTGATTGAGCAGAGTACCCTTCTCCTACTGTGTTATCCAATTATGCCATCAAGCGGTGGCCGTACATAGTCTTAATGAACAGTCCTGGATTGATTTAATGCGAAGCCTTCAGGCGCCGAATCATGTTCAAGAGTCAGGTTCGCATCCATTATTTTTGTCGGCTATTTCGAATCCCGTCATAACTTGGGCAATCTTCGGCTTCTCACGTCCCACTGGCAGGCTCAAGGTAGCATCAATCGCCACGGCCGGCGCTGCAAAGGATGCAGGCTAGAGCGAGAGCGCCTGCACCGAGTGAAAGGCAGCACATGCTCAGAGCTAGTCCTGCGCTCGAGAGAGTCCGCTTTCCAACGACCGGCGCCTGGATACTAACTAGTCTCCTACTACTTGTATGTGGCCCCTTGGTACCTACAACACACCGCCACGAGGACAAACTTTACCAAGGCCAGGCCTTCGAGAAAGGCAAAAGCCACCTGTCCCGTGAAGATTGAGCCATAATCGTCTCATGCTCGAGCTTGGGTACTAGTAGTCAATTACTGGCCCCTGAACTTTCTGTCCCTCCGGCTCGACTACATTAGGGGATGCTAGGCTAAGTTACTGCGACACCGGGACGAAGAAAGCCTGAAAAAGAGCAGGGTTCGAAATGCTGCACAGCTGTTGCTTGATAGCGAGTAGCTTTACTGTCGCACAACCACCGGCCGCTGGACGAGTCAGAACTTTGAACAAAGAGGTGGTGAAGTCATGTACACCTGTGTCCACTGTTCCCGTGCGACGTGATGGTGATATGATATGATGTGATAGCGCAGGGAGAGTTCGCAATCGAACTTCGGACGTGCATGGTGGGCTGGGGGGACTACGTACATGTACGGTGTTGGGGAGTTTGAACGGTTACACCCGAACATGGTTTAGGACCTAGGTCAGTTACACCCAGTCGAGAACAAGATTTCTCTTGTCGAGGCTTGACTTTATGGATCTGTACGCCCTCTCCTCCTTCCGGCGAACCCACGGCTCGGTTGGCGGATCGTTCAAGTACTGGTCGCTGGTCGTGATCAGTGGCTGACAGTCATGAATCGATGGGCGTTCTCCAATGTCATGGGGATGGAGAGTGGAGGGGTCACGAATCGAGACGGGCCATGACAGTTCGTGCAAGTAATTGTACCAGTATATCACGCAATGGCGTGCCAAACCGAATGGCCAACATGTATATGCGTGAGTATGGGTACAAAGGGAGGGCACGAAGGAACTTGAATCGGTACAGAGCAGCGAAATGACAGATGTGAAAGAGAAAGGAAAGCTCATCATCATTATGTATATGCTCACATGGAATATGGGTTGGTCATTATATGTTGCGCACCACCAAACTTTGCATACATACACGGTATGCCCACTCCAATATTATGTGAAACATGGAGAGAAAATAAAGATCTAGTAATGCAGGCCATCCTACTACATCCCATCACGCATCCGCCCCAAAATTTTTGAAGTACCGAACCAATGCAACCTGGACCGGACCATTGAATAGTCAAAATGACAAAAAAGAAAGCCGGATTCGAGTGTTCCGGTTATGATGAGATGGGATGCTTCCGGCCCTTCTTCTTGAGCGTGGAGGTCATACCGTTGCCATCTGCATACTCAAGAGGGACGGTCGGCCAGTCATCGACGCCATCGAGCATAGCGATGGCCATGCCGCCAGCCATGTGGGTCTGGACGTGGCAATGGAACAGGAACGCACCAGGGTTGACGACTTCGTAGCGCAGAGCCATCCAGGTGTTGTTCGCTTCAGCGGCGGTTGTGGTGTACTATAACACTTATGTCAGCACATCATGCATGCCAGGAGAAGGGAGGGTGGTTAGACTTACCCCATCGCGTAGAGGTGGGTTGACAAAGTTGAACGTGGTGTTCGGGAGCACGGCCGCAGCTTCAGCGACGCTGGACCAGTTCCATGCGCCAACGCCCTTGCCCAAGACGTAGGCCTTGTTGCTGTGTTTGTGCATTGGGTGAGGCTGGGCGAGAGGACCTTGGGTCTTGATGATCAAATCGACCCACTGGCCCATCTTGGTCTTGATGATCAGGTCGTCAGCGGGAACCTGGGCTGGGTCCTGGTCAAGGAGGGGCATCGCGTCTTCCATGGACGTGTTGAAGCCGTCGATGCCGCTGAGCGTCCATTGATATGCGCCAAAAGGTCGGCCCAGCTTCTTAATGTTGAACATGTACGTGACGTCGGCTGCGGCTGCGGGCGGGTTTGGTGGGAATGGCGCGGCTTTGTTGTCGTTGAAGGGGACGATTTGAGTCAGGTTGGTGCCGGCGAAGTTCATGACGGACAGGGCGTTGGGGTCGGATGACGCGGGGCCGTAGGAGCCTTTGTATTTGAGGACACCAAACCCGCTGATGACTTGGTTGAGACCGTTGTTGGCAACACGGATGGAGTACTCGGCTGGCGCTTGGTTGAGCTGGACGAGCACGGAGTAACGATCGCCGTTGTTGATGATGACTTGGTCCACACGTTGGGGGGTCACGTAGCCGCCATCGACAGCGTACACCCACATCTTGTGGCCGTCGATGGTAAACTTGAGAAGTTCGAAGCCACCTGGGTTGATGAAGGTGAAGGCAGCCCAACCTTTAGCCGGGTCGACTTCGAAAGTGGCCATTTCGCCGGTGGACGGCGTGCACTCGAAGTAGGCATCGGCGGGGAGGGTGTCAATGGCAAATGTGAAGTTTCCCTGTGTGGCTGGGAGGTTGGGAGGCAAGCAGCCCTTGTCAGTTAGCTGCGATGGGCTCACGGCAGCAAGCAGAGCGGTGGCCTTTGGGTTGGTGTAGGCTGTCAATTCACCCCGGCTCAAGCAGTATTGCGAACCCTTGCCGTTCAGGATGATGGAGTCGGCACAAGCGATGTCAACATTGGCGGCTTCCTCCTGCTCGTGAAATTCTTTCGAGGTGTACTTGTTGTAGTCGGAGACGAAGATGGTTTCTTGAATCTTCTCTGCGGCTACCATGGCTGCAACTGCCGAGGAATCATTGCTGATCAACGTGAAAGGCTTGGGCGCATTATCGGCGGCCTCGATAATGATAGCTCCGTACAAGCCATCCATCATCTGCGAGCGGTAGTGGGCGTGGTAGAAGTAGACGCCTGAAGCATCAGCGGTCCACTTGTAGAGGTATGAAGAACCAGGAGCGATCGGCTTTTGTGAAAGACCTGGCACGCCGTCCGACCAAGGTGTTCCTTGCTGCACGATTCCGTGGAAGTGGACCGCTGTGGGATCAGGAAGCTCGTTGTGAACGAGGAAGTCCACCTCATCGCCGACCTTCAACTTCAATGCCGGTCCAGGGAAGGTCCCATTAGTGAGGATCATCTTGCGTGGCTTCCCTCCACTGGGAGAATAGTCCTCCCATGTCAGGGTCACTTCGAAGTGTACCTTATTAGATCGTGTCGTAAGTGCTGATAATGAGGAGGAGGGTGCAGCATATGCGAAGATAGCGAGTGACAAGAACGAGAGTATCGCAATGAGCCTTGAGAAGGCCATTGTGCAAATGATGTGGAGTAAGAAAGAAAGACTTGTACAAACAATGAGTGTATTGTACTCCACGGAGGGGAGGTCAGAGGAAGATGATATAGAAGTAACACAGAAAGGAAGCTGTCGTGTGGGTGCGAGGTTGGGATGTATAAGATCCGCCACCAGGATCCTTCATCAGCTTACCCTTGTTTTGCTGCAGCTCTCCAGATGAGACTCGGCTCGTGACAGGATGCCGGGGAATTACAGCGCCACAACTGAGCTGGAAGCAATGGCCTGGCTTGGTACTGAAAATTGCAGACTGACCGTTCCTATCCATCTGCTAGCGGCTTAGCAGTCACATTTAATCTGGGGCTGATGCGGCTGGCATGGGTAGTGTGGTCGTGGCAGGTGGCATTGATGCAGCGCTTGCATGAATCCAGGTATGAGTTAACTTTCGAAACTCGTGGCTCAAGAGGCCAAAAGAGTGAGCCGTGAACAAACTCTGCCATTTCGGTCCGCTCTGCTGCAGGAACGGCTGTTGAGGCTGGGCCCAATGGCTATATCCAGCCGAGTGGCTGGCTGGCATATCACCACACACCGCGAGGCTCGATTGTATTCTGGGACGATTGACAATAGACTCGTTAGGCTGTTGATGCAACTTTCGTTATATTGATCTGAGTCAGTGCACTGCACTTGACAGGCTGAGTACGGTATCTGAGCTGAGAGGTGATCATTGACCAGTGCTGCTCAGACAGAATGTGCGGTGGTACGGGGCTTGCCAAGGAAAGGATCGATGGTTGTCTGAGAAGCGACAGGGCCGGAGTGGAGGGTGGACTCTGATATTCGACCTCAAACACGCCTAGCCAATGTAGGTACCAGCTTAGCCACATAGTGACCCTCGGGGAGGTCGTGAGTGGCCAACCTCTACCCATTGATTGTGTTTGCCAAGGATGACTTCCAATAAATAAGACTCCGCGCCGGAGGCAGTGAGGCTCCCATGGGCTCCCTAAGCCTCGGTGTCATTGAAAGCAATAAGTTGGCGACAGCTTGGCCAGCGCCTGAACGATGACGGTTTCCTTGGTACAGCTTGGTCTGGTGGAATGACGGAGCTGATTGGAGTCAGCTGACGAGCATCACCCGCTAAAGGGCCTGTCGACAAAAACCTCCTTTGCAATACCAAGCCTCAATCTTATTAGGGATTGGGCTTGGAGGTATAACCGGGTGTCATGCTCTCGTTGGCAAGATGCGCCCAGCAAGTCAATTTCAAGCCGTAGAAGTCTGCCTGATCCAGGAGGAAGATACCAAGGGTCAATGCCGACATGTCAGGATTTCCCGTGAGATGAATTGTCAGATATCGGTGATGCAGCGAAGTGTCACTGGGTCAGCTAGTGGAGAGTCGAGATCCAACAAACACGAAACCCGGCTTCACGGGATCCTTCTCTGGGCTTTCCTGCAAACATTTTCTTCAACGGCAGTGGACTCCGACGCCTCATGCAGTTCGTAGCTGGTCATGAGAGAGACATTGGAAGTGGTAAGAGGATGAAAGGGAGAAGAAGAGAAGCAACAGGTGGAACCACAATGATACTTGCCGAGACGCCAACAAGACACACCGAGGAGCGCGGGCAGCGCCCTGACTAACTGAGAACGACTAAGTTGATCGCTTACAAGATGGAGAGCCCCCAAATTTGGCCTTTGCACGAGATCAACTACGGTAAGGTCCAGGCGTCGCTGGTACCGAGATCTGAAGCCCCCCAAGCCTAACTTAACTTTGTGAGCCACGGTAGCGACCAAAGTTACCACTGTACAGGTTCAAGTGCAGCCTGGTGAGCCCAAAAGTCTTTCCACCTGCCGCCTGGGGCCCCCATAAGAACTGTCTGTCGCCACGCCGAGTGAGCCCTGACAGACTTGCCAAGTCGTCTTGTTCCAGCGCATTCCCATTTATAGAGTCGATTTTCGTTGACTCTCTCTTGGCCTCACTGTATGGACAAGCAGCAAACGATGCACTTGAGTTCAAAGATGCCTAGACCAATCTTCTAAGATCCGCCATCATGAAGAGCCTCGGAAGGGGCTTTCAGAGTCTTGCGCAATATCCGCCACAAGCACTCAAGCTCTACACTTCAATAACGCCTCGATCTGGTATTGACCTTGATCTGGTCTTTTCTCACGTTCGATCATGACACTCTACGAACGCAAGGCAAGTACTCGTAACATGGGAGAAGACCCCTTGTGAATGAGGTTCTAAATAATTGTGGTCTCGCCACCTCGCATGACACAGAAATGGCTAGCTTCGGAAGACTGGCCAACGGAGAGCTTCGAATTCCCCATGTGACGCACCAAGAGTGGGAGGCTTGACATCAGTCGTGGCTCAGATGATCACCCCATGGCAACAACGACGAGGACCTTAAATTTCCTTGCCAGAGGTCGAAGACTTGGAACAAAAGCTCTGAGAAAGCGACAACAACAACAGACAATTCAAACACTATTCAGCATTGCCCAAGATGACAACTGTGCTTAACTCACCAGCGAGATCGGGGGCCGAGCCGTCAGCAGCGCCACCGCCATACTCGGATTCAGCTGACGGGTCAAGGGACCGACTCCCACCCTATAGGGCGTCGCACAGTTTCGCCAGCGGCCAAGAGGAACTAGCTGCATTGAGAGAATTCGCAGAGTCCAAGTTGTACGTCGAACCCGGCACCAATGGCACGCTTCCTGATATCCGGAGTGGTATGGGGATGAGAAGTTTGTCTGTGGGTGGGCCGACGCAGCAGGATAGTGCCTACGCTGGACTGACTCCAGAGACGGACGAGGAGAGAAAGCGAAGAATAGCAGAAGAGAAGGCGAAAAAGAAGGCCGAGCATCACCGGACGCATAGCTTCACCGAGAGACTGGCGAGAGTCATTAGCGGAGGTAGCAAAGACGGCGCTTCCGGCTCGACCAAGTGAGATTACCACGAAGGAGGAGCAATTTAGGATGTGTTTCCTTTAGCATTGCCATCAATCATCAACGGCGATGACAATACCAGCGACGGCGCGGCATTGAGGCTGCACGGAGCCTGCTGCTCATACTTGCCACTTTTGTGGCAAGTATTGGCACAAGGCAATTCCCTCGATGGGCGCTATATTGACCCAAGACGTCACACGAAATGTTTGCATTGGCAAAGTGGACTTCCAAACATTGGCGCATGCTTGATGCAAAGACCATGGAGAAAAGTCGACAATCGTCATCGCTTCTCGACAAGCCCGTCGCGAGACGAGATCAGGTTGCCACAACATTTGTCGATACAGATTGTCGTTCAATTCTTCTCTTTGGCTAGGAGACACAGGCGAGAGGAATCGCGCAGTCATCCTTAGGACAATTACATGTATCATGTTGCCTCAACTTGGTCGCAGATTTTCCTACTTCAACTCAATCTTGTCCCCTTCTCCCACAATCTCAATCGATCTACCGCCCTCATCCAGACTTCTCCTTCCCGCCTCCAGTATGGCCGTTGTGAGAACAGTATTTCTCAGCGTGGGCAGGCCTCTCTTGTCCAACTCCTCAAGGCTGACTCTACCCTCGTTCACCGCCGTTACACCGTCGACAAACTTCTCAAAGCTCACATATCCATACCCACCCTGGCCAGCAAAGTTACCCTCCTCGTCCGGCGCATACCGCATATAAAACGGGTTATACCACTTCAACGAGCTTCCCGAATGATCATTCTCGTCCACAACATCATACCCACGCTTCGCCTGGTTGACATTTACTTCGCCCTTTGACGCGATATAATGAAAATGCTGCTGTGAATGCACACCTGCATTCATCGGCGCCGTCCAGCTCGCCGTGTATATCCCAGTTGCGCGCTTGTCATCGGTACTCCTCACCCAGTCGACGAGCAGCGTGATCGTGTCCTCCGTGCCCTTGGCACATCCCACCGACTCGGCAATGCCAACGCTCGCGCTCGCGCGTACACTCGCAGGTCGCCAACCGGCGTCTCGGACCATCCACTCGCAGATATCGACATGGTGCGAGTTGAGGTAGTACGAAATGTCCGACTCCTTGCCCGCCCAGGCCTTGAACGTCTCGAGCTGCGACTTTGGCTGCGACATGTAGCTGTAGAAGTAGTTGAAGTCCCCGAGATTGCGGGAGCGGAATTTGGCGTCCGCGTACGCCGGGTCGAATCGCTTGTGGTGCTCTATGTAGACGAATACCTTGTGCTTCCGGGCCAGGGCGAGCAGGTCGAGGTGGTGAGACAGGAGTTTCGTCGCGGGTTTGGTGAGCATGACGTGGATCCTCCGCTCGATGGCGTATTTGGCGATCTCGTAGTGCGTTGAGTCGGGCGTGAAAATCGTCACGGCCGAGCCCTGAGGCAGAGCGTCGATGGCTGTCTTGTAGGATTGTGGATTGGATTTGTCGTCAGAGGGGAAAGACTGGAAAGATACGTCCAGTCCATTGTACGCTTCCGAGATGTTCTTTTGCAGATGTTGTCTGATGGCGGGGAATTTCTGACCAGACACGCCTGCCATGGACAGGTCTGATACTTTTCCTCGTCGGCGGAGATCGAAGACTGTACTTTACGTGTTAGCCCTCCGCAGATCAGTTCCATGGTATTTGCTGTGCTGCGGCATGCAATGATGGCCCTGCCCATGAAAAGCGAGAGCATTGCGACGACTTGTGCGGAACGAGTATGCTGTGTGCTGGGCTGTTGTTCAAAAATGACGAAGGACTTACGTGTCAAGCCGACAACTCCCACCTTCTTGTCCGAAGTCGACGCAGCGCCTGAGACGAAACCCGTAGTGTACTCTCCAGTACCTACCATTAAGACTGCTGGTGGCGCCATCTTCGAGGCTTTTCCAATACTGCGACTCGTTTGAAGATAGCCCAATCTCACTAGATGTCGATAGCTTCCTCCGTCTGTCCTGGCAGTCCCTCTATTGAATCTGAATATGATTTCGACGTCGATGTACAGGAAACCTAGCACCAGTATCCTTCAGCCTAAGAAAGACGTTGATGCTGTTTATAGTCTTTCGAGGCGTCAGGAAAGAAAACCGCCTAAAACACCTCCACATATGAAGCGAGGCGGCTCATTTCATCATTCACCCGTCAATGCGGAGAAGTTCATTCGCCGGTTATTGCGCTTTTCGACATGGCGGCTAATGAGGCACCTATTGAGCACCTATTGGGCATCCGCTGGGCATCCACCGCGGTTATTGACGCCGGGGATGGCACCGGAGTCTACTCCATTCTCTGGGTACCTCCCGGAGTACTGTACTCCAAATTCCAGGGGCTAGTGAAGCTGGCCTTGCCTTGCCATCATCTACGAGTCACCACAGGCACGCACAGGCAGTAAAACGTCAGCGTCAAAATCGCCCTCCTCAGCGATGGACTCTGCTAAGCAACAACATGGTAGACGTGGCTTCCCAGTGGGCCATTGCGATTCCGACAATTCTTATTATCAACTACGTGTTCGTCGAAGCGACTTGTCATAGCATTCCCCCAGGGCCTGGGATAATTTGAATCCGACGCTATGATGTCGGTGTTGTCGACATTGAAGCATTGCATAGAACTGTAGCACGGTGGTTGCGAGGTATGCTTCTTTTTGATGCGTCGAGATCGGTCCACATCCTCATTTGAGCCCGCGATCAGCTGCTTCGAAGTCTTTGGAGCCAATCTTCATGCATGGGACAATCAATGAGGATCTTGCTTCCGTGATGGCTCTTTCGCATCTTGGGTTCGGGATCCCGGAAGGCTCTGTGGCACGTTGATGGCGGACCCAAATGTCGCATTCACATGCCTGCCTGCGAAAAACACCGCAGTGGTCAGGTTGCTTGAATGAGTCTTACCCTTCAAAACGCGCGACGTCACTTCTGTTATCGGGCGCTTCGGCTTGGTTGTCAATGCTAAGGCGGCTGAACGACGCAGCACGGAATATCACACCGTTGCTGACCTGACTTGAGCACCTAGCCGTAAGCAAGACTCGACCTCTCGGCGTGTCCTGTCTACTTAGTGACCGACCTTGAACTGTGAATACACTTTATGAGTCAGCCCAGCATTAGATCGACGAAAACAAAATATCTCGCAAAGTGGACTGGATGTATCATATGTAGACTCAGGTGCTTGAACCGAGATATTGATGCATGCACTGCATTGCATTACGGCCGAGAACAGTGCCAAAAGTTGGCAGATGAGACCTCCGGAAGCAAATTGTGATTCTGAGTAATGGCGGTCCCAAACAAACGTTCAGGCGTTGCGGCACACACTCCCATGCAAAGCCGTAGCCATTCATTCAGCAGGCAGGACCGTGAAGCGGCCGTAACATGACACAAGTCCTATCCAGGGTGTCTGGATTGCTTGCTAATAGTTCGTATTCCTAGAAACGCGCGTGAGCCTGGGGCTGCGGTTGGTTAAAAAAAGGTCCTGTACCTGGAACGACTGCGGGAAACCACGAGTATAACGTCGCCCACCAGTACGAGTAGCAGGAATCCTTGTGTCTTTGGCTAGAATGCAAGGAGCAGATTGCCGCTCTTGTGCGAGAATCAGCGAGGTGAGACTCTAGAAGAAGCCACCCAGCTGCACTGGATTCAAAGGCCAATGAGACGTCGCGACCATTTTCTGAATCAGGATTAGTGTACCTTAGATAATAGTGCTTCTGGCCCGTGTCAGCCCATGCAACAAGGCAAGGACTACTCCGTATGCAACCGTCGAATGGCCTGGTCATGGCTTGGTCCTTTTGTATGCGCTTACATCTCGCAGTCGAGTAGTACCAAAGAGAGCATTCTTACCTGATAGGCTAGGGTGGTGGAGCCTCGGGCTAGATGACCATGAGGACAGCCCTGCCAAGTACCAACAGTGTCACCTTGTCAGGGCTGGGAAACAGAGAATGGCCCATCAAGTATTGCTAACCGCGGGAAGCCAGAGTACTTCAATATGAAACGCCCGTCCTTTTGATTTCTGATTCGGCATTGACATTGTGAAGACTCAACCAGAGAAGAACTTCGCTGCTGCAAAATGCCGATCGGCAGACCTCGGGTCCCTGGAACAGAGGAAGAAAGGGCGGAGGCCCGTCGAGCAAAAGTCCGTGCCAATGTGCAAGCATTCAGGAGAAGGCAGAGGGAAAAGAAACTTACAGAAGCGGCCGCTCACCGGACAAATCAGCCGTCCTCGAAGCAGCTGGAGCAGGCTGAAGCCATTGGAGAAGAAGCGATAGGGCCTACCACGTTCTCATCCCTCGAGTCGATCTCTCGAGATCCTTTCGTGAGTTCCGAAGACACTGAGCCTTGGCTTTGGGCCATTTCCCTGGAATTCGGCGCCAGATTGATTGGAATGACTTATCGAGACGCCCTCACCACGGTTCTCCAAGACAAATATCTCCCGTCGCAGACCAATTTGGAACGGATACAGTACGAGCCCAAGAGAAAATTCTCCATATGTTGTTCCACATGGGTAACGTCGGCAACATTGGATATGGGAAGGCCAGAAACCAAAGTATTGATGGAGGCTCTTATTGCCGCTTCGTTGGCAATCATCGGAAGAGATCGAAAGAATGAAGACATGACTCTGCATGCAGCATATGTCCAGACCCGTGCGTTACAGAAACTGCGGTTTGCGTTGACACGATTTTCGGAAGGTGATCGAAGCATATGTCCAACCATGCTATCGCTGACGGCACTCACATGCGCCATGTCGGAGCTCATTGCCAACCAGTCGTGGGACAATTTCAACCGCCATCTCTCAGGAGTGGGAGCGCTGATCTTCCATGGGGGCCTACACGGCCTGAGCACGCAATCTGCTCAGGAACACTTTTACGGCTATCGTGCTATGCAGGCGCCGTTCCTCTTCATGAACCGACAGAGCGCATTCTTATCGAGTCCCGAATGGGTTGAATTCCCCTGGAAGAAGGACCTGGACCTCGCACAACATCCTTTGCACACCATGCTCGATATCGCTCTCAAGATCCTGCCAGAAATAGTCAAGCAAGATATGCCTAAGAGGTGGAAACTGTCATGTCTCCAGGAGCGTCTTCAACGAGCAAGGGCTGTGCTTGATGAGTTGCATGAGTGGGAGCGTAAGCTGCGCTCACAACATTCTGGTGTCTTGTACACAAAGAGGTCTGCGATCTGGGATGGTCTTCATGATTATTGTCTCGAATTTCCCCTTCCGTCGACAGGCGTAGCGTTCAGCATGTACACAGCTGTACGGATACATGTGGCAGCGCTGATAGCCGCGGTCTCTGACGACATCCTTGTCCATGAACCAACAGCCGAAGTATATGCCGAGTTGGCTGTGGTAGAGGCACTGCGTTGGTCAAGGCTTGCGTGCCAATGCCTCGAATATTTCCACACAGGCAGACTCAAAGTTGCTGGACGGATTGTAAGTCTTTGGCCGCTGGAGACCGCATGGGAGTTCTTCGTACGGGCCCAAGCAGAAAGGTCCATGAACCTGTCGAAAGAAGCGGCTTGGTGTCGATCCACGGCCGAAAGGCTTTCGAATATGGGTATACCTCCTCTTCAGTGGAGATGATCGTGGCAATGTTAGCATGACTTGCGAGCGGGCTGAGCAAGGCTGATGCGTTGTTCATGTTGAACTCGTCTTGGAGGCGAATCTGGAAAAGTGTGTACGTATGCCTGTGAGATGCGGAATCAGGCTACATCATGCTGAGAGTCAAGGAAGGTAGCTGAACCGGTCTCACCGTGTAGGTACATGATCAATACCGTGTCTTCGGTAGTCAAACCAAGTCTGAAGCACCCAACTGCAACAGCAGCAAGGTTTTAACTCAGCACCGACAATTACCACTCGTGTCGACCTGGAGGCTTCAGGCAGCTCGATACGCCTCCACGGGTTCCCAAGCCTGAATGGGTAGGAAGTGAGTGGAAGTGTCATCGGAGGATTCATCCTTTTGTGGACAAAGGTTGAGCTGCCAAGCCACATGGACAAATCGATAGTCTTGCTCAGCCACTTTTGTGGCGGGGCTGTCCACGTGATCAAGTAGGTTTGTGGCTGTCAGTGGCGTGGGAACGAGTAAGAACGTCTTCGATTCAGGCAATCAATTCTAAGTGCCCAAATCTCATCATCTTTCAGCCTGCATCATTTTTCTCCTTCGTGGTGTCCACGTATCAATGATTCGACTATCCAGGCAATAATCTTCCCAAATGCCATCGTTTTCGTCGAGCTGAATGACGCAGTCCAAGAGAACAGACAAGAAGCCAAGGAGTGACAGATCCTCGGCCAAGCCCCAAATCCAGAGTGATGACAGAATTTGTTATCGACAGTGGCAACCATGTTTTCTTGGTACGGTCTCGGATTCTGTTCGGTCACGGGGTGAATGAGATCTGTGAACCAGCGACAATGAGCCATCCTCAACCTTAAGACCTGGTGAAGCTATATGGATGAGTACGTGGCTATACCGATTCGTATAAGGCGCCAAAGGCAACCGATGTTCTCCCAACAAACACTTTTTAAAGGGGCCAAATAATGCTGGTGAATCAACCACATATCATCGCCGTGGATAAGGCGCCAAATTGAAACAGATGAATCACCCCACATACCAACCTTCGGATCTTGCAATCTGGGCGCCTGCTCAAACATCAAAACTGGGGGGGCAACCAGCCTGTGTAACTGCGTCGTTTGCCCAGACTGCACCTACTTTGCACTGCCCCCTTCTGGGCAGCTCAACAACATGGGACCTTCCAATTGCCAGCCCTCACGCACTGCCCGCGTTGGACATGCTCAAGGTTTGTATCATCGCAAGGCAAACTTCTCGTTTCTCTTCATGTTTATATGCTCAGTCGCCTCGCACTAGCTACCTCCAGTACAACCCATATTCGCGACCGTGAGGCTCATTTCGAACAAGGCCGAATAAGAGGTCATGCTATCTGCCATATTTTTCGAGTTTTAGCATCTTACTCTAGGCTTATCGCGGCTTCCGTCATATTCAAATATGGCAGGCCACAATCCATCGGCGCCCAAAATCACCCTGGACACATCGGTATGTGGTATAACACACATCCCATGCTTGGGTTCGTCGTGTTTCAGTTACTAACTGTGGCCATAGAATCTGTCAGAATACGATACGCCATCGAGTCACAGAAGGGGACTTAGCATGTCAACACCACCTCAGTCGGCCGTGGATGAAAGCTCATACTTGTCTCCGACCTCACCAGAACGCAAACACGCATTCGACGGGGCAACGCTAACTTCGCAATCGGCCGATGGCTCGACTCGGCTTCGATCCAACTCCGGAATTTCCGCGACCTCTTCTGCCACCGCCTATTCCAAATCTAGCCTCGAGTATGAATCTCCAGAAGACGCCCTGCGACCGGACAAGGGCAACGAGAAGGATTTTGTGGTTCAGAACAATCCTTTTGCCTTCTCTCCCGGTCAGCTAAACAAGCTCCTCAATCCGAAATCACTTTCAGCATTCAGAGCTCTTGGCGGCTTGAGAGGGCTTGAGAAAGGGCTCCGAACGAGCCTCACGGCCGGGTTATCAGTCGACGAGAATCGCCTAGATGGATGCGTGTCTTTCGAGGAAGCAACCGCAGCCGGCAACGGTAAAGCCTTTGCAGATATACCACTGTCCTCCGCACCAGCGAAATCTGAGCAACGAGAGTCAAAAAGCAATCAGTTTGACGATCGGTTACGCGTTTTCAAAGACAATCGGCTTCCGGAACGCAAGCCCGATGGAATTCTAGTCCTGATTTGGAGGGCTTATAACGACAAAATCCTCATTCTTCTTACGATTGCGGCGGTAATCTCGTTGGCGTTGGGTATCTACGAAACCGTCGACGCAGGCACCGGCGTCGAATGGGTTGAAGGTGTCGCTATATGCGTTGCCATCACCATTGTTGTCACTGTGGGTGCCGCAAATGACTGGCAAAAAGAGCGGCAGTTTGTTAAGCTCAGCAAGAGGAAAGACGATCGAGAAGTCAAGGTTATTCGGTCCGGCAAATCGATCCAGATTTCTGTCCACGATATCACAGTGGGTGATGTGCTTCACCTCGAACCTGGTGACGCCATTCCTGCCGATGGTGTATTTATCTCCGGCCACGGCGTCAAGTGCGATGAGTCCTCTGCGACTGGCGAGTCCGACCAGATGAAGAAGACTCCTGGTGAGGAAGTCTGGCAACGTATCCAAGATGGCACAGCGACTGCCAAGTTGGATCCTTTCATCATCAGCGGTTCTAAAGTTCTTGAAGGTGTCGGCACATACCTTGTTACCAGCGTTGGCACGAACAGCTCTTACGGCAAAATCTTGATGAGTCTACAAACCAACAATGACCCAACTCCTTTGCAGGTCAAGCTTGGAAAGCTAGCAAATTGGATTGGTGGCCTCGGTTCATCTGCTGCTGTTCTTTTGTTCTTCGTGCTCCTGATCAAGTTCCTCACAAACTTGTCCTCCGACGATCGTCCGGGTCCTGTGAAAGCGCAAGAATTCTTGGATATTCTGATCGTCGCCATTACTGTCATCGTTGTGGCCGTCCCCGAAGGATTGCCTCTAGCGGTCACTCTGGCGCTTGCATTTGCGACGACAAGAATGTTGAAAGAAAACAATCTTGTCCGGGTCCTCCGGGCCTGCGAGACCATGGGCAATGCCACGACGATTTGCTCTGACAAAACCGGTACACTGACGCAGAATAAGATGACCGTTGTTGCTGGTACACTTGGACCAGACCAGCAATTTGCGGCCTCGCCGGCCTCCAACAGCGAAAAGCCATCGCCGGCTTCTTTCGCAGATATGTTTACCAAGCTGGGCGCAGAATTCAAGGAGCTGCTTCGCCTCTCCATCACACTCAACAGTACAGCATTTGAAGGCGAGGAGAAAGGCATTCCAACATTCATTGGTTCAAAAACAGAAGTGGCAATGCTCACCCTTGCCAAAGAACAACTTGGTCTGGAGCACCTGGCCACCGAGCGATCAAATTACAAGGTCAAGCAGCTCATTCCGTTTGACTCCGGCCGGAAATGTATGGGCATTGTCATCAAACACAATGGTGGCTACCGACTGCTCGTGAAAGGGGCAGCGGAGATCATGCTTTCAAAAGCAACCCAAACTGTCTCCAGCATCTATGCACATGAAAGGCCCTACCAAGTGGTCGATATGACGGCTGAAGATGTGGAAACTATTGCTGCCACCATCGACGATTACGCACAACTTTCCCTTCGTACCATCGGTATACTATACAAGGACTTCCCTCAATGGCCGCCAGCTGGCGCAAAGACGCTCGAGGAGGATCCCAAATCGGTCGTGTTTGACGATGTTTTCCATGACATGACCTGGGTAGGCGTCGTCGGTATCCAAGATCCTCTTAGAGAAGGTGTCGTCGAGGCTGTGGCTCAATGCCAACAGTCTGGCGTTGTGGTTCGCATGGTTACCGGCGACAACATCACCACGGCCCGCGCCATTGCTGTCGATTGTGGTATCCTCCGTCCTGATGAGTCTGGCATTGTTATGGAAGGTCCCAAATTTCGGCAACTTTCGGACGAAGAAATGGACGCCATGCTTCCAAAGCTGCGAGTCCTAGCTCGTTCGTCGCCAGAGGACAAACGCATTCTGGTCAGCCGTCTGAAGCACTTGGGCGAAACTGTCGCTGTTACGGGTGATGGCACCAACGACGGCCCTGCTTTGAAGATGGCCGACGTCGGTTTTAGTATGGGTATTGCTGGCACAGAAGTCGCAAAGGAAGCATCCTCCATCATTCTGCTCGACGACAATTTCTCCTCGACCATCACCGCCCTCATGTGGGGACGCGCAGTCAACGACGCAGTCAAGAAGTTCTTACAATTCCAGATCACCGTCAACATCACAGCTGTGATCCTGACCTTTGTGTCCGCCGTGTCTAGTGACTCGAACCACTCTGTGCTTACAGCAGTACAGCTTCTCTGGGTGAACCTGATTATGGACACGCTCGCTGCTTTGGCACTCGCGACTGACGCACCAACCAAGAAGATCCTCGACCGACCACCTCAGCCAAAGTCCCAGCCTCTGATCACCATCAACATGTGGAAAATGATCATTGGTCAAGCCATCTACCAACTTGTTGTCACATTCATTCTGTACTTCGCGGGCATGTCGATTTTCAGCTACGAAATGCACCAACGCATCGAACTGAACACCATCGTCTTCAACTCGTTTGTCTGGATGCAGATATTCAACGAATTCAACAACCGCCGGCTGGACAACAAGTTCAACATTTTCGAGGGCATCCACCGCAACTTCTGGTTCATCGGCATCAACTGTATCATGGTCGGTGGACAGATCATGATCATTTTCGTCGGTGGTCAGGCATTCAGCATCACTCGACTGAACGGTGTGCAATGGGCCATCTCACTCCTCACCGCATTGCCATGCTTGCTCTGGGGTGTCCTGGTCCGCTGTTTCCCTGACGCCTGGTTCGCAGTCGTCTTCAACGGGAGTGTTGGTGCCATGACCGTCGTCCTCCGACCGATCTCGAAGGTCTTGCACGTCATCTTCCACCCCGTCGCGCAGGTGTTCCGAGCCATCTCGCGGTTCTCGAAACGTACTGTGCGTAAAATCACAGGCAAGAAACCTTCCTCCGATGATGACGAAGCGATGGTTCAGTCCGTCGACGAAGAGCGCTTGACGGAAAACAAGGCTGCGACTGTGGACCAAGAGACTGGCATCCCTTCCATGCCGACATTCATGTCGACTGAACCTGTCAATGTCACTCCCAACGTCAATGCCACCCACGCCAGGAACGCAAGCGACGGGGCTCCTTTACCGTCTGTTTCGGTCACTGGACCCAGCTAAGCGCCTGACGCTGCAATTGCTCCAGGTCTCGTGGCGACGTATGCATGCTCTTATCAGATGTCGCATTCGTTTTATGGATGCAATTCCGTTTATCCCCTTCTTGTCAATGTTTTATCCTGGTGCGACCTTGCTTTTTACTGATATTTGGCGTTATACTTGAGATCAACCGCTCCTGCTTGGGAGAAGCCTTCAGCGAGAAACTGGGCGCACGGAGTTCTGACGTAACTTACATTGACGATTGAAATAGATCATGGGATGGCGGCTGTCTGTTTTACTTTCGGGTCTACGGCGTTTCGAGGTGTTTCTGAGAGCTGGAAATGGGAACAAAGCGCGTCAGGGTGACAAGCTGACTGGTGATATCTCCGTGTATTGATGTATTCATGGAAAATTAGCAAAAGTGCTGGGTGTACGATGTATCAGTTACTTATCCTCCTCACTTGATCTACCTGGGTAACTAGAAAGCTGTGCTGCTTCGCAGGTATCTAACACCCTAGCTTGAAGGTCAATTCTCATAGTGACCCCATCCTTGTCTTATTCCTGTCCGAAATACTCCGTAGCGACACAAGCCTTGCTATTTGTTCAGCCTCGCACCCGCCGATCGGTCTATCCGACATGTGCATACTGTATCAGTCAAAGTCAAGGGACGTTCATCATACTACGCAGTAGGTAGTACACGACCCGGCCGTCCGGGTAACGACGGCACCTAACTAAGCCTCAACATTGCTCGTGGGATGCCTCAACACATACTATGCTGCGAGTATGTCCTATCACTTATTACTTACGTACCTTATGGCATGGTAAGTACGGAGTACTCGTACTCTTACTCCATGAGGAACCAACGCTCCGGTACACGTAAAATATGATGACAGCCTCGCCAAATACCTACGTAGTAGGTACTCGTACGCAATGCACCCACCAACCAAACTGTCACGGACAATCTTTTCCTTTCTCTTTCCCTTTCCCCCAAGTCGAGTTCATATCATTCACAAACTGTATACGACGAGTTCTCCACCCTCGGTCTCAAGGCCACCCTCGAGTCCTCTTGTCTTGGGGGCCCAGTCTCAGACACGCACGTCCTTCGTATCCGCGACGGAGAAACAGCTCTGCCACTCCAGGTGCATGACTTTTGCCAGCGACTCTACCTAGGTAGTCGTCGGGGCCCCCAAATCTCGTCCGTCCGCGCGCGTTCCCGCATCTGCAATCCTTCGCTAGCTAATACGCGGTATATCCGAGTCCCACTTCCACCCATGCACGAACCATCCTGCCGGAAGGAATCGACTGGGCTGGCATTGAATTACTATAGTAAGTCGAATTGCTTGGCCTCACCTCCGGAGTCTAATGTCTCGTACTCGTACCCTCCGCATAGCACGATACTAGTACTCTAGTCGGTACACATGTAGTGAAGAGCAGGGAAAAGACAAAAAGTCCGGAGTAAGCACCATTCATTCTCCTACCAGCACAGCCACATCGAATCCCACCTGTCTCGCCTCGCAACGTTCTGTCTCGCCTTGGGTGTGTTCGCAACTCCAGACATGGACGGAATGTAATGAACCTGGATGCAATAGCGAAAATGATTCAACCTACCCCGTAAACCCTCCACAGACCAAGTCAGGTCAAGTAAGGTCTAGGCGGACGCCCAGTTTGCGCAGCTCCAAGCGTGTGAATCACCGGGTTCCTCGACTGTCTGCTTGCCAATTTCCATACTGCCTTGCTGTCGTACCCTGCTGTCTTGAGCTGTCAATTCAGTGATATAATGGAGCTTTTATGTATATGATAGAAAAGATGACACTTTCGAACTCGAGTCGTATTCGCGCTCCTTTTCTAACGACGACAAGGAAAAGATAATAAAGATTCCCATCTCTTCGTCTCCATATTCTCCATCTTCTCCATATCCCGTTCCCACGTCCAAGCCAGGTCACTCCGTTCAAATCAATCCTTCCACACCTGCCACCGCTCTTCACCTCGATTCTTCTCAAACAGAGACATTACCCCATTGGATGACTGATCCAAATCCAATGAGCATATGACGTAGAAAGGGGTGCATTCCCATATGCCAGCCCTTTCTTGCGCACATCAAATAGGAGATTCCCGTTCCAGGGTAAACCCAGACCAAAACGCCAGTCCCGCTCATGACATATGAATAAGTTTCAACAGATGGCGACATAGATACAAGGTTGTGGTGAAGGTGGTTGGTTATATTAATATAATGCTGTTGGCTCATTTTCTTTTGATGTCGTTTCATGTCGCGATAAATCAGGGCGGTTAGTGTTTTCCGCCAGGACCTTTGGATGGGCCACCAGGGAAGGGAGGCGGAGGGCCGCTGGGGATACCACCGGGTCCCATTCCTGGAGGACCACCGGGACCTTTGCCACCCATGGGGCCTCCAGGACCACCCGGACCTTTGCCGCCAGGTCCTCCTGGACCTCCTGGGCCACCCTTGCCTGGAGGAGGACCCTTCATTGTGAGACTGCTCTTCTTCCTGAGTTTCTCGCCAAAGATCCACAACAGGATCGGCACTGGAGTACCGATACCGATGGCAGCAAGAGCCAAGACAGTGTTACCCCATCCATAATCGAGGGCCTTGTACATGGCAGGTGCAAACAGTGGGAAGCCGAAACCAGCCAATGACCGAAGAATGGTGACTGCAGCTACAGCAGAGGCAGCGAGGGGACCGTAGGAGTCGACGAGGTAGGTGGTAACACATTGGAACGCGGCGATCGTGCCAATGCCAAAGAGGAAAGCGCCGATGTTAGGAACGATCCAATGAGTCTGCGCCTGTGCGGACCATCCATATACCAGCAGCCCGGTAGGGACGAAGAGCGAAAATGGAATGACCAGGGGCATACGGAATTCGGGCTTTCCTTTGCCACGGGGATCCTTGGCTTTGAGTTTCTGGTAGATTTTGTCACCAGACTTTCCGCAGACAGGAGCGCCGATGAAGAAGCCGAGACCAAGAGAGATGTAGTTGAGACCGGCAATACCAACACTTTCGTGATATCTCGTGAGGAAAAGCTCATAGTAGGTGGACAAGGCGAGGTAGAGGATACCGTAGGAGAAGGCCATGTAAACAGCCAAGACCTGGACAATCGGTTGGGTAAACAGCATGCCGAATGATCGACCCATTGTCTTGACGATCTTCTTCCAGACGGGTTGGTCGACCTCTCCTTCGCCATCTGCTCGGTAGCGATTGTCGCCGGTCTGCTGACGGATCGTCTTGGCTTTCTTGTGGAGGATGTAAGGCGCATATGTCTCGCGGAGTTTCCAGAAGCCACCCAAGAGGATGAAAACGTTGGCGATGGAGCTTGCATAGAACATCCAGCGCCAGGTCGACTTCTCAGCGACCCAACCACCGACAATGGGACCGACGGCAGGACCAAGGAGAGGACCCATAGCATAGATACCCATGGCCTTTCCACGTTCTTCTGGTTTGAATAGATCTCCGAGCACACCACCACCAATAGCGAGGGGAGCAGACCCACCAAGACCAGATAAGAAACGGAAAGCCATAAGCTGCTGCTTCGTTTGAGCAAAACCACAAGCGATGTTGAAGGCCAGGAAGACCACGTTAGACGATTGGAGAATGATGACACGTCCATACAACTCAGAAAGAGGACCTAGGAACATGGGGCCGATTGCGTAAGCCAGGACGAAAATTGACAGCACAATCTGCGATTCGATCGTATTGGAAATGCCGAAGTCTTCTTTGATTTGAGGAAGCGCTGGGGCGACCATAGACGAAGCCAGAGGGGAGAGGAAAGTAAATGACGCAGTGAGAGCAGTGACTGCCCACTTCTGCTTGGAAGGCCAGTTCTTAGGGTTGAGTGGATCAGTAGGACCGTTGAATTGTACCTGCACGCGTGCTTAGCCATCTGGTTCTGCTAAAGGTGTGAGCTCAAGCTTACTTTGTAGGGGTTATCATCGCCAGGTGGTCCACCAGGGCCGCCAGGACCCTTTTCTTGAGCGAGGAAAGGCGTAGGCGTGGCAGGACCATTCTGACCTTCCAGATCAAACTTGCTTGGATCCTTCTTGTCGCTCATGCCCATGCCCAAGCCGTGTCCATGGTCTTCGTCACAAGTGCACCAAGACTCGTGGGAATGTTTGCTCTGGGCACGGTCCATGGGTGGAGACATCTGTTGTGAAAGGGGTCTCTTTTCATCGCGTCCATATGTATTATGTAGTGCGTTCATAGCCAATGTTTCTTCCGATTGTGTGGGATAACGAGGGACGGATTGGTCGTAATACGAGTCATTATTATTGAGGTAACCTTCTGCCAGTAACCGCTGGTTGGCTACAAAGTCTGGATGTTGACCGATGTAATGGTCGTCGCTGACCATCCTTGAGTCGCGAGTGCGGAAGGAAGGGGCAAAAGAGTTGATCGAGTCGCGTCCGTTGTGGGCTGTCCTCATGGATCCTTCCTCGTCATAATGGCCGACATGATAGTCAGGGCCATCGTCGTAAAGAACGGCGAAGGTGATTTCACTGCTGGCACGGTCGGAGCCAGGTGAAGGCTCAGCAGGTAACGATCGATGTCGGTAGGGTTCGGTGGAATTCAGGCGTCTTAACGAAGGGAATCTCGAGTTTATTGCGGGTTGGGAGAAGGGACGCAGCGTCTGACCACTGTTGCTTCGCGTGTCGTCCTCCATGGCGGCGGCGGCGGGGTTGTTGTTATTGTTGCTGTTGCTGTCAGGATAGACAGCCAAGGTGGTCGAGCGAGGATGGTGGTGAGGTTGAGGTGGATGGACTTGAAACGAAGAGGGACGCGAGCCAGAGTCGTATCCTTGGGCGACTTCCCAGCTGTCCCAACTACTTGGAGCCGCCAGGTTTGGAAGCGTGGAAGTGAACGAGCGTGATGTGGTTGGGAAAAGATGGGGGTCAGGGAAGATATTACAACAAAAGAACCGGGAAAGGTGGAACGGGTGTGTGGTGTATTGTGTGAGCGAGCGTCTGGGTCAGAGGGTATTGGAAAGCCAGGAGGAGGGAGGAAGGGAGACAAGAAAAGATCCGCAAGATGAGCGAGATGACGAGGAATGGAGAGCCAGAGACGGGCTGGCGAGCTGGGTTGCTGGCTGGCTTTTTGCGGGCCCCTTGGGATCAGAGGTTAAAACGAAAGGGGAATAGAGGCCCAATTCCATAGCTGCGAGGGAGCCTTGGGAGGGGATGAGCTTTTTCAGGCCCGAGTTTAGAATGGGAGGCTTTGCTCCTAAGGCTCAATCTAGGACGACTTCGCCTTCGCCGCTCGGTGAGTCGGATGATGAGACGGACGGCCATCATGGAGTCTCCATACGGAGCGGCCCAAGGTCAGATACACTGCAGGCCGTTACTACCATTTACGCCTTGACCCGCGAGTCTATTGCAGGTCGACCTCGCACGAATATGACACGCTCTCGGCACCTGATACCGGAAGGCCAAATCATGCACAGTATCGTGGTAGAAGGCTTGGAACGCATCGTGCACGCAACGGTACTAGGCCTGCGAGAGGCGGCGGTCATGAATTTCCCCGGGGCGTTTTTTCAGCCTGATGAATGGTTCACACGGGTGTTAGCTGCCGTGCGGTGAGGCAAGTATTGCAGGATCCGACTGGCTTCGTATCGTCATCACGTCCAGAAAGGTACCTTACTATGTACGGAGTCCTATGGTACGATACGGAGAGTCGCCTATCCTCGAGCTACTGGCCACCATTATCATCCTCCCTCGCCAGGCTTTCCCCAGAGACATAAAGGAAGATTAATTCCCACTCGGGTGCTCGTTGAAGCCAGTATTATTCGACACACAAAGCATCGCAACCGCCCAGCAGTAGCAGGCTGAAAACAAGAGCACTGACAGGACAGGAGGGAAAAACAAGTTGTCAATGCAGATTTCGTATTCGGGCAGGTGGGGAAGGATCAGAAGATGTCGACAGCCTTAGCGGAGGCTTTGGCAGGGACAGGGCCTAAGCATTGGTCGATATCGGGGCCATTGATCGGAGTTCAGGCCACCCCAAAGGTCGCAAACCTCCAGTGCCTCCACTGTTGCTAATTATGAGTCCGTAGCGTGTCTCGCTAGTGCCTGCGCCGCAATTTCATCCCCCCCCCCGTTGTTTCGACCTGGCTGCTCCTCCACGGCCTTTATCGCCCGACCACCGGGCTAGCGACGCCTCATTGCCCTGAACGGGTTTAACGGGCCAATCTATAGCCAATCCTTCATGCCTCTGATCTGGCTATTCCCTCCTAGCCGGAAAATACCATGGTATGTAGGTTTCATTTCATGTAAAGGCAAATACACAGCGTGCTCGAGCTTCACATCTCTCAGCTTGGGAGCGGCTCGCACAATCATCTTCTTGTCCGAACCCATGGTCCAAGTTGCCAGAATCAATAATAAACAACAACAAACAGATGGTCCAGAAACTCTAGAGACTCGGTTGCCCCGGATTTGCTTGCGTAAGGCAATTTGAGCCTCATCATCCTCAGCAGCTCCTTTTCTCACCTCCAATTTCTGCTCGCAGTCTTGGCGACCTCCTGACAATAACCATCTCCATCGCCAATTGAATTCACCACCGATCCAGCCTTGAGCAGAGATTATCTATCACTGCTTTTCGCCTAGGTTGCTGTGTTTCGTCGTGCGATCGCCACACCACCGCCCCGAGCGAAATTGTTCGAAGGCGAAACCACACCTTGAGGTCCCAGGGAGCAGAAATCCCTTTTCGGCCTCCTTTATCGTCCCTATCAGTTCTGACCCCTCGCCTATCTTCCGGTGATGGTTTCTGTCGCACTCTCCATCACATCTGAAACTGGCCATGAGCTCTTCAACTATCCACCTGTTGCATGTTGCGCTAAAAATGTCATCACCTCGGTAGCTTGCTCATGCGGAAGCTCTCCGCCGAAAGCTGCACTATTACGGAGTACCTACCTAGGTACGTACAGTAGCATTCGTAAGCAGTAACATTGGTCACCATGTGTCTTTCTGAGGTCGGCCACAACCTCCAGGCCATGCTTGCCGTCTGGCTGTACCACTCTCTACTGAAGGATTCCTGCAGCCATGTTTCTCTGTCGAACCTATGAGCGCTCTGAACCCAGCTAAGAGAGGCCGGTAAGATCGATAGATGTGAATGGGCGCTCGTGCACATACTCGTGGTAGACGGGCTCGCGGAGAATCAATCGTACTCTTCCAACGGCAGCAAGCCCGAGCACCGGTATCTCGCGTGCATGATGGGGACACCACTCCCAAATGGACACTACGGCTTGTGATATCGTCCGCCACACGAACGTGGAACCACTTCAAAAGCTGGATCAAGCGGGGAAATCTGCCTTGCTGACAACGCTTAGACCGTTACGGAGTACCGTATCAGACATGCGACCATGCCGTCTCAGCTCCCCATGATAAACCGACAGTAGAGGCCAGAGCCTTTCCCTCATGCTCGTATTTTCGATCGGTAAACAAAAGCCCCGCTCCGACTCAGAAGTCTCTGTATGACACGAATATGTAACAGTGGCACCAGCGGGCAAAAAGCTAATCATGGCATCATTGGAATGCCGTGATGGTGGTACATCGATACCTGCGACTTGAGAAAACAATCCTCCAGCTTTCACCAATTGCGGCATAGAATGCGAAATGCCAAGCTGGGCTTGATCCTTCCCACCCTTGCGCTCCGATCGCTATAAAAAGATAACTCCACCAAGCTCGATTGGAATCCCGTCTTTTCCGTGCTTCACGAGATTATCTATGATGCTCAGTGACGCTTGATGATGATGCCTCCTGCAAGTCTTGACGCTCGTCAGCATTCCTCGGATCTTGGGCTTGCGGCTGACTGTGAACAGCCGTACAGGCTGGCCTAAATGGCCCACAACTCACACTGAGTATACTGTAGTGATTGATACCTCAGGCGTCCAAAGTCGCCAATGCAAATAAGCACGAAATCAGCCGCAGGGTCTTCCCTGTAGGGCTGCAACTTGCAACCCCAGACCTCGACATGACGCATCATTCGTCACCAGACTTATGGTTGACGGACGGCGCAATCCTCACATGCTTGGGCTGCATACAATGTAGTCACAACCTCTCACTTTCAGCTCTGGCCTCCACCACCTAAGCCCTTGCGCTCTTGGTCCTTTTTGATTATTGGACCTCCTATGCCTCACGTAGCAACGGGGCGTGACTAAGTGCATATCGTTCTCGCATTGAATGGAATGCACCTTACGAGTAGTACACACGTGTACACATGAGTGCACGACCGCCGAAAAGGTCGGCTCGATGCACTGTGACGTTATGATCTTGTTCTGACCAACCGCAATATGCATGATTGCTCAGAATTACAGGGTTCGTTATTGGCTCAATTGCGCCTTCTTCTTATGCTATCTGGCCAAAGATTCTCCAACACAGCACTGCGAAGAACCTGTTCGGTAAGCTTGATAGTTTCGACCGTGGTGGCCGTTGATGACATCCGATTAGAGAAGCTCGCAAGCAGAATGAAGGCACCGAGCCGAGAAGAAAATATGTAATTCTACTTTGCAGAGCTTCCTCCAGCTGAGTCATCGCATCTGCATGGTGGCCTAGACCCAACGAGGAGGTTCACACCACAGTTTCCTTGACCACGTATCGTCCTCCAAGGAATTGAACCATTGCTCGTCTCATTGACAGCTCTTACATATTGTCGCGATCCTGTGTTTGTCTGCGGAGCGCATCTCCTAAGCCCGGGAATGCTATCTGAATCCAGTATCGACAGCGGCTACGTTAGTGCGCCAACGAGCCTCGCCATCGAAGCAACGACAGCCATTTTGAGGGTTGCCCTCGGATGGCGAAGCTGTTGCTGGTCTACCCGTATACCATCAACAGCTCGAGGGCGGCACTTTTTCAAGCGAAGACGTTTGTCTGGAGGACCTTGTGATTAAACTCCCAACCACCTGAAATCCGTCAGTTCTAGAGATAACGACCCCTGCTTCCACGGCATAGAAGCAAGCAGTTATATATCGTACCATTCTACTTTCAGAGTCGTCATGGCTTCGAGCCCACCTTTCTGCACGAGCGTCTCGGTTGAGTAGCTATGACGAGAACTTTCCTGAGATGCTCGTCTGCCGATATATTACCCAATCTGTGGATTTGATAGCGCCGCCTGTGCCATCGCGGGCAAGGAGCTAGAAAGGAGCAGTGGGATATGCGAAACGGTGGCCGGCGTAGATAGCCCGTTCCCTCGTCCGTGAATTTGGCGTGGCCTTTTGATCGTGTCCAGGAGGGCCTGAGTAGGCAAAATCTTATTCACACCCTACCAACTTCCGAGCATTGAACGAAGACAAAAAACTCTGCCAGCCAGCGCCTAGGAACTGGTGTTCCTAGACGGTGGCTGGTGAGGGAAACTCCCTAGTGGTTAGGTGGTTTTTTCGATCCGGATCCTGTTGGTAGTAGTTGTTGAAATTGTAAATCCCGTTGTATCCCAATTGTATACTCCATATCAGCGCTAGTCCACCTATTTCTTGTCCGCGCGCGCTCTCATACCCCCCAGAATCACCCTCCCCCCATCTGACGCAAAGCAGCCTTCTAGTTGGAAAGTAATCATGTGACGTACTATAGCCAACAGTGAGAGTCGAACCCGGATGAATTTTGTGTTGTTGGTGGTTAATGTCGACAACAATTCGTCACTAGTACGCCCCTAACCGAATGCTAGTTTGACCAGACACCGATGAGGAATTGTTGGCAGAAATTGCACTTCTTTAATATTTGAAGGGTGAAGAACGGCAGAAATGATAGAGTCGGTATGCTTTCTCGCCAAGCCTTGATGTAGGTGTAGCAAGGCTACCACATCGCATAAGGTAGTCGAGACTTGCACTTCGCCATGCCTTTTCGATATTGGGGCCACGTCAATGTCGAAAAACTGTTGTTCTCGGCTTACGCCCATGATAGCCCCATTGCTGAGGTAGGTTGATGATCAGGTATTGTTGTTGATGACATTCCCCTGCCCATCCCTATCCCTATTCGCCCTCCAAACCCCTTCCTCCACCTCCCCAGTATCAGTAAACCACTCTCTCTTCCAGATCTCCGCTCTCGCCTTCACTCTCTCCAGAATTTCCTCTGCCCCGGTCCAGCCGCTCGCCCTATGCCCGCTACTCACGGCAACTGCAATGCTCTCTTCTTCGATCTTAACCTCACCCAGCCGGTGCACGATCGCGACCTTCTCGAGCCTATGCTTCTTCTGCACATCCTCAGCGATCGAGTACAGTGATTTTAGAGCCAGGGATGGGTAGGCTGAGTATGACAGCCGTGAGACAGGCCGAGAGTCAAAGTTGTTGCGGGTGGTTCCGAGGAAGAGAACGTTGGCACCGGCAGTGGGGGAGCGGGTGAAGCGCAGATAGGATTGGCTGTCAAGTGGATCGTAGACCAGGGAGATATAGATGGTCTCGGAAGAGAGGGTTTGAGGGAAGTTGGCGGGATCAAGGATTGAGGACAACTTCGTTGATGTCGTGGCTTCAGTGCCATTCGTGGCAGAAGGGTTGTCTGCTGCAGACATGATGTTCTGGAGGCGTGCGCTGTTGCGAGTCTACCATTCACTTGCGTGATGCAGCTGTGTGCGAGAAAGGGGAAAAATGCTTTCACCTCGCGCTCCTCTTCTGCATATAACTCATCTTGGAGATAGCAACAGGACCGAAAGATTATTCCACCGGTACTTAGTCCAATATCGCACGGGGAAAAGTTCTGGCGTATCGTGCAAGAGAGGCATCAGAATATGAGCGCATTTTTTGATTAGCAGCCGAGCCAGCTAACTTAGTGAAATCGAACCCCCTCCGACGTCATGGGCCGACGGTCGTCAAATCCCATAGATTCCACCGATTGTACCCTAAGTTCGGGTCTCCAACTATCAATTAATTGCTGTGGAACGTCTGATACTATGAGTATCAGATTGTTCGAGGGTGGAAACCAGGCAATACCCATTTCTGCTTGACTCGTAAACATCCCATCCCCCCAGCCTCGATCTGTCACACGTTATTCGCTGCCCAACATTCCCAGCCGATCTTTGTGTGCTGGCCGTGAAAATAATATCCAAATCCGCACAAAAACACGACTTCCTCGCTGTCTCAATGGAGCCACGTTCATGCTCACCGCCTCACCTTTTTCTCAACATCTTTCCACTCACCCCGGCCATGATGCAGTAATTGTGTGTCTAACCTCTCCCCTGCATACTCATCACCCTCCTTCCGGCAGGCCACTTTCCTTTCTCAGAACTCCATCAACCAGCAGTAGAATTGAAGTGGCTGGGAAGCAATGGGATTGGGTAGCGGCCATATGCAAGATGAGAGACGGCGTGATCTTCAAATGCCAGGGACAGATCGAGGCTCAACTGCAACCCATGCTTTTATTTTGTACATGCTTAATTTCCCTTTGGTGACTAAGTATCTAAAAGTACATTTGCTGAGAAGCGGAGTTTTATGTGCCGGAGTACTCCATCGCCATGCCGTGTAAATTGGATGTATGGACATCCTAACCTCTAATCTCTGCTTTTTCCTGTTGCCAACGCTTCAAGCTCTCGAAGTATACGGGTGCCCGCGATGCTGGTAAATGCACGGCGTCGTGCTGCTTTGGACAGCACGGGTCGCGCCGGAGCTTCACCATCATGGGGCTGCGTGTTGATTGTGAACATATTTATCCACCAGCGGAAATACTGTATGAGACTCATTTGGCCGCTGTCGCCGAGTTCTTGGCTGCAAGATACGGCAGAGGTGTCGTGTCAATGGGCTTGCCCTCCCTCTTCCAGTCCCTGATATGCTCAAGCACAATGGCAGCCGCGCTTTCTGGTGTATCTTGCCTACCGATGCACTCAACAAAGTCGCCCTCGGGATCCATCACATAGAAGTATATGCTATGGTCGACCAAATAGTCTTCCTCGCCCGGCTCCAACTTTGGAGGTGTTGAGAAGTATACCCGGTACTGTTTGCAGACATTCTTGGTTTGTTCCCAGGTACCCGAGAGACCTTGTATCGAAGGGTGGAACTCGGCAAGGTATCTTCGAAGGACTTCGGGAGTGTCTCTATTAGGATCGCAGGAGATGAAAATCGACCGCATGCAGTTTGGTGCTTTCTCTTGAATAATGTCAATGGCTTCACCCATCTTGTCGAGCTCATCTGGACAGATATCCGGACAATGGCTGAATCCAAAATATATCTGTTCATCGTCAGTGTGCCTCCTGATAATGTTCATGTGCGAACGTACCATCGAATATTTCCCCAGAAGATCCTTCTCAGTAAAATCATTCCCGTTCAGATCTTTGAGTGTGAACGGCCCACCAACTTTAGGCTTGCCATAACCTTTGCTCATTTCCACGATTCGTTTGCGCTCCAATCTAGCTTTCTCATATTGAAAGTAGAAGACCATGGCGGCGCCGACACCGATGAATAGACCCGCTGATCTGAATGAGAATGGCTACCTCACAAGTCAGAGAGGACGGATTGTCAACATACCGCGAGTGAGCATACGTACGCCTGTGCGATGGTACATCTTATCTCCGGCTTTTAGTCTGGCGCCTGATGATGAAAACTGTCTCAGCTGCAGACATTGTGATGATAGAGGCTGCCGCCGACAAGACGGTGCTGTGGGTGGTCTGACGGGCGAGAAAGCATTGTAGAATTGCTTTGGCCTGGATTCGGTCGGTGTTGATTGTGAAGCAAGGCGCCGCACAGCCTGCTGAGCACGAGGCATCTTCCCAGACATGTTGTAAACTCACAGTGGATTGATTGATACTGGAAAATTGGATGATAAATTTATCATTGGAGAGCTCGAATTTCCTGAGCGGCGGACTGCGGCGGCTCTGTCCCTGCGGAGAATGCACATAGCGGAAGCGAGTCGAGCGAATGCTTACGTAAGAAGCACGACAGGACGAAAGGACTTTGCTATCGTTGTTTCTGCATCTGTCCTACGCTCGAGCTACATCTCTACAATCAAGAGAGTTCCAAGCGCAACGACTGTCGTGGTCGGCATGTACCCAAGGATAGTTCAATTTCGTGACAAGGTTCTTGATACGAGGCGCGAGTCCGCTGACGGCGTAGTGGCAATGAATCTCAATCTCCATTTCTTCTACTTCGACCAATGTTCCCAGACATCTAACACGGTACTTGGACCTCCATCTCAGGCTCGAAGTTACCACTTAAGGCAAACCAGCCTCGCTGGCATTTGGGATGATTGAACCTGACCGGCGCTTGACATAAACAACGCTGTGCCCGAACATTCGTGCGCTCTGCGTCCACGGTTGGGCATAGAGACGACATCATGGACTTTTCACAATGGAAAAGCTCCTCTAGGCTTTCTGGCATATTGGTTCTCGATAAAGTACACCGACAGCAAGCAGATCTGCCACGCAAGTTTCACAATCAGCTTTCTTACTCAATTGAGTTTCGGTTTTGGAATGTGATAGGCTTTGACATGAGCATCCTAAAAGCAGGTCAGCGGGCGTCGTCACTACCAGGACTAACGAGCTCACAATTTGATCGTGTATGATCGCTCTACTGAGCTTGAGCCATCTCCCCTGGTAAAAGAATTCTTCGTGTACAGCGGCTGTTCTTGCGGCAGCATTGCGAGCAAGGGTAAAAGAGATGGCCTTGGGATTTTGGCGGAGCAAGTTCGTGGTCTCGGATCGCAAGCAGGCTACGAGATGATCACGGTTCGTGACTCGAGCAGGTGCAGCTCTGACAGTTGAGGGACCTTGAGGCCGCCCTGGTGAAGCCGTCGGTGGCGCAGCTGGAGGAGCTGCTGCCTGTTGCAAATGGTTCACCATTTGTCGGGATGCTGGTGCCAAACCGGAAGGTCTGGTGGGTCGATTGTGTTCACGAACAGCTGTGCGAGCCGGGACTCCGTTGGAGGTGCAAGTATCCAACGGTCGAATTGGTCCGAAATCGAGTTCGTACTCAAGCACCTCTCCTTCGTCAAGTTCGCTTGATGCCATGAACTCATCCTCACTGACAGCTGTGAAGGACGGGCGGATCTTGACCCGGATAAATCCAGTCTTCAGCTGCGCGGCATGTTGCCCGGTAGTGCTTTCTTGGAGGTGGATTCGAGCGGTGGGACAGAATATCAAAGCTTGATCAGTTTGTAGGCAGACAGCATCCCTGAACAGATCTTGTTCAGGACTTACTGCGGGCCCTGTGAGGTGGTCCTGAAGAAGGCGGGTCCCAACTGGTGAGTTGAAACGATGAACGATTTTGACATCGAAGAGATTCAAGAGACGACGGTCGAGAGTCGGCTCTTGGGTTGTAACAATTGTATGGATGCCGAGCTGCTGCTGCTTGCTCATTACCGACACAAGCTGATCAGTAAGCTTTCCTGCTTCCATGGATTGTTTGAGAAACTAGAAGCTGGTTAGTCGGAATCACGAGGAATGTAGCGAGGTCGCTGACCTTGTGAGCACCGTCGACAGCTAAAACCCTTCCGCATTGTGCTCGACTCTCCGCAAAGGCAGACAAGCAGACACTGAACAGAGCGCAAGCATCTTTCTCGCTTGTGAAAGGGCAACTCAGATCAATGACGGTCAAAGTTCCGGGAGCGGGTGTAAAGAGCTCTTCAAGAAGCATCTTGCCGTCTCGCGACTGCTTAGAATCGGCAACAAATGCGTCAATTAACCACAGTCGCTTTTGAAGAGCTCTACGCTGGTTGTTACCAAGCTCTTGACGAGCCAGTCTGGATTTGAAATCGAGATAATCGATCCCCCCTCCATGATGATCTTCGAGCGCCATCTCTCGCAGAATGCGATAAACAACTTCTTGGAGACCTGGGGATTCATCAGTGACGGTCATGAGTGTCATCATTCTCGAAAGGCTGAGTTGTTCTTGCTGCAGCTGCAAAGGAATCACTGTGGGTGTTGGAACGTCCGGTCCAAGTCCAGGCATAGTCGTGTACAACTTGTGCATGGCACGAAAATTGCTTCGCGACACCAAGATGCGCACCGAAACTCCTTTTGAGCAAAGGTAAGCTGCTTTACAAGGCTGAATAGCAATGTCGCTTGTCCACTCGTCGCAATGGAAGACCATACCAGCCGATGCTCTTGGGTTGACATGAGCTGGCGACTTAGGTAAGAGCAAGTTCTCCAGCGTGCAAATGAGCGAATGGCTTGTCCCTGCCTCTTCCGAGCCGCAAACGAGGGTCGACCACGGCGCCCGCGTGTTGCTGAAGATCAGGTTTCTCTCCGGGACATACTCTTCAAAGACATTGACATCTGGGACATTGTACGTCATCTCTCGAATGCCCAAGAGAGCGTATTGAGGACACCACGGCTGTTTCTCAACTTTCTCATAGCTCACATCAGTCACTCTGCTGTCCATTGCAAGTTGAGCTTCGCCAGAGAAAAGTGGTGTTCTTTCTAAATCATTGATTGGCGCTACAAAGTAGCCCGACTTTGAATGCTGACCTTGCATAATGCTTAGGAACGAATTTGGTTGTGTGCCAGCCTCTTCCTTGTCCTCTTGCTTGATGTGGACTAAATTTGGTAATGCTGGACTACTGCCAGCCGGTGTCAGGTATTGGTTCATCATGGCACGAGTACGTGACGAAGGCGCATCTTGAGAGGCAAAGGGGTCGAAGGAATTCAGGAAGTTATCAACCACGTTGTTGGTAGTTGGTGCTGGGAATGCAACCAGCGTAGAAGGTAGAGTGGCACAATCTCTCGAGGTTGCCTGTGGCTTGATGAGCTTGTAAAGGACTTGTTCGCGGTGTTTCATACTCACATTGGGAACCAAAGAGGAGTTATGATGGGGGCCATCGGGACCAACGCCAGGATGTCCAAGCACAGGCGAACAAGCACCACCGTCCCGGCCCAATGCAGGCGAAGACGAGTTCCCGGCTCCGGCAACTGTCATGGCAAGTACAGGAGTATGCAACTGAGACCAGGCGCGCGGCACTTGTTCCCCAGTGTTGTCTTCGTAATTTTCGAACATGGTTAACGGGATGTCCGAGGAGGCCGCCAAGTGGAGAAGGACTGTAGGAGATGTTACAACGAGATATGAGAAAGATGAGATCTCGTTACCTCGATGATAGCAAAGCTCGGTCACCAAAGTCCAGACTGTATCAGAGAATCAATCCCTCTCTTCCGTTGCTTGTCAAGGTAAGAGACAATGAAGAACAAGATACGAAATAAGACGGGTGAAGAGTGATCGAGGAGAGATAAAACGTGAGAGAAGGAAGGATCTTGCTTTCTTTGAGTGTCGAGCCTGAAAAACATTCAGGTATTAAAGATGTGGGTAAACAATGAACTGGGCTAGAGGAAAGCGCCGAGCTTCTGGCCGTGGAAAGGCAGTCGCGCTGGGGTACATGCAGCTGCCAGTGCATAAACACAGCAGGTGAATTATGTTTGTCCCCATCAACAGACAAGTCTTTGCTTCAATATCTTTCTCTCGTCGGTGCAGGCTCCCCACCAAGTCCTGTCTGAGGCACATCACTCCTCAAGTTGCCCACACCTCCGGAATGAGCACCAGCACCGGTAGTGGTCCCATGAGCGGTGGTGGTTGTTCCCCCAGTCACTCCTCCTGTCCGAAGCCCCGATGAAGTGGTGTCCGCACTATGAGGTTGACTGAGTTTCTGATCGGCGGTTCTCATATTGGCTTCTCCCTGTTCTTTGACAGCACGGTTGGCAGCCACTCCTTGCTTGTCGTTGAACGCCGTGTCTACAGACTCATTGACTGTGCCACGAATAGCATCGCCAGTGCCTTTGATTCCCTTCAAGGCTGATTTCACATCGTTGACCACACCGTGAGTCTTGTCTTGGGTTCGGTCGGCCATTGTGACGTGATGTAAAAGATTCGAGAGTGTGTCTTAATCTCTGGGGGGAACGTTTCAATGCAGCTTGACTCGATATTACTGAGGCTAAAGCATGAACAGGGACAGATCTTGGTCGTCATACACAAACCTCTAAAGCATGGGATGAGGGTGCAAGATGTTTATTGATATTTATGACGCTATGCAGGAATGACGTAAACACAGCGACCGGCAAACATATCCGGTAGCTGCATGATCGGCCGGCGAATCTCTTTTTCCGTTCCGACATACTCTGGGACCAGTGAACAGGAGTATCGTGTCAATCTTGTGACGACAAAGCTTCATTAATGGCATCTGATTTTGGAACTCCGTCTCATTCATCACTGTCGTATACTGTGTACATATTGGCCCTGAAACCCGTTCTACCGACATTTCGTAGCAGTCGTTGAAGCGTGATATGCTAGCTTCTTTTCATTCTTCTCCGTCTCATTCACCGTACATCTCCATTATAGGTCGGCACTCGCCTGCAAGAGCCTTCAGTGACCTCCACAGCGCAGAACTAGTATGGTACATTCGACAAGAACAGACAAGCAAGGGGTATCTGTCGGCGTGAAGCACAGCTTTGAAAATGAACTTGCGCCAGAATTTTCAGAAAAGCCATCATGAGCCCAACAACAGAGCTGAAGCCACCACTGGTATGCTGGGCCGGAAGTAGATCATTGTCGCGTCCAGGGGTCGTCAAAGGGCGAGACCTGTAGCATTAGAATCCTCGATAGCGATGACATCGGGCAATGGAGCGTAAGTCAAGCCCGTGGCCTTCTCCATCTTGGTCCGTTCAATCAATGCTTGCGTCTTCCACCTCGTTTCAAGTCTGATACGCTTCGCTTCGAGAGCCAACCTCAGATCGGCTTCTTGGGCACCAAAGGCTTGGTCAATGGCCTGGAGCTGTTTCTCTTGTTCTAGTTCCAACTTTTTGAGCTCGCCCTCTTTTTTGGCCATCAATTTCTCGACGGCCTTTTTCTGCCTGCCTCGTAGGACATTGATCTTGGAGGTATGCAAGGTATCCATAGCATCGCGTTCACGATATTGTTGCGCAAGGTTGTGATAATCTTTGTCCGTGACTCTTCTCTCCGGAAAGCTGGAATCCGTTGATGAACGTCCGGAAGCCGGGCTGATGATCTCTGGTGGTGGCGTGGGATTGTGACAATAGGCTTCCATGTGTCGCAGCCGCACCATTACGGCTCTCTTCTCCAGCTCATGCTCTTTTTGCATCTTCATCTCCTCCTCCAATTGACGGGCTTCGAGTTCTTCAACGGCTTGCTCGTTCTGATAATTGTCAGTGAAGCCAAGGAAACGCTAGCACAGTACTCACCTTTAGGCTTTGCTCGGAAAGTATCCTTTCGTGGTCCGCCTGTCTCTGCCTCTTGAAATCTTCTTTCTGAGCCCTCAGCTTCGATATCAGAGAGGACTGGAACTCGAGGAAGCGCGCCATTTCGTCCATTTGACTCATTCGAAGGTTCAGCAAGCGTCGACATTCAATGCTCCTTTTGGTGGCATCTTCATCGAAGGGCAAGGGTTGCTCATAGCTCGGCTTGCTGACTGACAATGGTTGCGACCACGAACTCTTGCTCGACTTGATCGACAACGGGCTTTTCATGTCGATGGATGCTTCTTCACTGCGTTGTGTGTCCGTATCACTACTGATGCTCGTCAATGTTGGTGATGCAAGAGCTGTCGAGCCTGATCTTTTCTTTCGAAATCCTGTCATCTTCCTCAGGCCTCGTCTTAAAGGCGAGTTCCTTCTCGTATCTCCTTCTGACTGAAATGAAGGAGATTCGGAGTGTGTAGGCGAGCGGTCGGAGACTTGAGACGATCGCGTAAGCGGACGGTGATCACTCGAAGCACAGGATATCTGGCCTGTAGATTGGGATTGGATTGAGCTCTGGTTGATGGAGTCGGAAGCTACCGTGACCGTAGACAGGGAGGAGGTGATAGCAACCAAGTCCGACACAACAGAATGTGGTAACAAGCCGAGACTTTGTGCCTCCAGCGCAACCCGGTCGTCAAGATCATCCTCGGACGTCGAGGGGTTCAACTGTAGGACCGTGGTGTTGTAGGAGTCGTCATCGAGAAGTTTGGCAGGGGCTTTCCATGTTTGCAAATTCGCATGCATTAAATTCCAATTTGTTTTGCCCGCAGATATGATGCTCTCTGCCACCAAAGGCCCGCTGGGATCGACGGCCGTCATGTCCGCGGACTTGAAGCAAGGACCGACCCCGTGCTCTATCTCATCGCTTGGCCGATCGATTGGTAAAGAAAAGCGATGCTTGTCACGCAGAGATCGTTTCGCAGTGTCTCGGAGGCACTCGTGTGTAACGGCAAGAGGAGATTGTCGAGATTTGCAGCGTTTCGTTTTGGGCTCGAGAAGGCCCTTGGGAGAAGTCTGGTGAGGGTGGGGTTCAGGATGCTGCTCGGGTCTGGAACGCTTGGGTCAGCTGAAGTCCGTGCCACGTCAAGAAGGCGGACAGAGTGATAGGCATGAATGGAAATGCAAATGCAAATACATGCATCATACAGTGTTTTGGTAGCCGTTCAGGAAGAAGTCGGAGAATGAGACTAACCAGGCCGAATCAAGAACTGCGACGTTTTTGGACTTAAAGGTCGGGGTGCAGGATACTAGTAGCCAACAACCTGCGATCAGTAAAGCCAACCAGGCATGGGCGGGCACGGAGGTCTGTGTGCGCCGTCTCGTCTGAGCAAAGCACTGCGGGTTGCGGAGGGGAAGAAGATCGTGCCCTTGAGCAGAGAAGAAGGTCGAAGGATATCGACGGATACTATCGCTGGATGCAAGCGAGCGACTTGAAGGTCAGAAGGACGAAGAAAGGTTGAAGGGAAACTTGCAGTGAGGCAAGCTGCCAGTTGCCGCATAGATTGGAACTTAAGGCATTGAAGAAGCTAGAATGCGACAGGGAGCAGGCTCGCGGCGTCTCCCACAGTACTGTAGAGTATCATGGTACGGAGTACAATGACTGCTGTCAGGCAGGTGTCAATCCACTTGGAAAGGGACAAATCCAGCATACGCCACTAACGGCCTGTTTGCCAGTGTCCAATGTCCATCCAATTCCCTCTTGGCCGACCCTTGTTCTGCATTAACCAAGGCTCGTCTGATCTACGAGTACGATGCCGCTTTCCAACGCCACTGACTCTTGCATCTCCATTTTCCATCCCGTCTGGGCTGCAGGTGAGCAAGGATGCTTGAACAGGAAACGGCCCGGAAACTGATCATGAGCATCATCTTGTTGCGTTGCCTCTCTACGAGTACATTTTGCTCGACTGCCATCTTCGTCATGATACTGGGGCATTTCCTCACGGGTTTAAGATCTGGATAGCCTGCTGGAAGCGCAGTCTAGATGTGGCTTGAATACCGAAAGGGTTGTAGCCAAGAGGGATCAAGATGCGCCCTCGTAGATCGAAATCGATGGGCGGCACCATCCGAAGGCGCCGCACTGGCTGCTGTGATCGCGAGACCAGACCCTTTAGCTTTGAGCTTTTGCTCGCTTGGGTTTCTTCGGTTTCGCTTGTTCTTTGGCTCGGAGCTTTTGACAGGAGCCAACTCCAACGATGCCAAAAGTGCAAAACCTAAAGAAAACCGGATAACTTAATGGTAATGATGAGCGCACAACGTCACGGCCTGTTTGGCGCCCCGATGATCATTCCGCTACTCCAACTTGACAGCTTCTTCTCGTTCTCTTGTCCTATATCGGCTTTGGCTTCACTATCCTGTGGATAGCTAGCAACATTGCCGTCTGCGGCTGGCCGCGACTATGACCCAGTTGATCCATCCTGGTCACTCTGCTTCTTGACCATGGAGACGAGAGATATCTCGATTTGTGATATGGATTGAAGAAGCCATCGACCCCAGGTTGGCCCGCTGAAAGGCGGCTAAGTGCAGTCTGCGGCACGGCATTGGCAATCCCTGGCTCCTTGCAGCAGAGTGGGCTGCACATCATCGGTTACGGGACCGTCCTAAGGTCTACACAGTCTACTATGTAGCGGTATGAGTATTTTCCTTTCTTGTCTTAGGTCGACGGTCGGCAACCTGAGGTAGTTAAGACGAAAGTTCGACTTCATCCGGGGTTCCACGCTTTGGCGCGTTTTATCATCCTGGATATACACAAGATGGTCGCATGCATTTTTGCTAGTATTATGTACTGTGGAAAAGCGCAAATCCTCGTGCTGTTCAGGCAAGACCGGCCCCTTCCTCGTGTGCGCCAGGTTAGGTATCACATCGACTTTCTGCGCTGCTTCACACGCCTGACACTCATTTCCCATGTTCCATCATTTCGGTATGCAGGAGCGCCAGTTCAGGGATGATCAAGCTCTCTATCTCCATTCCTTCAGTCACAGTACCTCCATCCAGATCGACATGTTCTGGTTCGTGCTTGCGCTCCGCTTTGCCGACCAGTTCTTCGACCCCAGAAATGCTTTTGGATCTTCTAGCCTTTGGAACCCGGAGCCATTTCTCGCGTCGATTTCGCGAAATAAAGACCACCTCCCACTTGCGCGTGGTCAGCAGGTTCCCGATCACGAGATCATGCTGATATCGCTTTAGCGCTTGCTCAGCCTTTGACACAAGGAGAGCCGGGTCGGTTTCGAGCTTGAAGCTCACTATCATGCTCCCCTTTGGAGCCCATGAGTGTACCAAAGTGCTGAGAAATTTTGGGACTGGGTCGAGGTTGATCACCAATTGCCGGCTAGCTCCGGAGCCCTGACTTCCAGCATGATCTTCTCTCGATTGGATCTTGTGCTCTTCCATGCGCTCTCTTGGAATGAAGAAGTCCGAGACGGCTGCAGCTAGGTAGAATAGCGCGCGCTCGCCGAGAGGTTGCATGAGAACTGCAAGGCTGCGGAGTTGGAAAAGATAGTCAGTCACCGTGGTGAAGGGGAGCAGTAGTAACAGGCGGTTTTGTTTGGCGAACTGGTATTGTCGCAAGACTCGTTGCATCTTCTGCTGATACTCTTTCCTGACTACAACTCGCTCATCCTTTCCATCAGACTCCTCCATGAAGTCAAGGAAACAATTGGTGCTGTGGCTGTAATGTCTAGAATATGGTAGCAGACTGAACTGACGATGCAAGAAGATCACGGCATAGCCCGCCTGCAAGAAGTATTCGGCAGATGTAGCTCCACGAGTCCCAGCAGAGAAGTTGTCTATGAAACGCACGGTTTGATTCTCAAGAGGGACGGTCGTCCCTCCCGACGTGACCAAGGCAATTCGTCGGTTCGGCGAGTTTTCCAGGTGATACTGTATGAATTCGCGGGTTAATGCTTGATGCTTGGATAGCGACTTCGGTGCCGGGTTCTTGTGGAAGTAGTCATCAAAATAGGCAGGCCCTGCACCGTTGGCTTGCTGCGGCGACATGCTGAAGCTGATGAGCGCTCCACGCTTAGCCGCTCTGTATATGACGGAGATGATTCAGGTATGGACGATGGATCAAAGGACTGTTCCGACCGTGATAATATTGGATGAGAACCACCAGCCCCGTTAGAAGCTCAAGTCGGTCAGATGCTCAGACGTCAGAGGTTGATTGTGAGGGAAAATAAAACCTCTCACTTGACCGACAGATTATCAGTCTTTCTGAGGATGAGATCTGCAGTGTACATACCATCATCCTTCGAAGCAGACTGCTTCACCAGCGACGCAAAGAATTCAAAGCATGTAATCCTGAACCTAGATCTCTTGAGAGCTTAGACCTCGCTGCACTCTCTAGGTCATCGTCTCCGACCACGATGACAAGCTTTGAAGAAGCCGTCCTGCTTTTGGATAGTGTCCCTTGTAAGAGCCGAGGCAAGCGACATGGTGGCATCACGTGGAGCTCCGACGTGGAAGTACGCAAACGGCATAGCGTTTTATGCTACAGTCACGTGCTTAGGTCCTTCTCACCGAGCCACGTGCCTCCGCACCCTCCGACAAGGCGAACCGCGAGGCTGAATTTTGTTCTCGCTTTCATATCTCTTCTTCTGAAATCACCACACCTTTCGTATTCGGGTTCCTGCTTTCACTAGCCTGGAACACACATCCACACAGCGTTCATGCGAGTTCGAATCGAAGGCAAAATGATTTATTGCCCCTTCGAGTATCCCTCGCAAATGTCTGGCTATCCTCCAGATACCTCGTCAAAGAGGTCCAACCAGGTTTGCAAGGCAGTCACAAGGCTACCTGTTATCTCAAGACTCTACTCGGCATCGAGGACTCTAGGTGGTTTATATATCTACGATCCTCTGGCTTTGGCGCTAATTGTGATTGTGGTATCCTAGCGCCAGACGCACATTTCCAGCGTCAATGTAAACACGTTACATTGTGGATCAGCCACCCTGTCTCAGTGCTCGCTTCGTTGATTCTGTGTCCACATAGGTGGCTCTATCAAGCGAGGCGTTCACCAGGCTGTATGAAGACAACGATGTATTGCTCATATTGAATCCTCCAGATTGACGAGACACTTCGAACTGGTCTCCCTGCCTCGCTTCCCTAGCGACCTTCGTTGATCCAAGCATATAACGGACGCTTCTCACGAATGTCGACTTTCACTCTCTATACTTGATTCAAAGTTCTTTGAACCGCAGATATTCCCCTTAGTCACTATGGTACATGTTGTCCAAGGATCCTACTGGGTCTACGCACCTACCAAAGGTGTCTCGGCTGCTTTTGCCGTCTTGTTCCTCATCTCAGGGGGTTTGCATGTGTGGCAAAACAACCTGAAATTTAGGTCCTGGCGTATCGGGTTTCTCCTCCCCTGGGCTGCCCTACTTTTCATAGTAGGGTTCGCGCTTCGTGAGGTCGGAGCCTACCACTACAACAATCTCGATATATTCATCTCAAGCACGGTCCTGCTCTTTCTCGCGCCTCCAGTATATAACGGGGCAAATTACTTTATCTTTGGGAGAATATTATACTATCTCCCATACCTTTCGCCGTTACATCCAGGTAGGGTGTGGACAACAGTATGCACTCTCCCCTGAAAAGGGCTGTGCCTTTCACGCACGAATCCCTAATTTTGATTCTGTCTAGACCGGTGCAGCTTCTGACGGTTGATAGTTCATTGCATTGGATACAGTGGACGGCATCATTGCGGGCAACGGCGCATCGTATGCTGCCAACGCCGACAACAGCGAATCCAAGATCAAGCTCGGCCTTATCCTTGTCAAAGTCTCATTGTTTCTTTTGCTCGGCATGTTCCTGGGCTTCGTAGTAAGTATTCGGCTCTCCAAGGGATTGTGCCAATCAAGCACGTATCTCATGCTCTTTTCCGGTCTGCACCATGACAACATTCTCACACTTGGCAGGCCCTTATTGTTCTTTTCCACCGACGATGTATTGCGGCTGGTGTCTTCAACCACAAATGCAAGGTCATCATTTACGAAATGTATGCATCCTGCTTCTTGATTCTCATCCGCAACACCTTCAGGACCGCCGCATTCTTTTATCCGGCAACCTCACCTGCAAATGGAGATGAAGTACTCTTCTGGGTGTTTGAAGCTCTTCCAATGCTAGCAAACACATTCCTGCTGAATATCTATCCACCTGCGAAATATCTTCCGGCCAACCACAAGATCTACCTGGCGGTTGATGGCAAAACCGAAATCGAAGGACCAGGGATGGTAGATAAGAGACATTTCTTGCTGACTCTGTTTGATCCGTTCGATCTTGCGGGGCTGGTCAGGGGCCATGATAATAAGAACAAGTTCTGGGAAAATGATGGCGTCGCCGGCCCACAAGGATCGATTACTGTCATGCATGATGTCCAGGCGACCAGCAATATTGAAGCGGACCAGACGAAAACGTTGGGTACTCAACAGCGCCATGATGCGACGTGTTTGTGAGGAAGCAAGAGCGGTATGGTAACAAGAATGCCACGTACTTCATTTTTGGCGAATAGCCTGATGGCATAAGTAGGGTTTCTCTTCTCAAAGGACGAAGAGCGACTGGCTGGATAGGGACGGCGTCTGGAGAGAACAAAGAATTTCACAGTCAGATTGTTAATCCAACGAGGATGCAACACGAAAAGTTACTGTTCTTGCGTTGTCGTTATTCTTCGTTCTCTCCGCCCTTCGCCCTGTTCGCGCTCAGAACTTCTCTTGCTGCTCAATGCTATCTCCCCCTAATCCCTCCAACTCTCCTTTGTATGCAGTAATATTCATATGCACGCCGAATTCCTTGCAGATGAACACCTTGCGAATGCTTATGGGTGTGACGTCGTACCGCTGACGCCTATCGTATTCGCACCCGCCTTTCCTCTCGTATTTGTTTTTCTCCTTCCACATATTCAGCCTTCAAGACCAGATACATATCATGCCACAGCCGCTTGATGCTGCAAGGGTGACTGGGCAGTCTGGTCATGCTGAAAACCGACAGATACCTCGACTGAACATCTGGAGCTGCAAGATATCTTCTAGGTTTTCTGCTTGGACATGACAGTGAGCTTGCTACATCTTCGACTTCGCATGGAGCGAACAAATATCTCCTATTATACTGTTCCTGCCGCATGGTTTTTATGCTTGGCACCTCATGTCTACGCCATCACTCTCTATGACAAGGCTTCCACCGCCGAAAAATTCGACAGGGTGAACCCTAGGACGCTCCTGTCGGCCCCGAAAGCCAACCGAATGATTGATTCATCCACGAAGCAACGCATTGCTCGTGCTGAGGGGGCACAACTCAATGGCTTTGAGAATCTGGGCTTCTTCGCTGGCTCCGTGGTTGCCGCTAACGCGGCTGGTGTAAATGTCAGGTGGTTGAATGCCTTGAGCATGATCTACCTCTTCAGCAGAGCCTTGTACGCCGTGCTTTACATTAAGGGCGTCGTCTCTAGAATCCCGAGAGGCGGCCCATTTCATGCAGCTTTGATGTCAGTATCTGTTGCACACCCCGAGACTGGCGCTGATAATTTAGCGCTGCCATCGCTCTTTATATCAAGGCCGGCAATGCTGTGAGGAGTGGTAGGCCGTGAAGTATACGCGAGCGACCTCGAGCTGTCTATTCCTGCCTGGGCTATAGCACGACTCTTCCAGATACAAGGCCTTTTGTCGGGTCTTTGTAGTCGTATCTCTCACTTATTGTTCCTTCCCAAACGTGAGCTCGACGGCAGTCTCGACTCTCGAGTTCAGACAAAGAAAGCGGAACAAAGAATCTTCGACATATATGCTCGATCTTGCCATGCTTTGCTGTGCGTCTCCCTGCATTCCTATATGTTCTGCATGTTATCACTGTCGACAAATCTTGCCTATCGGGAATATTGCAATGTCGCCAGAATTCGAAGCTTTCTGGCTTGTAGCAGCGCCCGAACCCAACTTCGAGGAGATAGCGACGATCAACGTCCACAACCATGAAGTCCCACTGCCCGCCTATTGGCGAATCGTGCAACTATTCATGGAAGGCAAAACCGAGGAAGAAGTCGTTCGACTGGTCATTACCCACACCGGCAGCAAGACTCTCAAAGTCGTCACCGATGTCGTTAAATGTATCTTTGAGAATCAGCGACGCATCCAGGCACCATCCAAAACATCAAACAGACCGAGTGTTCCCTTCAAGAAGCCAAAGAATGTCAGTGCTTATCGGGCAGCCCGGATTGAAGCTCGTCGGGACCTTGAGGCCGCCACAGTGCGACTACAAGATGCAAAACAGCAAGAAAAGCAGCTTCTCAATCATGCCCTCAGCCGGCAGAAGGAACAGCTTCAAGAGCAGAAGACGGATTCTGACGATCGGCGAAAGACACTTTCAACGATCGAGAACCAGATGAAACAAGTCCTGGAGAGACATAAGAACATCGAGGCAGACATCGAGTACGCGACAACACTTACAATTCTACATAGAGCCTCGCTGGCGTGACACCGTTCTAGGAATCTGACAATCTCAAATCTCTATATATACATACATATTCGAACATATGCATGTATGCTCAGGTGAGGTGGGTCATCCACAGGAAGAATATCTGTCGAAGTACTAACTCGGTCTCTAGCAGGAGAGCAGCAATTGGACAGCTTTGCGAGCTCTCTCCCAGCAAGAAGTCCTGAAGCAGGTTTTCAGAACCGTGGCAGGCTGTGCTTTGGTTCAAGAGCCACCAACCACGAGCAAGACTACCATTGTCGGGAAGATCACTCTCGCTGCTTGCAAGCATAAGGACATGAGGCGTGTGGCTACACCTTTGGGGGGAGTGATTGACTGCCAAGACAAAGCCGGTTTGTCAGGGTACGCATTGGCAATTGTGTCTCTATGGCCGTTCTTTATCCGTGACAAAGGACCAGCCTGCCATTGCGGCAGCGGCTTTTTGTCGCGAATGGCGCTACCCTTGTTCCAGGAAATGGTTCATTGTTTGTCTACCAGTTGATTAGCAGCTTGTCTGCGCCGAATGAACCTATATACTCTTTAGCTGAGTTCTTACGGCACCTTTTTCAGTACGTCTGCGAACAACATCCACAATGGTAGCAAAAGCTTATTTCGACAACTGTCCCTGGTTTCGAAACGGAGATATTTCAATCCAAACGATTCGGCCGTCTTCGTCTTGGGACTGGGGAGATCATACCCGTCAGTCTGGCGGCCCGCATGGTGTATCTCCTGAAAACTAACCGTTCTTACCAGTGTTTACCTTGCCACATCCGTACCGAGTGGAATTTGGAGATCAACGAAGACACGATCCGAGCAGTCATCGAGAGAGACTTCGAGGTTACGCTCGATATCGCCTCCGGAGGAGAATATGCAATCCCTGTGAGCACACCTCCGGTCAATAAAGAGGGATATGTTCGTGAACATATTATCCCGCCGGAATTGCATACGAGTGCATCAACTTGCGCGACAATGGCGTCGAGTTCATTGAAAGATACGTGATGACCCGCTGGGGCCTGGAGATCGGAGGGAATTCGCTTGCCACGCTTATCAACGACTGGTCGGCTGCAATCGCAAGCACGGAGGATACTGCTCCTGAAGACGCACGTTCACGACATGATGGCCGTGGTATTAACGAGTTGATGGCGACATCGTATCCGGAGGTACATACTAGGACCTCCTTTACACATCCGCCCCCTATTTACGAACCGAGGCCGGTGTTTAGGAACTCTCGGGGCCAGGAAATTGTCCTCCGTCACCCACGAGAGCTTGACGCTTCTTATCCGCGGGGTTTTGGAGCGTTAAACTCCCCGATTTATACTGCTGGCGCGCCGGCACCCAGGTACGCGCGTGATACAAATAGTGACATTATTCGGTCAGGATCTTCATCAGGTGGTATTACGCAAAACGACGATGGCTGAAGCGGGTATCCCAGAGGGAGTCCCTGCCACCGCCACCGCAATGGGCAGATTATATACCAAACCCACACATTTCGCCGAAGAAGACGTTGTTCCGTATAGCAAGAAAGAGGTCGTGAACTGCCTATTCTTCAATATGCCTACAGTCTACCCCGAGAACGACTTCGAGCCATTGACTATGGGTAGGGTATATTCCGCGTTCCGTTCATACCTCACTTTGGTCATCTTGAAAGATTGCAACCTTAACATACTGCAGACTTGTGGCCTGAGTACGTGCCAGCGCAGGATGGAAGCCTCACAGAAGCGGGAAACAGGCTCGCGATGCTCGTGATGGGCATCTTCGGCGAGTTAGCTTTAAGTGTTTGTGCCAGGTCACGTCAGGCCTTCAGAGGTATAACACATATCGAGAATTGCGATGGCCTGTTTGTCGTGTTGGAGCATCCGAGATCAGCGAGAGGGGATACCGAAATTGGAGACTATAAGCCAACGATGGCTCTTTGGACGGCCGTCCTCGAAGAGCTTCAGCTCTCTGACAACGTTCGCGTGAAACAGGTGATGAGGACTTACTCGACGGATCCCGTAACCGTCCAATCTTTGAGGAATCTTCTGGAAACCATTGCGGCAGCAAGAAAAGCTGACCAGAGCTTCAGCGTTGCCTTGCGCTTCTCAGCACCTACCCCGAGACTGCATGTTTCGGTCCCTGGTGTGTCTGTTGCATCCGCTCACAGCCTAGTGGAACTGGAATCAGACTCACGATCAGCGGTAACAGGGCAACAAGTCAATCAATATGTTCTGTTGCTGACGGTTGCGAAAGATTTGCTCCGTGCTGCTCTGGGAGCAACGACGCACGACGGGTTTGCGGCTACGAGGTATGAGGTGGAAAGATACCTTAGGAAGGCCGTCCGACGAGCGGGTCGTCACGACGATCCAGGTGCCAGCTCCCAAGTCGAAGCAGCGTCATATTGAATACACGTATTCAACAGCGCCGAGCAAGCTTCGGGACTCGACCCTGAATACTGGACAGCAGTGCTGATAAACGCAGCCCTGACTCTGGTAGGACAGGGTTCGAACTCGCGAGCTTGGATAAGCATTCCGACTTCAGAGGTGGCACGTTAACTGGATTTGTACTCGAGCCTCAAGGTCTAAAAGTTCGATAGTAATTAGGCATCACAGTCTTGTCCCCAAAAGCAATAGGTAATATGAAAGTCAGAAACTTTAACCTCAGTTCCCTGTAAATAGCCCTTTGCTTCGACTGGCGCGAATAATCTTCCCCACGGCGATGTATCTCGAGACTCAGAGATTCTCATCTAACATGGGATGCTAATTTCCGAACTAGTCCAAATCCAGTTAGCTAGTTGTGCTATTCCGTTAGCGGCTTGCTACACATCAGTACATGTTGATTGGCGGACGGTGGTTGCTCCCCGGTAATTCGAGTTCCTCCATCAACACGTATGTATCTGGACAAAAAAAGAGGCTCACCTCTTTCCGTCTCACCATCAGCCACGTCATGATGGCTCTCACCATGCGGGAAATATGTAGACGTGTCGCCAAGGTGGCCTCTACTCATGCATCAGCCAGGCGGTGAGGGTTTCGACTGGACTGACTAACCGGGCTGCCCGAAGTCCATGATGTCAAGACATCAATCTACAAGCCCTAAATGGAACATGAACTGATCCACTATCGAAGATGTACCTGCTGCTGATGAGAGGTGCATGTGTGCTGCTGCTCGAGCGAATATGGTACGCCTACTGATGGCATTCTCCCAGTGTAAGCTTCCGCCTTCAGCAATTTCCAGGTGATTGTTGAATATGTCGCCCTACATTGAGAGTCCGCCAGGAACGAAACAACGAGTTTCCATACCCGAGGCTCCCATCACTGAACAGTACAAGGCCCATACGCCTCCCGCGGACTCCAAGCTTGTGAACTCGGGGGTCGTTCAGACTACCTTTGCGCCGACTTCAGATGCGCCTTGCGGAACTGAGAAGGATGGGTGGGCAGAGAAACACCAACATCAGACGGTGAGCAGTTGATCAGGAGTTAGAATGTCGGCCTTGGTTGAAATACTGACGATTGTATGCCTATAGGTGCTCGAACAACATTGTTCCTTCTTTGACCCCGATGGCGACGGCGTCATCTGGCCTAGCGACACCTACCGCGTCTGCCGCTCCTTTGACTGGAAGGTCATCACATCTCTCTTTTTCACTGCCTTCCTCCACAGTGTGCAGTCCTACAATACCACGCCGGGCTTATTGCCGGATCCATTTTTCAGATTGTACGTGAAAAGAGCATACATGAATAAACACGGTAGTGGAACCGGGACATTCGACTCGGAAGGACGGTTCAGACCACAGCCATTCGAGGATTTCTTCGAGAAGTTTGATAGTGACGGCAAAGGGGGATTGACGAAATGGGAATTGTGGCATGGGCTCAGGAGGTCCAGGATGGCCTTCGATTTCTTTGGTCAAGTGTCGGCAATGTTTGAATGGGGCTTTGCTTGGGTCCTTATCTGGCCGGAAGATGGGATTTTGAGAAAAGAAGATGTAAGGAGGTTGCTGGATGGAAGCCTGTACCACGAAAAAGTCGTGGCTAAAGGCAGCACTCGCAAGTGCCCCGGCAAGTCTGCCAAACCGTCCAACGCACCTTCTCAGAAAGCGGCCCTGTCAAAATGGCAATGACTCACAAGCAACGACTCAACTCAGACTAACAGGCGTGAATGAAGATCTTACGACAAAGTCTTATGTGCTTCTGCAACGTGCTTTGCCTGCAATCTTGGCCACCTGCACACCACCCGTGCCTTGCTGGGTTTTCAAACTGGCTCAGGAACGTTTCCCTTCATCTTCTAGGCGACCTTCAGCACCACGCAGCCTGCCAACTGTCCTTGATGCCTCAATTCGAAGTATTTGTCGACCTCGGCAAGGGTCCCTTTGGTCAAGATCGGCTGGTGATCGTCAGCGTTCGAAACCTGCGAGTTATTTGTTTGGAGCAACATGACTTACGTGAACCAACCCCCTCGCGGTGAAATCGAGTGCTTCCTCGACATCTTTCAGCGTTCCAGTTACACTTCCAACGAAATTCAAGCGGTCCAACACCATTTGCTTGGGCCTTGCTCCTGCAATCACCGACTCATCATGCGGTAGGCCGACGACGACGACTGTGCCGCCAGGTCGGACAAGATTGGGTGCTAAGGCGTATGCTTCTTTTGATGGAGGCAATACTAACACCGTCTGTGCACCATATTTGGTAATGCGCTTCACTTCGGCCGGAATGTCCTCGCTCAATTGTCGGTCCACGAATTCCTCAGCTCCCAACCTTTGGCAGAGTTCCCGCTTCTGGTCGCCCCTGTCAATTGCAATGATGCGCATGCCCCAAGAAAAGTAAGTCATTATCGACTCAGACAGCTTTCAGGTAAGTCTTACCATGACCTTAGCATACTGTACGGCGAACTGACCCAGGCCTCCACCCGCTCCTTGAATTACGATCCACTGACCTGGTCGGACCGAGCTTCGTTTGCAGGCAGTATACGCAGTGACCCCAGCACACATGATCTTTACAACAGTCAGAGAGTCGTAAACTGAGGCAAAGCATAAGACATGTGCTCGAATGGCACAGTCCTTTAGCAACAAGAATACATACTGGTCCGGCCTCTTCGTCTTCAACGCCTTCCGGAAGCCTGCTCGTATAGTTACCATCAGCGACGACATATTGCTGGAATGTCCCAGGAACGGTAACTGCAGAGATCCTCTGGTTTGGGCAATGCAATTCGGCTGTACCATTAGTACAGAATTCGCATGCTCCACAGATACTGTGCACCCATTTGACACCAGCTCGATCCCCTACTTTCCATTTTTGATGCATGTTGTCACCGACAGAGACCACGACTCCAGCTCCTTCATGCCCTGCAATGCCTTTGGTCTCGGGCTGCATGTCTACTCCAACTCATGAGAGCATCGTCCGAACTGCAAAGACCAGTCCTGTTCCAAGGTTAGCGATTGAAACCAACATCAGGCGAAGAGTTTGACCAATTGATCTTGACTAGGATCTGGTCGGATCCAGGCAGGTCAACCTCGATTTTCTTGAGCGGCGCCCTAGCGTCATCACCATCTCCGACGCGTACAGCTGCGTTTTGAAACTTGGGAATACCGGAGTTGGTCATTTTGCGAGTCTGCCCAGGAAGATGGTCACAGGACAAGAAGGGAAGGCCACCTTGATTCTGAGGAAGCAGCTTATATATTGCATTCACGAGCACAGATGCGTTGTCTCTGGTGGATCTGTCCACCTCATTGTGCTCTCCTTGACAGACAGCGTTGATATCTGGACCGTGACATCAGCATGCGGCGATCTAAAAACCACTCTGATAGGGATTCCAACTCTCTGGGAATCAAATCCTGCTTCTTCGATATGCGTCTTTGGTCCAGCACTGTCCTTATTGATTCGCAACGAATACTTTGTGGCGCACCTCGATTACAAAGCGCCTGCATCACGCCACTTGCCGACAGGAACGGCCCTTGATGCTGTATTGCGACGCAGATGAACATGGGATATGACAAGCTCTGTGCATTGGAGGTGCCGTTGTACACACAGCGTGTGCCCTTGAAAGCTCTTACCCAACCAATCGCAGCAATTCACTGAGTACTAAATGAAGCATAGTCATGAACACTCGAGCGTCTCGGCCAAGCCTCGGCGCATGGCGGAGGTACCAGCACTTCAGACCCGATAAACTAAACTGATCCGCCACGAGCTGCTTCTCTTCAGAAGGTGACGTACATTCACAAGATCAACGAGCTCATTCAGTTCGTGTACAGGGATCACATAGCTGTGCAACGGCCTTGCGGCATAAACACGAGGCCAAGGAATGCTAAGCTGAATCAAGCAAAATTCCTTTGCGTTTCAATTGCTTAGGAGAACGATCACGATCCAGGACGTCTGGGCAAAGAGCCAACTGCTATTACGGGTTTCCGCAACCTGGTCACTGGTCTCGCTTATGCTAGAAGACGGCCGTCATTACTCTTGATTGAGTCATGGGGGGTTTTGACGTCCGGCCTGAACCCATGCTGTCTCGTCAGGAATGAGTTAGCAGGACCTTCTTTCGACCTCCCCCCTGCACGAAACCGAACCACCACAAAATATGAACTGAGCAAATTACGGTAGCCTTCGAGCACCACTTGACAGCAAGTTTACACACTCGGCTGGATTTCGCCATCTGCAAGGTCAGCTACCGCTGCAGACGGATGTCCGTTGATGTCCGGCCAATCTAACAGCGAGGGCATCAGCCGTCGCTCCAGGGAGCGCTTCTTGTTCATTCAACATCGTCCGGAGTCGCGGCAAGCCACAAGCTCACGAATTGTCAGTAGTTTTTCGCGCCGATGGCAGTCAGACAGCAGACGGCAAGACTTGCGCAGCTCAGCACGACAAGATGCAGTGTATGCGAAAAGTCTGGTAGGGTGGCGGGCGCAGGTTAGATTACACTTCCCTGAAACTGGCTCTTCCGCGGAGGTGGACCAAGAGCTATCTTCATCGGCCTCGCAGCCTATGGCCGTGACAGTGGTGCAACCGACGAGCGGTCTACGCGTGGATCCATTCAATTCACTCCCAGTGGAACAAGACAGAAATGTCATGTATGTGACTGATTACTGTAAGTGCGTGCCTGAATGCATCCCTGTTTCTCCAAGCCTCTCCCAGTGATGATAGTCATCCACGTCTGGGCTCATCAGAAGGCCACTCACTTACACTTTGATTGGGTATGTCGTCAGGTGAAGAGAAACAGCCTCTGTTCGCAGGATGCTGAACACATGGACAGACAAAACACGTATCTCGCTCTCTGCTGGCCGATCGCATTGCAGGATGATATGTTTTTCGATGTGACGATGGCATGCAGCAGAGCAGCATGGTGCTTGGCCCAAAGGACCTTACCAGAAAGCGATCATTTCCATCTGCAACATCGAGGCATGGCCATGTCGAAGCTTCGTCAGAGGCTCTCACGAGTGAAGGAGAATATCCTGTTCACTATGGATTACATGCTGAACATCTCGTACATGACGAAAGGCGACGCAGCGTTCAAGATCCATCTGACAGCTTTCAAGAACGTCGCAAACAGCTACCTTTCTGCAAGGAAAGCGAATGACGAGATCACAGGCGTGGTCTCTCATCGGCTAAGGAGCTGGGAGGCGCTTGATGGCTACAGAAACGGAGTCGACGTGTTCAGACAAAGGCTGCAGAATGATACGTCGCAAGCGGTCGTAAGGCTGACGCACATATACGATGTGCTGTCGTGGCAGCAATGTCAGATGCTCGCTGGGGCGAACCAGGCTTCGTTGAGCTAGTCTATCTAGGCTTGATCTCTCTTGAACTGGTAGCTGCCGCTGTGCAAGTCGGGCATTTGTTGGACTACATACCAGAAGGACTCGACAGGCGTGTCAGCGCTCACGTCACTATTCACCTAAGGAGGATTCTGTCCTCGGACCGCCTCTCCCATGTCGAGTTACAGCTCGGCTAGGCCTGCCTGCTCTTTGCTTCTACCTCGACAGAACATTTCAGCAGGCTTCGCAGACCAGAAATATTGAGAACAGCGTGGATGCCTCTCTTCCCATGACTGAGAACGCCACCCACCAAGCCGATCTTACCCTGGGCGCATTGGCACAAGCTTACATTAACAGGAAGCTTACCCGTTGCCTTCATGCTTCTCCTGTCGGACATCGTTGCGCCACATGGTCCTCACTCGTCCTCGGTAGCGTCCTGCTTCAGCTTGGCAGAGGACTTGTGGAGAGCGAGCCTTTATCTCAGAATGACCTCTTTGAGCACGGATTGAAAAGCAAGGGGCACATCATACTTGTGCCCACTTGCCAGACCATTGCCAGCAGTGTGCATCCTGACGACACAGGCCGTTCGACCCAACTGGCCGAACCGGCTGTTGAGTCTCTAGCGCAACATTTTCTTGGGACCCCAGCTCTTTGTGCATTGAGGAATCAGAGTTGGCAGGCGACTGTGAGGAGGCAGAGTGAGTGGGAAGAGCATGGACAACTGTTGGTCGGTAAGCCAGTGGCTATTCCTTAGGACGATGAAGAGAAGAAGGCGTCGAACGAGATCGAGTATATGGTGTTGAGAGATGGGAGGGAGAGTCTACCAGTTATTGGTTCTCTAGACACGGAAGCAAGAGGTCAAAGACCGAGTCAAGTTGATCTGCCCTCTCGACGTAGATAGGGTCGTGGAGGAAGCGTTCGAGAGGCCCACAAGTTGAATGGGACCTTAGTGACCCTGTGCCCCGAATCAGGAACTGCATCTGCAGCCTGTACAGCACGCCTGGGAAAGGATCCGGAGACTAGCGACACCATTGGAAATAGTGGCACGTACAAGCACCACTGGCCAAACCGTCCAAATTTCCATTGAGGCGAAGAGTATGCGTGTGATGGACATTGAACGCAGCTTCTTCGACAAATTAGTCGGCATTAGTTCATTGATCGCATTAATTTGAACACGATTGTGCCCTAGTCCCCTTTTCTTGCAATTCTTCGTTCCATCTTGCTTGTGTTCAGATCGACTTGTTGTAAACGGTCGAAGAGATCAAAGACTGTGGCATCACCCTCACTCAATATGCGTTCCATATTCACGATACGGCCCTCAAGCCCAACGACAGCTGCCTTTTCGATCTTGCCTTGGTCTGATATCTTGATCCGTCCAACTCTGTCGTCTGACCACAGTATGCGCACTTGTCGAGCATCAACACCCATGGCTTCGAACTCGCGGATACCAAGTTTGCCTGCAGGTGCGTCGATGTCTGGTAACGTGCCATCCCCAACGCCTTCATCCGCAGGGTCTTGGTCTTCATGATCTTCTCTGGATTGATCCTGCTCGACGGGTATCTGTAGCTTCTCTTTCATCCAGTCGATTGCGTCCTGTCGTAATCTCCAAGCAACAAGGTCGTGTCGGACCCTCGACACAAGAGCATGAAGGTCTTGTTTCTTCTGACTCCCGTCAACGCTCAGCGCAGAGTCCTCCGAGCCACCATATCCTTCGTCCGACAAGGGTAGATACTGCTTCTCATACTCCTGGAGCGGCACCAATGCAGGGATTGTATGACGATGTATGCGCAATTCTTGGTTTACCGGTCCTTCTCCGTCGCCTGCTCGGATACAAAAGAGGTAGTATGGGGAGTCAAACTGACCCTTGCGATTGCATATGTCTATTCTTATGCCTAGCAGCGGGTTCTTGGGTTGTACTTCGGGACTCGGATCGTGGAACGGAAATGCTGTGACGCCGAACCCTAAGCGGTGGATGTTGAGTGTAGATTGCTGGAATGCAGACTCGAGAGGTCGGAAGTGTGAGCCTTCAGAAGCATCTTGGAAAGGAGAATTAGAAAGTCTCTCTTGGACTTGTGTCGAAGATAGTAGAGATGAGGTCAACACTTTGCGGCGTTTCGTCAGTCTCTCAACTGTGAGAAGCGAAGTCAGTGGGTTGAAGCAGCATTTCTGTGGGGGCAGAAAGCCTACTTTCGGCTCGTATTTGGGCGATCTCTTCGTCGAGTGCCTCGCCCAGGCCATCATAAGAAGTAGACGGTACCTCAGGCGCAGGCGATGCAGCAACAGAGATCATGTTCAATTCTGAAGTGGCGTTGAATCGCAATGCTCGAAGTGCGCTGTGCAAACAATTTGTCCCTCTGGTCTCGTATTTCTCAACGCGTCGGCGATAAGAAAGACGCGTTGTCCCTTGACAAGGGGTCACGTGCCAGGGGCTAGAGACAAAAGGAGAGAACTACTCTGCAGACGTGGCAGGCTAAACAAAATGCCAGGAATCGCAATCTGGAGGGGCCACCCTCGCGCAGTTCTGACTTTGTGACATCAAGGGGACACAGGATGCTATGGCCTCTTCATCATGACCGTTGCTGACGAGAAGGAGGACAGATAAACCCAAACCTCCTTCTCGACTTGCCGCCGATCGATGACTTAACATTTTTCTCTGTGCCTGACTAAAAGACGTGGTCCACTTGTAAAGGACACAGAGTCCTCTTCGCACTTCCACCCACTCACACGCTCCTTCGCTGCATGTATGCCTGATTCAATCGCCGAACCTCTTATACATCCACTCTTTCACTCCCGCCCCCGCTCGACAGATCACCATCTCAGTCTTCCTTACCACCACGCAGCTGCAACAGACCAGGAGAAAGCACACCAAAGTACCGACGTCGAACTCGAAGACTTTCCCATACAGGAGAAGCCTCGGATTATAATCTCATCCTTCGAACAAGAGGAGGTAGAAGAAGTTTCCGAGTCGGAGAATTCTGAAAAAGGCCCTTTGGTGACTGCAGAAGGTTCCGTACGACAGATGAAACGAACCAAGTCCAAGAAGAGCAAAGACAAACGATCACCTTCGCGACCGAATCTGCGGATTGACACCGATAATAACGGGCACGCGAATGGCCATGCGAACGGGACGATGGACAAACACATTGAAATGAGGCGGAAACACGTCTCGAATGACGAACCGCTAGCCAATGTTGCGAGGGCCATGAGCAGAGACGATTTCAGCCTTGATAATGAACCGCCACCACAGACTCCGCAGACACCTGGGATGGTGAACACGAGCTTTTCGAATCTGCCTCAGAAAGACAAGCGAAATTTTCTGCTGCTGTGTCTACTCTACTTTCTCCAAGGTATACCGATGGGTCTTGCCTCTGGGTCGGTACCTTTTCTGCTCAAGAGCTACCTGTCGTATGGACAGATCGGCATATTCTCCCTAGCGATATACCCTTATTCATTGAAGTTGTTGTGGAGTCCTATCGTGGATGCAGTATGGAGTCGACGCTTTGGCCGGAGAAAGAGTTGGATCACTCCTATTCAGACCGTGTCTGGACTGTCCATGATCTACCTTGGTGGCAGAATCGACGAGTTAATGAAACGAGCTGGTGAAAAGGACGGTTCTGGAGTCTGGGGATTTACTGGCTGGTGGTTTCTTCTGGTCTTTCTCTGCGCCACTCAGGACATTGCTGTCGACGGATGGGCTATTTCGCTTTTGTCCATGCAGAACATTTCCTACGCGTCGACGGCACAGACAGTCGGTTTGACGGCTGGCTCTTTCCTCTCTCATACCGTTTTTCTGGCCCTACAAGCGCCCGACTTCGCCAACGCATGGTTCAGAACTGTGCCGCAAGATTACGGACTATTCACGCTGGGTGGATACATGGCATTCTGGGGATGGATCTACCTCTTTGTGACACTTGGTATTGCCATCTTGAAGCGCGAGGACAAGACCAATGACCGTGAAGGGATTGCGGATGTCTATCGCAGCATGTTGGCAGTTCTCCGATTACCTAACATCATCACCATCCTCATTATCCATCTCGTGGGAAAGCTCGGCTTCGTAACAAATGATGCTGTCACCAATCTAAAGCTGCTCGACAAGGGTTTTGGTCAAGCCAATATGGCTCTGGTTGTGTTGATCGACTTCCCTTTCGAACTTGGCCTGGGATACTACGCTGGCAAATGGTCGACCGAGTATACTCCATTGAAACTATGGTGCTGGGCATACGTCGCGCGGCTTCTTGCGGCTGTCTTTGCCCAGTTCACCATCATGATCTATCCTACAGCTTTTGACGAAGCTGTCCCTTTCTGGTACATGTTGGTGGTTATTGCTGAACACGTCTACTCCACTTTCATGAACACAGTCATGTTCGTTGCAGTTTCTGCTTTCCATGCCAGAATTGCTGATCCAGCCATTGGGGGAACATATATGACTTTATTGGCTACGTAAGTTTTGTCTCCAATCTCCCTCGGACGCGGCTGCTAACATTTGAAATCCAGTTTTTCGAACCTAGGCGGCACGTTTCCCAAGTTCTTCATACTGAAGTTCGTCGACATTTTTACGAAAGCGACTTGCATACCAGCAGCCAATCCCGATGCGTTCAGCAAGGCTCATCCGGACGTTACGCCCATTACCAGCCAATTCAGCTGCGCACTGGAATCAGATAAGAATATTTGCCTCAAGGGTGGCGGCACATGTGTTATGCAACGTGATGGATATTATATCACAAATGTTATCTTTGTGATTACTGGGGCTGTCTTGTTTTGGATGTATATAGAGAAGAAGGCGTTGGCCCTGCAGGCTTTACCGTTACGTGCATGGCGAGTACAGGGAGATCCTTCCTACCATCGTGTGGCGAGTTGATGGTCAGCCTATTGGACAGATACCCTGTGTGCTACAATTGGTAGAGAAGAAAACTATTCGTTCACAATCCGTTCGTCGTCGTCAAAGAAAGCTATAGAATGTGCTGATTGGACTTGGTATTCGTAGTAAGCGAAGAAGGGGAGTCATCCTGAAGCAAGCACGTGATATCAAAATTTCTTGTCAACCCCCATTCGAAAGCACTTCTAAGTTATTCAATGGAAGACTATCCGGTACCCGCATGCTGCATTTCACATTCCTTCTCCGGCCCATCCTGTATCTGTATACTCCAAGGATACTGTGCTGGTGACGATCTAGCCGCCCTCGGTTTTGCGAGCATGCTTGGCTTGATTGGTTCAACTGGTTGACAAATATCTAGTTAGTGGAAAACAGGACAGCCCGAGAACAAGGGGCATCTGAAGTCGGGCACAGGCTCCGGCTTCGACTTACATCCTCGTAAGCAAGACTGTTGGACCGAGAGATCTTCAAAAGGAGCTAGACTTCTCGAGAGTGAGAGAATGGAACATACAACATCGCACTCTCCCAAATCCCACACGACAAACTCATCACCGGCCTCGACCACGGTGACAACGCCTGACCAATCCCCAGGCGCGGATGAGGATATTTGGGATACATCGTCTGACCATGATCAGCTTGGTCTCATTCATTCTGAACAAAGCGAAGAGGCTGGTGGATTGGTAGTTCCCACGGGAGAGCGAAGGCGAGGACGAGGCGAGATACTAAGCGACCTACCTCAACTTCGGAGGCAGCATATGACGGATGGGTACCGTGAAGGTCTAGCCGTGGGGAAAGCGAGTGTCATGCAAGACGGGTTTGACGCCGGGTATCCGTTCGGTGTCCAGATCGGATTGAGGGTCGGTGTGGTGCTGGGTGTGCTTGAGGGGATTGTGGAGGGGCTGAGAAAGTCACCTCCCACGACTACTACGACTCCTGCTTCCTCGTCGTCGATCTCGTCTTCGTCGGCCGGGCTGAGGAGGAGTGCGTCTGCGTCCGCGTCCGCGTCCGCGGGGACTCAAACTACTACTACGACAACGGCAAACACCACCACCGCTTCGAAGAAGAATATTGCTGCTGTGGAAGGTGGAAGCAGCAGCGGCCGCGCCACCGATGCGAGTTGCACTGATGATGCGACTGGCAAGGCTGCTGTACCCGACATCAAGTTCGTGGAGCAACTGTACGAGCAAGCCAAGCGGCAACTGAAGATTTCGGAACTGCTAAGGGGCTTGGACGATGAGATGGTCGATCGGATGGGGCGTGTCAATTCCCCAAACGATCCAGGCACCATCCTGACAGGTGAACGACCAGGAACGAACGACGAGAACACTCAGGGTCTTCTCCCAAGCGCGATCGAAGAGATCGTTGCACGGTGGGAGGACACGGTGTTGGGAAGTCTAGCCGCGAGAACCGCTCAGGCGGAGATGGCTAGTCATGTTAGTGGCCAGCACACTGACACGCAGAGAACTTCGTGATAACAAAACGGGCGCACTGAAATCAGAACGACCGATGAATGAAATCCAATCCGTTGTTGAGGGTGGGAGTGGGCCAAAAGAACGCAACCTTCGTGGCGGCAAGGCTGGATAGTATTCTGTCCTACATCTATACATTACAGCAACCTTCACTCTTCGCCACTCACACCGCCTTACAGTCTACCGCACCAAAACTAACTCGACAGGTCATATTTAAAGGTCAGCCAACCTTCCTCTGAATCGGCCGATGGTAGAGGCCTCGTGTCGCACTCTGTTAGATTTACCTAGGTGGTCTAGCGGTATGTGTCCGGGATTGCCCCTCGAAGGTAGGCCAGTTTTGGTTGGCGGGCGGGGCCTCGTCTTCTACGACAGAGAAGGGAATCCGGGGTAGAGCAGCAGGTGTGAGCAGACACCTTGGCCCGTTGACTTTTTGCTCCCTCTGATTCTTCATCTTTTGGCGGGTGGGAGAGGATTTTAGATCGACTTCTGTGGGTCGAGTTCGGTATCGTGCGGCAGAATGGAGGTTTGTAGACCATCCGGTGTCTGTTTGGCGGACAGATCGGGTGCGAAACCATCGATACGCAATAGGGGCTCAGAACACTCGCTCACTAAAAGGCTCTATTAACCTGCTTCACACCGTGCCATGTTCGACGAGCCTCGGGCTAGGATTACAGCCAACAGAACACTGTCGAGGGCACGGCTGACAAATTACATCAGAGCAGAGGAAATACCCGGTGGAATGAGGGTGATTAAGCAGTCAGTCACTGCCAACTCATCTTCTCATGAATGAAGCACTCCCTCCATCATGTAGTCATACACTTCCTGACGCCTACCACCGATTATGGTCACGGGCCTCCTCATTTCCGCAAAGACATTTTCATCCCAACCTAGAATATCTCTCTCGGGCTCCTTCGCGCGTCTTCTCCGCAAAGTCCTCATACCGCCCCTTTGTATTCCTCTCCGCTTCTGCCACGGCATCCCCGACCTTGCCACCCTGCGCACCCAGCCCTACCCCGGCGACATAGATATCCTGCGCAAGCGGCGCCGTCATGCCTTCTCCACTAGCCCCAAGGCCCTGCCCAGCCGTGTACCCCATCTTGCTCAGCAGAGACGCACCCTTGGATTGTACGGGTGGGGCGTTGTCCTCCTCGTCTTCATGCGCCGAACCTTTCGCCACGTTCGACGAGCCGACCTGCTCGCCCTTTTTGTTGACGACACCGTAGACCTTGCGTCTCTCTCTCGCTCGGTCCCGATATTGAGGCGCCGACGCAGATGTTGATTGATGCTGGGCCCCATGCTTTTCTAGCTTTGCACTCGCTTTCTTTACTTTCGCTTCGTCCTGGAGATTCTGACGATGTAGATCGCTCAGCCGTTCATGCTTGTTGACTTCAGCGGCGCTATTGAATTGGCGCATGCACAGGTAACAGCATTGTCTGCTTGGATCCGCAAAGGACTGACTCGGCGGAGCACCGTTGTCGTCAGTCGACGTGGCACGGTCGCCATTACTCGACTTCTGGTCGATACCATGAAGCTCGGCATGTCTGTTGCTCCAGAACTGTAAGTGTGACGGGGCCGCTTTCTTGACGCTAGCACTCTCGGCGTCGATTTGGGCTTTGCGTTTCTTGCTCTTCTCTACGTCGATGGACTTCAGACCCTCTGGATCCTTCGCTGTCGTCTTCTGTGCTTCAGGTAAACGTGTGGGCACAGACACTGCTACTTCCGTGACATAAGCAGCCTCATCCCAGTATGCCAATTTCATGGCCGGGTTGCCCATGGGACTGAACGTGAATCGTCTGATGTCCGGAGTCGGATTGAGAACAGGCACGAATACTCCAGCGTGTATGTAGCTGACAAGTACCTGCTTCGATGCAATGGTGAACCGGTCGAACGAGTTGTATCGAGTCAGAGCGGCTTGCGCATCTTCGACGGAAGCATATTCTGCGAATCCGTATCTCCAACTCTCGTTACTTTTTCGATCACGAACCAGGAGAACTCGTCGAAGTGTGCCATCCTTCGCGCCGAGATTCGCATCTCCGGTTGTTGAAGCGACTTTAGCGCCCTTCTTGCTGGAAGTATCATCCTTCTGTGCTGCGTTGGTGCCGGGCTTATTGAGTTTGGACACTCCTTTCACCAATAGCTCTTCAGTAACGGAGAGTTCGAGTCCGCGGAGAAGCAGAAATTGTGATGGTGCGTTGTCAGGAGATACATCATTGTCTCCGACATTCGCCGCTTTCGCAGGGAATTCGTAAGCAGGATCTAGGCGTTGTGAGTGTTGGCTCCGCTATGGGGGAAATTGCATACCTGGTCTGAATGCCTGACATCTGAAGCATCTGTTTCGTGTTGAGAAGTTGTTGGCGGTACACTACTTGGTGAGCTTAATCTCTTGAGGGAAGGGGGTGACATACATTCGAACAAATCCAATCCGTGTCCTCAGAGCGACTCTGATCTTTCCGCTCACGGCCGAAAGCGATTCGAACTTTGCAAGCATCTCCGTTAGAATCGTTGTTGTCACCATAGAAGTAAAGGACAGGATAATTGCGGTCCATAAAATCTTCTGCCTCCTGCAGGGTCGGAAAGCGTAGAAAGCCGAATTGTCTTGATTGCTCTGTAGCTGTGTGAGTGGCAGGGTCGAGTAGCAGAACGGCTAAGGCTTACTAGTCTGTCGGTCTCGGATGACGCGCACATCGTCCAGTTCTTGGACATTGTAGTATTGTTTGAGTTCGGAAGAAATCTGTCCAGCGAGTCCATCTTAGCCATTTGTCTTCCAGCAGCAACGATTCTTGGGCCGGAATGGTGTGGTCCCTTCAAGGATATTGCGAACATCGTTCTCAGTCAAGCTTGGCGCTAGCCCTTCCATCAAAATCTCCTTGCTTGGTCTTCCTCGGCTGGGAGGTCTATCTTCTGGAGGTGTTCGTCTTCTGCTTCGACTTCGACTTCGACTTCGACTTCGGTTCGACCGATCTCTTGAGGTGTATGGTTGGTCTCGATCGTAGTAGCCTCTTCCCCGCCGACGTGATGATGTGCTACGGTCATCGTAGTCACGATCGTTCTCATCATGGAAGTCTCGTCTGTCGTAGTTACGCTCGTATCTGCGGTCTGGACTGCGGGTACTCCGACCACGGATATGAAATTCGTCTTGTGCAGGTCTGGAGATATCTTTTGACAAGATCCATCAGTATGTTCTCGAATACACTCCTTCCCAAGCTGATCTATGGTTTACCATGCGGAGGACTTCGTCTGTGAGGTGAACTGTATCTGCGGTCGGGAGATCTGGATCTTGAGCGATCGTCGTAAAAGTCATCTCTTTGCGCCGGCGGATGTCGGTATGATTGTTGAGAACCATGTCCTCCGCGTGAACGATATGAAGACATTTTGCTCTATTCGCGCATTTCGAGCAGCGGAGTATGGTTGAAGGCTTGAATCAGTTGCGGCAGCGTAAAGCCCGCTCCTCGCGTAACTTTCCCCAAACGGCAGAACCATGCTGCTTTCAGCCCCTTTTCTTAGAGGAAATCTCTCAATGAGACGAATGTGAAGCGCATGATGCTGCTCAACAGTATAAGCCCACATGCTAGTGTTGTCTGCAGGACGCTGTCCGCCTTTTTGACGATGAGATTTGCCAACAGTGGGATCAGGTATCCCACTTACATCTGGCCACACTTGAGAGAGCTTGGGGAAGGCAGTCTACTCCTCTGAGTCGAGAGAATATCATCTGCTTCTGCACCTCATCCGTCCCAGATGACCCCGTTCTATGGATGCATAGCTATCAACGGCAGATCTAGATAAAAGTCAAGATGAGGTCCGAGCTGTCCCTTTGAGTCCAAGGCATCTGTTCGAACACACTTCATCGCCATATTGTTGCTGTTGCAACAACATATCTCAGCAGCATACGGCGTCGTCCAAGCGGCTTCAGAGCCTCCGGTGCCTGCTGAGAACAACATCAGCTAGTCTTGTCGCTCCCAATCCTCCTTCCGAGGAATCCCATCAATCTTTTCCCGCCCCTCTCCGTGCTGGTTGTTCTCTCGATAATGTTCTCGGTTTTAACTACAGCTTCTGACTTGTTTGTGCTGAGCTTGCCCTCACCTCTTCTTCTACGGTAGGACCAAACTCAGTAACTGTGGCTGGAGCCGTCTGTGGGACTGCTTTCCTAAGCACTCCGCCACTCGTGAATGGACTCAAAGGACGTTTCTTTCTCTCGATGTCGAAATCCGCCCCATTGATGTTCACGGTAAGTTTCTTTTTCAGGCGATGACGGGTATTTCTGGGAGACTTGGTTGGAGACAGGGGCATCTCAGGTTCAATCTTGTCAGCCTCGTCTTCCGACCCTTTCTTTGGCGAACGAGGTGATCTAGGTGACCGAGGCACTGATGATAGCAGATCTTCAATGCTATCCTTTGTCTTGACACTCAAAGAGCTGTCAGGGCTGGCAAGCTGACCGCTAGTCGAGCTCTCGGACTTGATGATGCGAATCTTTCCCTTGCATTTGCTCTGCGGAGTACTGGCTTCCCCATTCTTCGAAGGTGACTCGTCGGCTCTTCCACACTTCACTATTGGAGATTCAGCGATCTTCACGACCTGCCTCGCCGGTGATGCATTGCGTGAGTTGTTCGCCGTGTCTTGTGACGTGGCAGAAGATGTCGAGCTGCTGGTCATAGTGGACAGACTCCGGTGCAGGATTCCGTGTTTCTCAAGGTATTCTGACACATCAATTAGCTGATCCCTAGTTCTGTGCACCGCGACTAACCGTATGGTCTGCAGTAGAATCGAAAACCAGCATAAGGCATATCGATAGGATCGAGGAGTTGGTATTTGTACCGCCGAGGACGGAAGCCTGGTTCCAGAAGGCCGCTGTTGGTCAAGCTAGATCTATCAGCTGCTGCTCCGATACCACGATGAAAGACTTGAACTCACCGCAAACCCTCAACACTGGTGGTATTGATGGCGACTGCCCCCAATCCCTGTTGTAAGTCTCTAATGCGTTTGCGATGTTCGATGCGGTGGACGTTGATCTGAATCAGGTCGTCGTCGAGCTCTCCTCTATCCCTGTCTTCGATTCCGTCACCAAATCTCAAAGCCTGCCTTCTAACCAGACCCTCACCAGTGACTGGATCTGAGCCTTCATTCAGCAGATTGTACATCATCTTGCCATGAAAACCATGCTTTGCAGTGCAATCCCAAGCCGTAATTGCCTTGCCATTTATGGAGAGCTTGAAGAAGTAGGCAGCTCCTGGAGGATGAGGACCGTCAATGGCGTATTCGAACCAGATCTGGCTTCCAGGGTAGATGGGGACATGACAGGAAGCTGTTGGATATGCAGTGGACGAAGGGTTGTGAGCTTTGCCGTCAACTTGGAAAGGGTCCTCTGGTTGAGGTGAGGACGGGTAGCGGAATTCAGGTAACCTGCAGACATCGAATTGAGAGATGATGCAAATCTCGATGCCCCGATATTTGACCATCTTGGGTAGTTTCTTTGACTGCTAATCCTGCAAGGTCATGGTCAAAGATAGTCTCTCCGGAGTTTTGTAGGAGACACTTGTGCAGTGAGTGAGCCGCAACTTCACTGTCACTCAACCTGTCTTGTGAAGATCTGGAACAAGGGCGCGGCAGTATAATGAAAGGAAAAGGAGCAAAGCGAGACAACCACTCTTAGGGGAAGTCATGACTGACCATCTTTCTCGCTTCTCCTGGAAGATCTGTCAACGATGGCCTCCCATCAGCAACCAGAGGATGACAGCTTTTCTCGTACTGTGCCAGGCCAAAATGCTAGCTAGTGCTTGCTGCAGTACCAAGTGTTACAACCTTCGAGGACAATATTGTCAATCTTCAGCACCGCAGTCCATCCTGAGCACACTTCTACCACACTCAGCTAGCTGGGTTCAGTCCATGTCGTGTCAATATGGCTTCACCAAGTAATCTGTAACTCCCCACCTCCCTCAGCACCGTCCACGCCTGCAAATGGCACCTCCTGGAACTCCGGATCAGCATACAATCGATTGAACCAATCGAGTATACTTCTCCAGCTCCTCACAATCGCATTCTCTTGATACAAACTCTCCCCACTCGCAAAGCAATTGCATCCAAACACCTCTCGTCCTGTGATCGCCGTCTCGAGCTTCTCTGGTGAGACAAAATACGCCCTCATCCTCTTCGACAAGAAGTCAAGGAACTCCCTCGACGCGCCATACGCCTTCAGATCCTGCACCTTATGCTGTGGCGCGATCAGTGCAATACCTATGACCCGCGTAGACCAAGTATCCCCTATGTTACTCATTAGCACGCATCCCACGGTGTCTTTCCCACTCACTCACAATGATTCGCTAGATACTCAACGGCTGTTGACCCCGGATACTCGATCCCCACGACATCGATTTTCGCCTCTTTACGCATCAATTGGGGCAACACCTCCTCAAAAACATACCGCACATGCTCCTCGTAGTTCCCATTTCCAAGCACCCGATTCTTCAGGTCATCAACCTTGAACGGCTCACTCACCCCACTTGCTCTCGGCAGGTTCAGCCACTCGTCAGACGAAACCGCTCTGCCACCACCCCTGTACCACAACAACTGGCATGGATTGGCGACAACGATCCCCGGGGCAAAATGAGCAAGCGTAGGTATCGGCCCGAACATAGCCGCGCTGGCAAAATCAACTGCTGATCCTACGTTGATCCCCTCTTCGCCGAGCACCCGCCATGAAAATATCCCTGGCTCCTGGTGCCGCTCGCCAAATAAGACAATGACTCGATCTTTGCTGGCAATGTCCTTTGACACTAGGATAGGAATATGCTTCTCGTCTGCACTCGCACCGAGAGGTAGTCTGACCGTTTCAAAACCCAGAGTAGTCAATCGATCTCGTACGATCTTCCTGATAGCGGCTGTTACCGTCGATACAGGTTAGCCTTTCCTCTGTCTGCCATGTAGGTTCATGGATAAAGTCAAAAAACGTACTATTACAAGCCTGTCGATAAAGGTGATTCACCCTCTCATTCTTGTTCATTCCGAACGTGTACTTCGCCTCGGGATTCTTGATCATGCGGATCTGATCGTGCTCGTTGACGAAGAAGCCCAACTTGTCCAGGTTTGGCTCAAAGACAGGGTCTGGAGGGAGGGTATTTGGGCGGCGGCGGAACATGTTTGTGGCTCTTTCTTACAGTAGAACCTTGAGATTGAATCTTGATTGTGTCGGATTAGCCGATCGAGGAGAATGGATGTCTACTTGAGGTGCTGCGAGATCGCAAGGTCGGCTTTAGTAGGTGCAAACTTAACAAGGATTGACTGCAGGGTGACGATTTGATCCTCAGTCCAGCGCGGAGTTCGGAACAGATTGACTATCGTGTAGAAGGAATATTGTAGTAAAGCACGCCGAAAGCGAGTGACAAGTGATAAAGGATTGAGTGGGATATTCACTATAAGGTGGAGGTGGAGTTTAGAGGTGCCAAATACAGACGGGAACTCAGTTGAGGTGAAGTCAAGATTCATCAAAGGTCGGACAAAAGCACTAGCTCATGCGGATCTTAAATTTACATCTCGAGCAAGATTTCAAAGAGAAAGGAATATTTTACAGTCCTAGCAATCACCATATTCGAGCTCTCAGTAGCTGATAATGCACCTCATCATAATCAGTCGTGGGTTAGCCCATGCACAACTCATTCGTAAAGCCATAAGCAAATCAATCTCACGTCGGCACCACGCAATGCAATGCTTCACCACCCATTTTATGCACAAAGCAACAGGCAAGTCCCCTTTTGTTGTTCGGAAACGCCGCCGTAAACACAAACAGTCAAGACATGACTGTGACTCTCATCAAACAAGCAGGTTGCTTTCGTAATCGTACAACATACCAACGTCGACACCATGTTTTGACACTCGAGCTCATAAATCGGTCACTGGTCCAACCGTCCTTGCTCTTACAGCTGCAAATCCTAAAGATTCCATCGGCTAGGACTCAAAGTCAAGACCCAGCTCTCACACTACTACTCCGCTGAGAAGGAAAGTTCCCACCAGCAATAGGGGCAAAGCCCTTGGCAAGGTCGAACCCGCCATCGCCGTCGTCGTCATCGTCGTGGTTTTCAATCGTGTTCGCCGATGGCTCCGAATTGAATCTGATCGGTGGCGCGCCTGCAGCATTCCGGCCAAACCTCGCCTCGTTCTCAGCACTCGCTCCGTTCTCGCGCTGCAATAGGCCAGGCGTGGTTTCGTGCTTCCCACTCGAGCTTGAGCTATTCGGCATTTGGCTGCTTCTAGCAGGTTTACTGGGACTCCCCATCCCGCCGTCCATTGGTGGCGGACTGGAGCTCATTACATGTCGATTCAAGCCATTTGATCTGGGATCGTCGTCCTTGACGGGTGAAATATCGGGCAACGGTTGGCCTGGAGTGACGGCCATAAGGCCCTTCCAGAACAAACCTGGACCGGCAGGAGAAGATTCGGGCATGAACTTGCTGGGAGCGACCAGGGTACTCGGAGGAGCCAATCTAGGGTTCTGTCGTAATGGCGCGGGCGTAACAATACTATGCTGCGAAGGATGAAACGGGGTGTCGAGGTACGAGGAAGATAAAGTCGGGTTTGCTGGTGAGTGATGCGGTTGGGGTACAGATGATGGCAAGGTATATGCAGGAAGACCATTTCCCAGGCGAGGAGTCGGTCCCGGACGATGGGGAAGCGGTGAATCTTCCAGCTCTAGGTCAGGCAAGGTATTCTGCGTATCCGTTCTCCGCCTTTGCGGCGTGATGGCTTCTTGAGGTGTTGCGGGCGGAGCTAGACTCGGACCTGGTGGGAATGGCCCTGGAGGTCCTTGGCTGAAAGGAGGAAATTGTAGATTCATCTTGGGTGGTGGAGGGCCAGGACGCTGTCCCACGTCCCGGGTGGAAAATTGGCTGACCATGCTCGTATCGTATCCCAGGTTTTGACCATTCGGACCTCGGAAATTGGGGTTGACATCTTTGCCGGCTGCAGGAGAGGAAGGTGCTGAGCCTCCACGACGGGCTTGCTTCTTCCAGTACTCTTGACGAAACTCTGGCGCAATCTGCCATTTCATACCTTTACCTGGTTCGTCGGTACGTCGTGGGACCTTTTGAAACGCTTTGTTGAGAGACAGATTATGCCGAATCGAGTTCTATACAAGTCAGCAAAGAACGTAGAATCGTTGGAATCGGAATACTCACCTGCCAACCACTGTTGGAATGGCGGTAGAAGGCGTACTTCTCGGCAATGAATGAATAGATATTGCTCAGGGTCAGCTTTTCCTCTTCGCTCGAGAAAATAGCTTGAGCAATCATGGTCGCATAGCTGAAGGGCGGTTTCAGATCCTTGGAACTATCCCGACTGTAGTCGATTTCCTGGTTGCTCTGCATCATCATACCGCGGCCATACATGGGTGACACCGGGGTCTTGCTGTCGAACACTCCTCGCTGATTCTTCCCAGCGTCGTTGGGCGGCGGAGTGGTCTCTCGTTTGAAGTCTGGTGGCGCTGGAGCCAGGGAAGGGAACGCTTGAGGTGGCCCATACGATATGTCGTGCCTTGCGGGCTCAATCGGAACCTGCAGAGGAGGCAGGTCCTCACCCGCAGCCAGCGCTTTGGCTCGATTGACAAAGTACGGGTCTATTTGTACTCTGTCGCCCGGAGTAACAAACATCATCTGTGTGCCAGCGATTTCCAGAATATCGCCGGACTTGATCTGCTTCCTCAAACCCTTCTTGACCAAGACGTTGTTGACTCGCACGCCATTTCTGCCGTTGACTCTGACATGCCAGCCCCCTTCCTCCACGGGATAGTCTGCGTCGTAATAGACCGAGGCATGGTGTCGGGACACGATCTTGCTTGGACCCAGGTCAATGTGCACTGGCAGTACATCCTTCAAGTCCGCGATAGGAGGACTTGAAGCACCATTCACAGTCGGCCGTTCATCGGGCGGTCTTCCCAGATTGACAGACTGTTCCCGCACGAAATAAGTCCAATCCCTTCCAGCAATCTTCGCATACGCCGACACCTTGTGCGGGCTGTTGTTCTGTGGTTTGTCATTCGAGTACTCGGCAGCTGCCACGATCGGTTCTTTGGAGACTTGTAGGTAGGAGACGACGGAGTCTATCAAGTCAGTCTGGGACAACTCTTCGGTTTCATCGCCAGAATCGTGAGCAGGAGAGACCTCAGGTTCGGCAGAGATGGATTTTCTTCTGGCTGCGGCGCGACCTCCGTTTACCTAGGTTCACATGTCAGCAGATTGTGGCTCGGCAAGGTATTGTTCGAGAAAACGCACCTTGCGCTTCTTTGCAGATGGACGTGTCGGGGAAGAATCTGGAAGGTCAGGTTCAGACGACCCGAGAAGATCTGCCTGTTTGCGACGTGCTTTGCGCTTTGATGGCGGCATGTTATTTTCCTGCCGATGGGACGGCTACTATGTATTGCAGGGCGTTTGTGGCGCTGCCCGAAGAGATATCACGGTCGAGAGACTGTTCGTAGGCTCTAAAAGGCTGGATAGGGTCTAGTAACGCGGGCCACGATATTTGCGACGTCAATGTTTATTTCTGACGCAAGGTTTTCGCCGGAGAGAATCTGCGCGGATTCTCAGGATGGACGTGGGTGGGCTGGCAAGGGCGCAGGCGGCATGGACAATGAATGCCAGCCTTGACGGTCTTCGTAATGATGAGTAGATGCGGAGGGGATGGAAGAGAATGTGGCTTATTCGAGAAAGATGATCGAGCTCCGATTCTCTCGAAGGAGGGAGAAGGATGGTTGACTGGTACTCGTACGAGTAGTGGTTCGAACGCAAAAGACTGGATCTTTTTTCGCGTGATTAATTGGATACAAAAACGCGTTGACTTGACAGTTTGGGCTTAATAAATAGGTGGTGGGTTCAGCAGTTGGTTAGTGCCGTGCGTACTCCCGGATAAGCCCTCTCGCCACCATTATTAACCATAAGAACAGTGCATGATGGTGCTCTGCTTCGTTTGCCTAGCGGTTCACTGCCTAAGGTACCTACCTGAGTACCTAGGTATCATGCTGCACACACCCTCTCAGGCAGAAACCGTGAATTTCCACGGTAAACAGGTCTCTACCATACCATTCAATGCCGACACTCCGATGCCTGCGCAAATGTAAACAAAGAACCACTCTCACGAGCGATTGTGACACCTCGATCCTTCAACGACTGTCTGATCCAAGTTAATACTTCATCCGATAGATTCTTTGTACGTAGCTGACTCCCTACTCCTGGACTTTGGTGAATCTCTATGAGCAGTGTACCTAAGGTAGGTATATTTCAACCCGACAGATCGATCCATGGCGGGCAGGTCCTCGTGCGCACTATTTTCTTCGCTTACTGTGTTCAACCGATTGGGTGGAAAATCAACGTAAACAATGATGACGTCTTTTTTCGCCACATTTCTCGCATGCAAGGCGCCTGACTTTTTACTATTGGATGCGCATATCTGACCACCAAGACTTCCTCGTGCTCAGCGAGATACAGATCTGGTATCCAGGATATTTCATGCATCCGTAGTACTCGTATTGGCATTTTTATGCGGATTGCTCTGAATCCTCAAGGATGCCATGAGGACACCTGTGCTCTACTTGTGACATTTAGGAGCTCCTGAAGTCACTCCCTGCATTAGTCCAAAGGCTCGTAAAACCCCCTGAGAATCCGGCCTCCTGTCAGCCCGCCCAATTGTATGAGACATACCATTGCAAAACCCAAACAACAACAGCCCATGGTTAAGACCACAAATGCCCTACTAACCTATAATACAGCACTCATGCAAGTCTATGAAATGTTCCAGACCCTTTTTGAAGACTCCTGAGCTGATTTATCGCAAGCCACCAACACCTTGCAAAGACAACAACAAAAGAACCCCTCGCTATGAGACCTGCTAGCAAAAATATGCAATAAGAATGCCTCGCAATCTTGGAACCTCTCTAATAATCATTAGTATTCATATTGCACTGATCCAATGCAAATCGTCCTGTCCCTGTCTTCCAATGCTTTTTCCGGCCTCAGGCCTCAACTAAATCCACGCCTTCAATACCGTAGCCAAAGTCGATAATGACCACCCGCCCATCTTGACTGGTACAAACAATTTTCCGGTAATTACTTTTCGCCGCCAGTATCCAACTCGAAGTCCAACCCTCGAAGTTGATCCGGAGTCCGCCATCTGCTGCGGTTTCCCCTCTCTCCGAGTCCCAAACTTTGATCGAGTGGTCGTAGCTACCGCTGATGATACGCGAGTTCGCCGAGTCGAGATGCAGTGAACGGACTAGATCTCGGTGTCCTTTAAGCTCTCTAATCCTGTTGCCAGTGATCGTGTCGTACTCATAAATGACCTGATCATTCCCGCCAGCAAAGATCGTCCGTCCATTGTCCGAAAATTCAACGCAAGCCAAGCCGCGGTCTTTGGACTGGAATTCTTTGATGCACACCCCGTCCTCAAGGCGCCACAACTTCGACATGCCGTCGCCGCTAGCGCTGGCCAACAGGTTGCCTCGAACTTGAACTGCATTCACAGGGCCACGGTGTCCAACTAACGTCTTGATCAAATGACCAGTAAACCTGTCCCAGACTTTGATGGTAGTGTCCTTGGAGCAAGTAATGATCCGGTGTTTGTCAATACATACATCGAGCACTCCAGCGTGGTGGCCGATAAGGCGGAAGATGGGCTTGTAGTTGTCCTTCACAGACCAGACAAGACATGAAAAGTCTGACGACCCTGTGACGAGAATCTCGTCGTCGTATTGCAAGCAGAGGACTGAAGCCTGATGCCACATCGGCATCTGTGGAGAAACCGGATCTGGAGATGAAACATCCGCCTTGAAGAAAGGAAGAACTCCTTTTGGCTCAACGGCAACAGAAGCCAGCTGCTGTTTTTCTCTGGGATTATTTGGCGGTCCTAGCTTTCGGATGCATTGGTAGGTATGGGCATCCCATACCCGAATAGTGTTGTCGCGTGATCCGGTGATGATCTTATGCTCATCAAACTGTGCACAATAGACACTGTCTTTGTGTCCGTTAAGGTAGATGGCCGCCGCCTCACCGTTGCGCCAGCGCTTGTCGATCAGCGTACGGACTTTAAACAGTTTTCGGTAGTCTTGGCCTGGGGTGTTCTTGCCGAGTCCAGCAGCAAGAGGCACATTGGACGACTTCGCTTGAGCCTTCGATCCGTATTCTCCATGAAATATTCGCCTCCAAACAGCCTGCGATTGACAAAGGTCGTGCCACTTCCGAGACACGAGTGAGGCCTGAATCAGCGACTCGACATCAAGGAAAGACAAAACGCTCTCAACCAGTTCGGTGGCTAGAACAGAAGCAGGATCTCGACAGCGCACGTGCGCACTGGCTGGCGAAGAGCCTCTCCGGTCACACGTGTCGAGTACTATGCCAATGCCACTCTCCGCATCTCCTTCGGTTTTGCTCTGGCTTTCTCGAGGCTCGTAGGGTGGCAAGGGCGGAGTCCTCGAAGCATGGAAGAGTTCATTCTGAGCTGCCGCGGAGGCTCTGGCCTCAGCTCCGCCATAGACGAGATCGGACAAAATTGGGCGACCTCTGCTTCGAGTGGTTGGAATCTCTGGTGGGATTTGCGCTTCCTGAAAGTTCAAGAGCGGGAGAGATGGCCTTCTTCTTGTGCTAGGACTCCTGAACAGACGCCCTCGAGATTTGGGCCTCGTAGACATAGCCGCAGGGAGGTCCATCATCTGGTCTGTGGTCTTGAATGAAGTCAAGGGAGGTCTCTTGTACTCTGTACATTCTTCCTTTTGCCTTGAGCTTTTGCTTCTAACAGTCAGCGACATTCGTCGAGTCAAAGACCTCAACTCTGAAATTCCGTTTCTTACGGACTGGCTGATAGCCGAGTATCGTCGTTGGTGCATGGGCTCTCGCGATTGAGGGTCCGTGGAAAAGCTGGCGAATGGATCGACGAAATGCGGGCTTGTGTTGACACCTCCTGCCTCCTCTTGATTGCGGCTGAAAGATGACCAGTCCAACACATCATGAGTAGCCGTTGACATGAATGCCGAGATAGGTCTCCTCGACAAAGATCCTGTTGCCGGGACAGACTCGTAGGCCGTCTTTGGACGTGACTGAACAAGGAGAGAGGTTCTTCGACGAGGCGCTATCGAGGAAGGCTCGTTGTGTGACATGGCGACGATTGGTAGGTACTCTTGATTGACTCGACAAAACTGACTGGTGTGGCCACTAAACAATGTACCTGCCGATGGCCCTATTCAAAATACCGGAAGATTGTAGTTGTCGAGGCAAATGGTAGGACTCTAATGCCGTTGAGGCGAAAAAAGTATGATTGACCGAAAGCTATGCTGACAGAGGACGAACGCAGACCTGTGAAAGGAGTGGCAGCAGCTGCGACTCGAGTAGTAGCTAGCTGAACGGGAAGGAAGACATGGCGCTCAAAGGAAATGGCGAATGTGAGAATTGTTGATTATTGGGGACATGAAAAGTCAAGCAGAGGAAGAAAGAGTTCGGAGTGTTTTGACAAGTGGGATCGATGGCTTGCGGCCAGGCCAGGATTTTGTGGAGGGATCACAAAAATTCGCAGGGCCCCTAAAGCCATCGACCCCAATCGGCCACCCAGACGAGGGTCCTGGCCCACTATAAGGTGCCTCAGGCAAGGGATCTCAGAGCCCGTTGCCCCCCGACCCCCAGAACCAGGCCTGGAGCTTCAGATCTAAGGAGTCGGTTCGGTGTTTCATCATCCCCATGACGTTCCTGACCATAATTTCCCGCATCTGTTTGGCGTGTCCTCCATCTGGCAGGTCGGGTTCTTCAGGCCCCATCCATCTGTGACTGGTTCGCTTGTTATCAGCAGCTCGTCAGCGAGGAACCACTGAGCGCCTCGGGTTCGACCTGCTCCCATGGAGATCGACGCTGAATCGCAGCTTGCGTAGTCATTTCAGCTGCTTACTCTGTTCCATGAAGATTGATAGACATTCACCCTTTCATTGATCACGAACACAGTCATCACCGCAACCGATTCCTACATCTTCTTGCATCTCGTCCGAGCTCTCCGTGTGGCTGTCATAGAGATACCTCTTCCTCCTTATCAAACCCAACTGCGCATGCGACTGACAATGGCATCCATCCCTCTCCCTTATATAGCCTTCTTCCTGTGGATCGAACCGTTCTCAACACTTGTTGGAGCATTCTACGCCTGGTTGAAGCCTGGAACATACCTGGAATTGACGCATGCGCAGTCGGCGCCAGGAATTCTGGGTGTACCCGTCTCCACTGAGGTCGCGCTACGACAGCTAGGAAATCTCTACGTCGCATTTGCCATCAACGAGGCTTTTGTGCTAAGAGCCACAACTGATCTGAGAGTCTGGCGAACTCTCTTGCTCGGACTTTTGATAGCGGATTTTGGACATCTATACAGCTGCTTCCCACTCGGCTTGAACTACTACTATGACATCAAGAGCTGGAACTCGATTGCTTATGGCAATATTCTGTTCGTCTACTGTGGCGCATTGACAAGGATCTGCTTCCTGCTTGGGCTCGGTGTAGGAGAACGGATCGCTCTAGGAGGACCAGTGAAGGCGAAAGCGAAAGCCAAAAAGTCCGTAAGAATGATCGCCGAGAGCGATGCTGCGCCTGTGACACCTACGCAAATGAACAAGACTCCAGCCCAGAGCACAAGGAGGAAGAGGCAGAACAAGTCCTCTTGAGGCATATACCTGGCGCTAGGGCTCGCTATGCCAGCAGACAGACGGACAGCTCAAAAACATAAAAAGCTGGCAATCTTCTTGAGTCACCAGAAAAAGAGTAAGAGGCATCACGATGTCGAATACCGAATCATCGTGTATCCTAGATGATCAGTGTCTTTGTCTCTGGCAAATTGTCCAACAGTCCTGTTATGCCGCTCTCGATCTCAAGCTTCGAGAAGCCAAATCGACGAAAGACGGAAAGCGACTTTCATGGATACCAGGCGTCTTTCTTCAGCAGAACGAGATGCGAGGTGCAATATCTGCCAGGTTGCCTTCCGTTCCTCCACGCTATTTGAAGCTTCTGTTAACAGTCGGCCGAATGAGGCAATCTTCGTGCTACCGAAGCAGTTCCTGCCAAGGGCCCTTGGATATGAGAGGTCACCACAATCACCGCTGCGGCGTGGGCAGATGGACTTCACAACTTAGGAAACGCTGTCAGACAGCCCAACCATGATGGCGAAGTCTGATAGTAATTATGAGACGGACGGTATCCCCGCTTAAAGTACCAGATGGGAGAAAAAGGTCGATCCAGACCAGCGCATCGTCGATGCGAGAACTTCTGGCTGCTAGCAACTCGTATTTGTCGCCTGATTCACAAGGTTCTGCTTGACGGAAGCCTCAACATCGACAAGATTGATTCAACACGCTGTCCACGCGTCGAATAACGATGGTGATTCGAGAGTAAATGGTTGCTTTACTTCAGATATACAGTCACATTTTGCAACAGGCGTGGGATTTTCTTCTTTTTGGGTTGTGAAATAAATAGTAGCCGTATCAACAATTGACCATATCCGCAATATCCATCATTGAATCCTCTCTGACCAATGCTTGCTCGGCCCATCATGGTCCCCAGCCTGGACGAGAACTCTCAGTCATGGGAATTCTCACGACCCGGACCAGTCATTCCCGCTGCTAGCATCCACCAATACTCCATCAAGCAGCAACAGCAACAAGAGCCAACCTCCTCCCACCTGCCTTCTCCTCCGGCACATCCCACACACCCTCCGGCCTCCCGCCCACGGTATCCCTCTGCCCGTGACACATACATCGTCTGACACTCTCATACAAATCCGTCAATTCTTCATCCTTCTCGCCTTCGATGATCTGCCTGACATCCACGTCGGCCGGAAGTTGAGGCGGCGACTCTGGCCCTTCCTCCTCTTCATCTTCGTCATCCGACAGATCCTGAACCATCCTCGGCGGTTTCGCACTCGCACTTTCAAATCTTGTCAAGCCCAATCCGTCCATATCCTCCTCCAACCCCATCACCTCTCCATCCGGATCCGCATCCGCGTCCGTATCCAATTCGTCATCAGCCAACTCCAGCGCCGCATCCTCTTCATCCTCGTACGCGTCGTGCACTGGCCTCGCTTTCTTCGCCATCTTCTTTTCCTCCGGCACCTGCGGTGCAGCCTCGCAGTCATACGCCGCCAGTTCTGGGTCGTCGTAATCATCGGAGCTCGTCCCTTCGTCCGAATCGTCGTCGAACGAGAGAGGGTTTTCGACCGGTGGGGGTGAGCGTCTTCCTTGGGGCGAACCCGGAATCAGCGTACCTGTACTCGTCTTTGATGGTCGCGCATTGTTGTCCTGGAAACTTATCCTCCGCCCCTTGCTGGTAGATTCTGGCTGTGCTGGAACTGGGGTGGCCACTGTACAGTCGTAGTCCTCTGGTACTTGTTCTGGCTCAGGAGGCGCTGCCGTACAATCAAAGTGTTCCGGCTCTGGTGGTGGTGCTGCCGCCGCAGTACAGTCAAAATGCTCGACAGGCTTTGTGCAGTCATAATGTTCCCTTTCGTCTCCGCTGGCGGATCTAGACCTCTTCCCTTCCGTCTGTCAAATGGTCAGAAAAGATATGCCAATATAGACACGAAAACAAAAACATTCGACTGGTGCTGCGTCTGAATGGCACCGTCCAGGGATCACTTACAAAAGCCGACTTGGCACTGCTATTTTCAATCTCCACGATCCTAAGCATCAAATTATCCAGTGTGAAGGCATGGCCCAAGACGAATCTCAAGTTCCTATCCGGCCTATTCGCTGCCAGCTTGAGTTTGCATTGCGCCGTGTGCGCGAGAGTGTAGGTCGTGACGGTGTTGAGGCGGGCGGGTGTGCGTCGAGGGATGGCCATAGCCATGGTCGTTGGCTCCCGTCAAACTAGAAACTCGCTGTGGAGTAGAAAGTAGCGAACGTGTCTTTGAGCCCTTTCCGCGAAAGGACTTGTGCCAAGTATGCTGCGCAACAAGGTTTGATCGGAGTAGCAGGCCTGCAAGACACTGGGCTATGAACACCTAAGGCAGTAGAAGCGAGAGTTGATGTCGTAGAGCCTGCTTGTTCGAACCAGGTAACCGCTTCCGGATCCAGGTTTGAGTTTGTTTCGTTGAGAGAAACGAATCGTGGTCTTTCAGCCAGGACACAAGGTTGTCTCAGCTGCACGAGAAATATGAACGATCACTAATCCAAAGAGCGTTTGTACTGGTGACTGTCCTAATGCGTCGATATCGACACAAAGCGCGTTTCCAGATGTTCAAAATCCGGAACCCTTGGTGATGGTAGGAAATATTGAACGATAAGGATCAGTCAATATTGAACAGCTTTGTAAGGCGTGCGTAATCTTGTCCTTTGGTAGCTGGGCACCAGCATGGCATGGTATGGCATGTCTAGCTGAAGTGGAGGACACGACGCTGACAAAGCGACCATCCACCCACGCTGACCAATCGGCTGGCTAACCTCTCAATAATAGGCCTACCACGTGACCACAACCAAAAAGCACACAAGTAGATGGAAGGGAGGATGATGGCTGGGTGGATGTAGGTATATCAGATCTTCATAGACTGGAGTTGAGAACGTTGTTATTACATCCACTCACATCTATGTAATCTCGATCCTCCATCGAAATATCCACTCACGTAGTGGAGGAGAGGCTTAGAAACTTCCATCCCTGGCTGAAATTCAAGCCATTATCCAGATCGGAATCAACTTTTGCAGGCGCGATACGCCTGGACGGTGCCTCCGTGGTCAATGCCTTTGGACGCTTTGTGCTGTATGATATTCGTACATAGGTCATTTGCCAGGAATATGACCAGAAAGCCACACTTGTCGTAAGTCTCCATAATATTTTCTCTCGGGTATAGATGCGGCTTCCGGCTCGACGCTTTAGCTCTTGAGAGATATGCTCCTAGGCAGCTGTTGCTTTCCTAGCTGTCCTTGCTTTCGGATTCAGTGATTTCTTCTGCTTCGAACGAGGGCTGCCAGCCGGGTCTCCGCCCTCGATAAACTTCAACAATTCATCAATACTTCTCGAATCAAGCGCGACACTGCCGGTGCCTGTACGGACGTTCGGCTGGGTCGCGGCCGTCCGACCAGCTGCATTCGGCGCAGCACTGTTGGCATTCTGTGGTTGGAGTCGAGTACCCAGACCCATTCGAGGAAGATGTCGCAGGCCGGCTAGTCTTCGACTTTGCAAGGCCTTAGCTTGCTTCGCCAACGAGACCGCATTTTGAGTCAATTGCTCAAGCCAGCTCTCTGCCTCTTTCGTGTTGCGGTCATTGGGCCCCAGCTCTGCAAGGAAGATGTTGTACGCATCACGCATCTTATTCACAGCTCCTTTGGCGTCTGCATCCAAAGCCAAAGCCTGTGCCAGCTGGAACAAGATCGTGGCAGCATTGATCGACTGTCGTCCGAAAAGACCCTCGCAAACAGTGAAACAAGCTTCGAACCATTTGCGAGATTCAGAGTATTCCTTGAGAGACTGAAGCATGACCGCAGCGTTGTTCATGGTGGTAATCGAGTCTGGATGGCTAGGCCCGAATATGATCTTCCAGACATCGAGTGCATGTCTGACATACTTCAAGGCCTGTTTTGTGTTGCCAACGTGGTGCTCGAAGAGAGACAGATTGAGATATGCCAGAATCGCATCGTGAGAATCCACACCCAATGTCCGCTCGGTGACGATCACCGCTTTGCGAGCAAGCTCAACAGCGGCTTCTTTCTCGTCAGTCTGATAATAGATTGTTGACAGGGAGTGGTACATCTTAGCAACCTCGGGGTGGAGAATGCCGTAGATCTGCTCATGCAATGATAAAGATTCCAACACCAATTCTTGACCAAGCTGCTTCTGACCTTGCGCTAGAGAGATTTTGCCGGCTTCGAGTGCTTCCTCAGCCAACGCGCTTCTAGGCGTCGAGTCCTTAACGATAGGGGCGATGTTCAGAACATCGTCGGGAGTGAAGGTCGTGCTGGGCTTGACGACGGCACCGTTGGTCTGCGCTTGCTCACCACCCTTGCTCTTCTTCTTTTTCTTGCTTGCGGTTTCTTGTTGCGTACCATCGCTGGAACGAGTGTCGCTGCTGCTTCGAGCAGGTGAGGCCTCGAGAGACAGTTGAACACCTTTACTGAAAGAATATTCTCGGGCAACAAGCTGTAGGCCAAGCTTCAAGCTCGTCTCTCTAAGTAGAGGCAGTGGCTGGATAGACGCCCGCCAACCTTCCTGGAGTTCGTATCTGTATCGCATCTGCACCTGTTTTGCGATTTCTGCTTGTAATTTGGTAGGGTTCATCTTCTCGAAGGAGAAATCTCCCTCTGGATAAAGCGCACGTAGGTCCTCGTCAATCTCAGGTCGAGGATTTGGGTTCACTTCCGCCCCAAGCAAGCAATTCAGAAGATGTGAAATGCAAGCAGCAGCGAAGACCGCAGGCAAATGTCGCAAATAACTGTTGATAACGTGCTTCACAGCTCTAGCGACCATTTCTTGCAGGGCAACCCGAGAGAACGCTTGCAAACGAACACCTTTCTCCTCTGCGGCCTTGGCCAGTCGGCCGAGATATCTGATGTTGATGCCACGTTTGTGCAATAACTGACAAAGAGATTGACCATCCATTGGGAAACCGACATCACCATCATGGAGGTCTGTGATGAGATCAGGAACGACCTTGCTTCGCAAGAAGTCGCAGACTGCCCGGACTTCCTTCTCGTCTTCGGCGTATTCTTGCTTCTCTTCATCGGTCTGTGGTTGCTGTCCGCTGCACACGTCTGGATTGAGGCTGAAGTTGAAGTTCGAGATGTCAACCCGCTCCTGCTCCAGAGCTGGAGTCTGCTTCTTCTCGGCGACCTCGGCCTCAGAGCTCTGCTCGTCTTTCTTTTCGCCCTCAGCAGCATGGCTATCGGGCTTTGAGTCCTCCACTTTTTTCTGTTCCTCGGTGGTGCCATTAGCCTGATTCGCACGACGCTTTTCCACCTCGGCTCGGACATATTCTTGCATTTTCATGCGCCAGTATGCCTCGACAAGTTCCAGCCTCAAGACCGACATACGATGAGGGTACTTGGTATCAGAAGTGTCACTCTCCACTTCTTCTGACCAAGCGACATCGAGCGGTGTGATACGGTACAAATCAAGGACGTATTTGCGGCCATCTGTTCCGAGCAGCCCTTTCGTCTCGACACTTCCCTCCAAATCATGGCGCTTGTTCTCCTTGTCCCAGACAGCGTGCTTCTTGACGTGTAGAGATTTTGAAAGCTTTTCGAAGACCGGAACGAAGGCCTCGTTCTCGGTCACAATGTCCCTGCCTTCGACACCACCGTAGTCAATTTGATGTTCGCCTGGCTCTCGTTGCTTGAAAATGCCCGGAACAATACTTTGGCCAACAATGCGTTTGCCGAGATAATCAACTACGACAGTACCTGGCGTGAAAAGCCCATTAATGTCAAGTTGGTTGACCGACTTAACACCAGCAACGTCTTTTCCTACAGCGACTCTCGCAGCTTCGTCACCACCTTCACTGGCAAACGTCTGGACGCCATCGGCACCAAAGGAATAGAAGATGTTGTTGTAGATAAAGATCTGTGCATCTCGACCTTCGGTGGGATTTAGAGGTGCAACCTCCCCACGAGCCACAAGCACAGCACCTCGGGCGGCGGCATCGTTGTAATCTGCAAATAGCTTGGAAGTCAAACGTTCGCGGAAAACACGGTCTTGCAAGTTCTCACGTGGCAATTCGCGCGTCGTCTGGAATTCTTCATTCCAATCCCGAAGGTTTTCCGCTCCGTCCGCGCCGCCAATGAGATATGCCTCTTGCGCTCTTGTAGGATCAGCTTGGTGTTGGGTTCCTTGGGCATACGAAGCTGGGACGAGCCAAGGGTTTGCTGGGATGGCATTTTGGAATGGGAATGTTGTGAGCAGATCCTTCCGACCGTTGATCTTCTGCAGCTCGACGAAAGTCTCGTTGAAAGACGGTGACAGCAGCGAGATCAGGGTCAGTAAAGAATGCGCGCTGTGGTTCTTAGGGGCTGGCTTGGGGAACGGGTCGAATTTGTTGCTCGAGGACTTATTGACGAAGAATCCGGATACGCTTGCCGTGATGTGATGCTGCTCGCCTTCATTGGTCGTAAGCTGCAGATACAGCAGATGACCCCTCTGACGCAGATGGTATGGCGGTGGGTTCCATTGAGACACAGAGAGTGATTTGATCGTCTTCGGCAAGGTATCCTCATGTGCAGGTAGAATGGTGTCCAAAGATGGTTGACCGTCAACCTCGTAGCCAGCCAATGGATTGTCCTCCAACTTGTCCGCAGGTGCTTGCGTTGAGCCGAACTTTTCGTCGTGTAAAGACAGCCCAGCACAGATACCGTGCAACTGGTCGGAGCGGTCTCCGGTGGCTCCGATGAGCTCTCTTATTCGAATGACATGTAATCTCGCCTCTTTCTCCGTGTAGGGGTCCTCCATCAGGACTAATTCGTCGTTGGGCTTGAGATCTTTGACCTCGGAGAGCTCGATGAAATCGTTGATCCTCTGACCGTTGTGCTCGAGGTGGAAGCAGGTATACTGGAATGTATCCGGTGTCTCGACAATTGACTGACGCACATCTTGGACCTGCTCTTGATGTGTCACCATCACCTGTTGCTGGTAGGGCTTGTGCGGCAGCTTCACGGTGACTTGGAACAGTGCACCAGCGTTGGGATCGTCATGGTTGGTGTGGTCATGATCGTGAGCATGTTCGTGGTCATGCATATGGCCATTGGTACCGTTCGGCAGGGCTGAGGAAGTTTCACCTTCCATCTGTGTATCTGTTACATCTGTATTCCAGGTTAAGATCGCATGCCGTGACTGCTGAGTAGAGCTGGCGAACCTTGGTTTGTCTGCACGTCACCATTGGAAGCCATTAGGAAATTTTTGGAGAACAATGCAGCACTGTACAGAGGAAGCCACCGGTAAAGAAGGTGTCAAACAAAAGGAATGACGAAGAGATGGTACTATACACAGAACGATGAGTAAGATAGGATTAATGTACAGTATGAACAAGCAAGGAACCGGCAAAGTTGAATCGAAGAGATTAATTTTCCTCGACTTTGGAGATGAAGCAATTGCAGGTGTTTAGCATTGGTAGAGGAGAAAAGATGCGAATGGGCTGATTGGTCGCTCGGAGCGCAGGAAGCTGGCCCCGAGACGAAGAAAATTTCACGGGGAGAAGAGCTGCGCTGTGGATGCCCTGGACTTGCTCAATCCGTCGCGATCCGCCTAGGCGCTTCCCAGTCATCACAGTTAAAGAGCCGCACAGCCGAGGGCGCCCGGGATATCCTCGCAGAGGCTGAAATGGGCCTCACCAGCCTCACACGCCTCCCTAGCCATGATGGGCCCTTGAAGCGGATCATCATGGACATGGACACTTCTCCGTTCGTGTCACGCGACTTCCTTATAATGCGTCCATGTCTCCCTCGAAGGTCGCAAAATGAATTGACTGTCGTCTTCTATATCGGTATGGACATGCCCTGCTACTACACCAACTCACATGTAGTATGGCTGCGATATTAGCTTGTCCTAGAAAGCGCAACATGATGAAGGCTCAGTCGCGTACATGAAGGAATCAATGCCTAGACACACGTGGGCTTCATTTTAAGACCTCCAAGATTATCAGGCCGCGAGCCTCTCTTGCTCATCAATCTCATCCATTTTTCAAAATCTTCTGTGTCTGTGCCGGGCTTCTCAGCAACTTGATCTCTGTACAAGTCATTCTTTGCCTTTTTCTCTTCGTACGCTCCTTTATTGGTTGGAATCATCTGCATCCTTGAATCCCGGTCTCGTCGTTTCCAAATCGACGAGCTCCTGGTACCATAATTTCTAGGAGTAAATTCTCGAGGGTTGATTGTGTGTATTTGATCGCCCATCATGAAAGTCCCCAAAGTATGCACAATCAGCAGGAGGGCAATTCGGCCCAATATCGTTAGAAGTCGGGTTTGCGCCAGTGTCAGTTCTATACGAAATGCGTCGCAATTCGGCCCTACCAGCAATTTTCCTGGTCAAGATCAGGACGAAGAGGAAGAAACTCCCAAAGGCTCAAAGTCCGAAAAGCACTCACAGTCTCGTTTTGGACCTACTATGTTCAAGATGTTTGAAAGTGCTGCAACTACCTTTGCCTCCATTGCCATCCTCGGCCTTGCAGGCTATTCCTACCACCTTTACTACAAATCGCTTGTTTTGCGCAAGATGGAAAAGGCTTTTACTCCTGGCGACCCGATGCTGGACCTCGCCGCACCTCCTGGACCTCATCTCCCGCCTACTGACCAATCAGATGACGAGTCTGATCACTGGGTCGAGAGACCTGAACAAACCAGGATTGACAAGATCATAAACGGGGACTCTAGAGGAAGATATTATCTTCTGGTCGGCGAGAAGGGCACTGGGAAGTCATCCATGATTCTCGAAGCTATGCGCAAGATCGACGGTGAAGGAGTTTCAATGTTCGAAGCTCACGCAGATCCGGAGATCTTTCGAATCCGCCTGGGTAAAGCCCTCAATTACGACTTTCACGAAGACTACATTGGATCACTCTTTTCGATTCGCGGACCGCGAGATACGACAGCTTTGCTGGATATCGAGCGCGCATTCAACAAGCTCGAAAAGATATCCTTGTCTCATCGGGACGGTTCTCGCCTGAAAGGCAGCGGCAAAGGACCGCTAGTTCTCGTCGTCAACTGTGCGCACCTCATAAGGAATGATGAGGACGGAAACGACCTGATTGAACTGATGCAACAACGTGCCGAGCAGTGGGCAGCCGCAAACCTGATCACTATGATTTTCAATTCCGATGATTACTGGGTCTACGAGCGGTTGAAGCGATTCGCAACAAGAATGGAAGTAATTCAGATATTTGATCTGCCAAAGGATCGGGCCATCGCGGCCTTGGATGCATACCGAGCGAGATATTTCCCGCAGCAGAAACGAGATCCGGAGATACTAAAGCAGGTCTATGAGCTCGTCGGTGGGCGATTGAACTTCCTCGGCCGAGTCGCCAAAGCCACAGACATGGTGAAGATGGGCCACCAAATCAACGAAGCCGAAAAGACTTGGTTCCTAAATCAGTGTGGCATCTTGGGAGAAGACATGGACGACGATGTCATGGACCAACAAAAGTATGCCAGTGCAGCCATGGTACTAGCCAAGGCTCTCGTCGAGAAGGAGAAGGAGATGGAGTCGAGCTACGACGATGAAAGCGGCCATATTCTACCGCAGATCCCTCTATATATTGCTCGGCAGATCATGACCAGAGCGGATTTCATTCAGAGCTATGACCACGACAATATTTTCACTATCGACAGCACTGCCATGGTTCGCGCAGACAGCGTCCCTATGATGAACGCTTTCAAATCGATATGCGCCGAAGAAGGGTTCGATGAGTATCTCGAAGCTACGCTTGACCGCATATCTGCCATTGAGAGCCTCAACAGAACAAAGGAACTTACCTTCAAAGATCTATGGATCGAACAGAAAGGGGAACAACGGGGCAAATATGTATTTGTCAACAAAGACCACAAAGGACGAGAAACTGGCACTACGGAGATGCGAGTTCAACCCGACAACCCACCTGAAGATGACGATTAGAAATCACGTCGCAACACTACAGCCGTGAGCCTCCCAGACCTGTCAGGAGGTACCTAGAATTACGGTCGCCGACCGAAACAGACCGCGCATTGACGGATCATTCTCTGCGGCAGCGGCGCTATGCCACTCCCTCTGGTTGCGAACGCCCCTTGCAACGCTTTACATGCTCGGCCACAACCTGGACAATGGTTTCTGTTCGGTACACCCTCATGGTGATAGATCCATCTTTCCATACTGGTGCTAGTGATACTGGCCCATCGGTCACGAGGCACCAGTTGATTTGTGGCTTCCAAGTTCTCAAGATTTGATCGAGCTTGCATGTTGCGCACACGGAATTGGGCAGCTCTGCAGGCTATGCATTGCCAGTCGGAGTATGGCTGCTGGTGGATGTTTTCTCGATTCGCCAGGCCGCAATCACAAGGACGAAGTTGGTTGCAGATTTTCGTGCTGCGACTGCATGGTTGGCAATAGTACAACTCGGTCTGGGGGCACTTGTGAGGGTCATAGAATTGTTGAGCTCGCCGTACGCAGTTGATACAGATGAACTTGTTGCAACCGGAGAAGATTCCTGGGTGGTACCTACCGTAACAACGTGACACGGCCACTATGTCTGAGGTGTTTGGGCAGTCATCGCATTTGACGGGCTTCAGACCAGCAAAATAGGGGTCCTTCGTATCTGGCTGGGTTGGAATGTGAGGAAATGGCTTGAACAGATCGGCAACTGTGCGAGATGTCAACCGGAGTCTGGTGTAATCATAGGGGCTGAGACCACCCACCTCTCTCAGACCGTCTCGGAAGTCAGGAATGGAGGTCAACAAGCTCACCAAGTCTAACTTGGGCTTCGAGTATGATGGCGGAGGTGGAACCTGTTGATTGTGCAAAGTGAGGCAGCTTGTTAGGCTGATGTGATTCTCGGTCTCAATGCGACGTTGCTTACCTGAGAGTACTTCGACACAATCGGAGAAGGAGCGTTGTCTCTTGCTGGTCGCCATGATGTTGGTTGTGCAGATTTCGAGCTGATCGCTGGATCCCTCCTAACATCGTGGCCGGAGGGCTATCTCGTTCTTATGCTTAGAATAGGGGCTGTTGGACACAATGGCATTATTCGCAATGTCTAACATCAATACAGGTGTTGGACAAAGCTCCATTATCCTCTTTGACTGTATGAAGTCTACTGATCCTATCAGGTTCCTCGTTGACTCGAGTCTGGTAAAGGAGCTTTGTTCTCCTCCTCCCAGACAACGACTTGGACAATGAATTGAACAGCTCGAGGCGGGCGCCGTGCCAGGTATGGAAGGAGACTGCTTGACCGCCATCATTGAGCACAACGCCGGCAGCCGGCAGTAGCAAGACATGGTCAAAATCTCCCATGATTTTGTATTGTCACTGGGATACAGTAACAGAAGATCCCACGAACTCTAGGTACCAGTCCCTAGGCATGGTACGGGGTAGTCATTTAAGAATACCTTAGGTGAGGTGAATGAGGTATGCAACGGGTTTCCTCCTCCGCCCTCCTCTGTTCTGCTGTTCTGTGACGTAGCTCTCAATATCCGCTCTCGGGCCAATCACGTCACGATCGCGTCTGTGCCTTTTCATCTTCCTCCCACCAGCATCTTCTCGCTTCTCGCTTCTCCAGCCACTGCTTTTTCTCATTCCTGCCCCCTACCCTCAGTCCCGCTCACCATTGTCTGCTTGGCTCACCTTACTCATCTACTACCTCCTTGCCATTAATGCTCGACGACCTCCTCGCCCTCACCACGACCCTCGTCCATTCGGATCACGAGCACGAGCTCAGCGCAGCTTCGGGATCAGAGACCGACATAATGGCTCCACGAAGCCGACACACAAAATCTGCGAGCGTCGCGTCTAGCACTGATGCCGATACCACCGTCAAAGGCACCGACTTGATCAATGGCGGCATGCTCCCGCCCGCCACGACACCGGATCACACTACAACGCGCACCAGTAAACGGCGTCCATCGAGATCGACCACTTCACCTCCATCGTCTCCTGTCGTTGTGATCCCGGCTACAAGGAAAGTCGTAATACAACCAGAGGTGCACAAAGACTTTGAGGTAGTCAAGTTCGTAGGCACTGTCATACTCAGTACTTTGCTCGAAGCAGGCCTGCAAACAGCAGCATCGATGGTGGGCACAGGCGATTACGCGGCAATCTCCAAACGAGCAGATACATGGCCTGAAATCCTGGGACTTCTGGCCTGGAAGATCGCCAAATTGGGCATATACTGGGCCGCTGATTTTGACGGTACGATCTCTCATCACCTTTGCTTGCTTTCCCCAATGACTGACTCAATCAGCATACGACGTGGCATCCATGACCCTGCTCCTCTCCACGCCTCAATCTATTCTTCTCGGTCTGTTCTACGACATCCACCCGACAACACTCGCATCAACGACGCTATCCTCCATCCTGGCAAACTCTCTTCCCTATCTGCTCCTTCGCCCTCTCTCTCCGTCTCACAACCCGAACGCAGCGCCAAAGGCTATTCTACGCAATCGTCCCATCCTTACTGACCCATACACCACTGTCGCGACATCTCTCTTGGCAACAGCGATCTTCGCCGTCCTCCTTGAAGCAAGTTTTGCGACATTTCTGCCTAGCTGGCTGATCACACACTTCACTGGGCTGCGCACCCTTGAGAAGGCTCATCTCGGTGCAGGGGGCCTGCCAATTCTGCTCCTAGCATTGATACCTGCCGGCGTTGCGGCTATGGAATATCTATTCGCCCCGTCCACTGCTGTAGCGAGTACTGCACCATCAGCCCCAACCTTCGACCCCTCAACCGCTAGTTTCGCAGAGCATGTCTATCACAATGGTTGGGGCTGGTATTCGCCACGGCAGAAGGCTTTGATCAGTCGAGCTGGGCTGTTGGCGTATTTGATTGTGGTGGAGACGGTCGTCTTGCTTTGGGGAACGCTCGAGGGCGTTGAGTTTACGGGCGCGATCGGATATGCAGGAATTTGGGGCGCTGGTGTTGTACTTGTTGCTGCGGCCTTGGATTGGGTCGGTGGTCCGAGTGATTGAGTCGCAAGATGGGACTGGGCTTGGTGGCAATTTTACTGTACATGTGAGTTCAGCATTCGACGCTATGGAAAGGGGTCGAAGGATGCTACAAACGAACTTGTTGGCAAGGAAGGGAAAACCAATGATTTTTGCAGAGTTTGCTTTTATCCCATGTAGGGGTGAGCCAGGATTTGAGGCCCTGATGAGTTGAAAGGAGTGACAAAGAATGGTAAATTCGTTACATGCATGCCGCCATGAAGGTTCAGGCGGACTGGGTTGGAGAGCGTCCAGATCACCTTTCTTAATCGCGCGGATGATGTAGCAAGCGAAGACGCTCTGTTACAGGAGACGTCGAAGGAGAGCCATCGACTCTAATGTCATCCGCAAGGCTATTAGATTCACAGACTGGATTGGATTAGAGACCGAAGCCTGCCACAGAGTTGGCGTATGCCGTTGTCACGTTTGGATTTCGATGGCTCTTTTATACGTACCTGTTGGCAAACCCACGTTCTGTCTCAGCAATGAGGTAAAATTGCATCGCAGCGCTTCGCTTCGCGTTTTGCTCGATTTCGACGTCGGATTATACTGTAGAAGAGGAAACCCCGTCGCAGTCCCGATCAGTCGGTTTGGCCAGGCGAATGAGAATCGAATTTCTTTACGCCGCCAACACCTCATATTCCACACCCGTACAGTCTCCCGCGTTGACGCCCTCTATCAAATCGTTTGGACAAGCACTCATGATGGCCAGACAGTCCCGCTCGGCCCTGAGAACGATATACTCGCCGGCCTTGCTCTCGGGCGGAACGCACTCGATCTTCCCGCCGCCGGAGTCCCGATCCAAGCCCGTCGTGATGGGCACGTTCATGAAGACGTTCAACGGGTCCGGCGTCCACTCGTCCGAGATGCAGATGCTGCCGGGAGTGAAGAGGTCGTTGTCGTTGTCGGCCGCCGCCGCAGCAGCAGCCCGTGCGAGCGCGACGTGCATGTTCTCGGCGCAGCTGGCGTGCTCGAAGTCCGGATAGCCGAGGTTGTGCATGCGGAAGCGGTCGCAGCAGCCGAACAGCGTGTCGTGGATGCCGGACGTGGTGTCCTCGAGCAGCGTGAACAGCGGGAGGGATTTGTTGGTGTACAGCACGTCCTGGGTCGCCGGGATGAGTTTGGATAGGATGCTGCGGGTGCGTGAGGCCGAGAAGTACTGGATACCCGTTGCGAATGGGTACGGGCTGGGTGACGGGCAGGATGGCGTTGTTGTAGACGTCGTTGTATCGGACGACGGCTTACCAGTACAAGTACTACTGCCGGCATCGTTGGCTTTTGTAGTACTCGGAAAAGAGGAGCGTATGAAGCTCCTGGGTATGTCACCGTCACCGGCAGTCGCAGTGGTACTGCTATTCGGAAACACGAAAGCCCAGAAGTCAATGACCTGGTTGCCGTGCGGATTGATCAGCTTGAGTCGTTGCCCGGATTTGAGGGCCACATAGTCGCCTGTCCGAGCTGGAATGGTGACGATGGCCATCATGTATGGATGATACGGTGTCAACCCTACGTTCCGCTATACCTTGCTTTTTATAATGCTTCAGATGTTGGTGACAGGACACTCCCCCCTGAAGCCCCAAATATCTTCGATGGCGGTCATCTCCTATATCACGGCGATCTCCTACAGAGTACGATCTGGACAACATCATAATATCGGGCCTGATGATTTAGGAGGCGGGTAGGGAAGAAATAACGAATCCCTTCTTCTCAGGATTTATTCACTTTGGAGTTCAGAATACAAGAAATAGTTCGGATACCTAGGTGAACAGGCAGTCTACCTGAAGTAGCACACAGCAAGCCCTTCGCAAGCCAGCAACTCAGGCTGCTTCGATGGAAACAGCCGTTCCCTATCTATCTACTCCTGGCTGACGTACTGAGTGAGTGCTTGCGACGGCCATTCACTCAGCTCTTGTTTCGATGCTCGACAGTTCCATCCTCTGTGCATATCCAAGTCCAGCACCTCCAACTTTGCCAGCAAGCTTGGAAGTAGCTGGCCCAGACTTGTCATCGAACAAACATTCACCAGCTCAAGCTTGCCTTATTTATTGTCATAGGATTGTCATCATTGTCGTGGTCGTGCATGCCCAAGCATATACCATTCCCGTGCCCAATGCCGCCCCCCTCGTCAGTAAACTCCAGCGTGACAGCGCTTATCCTAAGCCCATGCAGCTCACCCAAACGCCGCCATTAACCCAAGCCGAGACGATGCAAGCCCTTCAAGAAGTTTCGGTATTTCGCCTTCCGCGAGTGCGGCTTCCACCCTTCAGACTCTTGACTCGACTAAGAAAGCCGCCACCAGTTTTGCCTTCTTCAGCTCCGAGGCTCTCGACTGTCAACTTTCTTTCTAAACCGAGGCCACGGCGAGGACTACTAGGCGCTCGAGCCCGACTTGGCTTTTGTGGGTCCTCGGCGAATGCGATCTGAGCACCTTTCTTTTCATATTCCTTATCGTAATCCTTGAAGAATGGATTGGCGTTGCTCTCAGACCTGCCCGTTCCCAACGGGCTGTTTGGGGTGCCAATCGGCTCTGGCGACGTCATGCGACCCCCGTCGGACATCTTTGGTCGCACGGACTTGATCCTCTGTGCCAAACTTTTCTTTCGTGACAGACCGTTTGCTAGTGCTTGCTGCTGGGCCTCGTACTCGCTTTCTCGGCGCTGGATAGCAGCCCGACTTGCTGGTGCGCCTTCTAGGAACGTGCTGGTGCCGAGACCGGCGGTTTCACTTCCATGGACTGGCTCAGTGCGTGCAATTGGGTTGAAACTAGTGCTTCTCTCGGTCGGCGGTCGGCGAAAGTAGTCGACATCTTCGTCCACAACTGCCGCTTCATTGTAATCGACGTGAGCTTCTTGTCCTGTGCCGTGATACTGCTCAAGGTTGATTTTCTTGTTCAGAGGCCCAGCACCACCCAGTTGCATGTTTACAGAATCTTTTGGAAAGGCTTGCATTGGTGCTTGCCTGGAGCCTTTCCGATTGCGGTGAGGGTTGCAAGCATCGAAGGGTCCGTCATGGTGGAATACTGGAAAACGTCAGTGAATGTTTCACGGATCACATATCGCAACAACTTACATCCAGTGCCGTAGATACTTGTGACGTCGAGTTTGTCGATAATGTCTAGTCTTGCACTCGGCTTCTTCGACTTAGTCGAACCTTTTGCCTCTTTTTCACGCAGTTTTCTCTCTCTGCGTCTCTTTTCGGCCTCTGGATCCAAATCCTTTGGTTTATCACGGACAGAAGACTCTGAATTTCGACGCTGTGTCCGTTTCTCGCGGGGTCGATTCTCGGATGGGTCTGCGAAGATGTCAAGCTCGTTTGGCAGGCCACGTTGTTTCGCTTGCTGACGTCTGCGCTCCTCGTCAGAGTTACTGGGCCTGTGGCGGCCAGGAGGACCGCGTTGGTGAGGTCGTGGGGGCATGTTTTCACGTCGTGAGGCTCCATTAGCCGGGGCTCTCTGTGATGATTTGGCAGAATCATTGAGATCGAGGGATGCCTTTACCATCCATTAGTAGGCTTTCAAGCATAGACACGTATGAACCTACAAAGATGTCTGCAGTCAGGTCGGCGGGCTTGGGTGACTTTGTCACATTGTCGCCCGTGGATGTGCCGTTGCTGGTTCCGTCTGGGGAGGCGATTTCGCTGCTATCAAGAAATGGGTTGGTAGACACGGGCTTGACAGGAGCCAAACCAGGACTGATTGCATTGTCGACAAGGCGATTGCGAAAGGGATTGTTCGAGGCTAGAGGAGAAGGGCCCCGATCTGAGAATGGAGTCAGTCTTGTCGGTTGTAAACAGAGCCATTCATTGCAGGGGCCAAATGAGGAGCACCTCAGGATCGATCCCTAGTGCTGAAAAAGCAAAGACATGGAGTCACCACGTACCTGCGAGCGGTGCAGCTTGCGCCATGGTGTCTTGTGACTCCGATTCTTCTTCTCTGGAGCCGCAGGTCAGGTGCTACCTTGGGCGACCAGCGATGAATGTACAGGCCCGATGATTTTGGGTGTTACAAGATGCTGCGACGCAGCTCCGACGACGGAAGAGGTGGACTAGATAGGGAGACGCGATGGGTAGGTAGGAGTAGGACGTGAGAACAAGAGCAAGTGGTTTTGTTTAGTCCAAAAGCGGACGCGAAAGAGCGTGTGAGGACCAGGAGGGACGTGCGCTGAACGCCACAGAGACGATGACGGTATTTCTGCTTGAAGAAGAGTATGCAGAGATATGATATGCTGACTGTCGTATTCGAGGAAGAAGCACAACGTTCAGGATGAAAGTAACGTTCGTGAAAATGGTAAAGATTCAGTATGGATAAAAGGGTCAAAAAGGGTCAAAAAGGAGGCAGAGGGGGGGAATGGAGGCGCAGGCAAGTGCAGCGCAGGCACAATCAAAAGAATAATTCGGGGAAGTTCAAAGGGAAGAAATCGGGGCCATCAGGGCTCATTAACCAACTGACTAAAACTAACGTGGATTCACCAGGCTTAACACGCCACAGCCCACTGGCCACTGTCGACATCAACAACCGAATACTGGGATGTTGACTGGTGAAATGACCTGTAGACCTTTTTGCTGCCTCCCAACGATTCCTGCTCTTCGAGATACCCGTCAAGCCGCATCCATCAGTTGCAACTACTCTACCATCCTAGTCACTATTGCATAATTCAAGATAAATCCCACCTGGCACGCCACTGACATCGACGGCGGGTTGGCTAGCTTCCGTCACTGATCAACATCGACAACCTGCTCCTCCTCCAACCCTGCGTCGACTGTCAGGGTTCCGCGGCCAGTCATTTGCGAATCGATCATCATCCCCTTTGTTTATTGTCTGGGTCTTTGTGCCTGCCAACCATCGAAGACCGAAAACCCTCCTGGTAGGGTGCCTGGCGCAGTCGATCCAGGGCACAGCCTCTCTGAGACTACCCACAGCGTCTGGCCCCTTGCATCCAACCCAAACTTTTGGGCAGCTACTTGCTCCTTTGAAACGCAGGCCACGAAAGCTTACTCGTAGAAGGCCTTCAACCTGCTACTGTAAAACAATACCAAGCCATCTAATCTTTGCCGAGACAGCTGTCATTCAGGAACCGCAAACTGTCATACTCGTGCAGACTTCACTGCCAACTCCCCAATTTCGGCCATCTTCAACAGCGATCGGCCTCGTTCTTCGTTTTCGGCTCTTGGATTTAAACTTATTGCCACACAAATCACAGCGCACCTCGGCCGTAGGACGCGCAGTGGGACACGACGTTTCTTGAGCCGCGCGAGAGCATTTCTTCTGGTCGGCCGGTGTGGACCGTCCACGGTAAATCACTAGCGGCCAGATTTTTTCCGCCGCTCAACGGCTTCGACCTTATCGAACGAACCCTGTGCTGGCACTCAAGTAGGTGTGCTGTCATACGCGTCCAGATATCTCGTGTTTGCTGCGGCACCAGCCGATCCGTAGTTGCGCGAGGCGGACGAATTGGAGCATTCGAAGGAGCGAATAATACCCGTTTTGCTGCTGTCCCTGCTGGCCAACGATTGCTGGTCCTTTACAACCTCCATCTAAGGGCGTCCAACGTGGGCCTCAGGTACTTGCTGAAGTCAAGATGGCATCCATGGATGCCACAACACCGCCAACACCGCTTTCCCATCGATTTACTCTGGAGCTAGAATTTGTGCTGTGCCTTGCCAATCCTCACTACCTTCAATATTTGGCAGTAAATTATCCTCATCTCCTGAACAAGCCAGCAGCAAGCCACAATAGCTCGGACTTTGAAGACTCTGATGCGGCTCGATTTGCACGGTACCTGAGATATCTCTACGGATACTGGCGCACACCACAATATGCCAAATATTTGACCCATCCTGGGGCTACTTTGAGGAATTTGGAACTCCTTCAGCAAGAAAAATTCTGCAAGGACATGATCAGACCTGATGTCATCGCCAAATTGTTCGAGACAGAGGTCTGTCAGCCTGCGCAGCAAGCTGAAACTGCAGACTCTATCCAGCCGAATCTTCCTACAGAGCCGGGCCAAGCTGTCGGCTGATGAATTGACGTCTAACGGCCAAGCAACAAGTCACTGTCTTCTACTCGTAGCTTCACCCCATGTCAATGGCTGGTGTCGCCAATACGCCTACGGATTACGCAGTCTCTCTTGGAGGGGTTTGTGTTATAGTCTTCATTCGCCAGACTTGGCTCGACTCGAGACAAGTTTTGCCGCAAGTTGAGACGGGAACCACAAATTGCTGAGAAATCAGTTCCGAACGAGGGGAATTGTGCACGAGAGGCAGGACTCAGGTGCTGGCTTGTGCACACAGTCAGACGGTGCTTCCGGGCTAAGATTTCTGCCGACCATCAGGTCAACCAATGCTGGGGATATAAGCCGTACTGCGGCCAATATCGCTGAATGCGCAAGATTTTGAGCTGTAAAGGCTCTAGCGACCTGAATCTCCCGTGGAGACCATAGGAGGTGGTTGCCATCTCTGGCCATTCGTGCCCAGCGTTGTGTCTTCTTGAAAGTCCGTGTCTGCTACGGGCAATACAGATAGATGCATGAGATGTCGGGTATGCACTCGTTTTCTAGGGATCAAATTTAGTGGGCGAGATGCCGAATATAGTTTACTGAACTCGTGCTCAACCACCGTGATAGAGTTGTCCAGGCAACATGTACCATAGGCACCGTTGTCGTGTGCGCAATGAGTCAGTAGGGCTGTTATATCAAGCTTAACCCACACATCGTCCTTGCCTAGATCCAACCCGTTAAGGTTGCACGAAATGAAGAGTGAACAGACGGGAGAACTGCTCCCATCAGCCGTTGATGTTAAATGCGCCGTCTCTAGGGGTCCCCCCGGTGTCCACATCCAGGTAGGCATGGTCATTGCATTTCGTCAAGGTCTGTACCAAGTGAAACGATGTGGTGCGGCAATTGGCCGACCCAGCTTCACGGTTCTGCAGTGGATCTTCAACGCACTTTCCATCACAACAAATTCCATCGAGCAAAAAGTAAAAGCCTGGTCGACGCGGGATTCGAACACGACGACTTCTCACTCAAAAAGACAAAAACTCTAACCTGTCAGCTAACTGCTCGATTGGTGTATGCAGTTAACGGACAGGCCGAGGGAAACCCCTAGGTGAGGAAGGGATTCTTTTCTGTGGTGGTCAGGTTACCTCCCGCATAGGACACTCGGAGGAGGCCATGTAAGCTAAGGAACAACCTCAGGCCCTTCCCAGCTTTGACACTGGTAGTTCCTTCATTGGTTATCGGGTGGCATCGCGCTCTAGGATTCGTGGCTAGCCCCAGGTAAACTGCCTCATGCCAGGTGACATCCCTTACGCCTCGGACTCGCAGGTGTAGAACGAGACCGAAACACGGGTAGGCCAGAGGAGTAATTCTTGGGGAAAATTGTCCTTTTTAAACATATAACCCTTGTATTTGGGTTTCCCGTTGAACCTGAATTTCTCATTGGTCAGTCTGGTCGTGAGGACCGTCCCCTTGGCGCACAAAGCCCTCTGAAGCTGGTGGTTGGTAGAGGAAGTGAAGTGAATGTTCGGTAGGGCTGGGTCGATGACAAGGCTGAGTTACATAGACGCAAGGCTCGCAGCTCTGATTGGCGCCCGGAAGAATGCAAGGTACGGTTGAGTTCATGCAGGTACGGACTAACACAGGGATGGGCGATCATATCGCAAAAAGTCTTACAAAGGCACTGTTCTCGACCTTCCTGAAGGTAACTTAGCTGCAAGGCAAAGAGTCGAGAAAAGGGATCAGCTGTGTCTTTAAATCCTCCGCACGTCCAGCAAATTTGCGGCTTGATGGTTGCTGGCCAATCGCTGACATTGTGGGCAGTGTCCTGCTCCGGGTTTGCACTAAGCCGAGGTAGTTGCATCATTGTCAACATCTTCAGACGCGAAAGCGCCTCCCTGATTGACTGTCGCGACTCGCGCAATCAAAGGGCAAGTGTTTCATCCTCGACAACCAGTCCAAAGTCTCCTGGACCTGTCGCTGACCGCAAATTTCCATCTCTCAACAAACTCCTCTCCTTCAGCACCAGATCAGCCACGGCACGTACCAAGCGGTTTCGACTTAATACCACCTCCTCACAGTCGTGCATCTTCCACGCCGCGTCGGCAACGAAGGAGTCGCGACACAGCTGAAAGAACACGCTTCTTGCCGGCGACAAGGCCTCCTCCGTAACCCCAATACGCTGCCACTCTACACTTTTCATCCCAAGAGCACTGGGAAAGGGGTGGTGTGGACGTCGCTCTCTAAACACATTGCTGGACTTGAAAGGAAGCAACTTGCTTTAAGTGCTTCTGAGACTGATATCGCGACCGATATTGCTGCAGCCGCGATCTGACGCCGTATAGCAGGGACCCCGAGTCAAGGAAGTGCATTGTGCTTCCAAGCCAGCTCAACACCGACCTTTGAACAACTTCAACTCTTCGACAGAATGGTCTCCACGAGACATCACCCGAGGCCTTTCCCTGAACCTGCGACTCCGACTGGCTCCTCGCGGTCCAATGCCACTTCTCCTTCACCATCAGCAGACAATTCCATCACGGTGGTGTCTCCAAGTTCAAGAAAGCGCAAATCCAATCGTCCTTCGAGCACCAAGCGGAGTCTCACAGCTACGTACAACTTCTCGCACAAGCTCCCTCCACTGCTTATGATATGGCTCTTTGTGTCTCTGCCGCTTGTGATTTGGGACACAGCATATATGCTTCTTCGTCCGCACACCATGCCTGGTGGAAAGTTACACTCGCCTATCTGGACACTCTATGCTTTGTATGGGACCGTGGATTATATCTATGGGTGGCCGGCCTGGGACAATCATGTCGGTTTCTCGGCAGCACAGGCATCTCTCAACGCCCTTGAGACTATCATGTATATTTACTACTTGACTGTCGTCATAAAGAGCGGCGCCGAGAAATACTTTAGGGCACAAAGTATTGACGAGTTCTTTCTCGGGTCCAGTGAAAACACCGTTTCGGGACCTGGAGTAGCGAGGGCGGTACTTGTGCTGTTTTCTACCGCTGTCATGACATTGAGCAAGACTGTCTTATATTGTGAGCAACTTCGACAGCTTTTCCGGAAAGAATTGAGACTGACAGAATGCTGCAAACAGGGCTCAATGAGTACTTTGGCGGCTTCGCTAATATCGGACACAATACGCCATACCGCTTGATTATGTTATGGATCATTCCGAATGGCCTATGGCTTCTGTTCCCTACCTACATGATCTATGTGTTGGGGAAAGACATACTCGCCAACATGGAAGGTGCTGATCATGACAAGGAAGACTGACACCAAAAAGGCAGGAGATTTGCAGTGCACATGGCAAATGCATGCTGGATCGAACTGCCGATCATCGGATGCATGAAGCATGGGCTATGCAGGGAACGTAAAAAGTCTTGCAGGTCATAGGACTCTCTGAAGAGCTCTCCCCGCAATCAAGCCTTTGCTACTCAGACAATATTGGTGGGGATGATTCTATACTGGCTGTGGATGGTTCAATGGAACATGCCAAGACAGCCTGCGGAATGCCGGGAAGAGCTTTGGAAGATTGTAACAACAGACGCAAAGTTATTGATGGCAGCCATGCTGAATCTCGAGAAGGTTGACACTCATTTTCCTTGGGTTACAACAACTAAACATGGCCGGGTGCCTTTGAGATGAGATGCCGAGCACGAGCTTCCTCGGTTTTCCGTCAGAGTTGGGTCATCTTGGGACTGTGAACTTGATGGTAGCGTCATGGCTGCCGCGCTGTGCGGGTTGGCGACGCTTCCGACGAATGGCTGTGCACGAGGATGCCTTGTACGACACGAGGTGTATGGGTACGGTTGCAGGGTCAGTGAGCTGGATTGCCGAACATACCTCGCGTTTCTTCCCAGAGTAACGCCGCACGAATGAAGGTTTGAGAAAGCACAGGCCCTGCATAGGCGAAGAAACGTTGCGGCTGGTGCAGTTGACTATACTGGCAGGTGCTTCTGGACAGCAGGCTGATTGGGGGAGGGTTCCTCCGAAATGGCTGAGAGAAGAGCGTAAGTCCGGACTGCACGACATGGACTATCTGCTGTATGCAGCGAGCAGGCAGATTTGAGCAAATGGGATAAACATCGGGCAGCGGGCGAGGTGTTTTATGGGCCAGAAGCGGGGATGTGCAGGGACGGAGGACATGAGCGGAGAATTTGCCCAAAAGATGGACGGAAGCCAGATCAGAAAAGGAAGGCTAAAAGGCAGAGATGATGAGAAAGCAAAGGTGATGACACGATTCCATTTCAACAACGCACCATCCTGCACCACCTTGAGCTTGCACCTTGGATATTACTGGCCAATCTCGCTTGCTCAGGAAGGCTTGGGATTTGCGCCTAGCGCCTTGCCCATCAATTGCGGGGTAGAGCAGGCATCAAGACTTGAGATGGGCGGCCCAGGGAACTGAAAGGCGTCTGGCGAGTGATGACTATTGATTTGCATCGCTGGTACCATCAGAGCCCGGATATGAGGAATGCAACCTCGGCCATCTCAGCTTCATGCAAGGAGCAGCTGACGGATGAGGGTATTGGCGAGGTGGTATGCCTGACTGGCCACACAGGGTACGGAGTGACATTGCGAGGTTCTCCTCCAGAAAAAGTGCGGTGTCTGACTGAGCGAGATGCGCTTTGTTATACCGAGTAAAGCAAACATCCAGAATCTGCCCTCCGTAGTATCAGTCCCAGGTCATTCATTTCGTTTATCATCTGACGCTGCTAACGAGCGCACTACCACCACTACCCAGTAGGCAGCACGGTTCATGTTTGTCGAGTCAAATTCCTCCGTCATTGCCCATTGCCCAGCTCGCCAGGTTGCCGACTTGGTACATAGCCAGTCTGAGACAGCGAGATTTGTCAGACAGGGCCACTTTTTCGGCAAAGAGGGTCTCGAGGCACAGCAAGAAAGTCAGGTGCGTTTGTCTCTTACTTCTTGCCCTTTTTATTCTTGACGGCATCAGACGGGACGAGGAGGCTTGACCGCCCACCCGCCCCATTGACGCCTCCACAATACTACACATACCGGCATCATCATCATGATCATCTTGTGCATGTCCAGTTGAGCTGGTGTGGTAGCAATTGGGTATACAAATATCCCCTCGACCTTCCCTCTTCACTCCAACTTTGCTTTCACTGTCCGCCCACTCGTTGATCCCCAACCATTCGCCAGCCGGTAGACATCCAGGTATCTAAGGCAGTTGTATTGACAAGTCAACTGCGCCGACAAACTCACTACAGTTTCACAGCCGCTCACCCACTGCTCAAATCTCGTCCACCGACTATTACCCGTTAGGTCACCCTTTGCTCCTCGTGTTCATTTGAAGCGAAGCTCTTTCGGGGCGCCCGCTACCCAGAATGTGGCTTACTGCGACGGCTGTGGCGGCCATCGTCGCTCTTGTTCCCCAGGTCTTGGCCTCTGTAAGTGCAGCCCTCTCACGCCCGTCGCCCAATCCCCAACCATGGCAGCTGGTGCCTCTGCGCCTATAAACGCCCCCAATTCCAGTTCTGGCATCGTGGATCTTGACCTTGTCACGTCAAGCTTTCCATCGTGAAGCCACAATGGCGCCATTATTGGCATCTGTTGTATCTTTTCTCAACGTCACGCTACAACTGAATTCTTACTCACAATATGTCTTGAAGCCTGTCGAGCCTGCCGATACACTCAACAAACGTCAAGCCGCGCAACCATTCAACAACGACTACAATGGACCTCAATTCACCTCACCCCCAAGTTATCCCTCGCCCTGGGGTTCCGGAGCTGGAGATTGGGCTGCGGCATACGAGAAAGCGCGTGCTTTCGTTAGCCAGCTGACCCTGCTTGAGAAGGTCAACCTCACCACCGGTGTTGGGTGGGTTCCGAAGTCCCTTGGTTCAAGAGATGAAGTTAATTTCGTCCCAGATGGGAAAGCGAGCGATGTGTCGGAAATGTCGGTGAAATCCCTAGACTTGGGTTCCCCAGTCTTTGTATGCAAGACAGCCCCCTTGGTGTCAGAAACGGTACGTCGCTCTCCTGGCCAAGACACCTCACTCGCCTGCTGACCGGAATAAGCCGACTATGTCTCCGCGTTCCCCGCTGGTCTGAATGTTGCTGCAACGTGGGATCGTAATCTGGCTCGGGCCCGCGGTGTTGCAATGGGCGAAGAGCACAGAGGCAAAGGCGTCGACGTCCAATTGGGACCCGTTTGCGGCCCTCTGGGTCGATCGCCCGAAGGCGGTAGAAATTGGGTAGGTTGAAAGGCCAGCTATGGAACCACGGGACATTGACCAGTCATAGGAAGGGTTTAGCCCCGATCCATATCTGACTGGTGCTCTGATCGCACCTACGATTCAAGGCATTCAGAGTGCAGGTGTCATTGCATGCACCAAGCACTACATCCTCAACGAACAGGAACACTTTCGCCAGGTTGGTGAATCTCGGGGCTATGGGTACAACATTACGGCCACCATTAGCTCCAACCTCGACGACAAGACCATGCACGAGCTCTACCTGTGGCCTTTTGCCGACGCTGTGAGAGCCGGTACTGGATCAGGTACGCGACTGACTTCTTTGACTCCATGAAAAGCTAACAATGCGTTCAGTCATGTGCTCCTACAACCAGATCAATAACTCATATGGGTGCTCCAACTCTTACACTCTGAATCACCTCCTGAAGAATGAACTCAACTTCCAAGGCTTCATCATGTCAGACTGGCAAGCTCAACATTCAGGTGTGGGCACTGCTTTGGCTGGACTTGATATGTCCATGCCGGGCGATACAGTGTTCAACACTGGGCTAACTTTCTGGGGCACCAACCTAACCATTGCCGTGCTCAACGGAACCATTCCTGAATGGCGCGTGGACGATATGGCGACTAGGATCATGGCCGCTTATTACTATGTTGGTCGTGACACCCATTATGTCCCCACCAATTTCTACTCCGTAAGCATACCCTAAGATAATACACGCACCAAGCTAATATATTAACAGTGGAGCTCGAAAACAATCGACAAGATCCATGCTGCGGACCCGCAATCTCCACTTGGCCTTGTCAATGAGCACGTCAATGTCCAAGACGAGCATCGCAATGTCATCAGACAAGTTGCTCAATCTTCCAACGTACTTCTCAAGAATACTGGCGGACTTCCTCTCACTGGCAAGGAGAGACAGGTTGGCATCTTCGGATACGATGCCGGCAGCAACCCATGGGGTGCAAACGGCTGCCCCAATCGTAACTGCGATAACGGTACTCTGGCGATGGGTTATGGCAGTGGTACAGCTGAATTTCCTTACTTGGTCACGCCAGAGCAAGCCATCCAGCAATATGTCCTGACTCAGACTGACGGCGAAGTGTTTGCCATCCTTGACAACTATGCCGATAGTCAGATTCAGGGGCTTGCTACCACGGCAGACGTTGCTATTGTCTTCGCCAACGCTGATTCGGGAGAAGGTTTCATCACCATCGACGGGAATACTGGCGACCGCAACAATCTAACACTCTGGGGCTCCGGCGATCGACTGATCAAGAACGTGACCTCATACTGCACCAATACAATCGTTGTGCTGCATACTGTCGGCCCCGTCAACGTCTCTTCCTGGTACGACAATGAGAACGTCACCGGCATCATTTTCGCTGGTCTTCCTGGTCAGGAAAGTGGCAATGCGATCGTGGACGTGCTCTATGGTCTCGTCAATCCCGGCGGCAAGCTCCCTTTCACAATAGCTCGCAACCGTGCAGATTACGGAACCGATGTCATTTACGAACCGAACAACGGACAGTTCGGCGCTCCCCAAGACACATTCTCCGAAGGGGTCTTCATCGAATATCGATACCTTGACGCACACAATATTACACCCATCTACGAGTTCGGTTTTGGGTTGAGCTATACCACCTTTGAGTACTCCAACTTGGTCATTACTCCTGGCAATGCAGCACCATATACTCCCGCTACTGGACAAACGGGACCAGCTCCGGTCCTCGGCAACTTCAGCACAAACCCTGCCGACTATTTGTTCCCGAATGCCACCATTCCATATCGTCCCTACTTGTACATCTACCCATACCTCAACTCGACAGACCTCGAAGCATCCGCTGACGACCCTGACTATGGCCTTCCTGCAGATCAATACATTCCACCAGGTGCCACTGACGGTTCCCCACAACCGCTTTTGCCAGCAGGAGGCGCGCCAGGTGGTAATCCAGGCCTCTATGAAGTGGTGGCAACAGTTACCGCCACCATCACGAATACAGGTGATGTTTCTGGTGATGAAGTTGCTCAATTGTACGTTGCACTTGGTGATGGTGAACCGCCTAAAGTCTTGCGTGGCTTCGATCGACTTACCATCGCACCCGGAGCCTCTGCAACATTCACGGCTGAATTGACTCGCAAGGACGTGTCCGTATGGGACACTGCCTCTCAGAATTGGGTCCAGGTTGAGAACCCTGTCATTTACGTCGGTGCTTCCAGCAGAAACCTCCCCCTCTCTGGAACTCTTTCTGGTGGTGGGAGCTCGGGTGGCGGCAATTCTGGGCCCTCAGGAAAGCCGACCAGTAGCTGGGGTTATGGACCTCGTCCTACTGTCAGTGGTGGATGGCCAGTGACTCAGGTATCCGGTGGCCAACCACAAGCACCTACTGGTAGTGCAGCAGTTACCCAGCTGTCGGACGGCCAACCACAAGCCCCAACCGGAGTGCCAGTTAGCCAGCTATCGGATGGGCAGCCCCAGGCGACAACGGGGGCTCCCGTGAGCCAGATCTCGGATGGTCAACCACAAGTACCGACTTCGATGCCAGTGAGCCAGCTGTCGGACGGGCAGCCTCAAGCTCCTACCTCGAAGTGATGGCTGGACAACAAAAGTCTCTATGCGATTGGGTTATTTTTAACGTAATGTTTGTTGTTGCAAACGAAAGGCCATGACTGCGATGATGATAGGAGTGATAACCAACTGGAAGATAAGAAGCGAACAAGAAGAACTAGAAGCAATCAGAACACTCCTTGAAACAGAAGAAACAGCCATGCCGATAAGCCGGGAAAGAGGGTTTCGAGAACTTGGGGCTTAGTCATGCTTGAGGTCTGAGCCAGAACGCTTCAAAAGGGAGGGCCGATGATTGCACATAGCGCAAGAAAAAAAGGCAATGATGATTAATACCGCAGTACGGAGTAGAAGTCTTGGTGTTCAAGCCGTGTACAGAATGACTCTGACTCGAGTGTGGTCCTTGATATCTCGACAAGTAAGTTATGAGTACTAGGCTCTGAACGAATCGGGTCGATACTGATAGACCGGCTCGTAGTGTTCATGAAATGTATGAGAGTGAGTGCCAGCCGCAGTGGCGTACACAGCAAGGTCTAGTGTAGTACGTGTAAGTATTTACTATGGTAGGTGACTGGGGGCTTCACGTGCCGTCAAGGCTTCCGAATGAGCGAACGCTAACTCGGCTAGATGTCCCAGATCTCGAAGCTTAAATTTAAGCTTAAATCTCCTGTACTGTACAGTAGGATTTCCCAAGCGTGCCCGAGCCAACGGATAGCGGGAACGCCCGCATCGAGTGCGATCGATTTCGTCATCGATATTGGATCCGGCCGCGAGCAAAGGGTGGCAAGTTGAATCAGGCGTACTAGTTAGAGGGTTTTGGGAGTGGAAAGTTCGGCACGAGAAGGTACCGGGAAAGACTCAGACTCAGAACCAGACTCAACTCCCATCCACCACTTGAGAGAGGGGAGACTGAAGCCAGTCAGCGAAGGCAGCATCCGATCCGAGTCACTCTACCATTTGGGTCCTTTTCCTACAATGGCAGCAAAATTCAAGCGGGCTCCAGCACCCGCACCAGCACCAGCACCCTCCTCGTCAGGATCCGGCCCACGCGTGTTGTACTGGTTCCGCACCGACCTGCGTCTGCACGACTCTCCGGCCCTGGCGCATGCTCTGTCCCTGAACCCTTCACACCTCATTCCCTTGTGGACATGGGATCCGCACTACGTGTACCGCCAGCGAGGGTCCGCCAACCGCTGGGCCTTCCTGGTCGCGTGTATGCGCGATGTATCCGGGTCGCTGACCAGACTCAACCCAAGACAGAAACTACACGTCGTCCGTCGCGCGCCCGGCAAGGTCATCGGGCTCTTGCTGAGGAAGTGGAAGATCGACGTGCTCGTGTTCGAGAGGGATACCGATGCGTATGCGAGAATGAGGGATGCCGAGGTCACACGCGTCGCGGAGGAGTTGGGTGTGAAGGTGATGAGCGTCTGCGGGAGGACGCTGTTTGATAGTGATGAACTGGTTAAGCAGAACGCTGGGAGGCCGACTATGAGTATGAGCCAGCTGGTGAAGGCGGCGGAGAAGATCGGGGATGGAAAGCCTGCGAGACCGCTGGAAGCGCCGAAGAGCTTGCCAGATCCGCTTGGTGAAGGGGAGATGGATCTGTCGGACCTGGAGAGCGAGACTGGACACGGTGCAGATCAAGAGCCCAAGTTCGCGGGCGAGGGAGAGGGAGATTTTAATGCTGTGCAGCGGACCCTGGGAGGGGACAAGAATGTCCAATTCAGCGTTGGACTTATGGGGCCGCAGAAATCCTTTAGTGTGCCGACGTTGGAAGAGATGGGTATTGATCCCGCGAGTGTAACGACGCCTCATGTGGGTGGGGAGGGTGCAGGACTGGCAGTGTTGCAGAAATACATTGACAACGAGGAATATGTGGGGACCTTTGAGAAGCCGGCGACGGCGCCGACGGACTTTGATCCACAAGCGACGACGCTACTCTCGCCTCATATGCATTTTGGCAGTGTCAGTGTGAGAAAGTTCTGGTGGGACGTGCAGGATGTCTTGGAGAAGAGGAGGAAGGAGAAGAAGCACAACAGCAGCGAGCCAGTGAATTTACCTGGTCAATTGTTGTTCAGAGATATGTACTTCGCCGCACATGCGAAAGTCGGAGTGCCGTTTGGACAGGCGGTGGGAAACCCAGTCGCGAGGTTCATTCCCTGGCATCTGCAAAGTAATTATACGATCGATGGAGAGGGGAATTATCAGTCGGACGGGACGTATATGGTCGATGACCCGCAAGCGGAGGAGTATTTCAGGCGGTGGAAGGAAGGGCGAACAGGGTTTCCCTGGATTGATGCACTGATGAGGCAGCTCAAGCAGGAAGGATGGATTCATCATCTGGGAAGACATGCTGTTGCGTGTTTCCTGACACGGGGCGGGTGCTATGTGTCTTGGGAGAGAGGCGCAGAGGTGTTTGAAGAGTGGTTGATCGATCATGAAATCGCTTGCAACGCGGGCAATTGGATGTGGCTATCGTGTACCGCATTCTTCTCGCAGTTCTACAGGTGTTATTCACCCGTGGCGTTTCCAAAGAAGTGGGATCCAGAAGGGAACTTCGTCAGGCGGTATGTGCCGGAGCTGGACAGGTTTGATAAGAGATACATCTACGAACCGCACAAGGCGCCCATTGCGGATCAGAAGAGCTGGCGTTGCGTTATTAAAGGAGATGGGACCGAGAAGGGAAATAGCGAAGTCAGGGTGTATCCGAAGCCGATGTTCGATTTCAACGAGCGGAGGCAGTTTTGTATTGATAAGGTCAAGGAGGCGTATCATGTGGGACTCTATGGAGATGACGAAACGGTGAAGAGTGGTGGGTGGAAGAAGCTGTTTGGTTATGATGATCGAGGAGCCCGGAGGAAGGAGGAGGCAAATGGTGGATTTGGCGGTGGCGTGAAGAGGAGGAGGGATGAGGAGGACACCGAGGAGCATGATCTTGATCTGGGCGGAAATGATGATCATGGTGATGAGAGGGAGGAACGACGCGAACACAAGGCTGCGAAGGAGCAGGATCGTGGCAAGAAGGGCCAGCAGAAAACCTTGGATGCAATGCTGACTAGGAAGAAGAAGAAGAAGGAGCAGATTGGTCTCAATGTGTCTACATCTATCTCGAATGCATAATCATCATGTACAAATAGTATGAGTAGCAGTTGTTTCCACCGCTGAATCTGGTTGCCGTATATTGTTGCTACTCACAAGCTTGCTGTCCAGCTCAGCTGAATATTGCTCACTCTTATAGTGCGCGATCGTCCGTCTCATTGGCCATACTATGCCTTGACCTGGTCAGCAGTCTCCTTGGTGTCCGCTGGTGACTGGCTTCCTGAGGTCTGCGACGAGGACCTCATTGGGTTGGGAGACGTGCCTTCGACAAACTTCTTGCGGCCGAATACTTCGCTGAACAATTCTTTCCAGAATTGCCGTGTCTCCCAGATGGGAAGAATGCCGCAAATGAAGAGGGCAGCGAATACCCAGATGAAGCTGATCACGACGTAGAAGGTGAAGAAGCTTTTCGAGTAGATGTAATGACTGAGAAACATGGGTACAGGGATTATGACATCCATACTCAGTGACAAGACGGTCGAAAGGACCAGGGCGACGAGATAGGTTCGTTGCAGCGACTGAGGGTTCTCCAGGACGGCTTCATCTTCTGCTTCCTCCTTCTCTTCGTCAACAACAGTGGGCAATTCCGCGTTGTGGGAGGATCCCACTTGACCAGGAGCAGTCGTGGTGGTCGCGGCCCCGCCAAGGACACCTGGATTTGCTGCAGGCGCCACATCCCCGTACAAAGAAGACGGGGCGTTGATATCCCTGGTGACGGACCAATCAAAGTTGTCGGGTTTGATCCATGAGACGACGCAGGTCACAATGAGCCCAGTCAGCACACCCGCCATGTTGCCGGCCAGTGTAGGATAGGAGGCGCCCGTGGTGGCGACAGTAAGCTCGCCATAATACACCTTGGCCTCGACGAGCCAGGCAGTAAGGCCAGCGCTGAGGCCAACCACAGCGCCAGAGATGGCGCCAGCACGAGTCTGGCCTTTCCAGGTGACAGCAAAGGCAGCAGGGAACACAGCACCACCGATGAGCAGGCCCATGACGAGGAAGAGCCAGCCCAGATCGATGCCAATGGCGTTCCATATGCACGCAAAGGCGGCCATGACCAGACCAAAGAAGCAAATCATTATATGTGATACGAAGATCAGGTCCTTCGGAGTGGCGCTCGGCTTGATGTAGACTTTATACACATCAAACGTAAGGATTGAAGACACCGCGATAAGTTCTGAGGATGAAGAAGACGTCACAGCCATGAAAAGTGTCAGGAGCAGAGCGATAGCACCGTGTTTGCCGAGTAGAGCTGCTGCACCGAAGGGAGCCGAGAGTCCAGAAGACACTTGAGACGTAGTCATATTGTTTGGATAGGTAGGATAAGCCGGGTTGTCGGTAAGGGCCACTGCGGCGAGACCAAGAGTTGTAGCAAATCCAAACGGAATGGCGTACCAGGCGAAGCCGCCCATGATGTACCCTCGCACTGCCGTTGTGGGACGACTGGCGATGGCTCGTTGCCAGTAGCCTTGATCCAGGAAGACGGTGCCCATGCCGGAGCACAATTGAATGACTCCAAATATCAAGCCGAAATTCGATTTTTGAGTCAGGTAAGAGCCATCTGTGTTGCCGTCGACAGGGCGCACCTCGCCAGCATGGACGAGGAGATCGTACATCTTGCCAGGGGAGCCGATGAGTTCATTCGAGGTGTAGACCTTCATTTGAGATCAGTCAGCAAGCATGAGCTCATTAGAAGCAGCGAGTCAGTCACTTACATTGAACATAAAATATAAGATAATGATCATTACAATCACCGTGTGAGAGTAGTCACATAGGAAGGTCGCACGAAGTCCACCTAGGACGACGTAGATACTGACACCAAGCGGAATGAGAAATACCGCGGCGTAGACGTTCATTCCTGTCAAAGTAGTGACAACAGCGCTACCACCCAGGAGCAGTTGCGACGCCACCAGAATATTCGTCATGAGGGCAAAGAAGATGAAGACAATGTGTGTGACCTTGCCATAGCGATAGTAGATGATTTCCAGAAATGTATGGCATCGAGGAGCGTTTTGTTTGACCTTGCATGCAAGTACCGAGAACATGAAGATCTGAACCGTTGCGCCCGCTGCGTACCAAAACGGTCCGGAGACGCCGTATTCGTAGGTGACGGTGCTCGACTGTAGTAAAGTCGCAGCCCAGGTCCAGGCGGAAACAACGCCACTTGCGATGAGGCCGGGCTTGACACTCCGGCTGGCCGTGTTGAATTCTTCGCTCATCTTGGTTGAGTACTTCGTGTAGCGGTTCTGGGGTTCTTGTTAGCCACTAAGTAGCCAGCAGAACTCGGTATTTTCTTCACCTGCATCCACGAGACTCCTGCCATGACCAAGGCGAAAAAGAAGCCTATTCCAATCACGACGCCATAACCGGCGCCCTGAGGAAGAATGGGCTGAACTGCGCTCGACATCTTTGATCACCAACGTGGCTGGTCAGTAGAACAAGAGAAGACTAATTCTGATATGAGATTGGAAGACCTCCGCGTAACGGCGCAAAACTTCTCTGCAGGGGTAATATATAGATGCACCGTTGGCTTTCGCGTTGATCTGACAAAGAGTGTAATTCATTGTGGGGCAGGTCGGAGCAGCTTGCCCACGCCCAACAGATATCAAAGCTCCAAGGACAATTGACTTCGCTTCAGCAAGATACTTCTCCGTGCGCCTCTCTGACCGACTGCCTTATCGGTGCTCTTGGATCGTGTCGTTGGAAGGACATTATCTCGAGGAGTGGAGTGAGTACCCTCTGGTATACCACACTGTGTATGGTACATCGCGCACAGGACGATAAGTAGCCGTAAGAGAAGTGGAAACTGATGTCAATCTCTGCCTATCATGCACCGTGATACGTGAAAGAGGTAGGCTATGGCGATGTACTGTTCATCAGTATAGGCATACGTCCCGGCGACGGCGCCCGAGTCTTTGTATACCGAAGACCAGCCGGCTGTATAAACATGCGAATCGTCATCGCCTGCCTGTTTCAAGAAGAGAATGTCCGATAATAGGCGGATAAGGCTAGATAATGCAGGGGCAGTTGATCGGCGTGATCTGCACCACGCTTTTTCGCACCATCAGGGTGGATCTTGATATCGACTCTTATCAGGCTTGGTCGGGCTTAGCCCAGCTTGGAAGTAGGCACTCTCCAGACCAAGTGCTCTCTGTGGAGCGATGTGCGCGGAGATGTGGGTGATTGGACAGACCTCCGTCTAAGGTCCAAGACCCTGCTGCAATCCTCATGATGGGCACGCCACGGCGTGGTCTCCAACACGACGCGGCCAGAAAGCTCAGTACTCACCTGGGAAAACCATGTAAACAGCGTTGTCCCCAGCCGAGAGGACTATTCTTTCCGAAAACATTTATCTTCTCAGGCACGACCTTGAATACCTCACCTCCCACCGGCAACGTACCTCGAAGATGTTCGGTCGCACTGTTTCTCGCGCAGTCCTCGGCAGGGGTGTTGCCACTCTCAGCACAAATCCCACCATCAGACTTACAGCGACTCGCACATATGCAACAGTCCGGAATTCTCCGTTGTCAGAAAAGTTGTCCATAAACGGTGACCGACTATGGTAAGGAAAACAATGGAAGACAAGTCAAAGGACCTACTGACCGAATTCCAATCCAGGGAAGACATCCATCACACAGCGAAATGGAGCGCGCCCTCGCCCGGAGGGGTAACTCGGCTTTGTGCGGATGAGAACGATAAGAAGGTTCGAGACTGGTTCAGAGATCAGTTGCTTGCACTTGGAGCGGATTATAAGGTCAGTCCCGCAATTGGCCACGCAAGATGGATGATTGACACAAACCAGGTCAATGCGACTGGAACTCAATTTGGTGTGTTCCCAGGAGAAGATAACAGCATTCCTCCTATTGCCATGGGTAGTCACTTGGACACAGTGGCCACTGGCGGCAAATTCGACGGTCCCCTTGGTGTGAGTACTCGGCCCCTCCAATGGATTCGAAAGCTCACAGTAGACAGGTCATCGGAGCCTTGGAGGTCATGAGAAGCTTCAAGGAGCAAGGCATAAAGACTCGCGCCCCGATCGTTCTCATAAACTGGACCAACGAAGAAGGCGCAAGATTCTTCCCACTGTTGGGATCGTCCATAGTCTATGCCGGCCGTTCGACAGTTGAACAGGCCCATGCCGCTGCGTCGAACGATGCATCGGAACTGACCATGGGCGGCGAGCTGGCCAAGATTGGATATGTTGGAGACGGACCGAACACTTTCAAAGAATTTCCCATCTCAGCGCACTTTGAGATCCACTGCGAGCAATCGACGGATCTCGAAAAGGCTGGCAAGCCCGTTGGTTGGGTCGAAGGCTGGCAGGGAATGACGTGGTACGATGTCATATTCCATGGCGAGAATGGTCATGCCAATACCTATCCTATGTACGGCCGTCGAGACGCGCTGACGGGCGCAGCCAAACTCGTTTGCGAACTGGAAAAGCTGGCATACGAACAGAACGGCGCAACAACAGTGACAGGTATCCACAGTCGGCCGTGGGGCGCATGCAACATTCAATCCAAATGTAAAATGACCTTCTGCCTCATGCACAAGGAGGCTGAAGGGCTCGAACAGATGGGCAAAATCATCATGGAACGCGTCAAAAGCATTGCCTCGCTGCATGGTCTGGAAACCGAAACCGACAGGACTGTTCATCTGCTGCCAGGCAACTTCTGGCCCGAAGCCATTGACTGCGTCAGGCTCGCCTGTGGTGAGAAAGGAATTGCTTCTCGGACAGGCACCGGTCATGACTCGACCATGACGCAGCTGCTATGCCCTACCGCCATGGTGTTTGCCAGAGCGAAAGATGGGATCAGCCACTCGCCCAAAGAGTGGACATCGAAGGAAGACTGCGCGGAGAGTGCCTTAGTCCTGGGCAAATCGGTGTTGAACTTTGACGACTACATGAAGCTCAAAGCAGCAGACGCCACTGCTTGAGCAAGACATGAAATTGTAGGCAATCTTGCCCATTGAACGAGCTTGATACCTTGCCATGTAATATCATTTGAGCGTAGCTTGAACACCACTCCCCGGCCCAAAAAAGCTTTCTGGGTAGATGAATACTTGACAAGTCCGGGATGTAGCCGTGCGGAGGAGATGGTGGTTGTAGCGGATGGAAGAAGGCAATACACAACCGTAGCCTTCATCAGCTGCTGGACCAGTCTGCAAATCGGCATGCAGGACGTGATTAGCAGTTTAGCAGTCGATGATAAGGCACTGGCGATGTCCTCCGCGACCTTAGATCCGAGAAAGAGGAATCCAAACCACGTTACTTTCGAAGGACGATGAGCACGCGCGGCCACTGGGACAAGGATAGTCAAGGGTCAATCCCCTGCGTCGTTCGTTAACAAGCTGACCAAAGGATGGGCTATATGAGTGGATGTCGAGATGCCGTCGGGTTCGAAGCTCACGTTCGAGCAATTAGCTCAAGTTCCGAAAAGGAAATTGATAGTCGTGTCGAGATGGTGGCCTGCAGCGACGGGCCCCGCTATAAAAGAGTTCACAACCGTTCTGGGTTGAGTAGCAGTACTTGAATGCTCCTTATCAGGAGCCACCATTTAGCCAATCATAGTAACGAGTCTCACCCTGCAGACCCATCCCCACAAGTAGCGTCCGACTCGCCTTCCCGAAGGGACCATATCGAAGACTGGTGAGTTCCGATGGAACAACGTTTTACCTGAAACCCACAAGGCTGGACGTTCAGGGATGCCAAGTCCAGATGGTGTGGATGGGCAAACCACGGAGTCAAACTCCGAATGTTGCATGTGCGACGCTGTGAGGCACCAACGTGGCGGCAGGCAATAGTACTGTAAATGATACGTAGTTGTTCCAAAATGACGCGCTCTCAGTGTCGTTGAGCACATTAGGCCAGCCGTGGCCAGCGTGCGATTCTTGCTGTCTGCGCATTTTGTCGCCAGAACAGTAGCTGACATTGCGGGGACGTGTGAAACTCACACCACGGAAACCAGGATCGACAGAGTGGAGCTCGTGGCATTGTCATATCTCTCGCTCTTTACTTTGGCTTATCTCTCGTGGCCGGAAGTCTCGGTACTTACGGCCCTCGTTATGATGGTGATTAGGCCGGACTATCGATCTCGCCCAACTCCGCGTCCACGGTGGCACGGCCTCGACAAAGGAGGGATAGTCACTGTGCACAGAAGAATCTCCGCTGGTCGTCATAGCCTACTCCATTCTGATTCCAGAGGCAGAGTCTTCAGGCCTTAGCAGTCCAATTTGTTTCGATCGACCCCATCAGCGAGCATACACACCCAAGGATGAGCATTTTCCTCCATCCAGATGACTCTATCGATGAGCGCCGCAGGACCTGCTCGGGCGAAGAAGACCTTCTCGGGCTGCTGGACCTGCCGGCAGAGGCACGTCCGCTGCGACGAGGGTCGGCCTTGCTGTAGCAGATGCAAGAGGGGCGGCTTCGTATGCCGCGGATATGGTATCAGACTTGTCTGGATCGACCCAGCCACGAACGAATGGGAACAAAAGATTCGGCGCGTAGTGGGAGAGCCCACTTTGTACACCGACACATCGCCATCGATGCAGGTTGATGTTCCAAAGGCGCTGGACCGGCTGGAGCAGGTAAACGCCTGCTCGATCGGTCCTTTTTCTGTTTTTCCACTTCAAGACGAGACGCAGCGCAATCTGGACTATATCGAGGACATGGATCAGCATGATCACCAAAGCGATCAAAGCCCTTCAAGCGCCTTGACGTCGCACACGGCCAATTTTGACCAGGAAGAAGGGAGCGCCACCACTCTGCAACAGCTCATCGCGCGCAGGACTTCCGTTGATGCAGGCTCCACGAGTGTACATCGCCACCTTGACCTATTGCCCCGGCCTGCAGAGCAGCGCGAACTCATTCACCATTGGGTTAGCTTCGTTTCCTGGCATATGGTTCCTGTGGATGGGCCGGATAACCCGTTCCGAAGTGTGCTCACGCCGATGGCTCTGGAGGGCTTGAACACTCCATCGCAGGAATCAAACGGCAGAGTCGCCCTTCTTCACGCACTTTGTGCCACATCCGCGTTCAGTCGAGGACAGTTTCTCATTGACGACAAACTCCTGACGCTTGCAAAGAAGCATTACCACCTGGCTATCTTGCACCTTCGGCACACCCTGGCAAGTCTGGCAGGAAGTGAGCTAGACGCACAGCGCGACTCCGTGATTGCCACAATCACAATGTTCTCGGTAATGGACATGATCACCGGTCGCTCCTCAGAGTGGCGGACACATGTTGAGGGTGGAGCATCGTTGCTGCCGGTGTCCGAAGGTTCAATATGGAATGGTGGAAAGAGCTCATCCATGATCTATCAGTGCTATCTTGCGGTCGCAGCACTGTGCAACATAGACCTTCCCGAGAGCATAGACGTTGAGTCAGGCGAGTGCAAGCATTATGTGCTCGACGCCTTCTTCGGCTTGACACGTCCAATTTTTCAGAATATTGTGAAGCTCAATTCATTGTTGAAACGGACTCTAGTAGCAGACGTCGGCCCAGACGTGCTGGATGAGCTGGAGAATGAGACTCGCGCAAACCCGCCAGACGATGTCGACTTTGAAAGCCTGAAAGACCCACGTAAACGACAACTAGCGTACCATCATGCGTTTGTCTTCCATTATGGTAGTCTCATCCATTTTGAGAGAACAGTGCGTGGAACCTCACCATGTGCGCTGCAGGATCTTGTGGCTCAAGCCATCGATCACTTCGAGGAGATTGAGCGGCTAGGAGCAGACACAGTTGGATGCACGCTAATATGGCCTCCTTTTGTCATAGCGTGCGAATGCTTGTGGGCCGATCTGCAAAATCGCATGTTGAGTTGGTACAAATCCAAACGTCGACACGGCTTTATGAATCTTGAAATCTCGAAGGATGTTGCACAAGAGGTCTGGCGTCGGAGAGGAGAGGGGCCAGGAGGCTTTGATATCCGCTGGCAGGACGTGCTGGCGGATCTGAAGATTGACTTCGTCCTTGCGTGAGGACGGGCCGAGAATCCAGGCATCCGTTCTGCTGTTTAATAGATCAGTAATCCCACTGATCGATGAAGTCTTCCATTTGCAATGAAAGGCACCGCAGCTTTTGACCATTGACGACGCCGATGCACGATGAAGTATTGGGGGTTCAGCCATTGGCCGCGTTGGTAGTGCAGGGTGTAGTTCCGCGTGTTGGCGTCCTCGCGATGTACCATGTTCACTGCGACAGATTGATCTTGTTCCAGATCGACTCTGGTAGAATCGATTCCGATCGCAAGCAAGTACGGGAAGCTCGCAGCTAAATTTGAGAAAACTTGATAACGTTGTAATAAAACATCCATATCTTTGCGAAAGCCCACTCGCTCCAAGTCAAAAGTTGACTGTTATGAACTATGCTTCTCGAATAAACCGAGCAAGTGAAATGTCCATTCGTTTACTGCGGGTTTCGTCAAAGAAAACCTGATCGCCATGTTTCAACGCAACAGTCAAGGCAAGATCTTCAGAATAAAGGGCAGCTGGTTGACCCCAGGCAGGCCAGAGCCAATTATTGAATCGGTAGGTAGAGAAACGCATGATGTCATATCAAGATAACAGGATGTGACGGTGTGAGGACATGGGTAAGGTATCATCATGAACTCCTATTGCGACTGGTGGTATCTTCTTCATCGTCAGGTTCATTTCATGACGGAAGGAGGAGCAAAACTTATTGACATGATTCCAGCGAGGGGCGGGCCTTCAGCTTCAAAGTGGACAAACACGCCAAGAGATTATAACTTGGCATATTTGCATCTAGATATTCCGTTCATGGCTTCCTAAGATATCAACATCGCTTCTTTCTACGTCGCCACTTTTCTTCCCATCTATCACTATCGTGCCACTGCGACTGGCCTCGCTTCAAAGATGGCGTCCTTCAGGACGCGAGTGGAAGATGTGTATCGTGGGGACGAGATGAAGAAAGTGCTTTTCGAGGCATGCACTTTGTCCCGTCGACTGACTCAGCTAACGTTGTGTAGGAGATGCTGGCTGAACTTGAGGAACGCACCAGAGAACGCGATGCTGCGAGAAGTGAACTGGACATGGCTAAGGATACCGCACGCAATTACTACCAACGCATGGTCCAGGCAGAAGCAGACAAATCCCACGTGCAAACATCTACGGTTCCTCTCAGGTCGACTTCATCTACAAATATATGGCTGACATATTTCAGGATTGTGACAGATTCTTATTGGTCTTGATTGACGGCGACAGCATGCCGGTAAGGGCAAGAGCAACCAACGGCTTACTTTCTTCAATGCGCGATTTGAATTTTTGGGGCGAGCTGACGTGTTTAGTTTCTCGATGAATTCCTCCCAAGAAGTATCGAGGGTGGCGAAGATGCTGGCAAGCACCTCCGGTCTGCTGTGCTCGACTACTACAAAACAAACGCCAAGTTTCATGCTGACGATCGAATCATCATACGCGTCTATGCCAACGTACGTGGACTGGGTCGGACCTATAAAGCGGCCAAGATTATTCCCGAGGAGTCCATCTTTGACCAATTCATCACTGGCTTCAACAAGAGCCATCCACTCTCCGACTACATCGATGCTGGTGCGCACAAGGAAGCTGCCGATTCCAAGATGAAAGGTATGTGGAGGTAGATGTCCCCGATATCCAATTGATTTGACAGGTCTGTTCAAAGCAAACTTCGAGCTCTTTTACCGAAACCGCCACTGCCAGCACATCATGTTTGGGGGCTCCGCAGACAGCAGTTATGCAGGCTTTCTTGGTCCGTATACGCTTCCAGGCACCATCAATGACCGAATCACCATGATCGAGGGTTCGCCATTTCCCTATGACCTTCGCAAAGTTGCCCAGGGTTTCCAACAGGTCTCACTTGAGACCATCTTCAGAGCCACCAAGATCCAGGTTGCGAACGGCAGTCAGGTCGTTGCCGGAGTCAAAAGACCTGCCGCCGAGAGCCTGATGCCATCTCGAGAGCGTCAGGCACCAGTCACGTCCTTGACATCGTCTGATGGAAAATCCCGGCAAGCCGCGCTCAGTCTCACACCATCGCCAGTCATCTACCAAAACCAATACGGCCAACGCCTCGATATACCTCTGCATCCCGATAAGGACTACCTCAAATTCCTATACGAAAAGAATTCGCGGCTCTGCAACAATTTCTACCTAAGAGGCCATTGCCCTTACGGAGCCAACTGCGAATGGGACCATTCCCAGAAGTTGAGCCAGGCGCAGCTTGATACATTTCGATACAAGGCGAGAACGTCCAATTGCCGCAATCCTTTCTGTACAGACCCTACTTGCTGTCTCGGTCATATGTGCCCTAGGGGGAATACATGCAACATCGCCCAGTGCAAATTCCTCCCAGAAATGCACAACATCGATGTCAGCCACGTGTTTCAGTATAACACCGAAACCAAGGAGAGAAAGGAATTGAAGCCTTCCTAGGAGGAATTGCAGCGACAATCTTCGATCCTCCATAGTCCAACAGCCGGATGCATGGACCTTACACCTTTCGGCAATCCAATCACTCGCAGTGTTACAAACGCCGTGGAAACAGTCAAGCTGTTTGCACGAAGTCAGACTGCCCCGCGCCGCCGGTTATCTCGGACTTTTTGATCTTCCGAAATAGATCAACAAGGTTCGTACCTTCGTTGGTATCGACTGGCCACGGCTTCCGAAGCAGCTCGAGGCTTCATACTGTAGGAGCATAACTCGCTCCGACATTTGGTGGTCGGATGGGACACTTCCCTTACTGTTGCATGCTGAAAAATACCCCCCACGCATTTTTTCTTTTCCCTTCATTGCTGCTGTGCTCCGACCCTGCGAACCACTCTCGAAAAGACAGGATCCTTCCGCACCGTGCTGGCAGAGTGGCAAGCAGGCTGCAAAGTATGCCGGCCATATCTTGCATTCTGGATTAAAAAAGCCAAAACTGTTATAGCAATGAAAACCTCTTTTAAACCTTGTGCCACTCATGTCATCCTTTCGTCGTGACCTTCACATTCCTGGCAAGAAGCAACAACTGCGCGGTACCATGTCTGTCAGCGGGGCCGGAATGGCTGGTGTGAAGTCCGAAGCCTGCCGTGCTGGTGGCTGTCTTCGATCGACCAATTCGAGAATATGGATTTTGGAGGGACCACTTGCCAAATTCACTCATCTTTCAATCGCGGACAATAGCCATACTCTTTCTAAGCTCTCGCTCGCGTTGTTTGCTTTGCAACTCCAATCTCTCCAGCGCATATTGCAACCTCTCTTTCTTCTGCTGCATGCGCTTCATCTCGAGCATTTTGTTGTCGCTGAGTCCGGGTGCTTGCGACAACCTGCCACTTCTCACCGACTGAGATCCACCTCCAAAGCTGGAGCTTCTTCTGTTGCTGTTCAATCGTCCTTCTAGTAGTTCGGATCGCGCTTTGAGACTCTCTTCCTTGCGGCCAAGTTGGTTGATGTAATTCTCTGCAGTCGAGATCAACTGATTGATTGCAGGGACGATCTCGTCAACCAGCGACTGTTGTGCCTCTCGTAGCGTCGGCTCAGGTAGAAGTTCGAAGTGCTGCTGCGTCTGGAGCACCTTGCACAGTCGAGGGAAGTCGGAGACACCTTCGTCAAGAATGGAGATGCTCGAGTCGAGTAGGGACAGGGACGACCGCAAAGACGAAACCGCAGGGCCGAGTGATGCCATCTCGGACGTGTTCCTCAATTCCAGCTACAGAAGGCGTACCTGTGTCGTACTCATCTTGCATAGCGATTCCGATGGTAAGCAAAGACAAGCAAGTCGCGAAGAATGTAAACACGACAAAAGTGCCAAGTCCCGAGACCGATCGGGTTTAGCTCGATCCAGAGCTCGAGAACATTGAAGCAAGCTCACATTGACGACAACGACGAAAGGTCTCTACGAAACCACCACAACCTCAATCCGACCAACCGTCAAAATGCCTGGCTGGATTCCCAAGAAGTTCCCCGGCAAAGTTGGTGAGTTCTGACTCTGCGTCAACAATCACGATGTCGACCCTTGGAACTAAATCCAGTCGCAGCCGAGCCTATGATCCCCTTCTACGCTGCAGGCCTCATTGTTCTGTACGCGGTCAACGCCGGCGCCAATGCTTACATGGCTTGTAAGTGAATGCTCCGTAACGATCACTCCATGTGGCCCGTGGATGAGTCGTTCGACTGGGTGCGGTGGCTGACAATCTGAACTCTACAGCGGATGAGTACAAGGATGACCCTCGCAACCCGAACCTGAAACCCCAAGCGAAAACACCATAAATTCCGAACAAGCCATTTTAAGTGAAGAGCGCAGCGGACTCGGAAGAAAATGCGTCACATCGAGCTTCGGTTGAGACAATTGTACATATTACAAGCCTAGACATCAAAGCGGAAAATGGAATGAAGTCGGAAGATCAAGTTTTGCTCTCTACACCTGTCGTTCACCCTCTCTCTTGCTGCAGCCCAGCGACGACCGAGTCTCCGGGAACAGCATCAGGGTGACAAGGAATCCAGCGCATCCACCATTTTGCTTTAAGAGTGCGATATTCTTCGGCCGGACTGGCCCTAAACCTGACTACTTCACGGGCATCCAATTACTTTACACGTGATTCTGGAAGAATGACCACTAGGTTTGCACTCTATCTATATTCGACAACCTCCAATCGCCACAAAGAAGGTAAGGCTGTGATAGGCGAGGAATGAGCCCTGAAAAGATAAACACTTTCACGATACTGGTATTTCCTACTGGGCTCTCTGCTAGTATCAGCTTTTCTTTGCTCCAGCTGACCTGTGTCGGGGGACGTTCGCAAGAGATTTTAGCAGTTGAGATGCAGTTTGACTCAAACAATGACTCGTCTTGATTCTGGTATGTGAAAGCGGTCCCTGCCGCAGAGGTATGATATACAAAGTCAGCTTTCGATTGCGTCCACCGGGAAATCCAATGGTCATGGATGGCCCTTTAGGCCGACGGATATCGAGGTTTCCTCGGAGGACGGTATTCATTGCGTGGACCACGGCCGTCGTTTCGGTCGACGATGATGTCTTGTGGAGGAGGATCTGGAGTCCGGGAGCGCCGTGTGTCCCGCCGTAATCTGCCTCCACGCAGTCCGTATTGTGCTGCGTGCATCCATTGCTCGGAAGGGCTTGTCTTCTTTGGGGCGTCATTCGAGTATGTTAAGCTCAAGAATGAGGAGCAACTATCGGTGTCCTCGGCGTCGAAAGCGGTCTCTTCCAGATGTCTGTGGTCATCATCGGTGACTTCTACCGGCAGTGCGAACCGCTGCTCGATAGCTCCTTCCACCGGCGCCTGGTCGAGCTCCTCGATCAATTCTTCAACACGCCCATCCTCGGCCTCTGGGACAGCCTCTTCCGCCGGTGGAACCGAGCTCTTCGGTTGCTTCTTCGACAGCTCTTCAACAACCTCTTCCATTGCTTCTTCGACAGGCTCTTCGACAGGCTCTTCGACAGGCTCTTCGACAGGCTCTTCAACAGGCTCTTCGACAGGCTCTTCAACAGGCTCTTCAACAGGCTCTTCGACAGGCTCTTTGACAGGCTCTTCGCTAGGTTCTTCAACAACATCTTCTATATGATCATATTCTTCCTCCCCCGTTTCGAACAACCCACTATCATCCGTTCGTTCCTCCACGACTTCAATCACTTCTTCATCGTCACTAAATTCCCCCTCTAGAGCGTTGATGCCGAGGCTGGCGTTGGTCGTCGAAGGATGCCATCGCTCTGATGAAGCGCTTTGAGAATTGTTGCGAGATCCGGTAGACCAGCTGCTAGTCATGACATTGGAGGCAGGTGGAGTGTCCGGATTGAGCATGGTTTTGATCTCTTCGTGGTGATCGATGTACGTTCGGACAACACCACGGGTCGCCTCAGCAAGAACCATGTTGACTTGTACTATTGGCCGTTCCTCAGACTTGAGTTCCAATCGCTCACATTGCCGTTGCAGCTTCTTGACGTTAACCCGGAGAGACTTGACTTCTCTGCGGCTTAAAACCCTGACAACCCCTCATCAGTATCTGCCCAGAACTGGATGTTGTGGGACGAAGGCATACAATTTCTTGAGCAAACGCTCTGGTACGTCCCTGTTTTGAGCCTTCAGAGTGTTGAACTCCTGGACCAATCTCTCAAAGTACACCATGACTAGGACCAGTGTAGCATTCTGCTTTGTTGAGTTGAGGCATAGCTGGATCTCTGACCATTCCTCTTTCCAACCGGACCATTTCAAGCGAGCTAACAGTTTTTGAAATGACGAATAGTCCTTCTTATCAGCTCTAAGTGGCTCTGACTTCTTGAGCAGATCTTTGATTTTCTGCAAACTGGCTTCTGACGCTTTTACGATGCAGTCGGTGACATGGGAGGAATCCACTTCACTTAAGAACCCTTCATCTTGCGAGTCAGCCCTTCTGACGGTTTCATCGAATCTCTGTAGGAGGTTGGCATATATCTCGGTTTCGTTGACAATCAGCCTGACTTCGGTATGAGCATGTTTGACGTTCTTGATGAAGCGTTTTAGCCTTTTGCAGATATGCTGGAATTCCAGTGCCATGGTTAGAATCGCGGGGACCCCGCCGACGACCTCCATAGTTTGGCCAGAGGAAACGGCAACTTAGCATGGGATATTCGGAAAACTGTTGTAGAGAGGATGGGAGCAATCTCTCGACGAAGCAGCCGCCATATAGCTGACGGATGAGCATAGTGAGATGTTGAACTCCGCAATACTTGCATGGAGCTGCCAATCATAGGCAACATCGAACCAAGCGCGCCTTGACCGGTGTAAGGGCCTGAGGCTGGAGTGCAGCTTCGAATCTGCCTGTAGGGGGAGCTAATGCAAGTTCATGCGAACTGCCACAGACAGACGGATGGAACGAGCCGTGCGTCGCAGCGGGCACGATTGGAGGATAAGCCAACATCCTGGCAATTCCCGAAGGCCGCTTGAGGCAATCCTTACTTTTGAAAGATCCAAGAGGAGAATGCGATGCACGAAAGCTCGTGATTGACGATGCTAGGTCTGTAGGTGTGCTGGCATTGCAGGGGACGAGCGAGGGTCAATGGAGTTCGAGAAAACTATTGGTGGATATGTTATGCAGCTGGGAGAACTTTCCGTGACCAAGTCTGTATAGAGTAGCTCGTTTGTACAATCACCCGAAGGAGGTTCTTGCAGCCGCCCGCGCATAGTGGCTACTAGACTTGTGTTTGAGGCGGAGTAAGTGGCCGTGGTATGAGAATCTGCTAGAGGCACGTAGATGTACTGGCAGGCGAGATTTGGCCTTAGTTGGGCTTGTAACGATACCCATTGCTTGTCCATGCGCCAGTAGGGCATCTCGCCTTTATACTTTTCAGGGAGATTTAGTCAACTTCATCGTAGAGAAATTGAGGGAGTGCCAATTCCTCTGGATGACATAGAGAGACATTTTGCGTCACCATGATGAGTTCTCATAGGGAACTCTTGATCCGGAGTCGTTGGTGAATGGAACCGGAGACTATATCAGTCGTAAGTCTTTACTTCTTTAGAATGCTGGACTGTATTGCCGAGCAAGGTTATGCCAGAACCCTAGGTCCAATTTTGATAGAAAGTGAAGTGTGGTGTATGGAGCGACCAAACGATGGAAGTTCTTCTCAGGTTTCCCGGCACTATTCTGATCCCCCGTGATTTGCGTCTAGAGCTTTAGGATTTAAGGCAGAACCAGTGGCCGCAGACCCACCGTCGTTGGCCAAGCGATGGTTGGAAAATTTTATATATAAGTTTGTAGCCCTTAATTTTGGCTTAAAATTGTCCTCGAAACACACGAGTTCAATTCCCGCTATTGGGGCTCCAATGGCGCAATGGTAGCGCGCCAGACTTCTAATCTGGAGGGTAAGATACTCTCCTGTATCGCCTGCCAATACACGTCGCCTAACAATTATAGTTGTGGGTTCGAGTCCCACTTGGAGTGATATCTATCGATCACATCTTTTTGCGATTTCATCTTTTTGGGACTGGGCTAGGCACGTCCTTCTAGAAGTTGACTTGTCGTGGGGTCTGATTGGCAACCTCTTGTAAGGTAGGATCGTCGTCGAGGGAGGTATGGATAAGGTCCACCGTCGAATAGAAGAGTACTACAGTACCCAGACACGCCAGGGTAAACCGTGTAGTTCGGCGTCAGGTGCCATTCGACGACGAACAGCGACGAGGACAGTTTATGTGCCAGGCACCTCAGGGAAGCCTCCTGTCAATGCCAGGCCCAACTGCTGCTTCGACTATTCAAGCGGCAGCTGTTTGTAGCCCGGTTAAGCGAGTTTCTTTACGCGATTTAACCCATGGACCATATCTGGTAATGCTTGGTATTTTTTTTCCCCTTTTCAATGCGTCAGGAAACCCAGTGATTACTACAGCGTTACGTTGTTCGCATACTGACTTGCTGGGAACTAAAGGCAAGGTCATAGACCAAAGGCGTTCAACTAGGCGATGCAAACAGGTTAGATCGCCTCGATCATTGATCAACGCCTCTTTCTGGTCAAAAACGCCGAACTTGAGGAATATATCCAATCCGGCTTCAAGATGAAACTTTCCGAACAAACTGTTCTCGTCACAGGTAAGCATGTGGCCTATATTGGCATAGCGTAGCATCGACAGTCCTCCAGCGATTAGGTCGTGCATATGCTCACTGCAGTTCATTTCGTCAGGTTCCTCCCGCGGAGTTGGGCTAGCCATTGCCAAAGCCTTTCGAGCGGAAGGCGCTCAAGTGGTTCTCAACTACTACAAGTCGGACCCTACGACCATGACAAGCCTTGCAAAGGAGATCGATGCATTTCCATTCCGTGCCGATGTCACCTCCCCCGAACAGATCCAAGCCCTCTTTGCGGCCGCCGAGGAGCATTTCCACAAACCCATCACCACGGTCGTCAACAATGCCATTATCGGCGGCTACGAGTTCAACGGCGATACAGGTCGTTACAAAATCCCCGACATCTCCTGGTCGAACTTCGACACCCAACTTCAAGGCTTCCTCCGAGGCACGCTGAACACGACCCAGGCCGCCCTCTCAGGCTTTGAAAAGCTCGGCTTCGGCCGCATCATCAACATCGGAACGAACTTGTTCCACCACCCGGTAGTCCCGTACCATGACTATACTGCAGCCAAGGGCGCCCTGCTAGCCTTCACCAGGACATGCGCAGCGGATCTTGGGCCGAAAGGCGTGACCGTGAACATGGTATCCGGAGGACTCCTTCAGACGACGGACGCCAGCGCGAGTACACCGCAGGAGGTCTTCGAGCAGATCAAGGCTGTCACTCCCTTGAGAAAGGTCGCGACGCCGGAGGACTTGGCTGGCGTGGTGCTGTTCTTTGCCAGTCCCTGGGCCGACGCCGTTACCGGACAGGAGATGATCGTCGACGGAGGATTGGTGATGAGATAAGGTGAATCCTTGGGGAAAGTCTCACAGTCTCGCGCTCAACTTGGCTGGCGACTGTATCTCAACAACAGCCTTGCCCCATACTTTCCTTGCAGCCAGCTCCTCCAGGGCTTTTGCCACGCTTTCCAGACCAGTATACGTTCCATAGATGAAGGGCCTGATTTTGCCACTCTCCAGCATCTCAGTCAGTCCCTTCCACACCTCTTCGTTCTCTTCCGGTCGTCGTCGTCCAGTCTCGCCGTATCTCTGCAGAACCGTCAGCGGACTTAGCCTCCCTTACAACACCCACTCTTCCACACCCATCCCACAAGTGTGCCAGGGCTTTTACTCACATAACCAAGCAACTTCGCCCCCTTGAGCAACACGCGATTCATAGCCAGAGTCTCCATCTTCCCACCGAGCCCCGCGAACCCGGCAATGACCACACTCCCACCAAACTTCAAACACCGAATACTCTTCTCCACCAGCCCGACCGTATCATATACCACATCCACGCCACCACCACCGCTGATCTTCAAGACCTCCCTCTCCCAACCGTCACTATCATCATACCGCACCACCCCAAGCACCCCCATCTTCCGCACAACTTCCTCCTTCTCCTCACTGCCCACCGTGCCAATGACCCTCGCTCCAAGGGCCTGCGCAATCTGCACCGCAACCACACCCAGCCCTCCCGCGGCCGCGTGCACAAGCACAGTCTGCCCGGCCTTGACCTGAGCAACGCGGACCAGCGCTGCGTAACTCACCGGCGCCGTGGCGGCCCCAAGACCCGCGATATCACGCAGCGTCCAAGAGCCACAGCCTCCAGGCAGCCTGTGCAACGCGGACGGCGCGACGGCGATCTGTTCGGCGAACCCGCCCACGCCGGTACCCCAGACATGGTCTCCAGCCTTGAACCCTGAAGAAGCTGACGTTGCCGGCGGCACCGCAGCCACCACGCCCGCAAACTCCAGGCCCAGGACGAACGGCGGGCTGACCAGGCCGCTGTGATTATTCTGGTGCAGGCCACGCGCGTACAGGAGGTCGACGTGGTTCAGGGCGCTATGGGTTATTGTCACGAGGACCTGGTCTGCCTTTGGTATGGGAGAGGGTATTTCCCTCACACGAAGCTCCGAGTATGATTTGACATAGTCCGATATTTGGATGGCTTTCATGGTCGTTTGCACGTCGAGTGAGCCCCTGTGCTTAGCAAGCTCGAGATGATGCACCGAAGTTGAAGTGGTGTTGCAGGGACGAGGAAATTTACAAGGTCGCCTCAGTCCATCTGACTATGATCGTTCAAAACATTAAGCAGAATGGCATATTCTTTACAGTACTAGAAGAGATATGTGGTTGTTTAGCTGAGGCAATGGAAGCTGTTGTGGAACTTGAACGTTCCTCGAGCATTTACCGAGGTCCGAAACCAACGTCTCGTGTGGAGTTTACAGAAAACATACTCCATAACAGTCACGACGAGGCAGTGGAAGTAGATACTGCGTAGAAAATATGCCATGATAGATGTGTGCAATTAGACGGCCAGCTCTGTGGTATGTTTCAGCACGCCTCAGCACCTTGCTAACATCATCTCTCCGAGCACTGCGTGCTAAATGCCTTGTCACCCGCGCTGCGATCTGACCCTTTAACGGCCAACCAGAAGCTCAACACACGTCGAATCAAATATTAGTAATTACTATCTCATTCATCATCGTCAAAGATCTGGAAAGTGTTGTTCAATATCGTCTCGACAACTTTCGCTTGCCACCCGGCGTCCGCAATATCGGCGCCAGCACCAGGCGACTGCCCGTTCATGCCACCTGACCGACCCATCAGTGTTGGAGCAAACACGATGGCCAGATTACTCTGCGTCATCTTGTTTTTGTCGCTGTGCGAAGCCACACGATTCAGATGCAGAACAAGCGTTCTCAGTGTGGCATAATTCGGATCAGGCAGGGCGTTGACAAGCGCATGTATTGAGTCACGTCGGACAATATCCTCCTCCAGCTTGGCCGCATCGATGAAGGCCTGGTACTGCGCGGCCGTGAGCAACGGGTCGGGAAGATCGCGAAGGAAGTGCTTGAGAAGAGTCGTGACGGATGCAATGTCGTTGTAGAAATTTGCTGGACTGCGGAAGTCAACTGCGCTGGCATCTGGACCTCGTCAGTATGAAACGTAAAACAATTCGGAAACTATCTTACCATGATCAAATTGCTGCCTCAGCTCCATGATATGGTGTGCTGAGCCTGATGTTCTGTAAATGCCCTCCACGTCAAGACCGTACAAGTCCACTGCCTGGACGCATTCATAAACGATACTAGGCACAGCCGAGCCATCCCTTTGAAACAGCTCATCTAACGAAACTCCAAAGACAGGTCGCACGGGGGGACCAGGCCGCGGGCCGCTTTGTCTCGACGGAAGGGAGCTGATGCTGCCTCCAGGACCGGGATGTGATGATCGAGGAGCGCCATTGGGAGGACCTTGTGCCGGTCGTGGCGGAGCATTTTGAGGGCCAGGTCCTGTACCGGGTCCTTGGCGAGAAGCACCATTCGGAGGACCCTGCATAGGCCCAACCCCAGCGCCTCCACCACCTGCTCCTGGCGGCGCCATATCTTGTTCTGGTCCAGGACCGGTACCAGCCGGTCGCAGTGCTGGATTTGCGCCGGGTGGCCCTTGGCCTCTACCCATTTGTGGTGGTCGCGGCCCAGAGTTTCCGGGGCCCATCTGTGACTGTTGTGGTCCTGGAGCGCCAGGTCTCGGTCCATTCTGAGGCCCCATTTGAGACGGTGGCCCGGCGTTTGGAGGTCGGGGTACTGTGTTTTGTGGGCCAGGACCAGGACCAGGACCAGGTCGACCATTGCCTGTAAAGTCACCGGTTGGTCCAAGTGAGGCTCCTCGTGGTGGTCGAGCTCCTTGAGCATTTGGTGGCGCAGATTCGGCAGCAGATGGCACTCCTCGTGGGCCCATGTTGGGAGGTCCCGGTTGGCCTGTGCCACTTGGTTGATTCTGTGGTCCTGGTGGACGAGCATTCGAGGCATTCGGACCTGGACCGCCGTTGAGCTGGCCAGAAGACGTTCGATTATGGAGTGGAGCTAAATCACCACCTGAAGTGTCGCCGCCGAATTGATCTCCGGCAGCAGACTCGATTTGAGGAAGTTGAGGAGCTCCCGAAGACATTCGATTTGCTGGCTGACTAGGTGGTCTGGCGCCATAGCTGTTTTGCGGATTCGGTGGCCCGGGCCAGGGACTTCCATATTTGGGTCCTGGTCCCTGGGTCGAAGGGTATTCTTCATATTCATCCCCCTGATAAGGAGTGACACCAGACATTTGCCTTCCATGATTTGCCGGGTTGAAGTTGCCATACGGATCCGGTTGACTGTTAAATGGTGTAGACGAAGGCTGAGCTTGTTTCGGTGACAGTGATGGATGTGGTTCGTATCTGATGCTCTCCGCTCTCGTCCCTGCTTTGTTGCTGAATTGTAGGACATATTCGACAAAGTCTCTTTCGTTGTCAATGCTCGATGCCACCTCTCTCAGGCTTTGCGATGAGCCTCCTGCTTGTCCTTTCATGGGCGTGATGGAAAGTCCATAGCCAAGGAGTAACTTCTCACTCTGCGCGGCAAATTTCTGCATTTGCGCGCTCAGGCCGGCATCCGTCTCTCTGATGATGTCTTGTAACGCAGAAATTGTTTGCGGCCTTAACGTGGTCACGAGCTCGTTCTGTTGAGTCTGCGCAGCCTGGACCTTATGAGCATAATCGCCGTCCGCTGCTTCAAGCTTGCGCTGTAGGTCTTCCTCTTGTTGCGCTGCCGACTTTTTGAAACCGACCAACTTGCCAGTCTGTCTCTCTCCAGTTCTGGCCCTGTCATATTGCTCCGCCAACGAATTGTATTTGCTCTTTGCCTTTTCCATAGCATGTTCGGCATCCTGCACACGTTTTTCCGCATTGAGACCGGTCTGTTTCCAGTGTTTCCTTCCTTTTTCTGAGTTTGCTGCCAACTCGTACAGCTCTTCCGCCATAGAAAAGAGGGTATTCGAGAATTGGACGCCATGTTCGGCCATTCGATCGTGCGCCCGAGTGAGTTCTTCATAGTTTTGTGCGAAGGAGCCTTGCCGGCTTTCTGGTCTTCGTATTAGATCGTGTGTAGTTCGACTCAATCGTTTCAGCCCACTGGCGTGTTTCTCTTCGAGGACGGATCTCTCTTTGAGAAAGCCAGCAAAGTCCTACGCCGCAATTAGCTCGATTTCGACCACGGTTTCAAAGCAGCGTACTCTTGTAGAAGCTATACTTTGTTTCAACCGGTTTAACAAAGTAGTTATACCAATCTGTCGATCAGGTCAATGGTACGCTCCCTTAACAAAAGATCTATCCCGTCTTACATCTGAAGAGAGAACACGCTGCACTTGGGCCCTGCTCGCAGAGTCAAGCTGGCCTCCTGGACCGATATCGACAGGAACTGGAGGCAGCGGCGCTTCACTCTGTCCTGGAGTTCGAGGTGGACCTGAAGGGCCATCTGTGGGCGAGCTGGGTTCGGCCACTGAGGCCATGGTCGAAGCCGACGAAGTTCAGCGATGATGCCTGTGTGGGGGATGCGGCAGTATTTGATGAATGTAATCACTTCAAGACAAGCGAAGCGTCAAGTCTCACGAGCAGAGGCGAGTGTCGCGGACGGTGAAGCAAGGAAAGGGAGTGGCTGTCACGCAGATGATTTGCATTGCTGTTGCGCCCGAATTCCTGCTTCGACTGCCGCCACGCGCGCATCTCCAAAGAAGCATCACCGAGGCCTCCAACTTTTTCAGCCCTCCGTAGCCTTTTGATGCAAGCGGCGTCATCCCGGCCATGCTGCGCCACATAGGGTACTTACCACGTACCACAGTAGTGCATGTACCATAAACCCCGAGAAGCTTAGGGCGCCCGAGTCCACCACTGAAGAAGCCCGTCTTTCGGGCTGGTGAGGCCATGATGGGGCCGCGGCCTAGTTAGTAGACTGGGGCCGGACCCTTGAGGTGCCTGGAAATACAATTGGGCTACGAGTATGACGGGGGATGGAGGCTTCTGTGCCGGTACCTAGCCAGTTTACTCATCGCGCGACGTCTGTTCACTATCTCCAAAGCCTTCATCTTGGTATCTACAATTTGCCCTTTCTCTTGTCCTCGGCAAGCTTGAGAACAGGTCGGAGGTTCTCTGGCTGTACGCGATCCCAGAGACTGCCCAGGCTAGCAGCTTTTCCTCGGGCATCCTCGATCCTAAAGAACTGCTCTGCGCTCCGGATCCTGTGCGGGTGAATCTCATCAAGCAGCTTATAGTCACGACGAATGACGCCTTGATTGCGGCCAGAGTGTTTCCACATGTTGAAGAAGCCGGTGAAATTCTGTCGAAAAGTCATGAAAGCAGGATCCTGTGCGTCCCTGTCAGCGAGTCAAGCTACACTCAATATCTGCGACTGACCTTAGGATCGGAGTTATATCCACTCGGTAAGTCGGCCGCGGATGCTGTATTGCCAGTCTTCCAATATGTGTCGAGATCGGTTTCGATGTATCTCGCCGGATGACCTGTGACCTTTTCGAATGCCTTTGCGAGGTCGGCATAATTGACATGGTCGATGGCGACCTCAAGATCCATGCCATTCGACCGCTCTGGATGATCGAAAAGCCACCTGCCGTAGTACTCGCAGTCGTCCAGTGAGACATGCACGACACCACTGTCATCTCCAAGAGGCACTCGCCATGTCACAATTCCATCCTCAATCGTGGGAGTGAAGATGGTGAATTTCGCAATCGACATCTCGATATATGGCCCGGTGGTAAAGACTGTGACGCCCATCCTGTGGCTGTTCACCTTGTTCTGAGCAAGCACCCATTCTCCTATTCTGCCCTTTCCATCATAATGGCCAGTCCTGAACTTGGGATCATATAAACTCTTCTTGTAGACGTAATCGAGGTTGCCATAGACGTAGAACTTGATTCCTTCTTCCAGGGCCAGCTCGTAACATCTGATGGCCCAATACATCTCCGTCTTCTCTCCACAATTGAACCCGTCAATGTTGACGAACGCACCATCACAGCCACGGAACCCTTTTCGGAGATCTGCCTCACTGGCAAAGGTACCCTGCACCAACTCAACATTGCCCAAAGCGAGAAGATCCTTAGCCCGCGTCGAGTTCACGTCTCGGGTCAGGACTCGACATCTGTACTTCTTGTCCTTGACAAGTCCTCGAATGACTGGGATGCCTTGAGCTCCCGTACCGCCAATGACGAAGATGTGTGAGGTTTGGTGGAAGGAAGACATGTTTGCACAATTCTTGAAGCAAGGCTTGGGCCAGGAAATAACGAGTGGAAAATCCTACCAGAAAATATAAAATATGATGCCTCACTGTAGTATATGAGACACTTTCGAGCCGCCGGCATGATTAGTATTCAATGCTTTGAGACTGCGATTCTCGGAGCCGCCATCGCTTGTTTAGTAAATCCAGTCAAATGGAGCCACTCGGGCGCACAATAGACTGAAGATTAGTCTGGCCTTTTCGTTCTCGTCCTCTACGCGACGCAGAGATTCGAATATTTCGCAGTAAGCAACAGGCAATCATGGAGGGTAGTCGTCGCAGATCGGATTTCGAGTCACTAATCTGTTGCAGGTTCTCCATCGATAGATTGCCGAGTCATGCCCTGTCAGTACCTGTTTTGCCTAAGACAGTATGCAGCATCAGTTCCGCTCCGTTGGATATGATCAGATATTACTGTCTGAGCTGTCTATGAGAAATCCACCCGCCGTATCCCAAGGAATGTGTTCAGGTGAAGTCAGGTATTGAGACTCGCCACTCCTCTCGTCCGTCACTCAATCTCACAGATCCTCTCAAAGTCCAACGGTTCTTCACCTCTCTTGATCCTCCATCTGTTGCTGCACTCTTGAAGACAATGTGCCCCTCTGATGAAGAATGGATATTTCCTTGCAAAAGCCTCGGTGACCTCCCACCCGTCGATATCCCACGGCTCGCCCCAGATGATCAGGCCATTCTTTTCTTGTGTGAAGCACTCTCCGAGACCGTCATACTGGCCGTTACCCACCAAATCGAGACAGAACTCATAATCATTGATGTTCTCTTCACCATAGCGGAGAATATTGTCTCTCACCACTGGATCTGGGAAGATATCCCACTGTGGATGGTGGGAAATCATCTTCTGCAAGTCTGTCGGCTGAAGCCCAGGCGGCAGATGCCGTATGTTCGAGGAGGCACTTGGAGAAAGAGGCAAGAATGGTGACGGATACTCATCCGTGTACATGAGATTGATGTCCAACCCCAGCATCTCCACATTGGCGAGGAGACCTCGATACACATTGTAATACACCAATGAGATGAGGTGGTCGCTCGATAATGGGGTATGCCAGGCGTCGTCTCGCTCCTTCTCGAGCCGAGCAGCCAGATCTTTGATCGCGTACAGCCGGTTTTCAAGCAGCACCTCATACCATCGTTGACACGAGTGCTTGCTGCGAATGGAGACGAACGCTGACCCCTTTGAAGGGTCGAATGACTCGGCAGCGATATGCCATTGGCTTCCGGTAAGGAGTTTCGATCTCAAGACAACGGTGTCATTGAGATCAATCCGCGCATGCAAGGGTTTGTCCTTTAGCCTCGAAGCTCTAACACTGCTGGAGGTTTCAGAGGACTCGAGGCTCCCACTGCCAGCCGCACTCTGAGCAGCCTTGCGTCGTCCTATTTGTCGGGTCAGCAGTCTGCATTGTCAAAGTTACTTTGAGCAGTTTTCGCTTCCGGCCATTTGAACATACTTGCGGCTCGCTGATTCAATCTATTCTGCAGCTTCCGACGAATTACAGGGTCTGTAATTCCTGACCACTCATCATCCAGCGAGTGCACATCTGGATGCAATTTCAACTCTGCACGGATTTCTGGTACCATGACAATTGTATTGAACATTGTTCACTTTGTCTGTAGATGGCTCAAGAGAGGACAGGCGGTATCGATGGATCAAGAACAGGAGGATCGAATCTTGATGGGACGCATCTTGCTGACACGTTTCAGAGAAGCCTGGTCTCTCATGACCCTTCGGAAGATGGCCGAGAGAGACCCTCGTACTTACTGAGGAGGGAGACGAGAGACGAGAGGAGAATGGATGGGGCTGAGCGAATTAAAAAGCCTCATGCGCACAACGGATCTCAGACTGGTAAAGCCTCCTGCAAGACGCTGACAGTGGACCTTCTGTATTTCCGGCTGCAACGAACCACGCCCTGTATCGGAACTGGATTATCATTGTCCCGGACTTCTGCTCTGGTCGATATCAAAAGCAGCTTCATAGCCTCTTTTCAATGTCATCCACGTACATCAACTTCATCATCATATCATCGAGTTCGCAAAGCCTCCTTCAATGAATCGACCGCGGCGTTTCTCCGTATCTGTAAGGTGTTCACATATAAAAACAGACATAAGATGTCCGCGACCAAGCCTTCGACTGACAGTCTCGACAACGCTCGCAGAGCAGCAGCGCCGCCGCTCAGCCTTTTCCTTTCCGTCTTGACTTTCTCTTTCTCGCCATGGCCCGTCTGAACTGGTCCCCTTCATCGCTCCCCTGGCTCCGTGGCCGCACATACCTCGTCACAGGCGGCAACACGGGCATCGGCTACTGGACCGTCCACCACCTCGCACGCCATGGTGCAACAGTGTACATGACATCGCGCTCCCTCGAGAAAGGCACACAAGCCATCGCCAGCATCAAATCATCCCTCTCCGCCGCCCCTGGCCCCAACCCCGACCTTGACCGTGACTGTGACAATGACCCTGACTCAATCAGAATCCACCTGGTCGTCATGGACCTCATGTCGCTCTCTTCCGTCGCCGCAGGTGCCACACACATCCTCACGCAATGCACCTCTCTCCACGGCATCGTCAACTCCGCAGGGATCATGGCCACGCCCCTAGCAATGAGCCAGGACGGCTACGAGTCACAATTCCAGACCAACTACCTCTCCCACTGGCTGCTGACGTACCTTTTACTCCCGCTCCTCGAGTCGACGGCCCGCTCTTCTTCTTCCTCTCCCTCTTTGGCCGCAGGTATCCCCACCCCCACTGGCACCACACCCGTCCGAGTCGTCAACGTCAGCTCGACCGGCCACACCGCCACGCTGAAAGAAGGCATCACCTTCGCCGACACCAGTCTGTCCACCAAATTCACATTCCGCCGGTACGCGCAGAGCAAACTCGCCAACATCCTGCACTCAAAGTCCCTGGCTACCAAATACGCCGATGCCGGGATCTGGAGCATCTCGCTGCACCCTGGCAACGTCGACACGCAGCTCAACACTTCGGCATGGGGTGGCTCATCGCTGACCCCGATCCTGCGCTGTCTGGGCGTGTACATCACTCCCGAGCAGGGGAGTTACAATTCGCTCTGGGCCGTCGCCAGTCCGGACGTTAGTGCCAACATGTCAGGGCAATACTTCATGCCCGTCGGCGTGCCCAAACCCCCAAGTAAATTGGCCAGCAACTCGGCGTTGGCCGACAAACTCTGGGATTGGACGGCGCAGGAGATGAAGAGGAAAGGATTCATCGAGGACGCTTAAATTTTTGCGATCAATTGTGTGCATTCTCCTATCATCGTCAGTCGAAACTCGATACGACTTGACCTTGACTGGGGTGATTGACGTGCAAACAAGGTCGTTGTCTATCTCTCTACGCTACCATGTCGGAAATTGCGGCAATGCCAACATGAAAAACTTGCTGCAGCATACGGAGTAGACATTTACCAATTTGAAAAGTCAATAGCCACAGAAACCTTTTGTAGAATTGAAGTTTCATTTCCACTAAATGTGGGGAGTATTTGACCGTCAATCGTACATCAACAGGTCATTAGGCTTTGAGTTGTGCTCAATAGATCCATCCTCTGTCAAACGACCGACAAAATATTCGTCCATTGTCATCCCGGCGTCATGGCCAATGCAATCCCTGAAAACAAAACATATCTCCAAAAAGGTAAGATTGTACACGTCTTGTGTTGTCGAGAGCCACCATAGCAATCAACACCGGAATTGCACGCTTCCGCTGCCTCCTTCGAGGACTTCTATCCTTCTGCCTTCTTTCATGCCCCTATATCCGTATAACTCCCGTGAGCTCTCCTTCTGCACATTGAGGCCCTGCCCACTGGCACCAATGCTCCCCATACCCATGGCTTTGATATGGACCATCCCCTCCCACTCCTGAGGGTATTGGATATTCATACTGCCACTACCCCGTACGACGTGGCTTCCTAAGATGGCTCTTACGGCCTCCGTCGGTGTGAATGGCGCCAGGACTTTGATGTTCTGGCTACCCTGCCACGTCGACGTTGAGATATTGGAGACGGGGTCCTCGTCTGAGACTCCACTCGTGTATAAAGTGAGAGAGACAGAACCGGCATGTGTAGTAACCGTGGTCGATCCACCATTCCCATGTACCAGATCGCCAGCCACACTGCCAGCGTGTGCCGAGATCTCGGTGATCAAAGTCCGCTTACTTGCTATTTCGGGGACAGTCGCTTTGCGGAACAATCCGCCGCCCGAGGTCATTTTGACGTGCACGCTGCCTGCCGTGGACGATAGGCGGAGAACAGCCGGCTTCTCACCAGACTGGACCTCGATGTTGACACTAATGCTGCCGCTGGTTGTGGAGAGGTCGAGAAGGTCGTACAATTGGTATGTACCAGAGATAGAACGGAACGTCTCATGCTCACGGTGTTCGCGTTTTGGAAACGGCGGCCAAGGTGATGCAGATGGTTGAGGGCCAAAATTGGGAAATTGTTTTCGGTCGTCCTGTCCAGGTACATAGGTTAGCAAATGACTACCAAGAGATACAACCAAGATGGCGAGGGCGTGTACTTTGGAGAGCGACTTGCACAGGCCGGGGATCATCAGCCACAAGCACAAGAGGAGAGCAAAAGTAAACCAGCAGATCTTCTTGAATCGACGTGCTCGTTCCTTGTGACAATCTCTTCGACGACCCCATCGTCGACCGCCGCAACCTCGACTACGACCTTCGTGGCGTCTTCTCCACCACCTTCGCCCCCGTGCCCATGTGTCGGAAGATTGCAAAAAGGATGGGAGATTGTCGGCTTCTGTCTCGGACTGATCATGGCGGTTCTGGTGGTGGTGACATGAGTGGTGCGGATGTTGAACAGGTTCAGGCAGATCGGACCCATCGTCATCTCGGAAAGGGCGTTGCGCATAGGGAGTGGAGGAAGAAGTGACTGTGATAGGAGGGCTTACTGTCTCTGGTTGTACCGGCACTGATCGCTGGACAACTGGTGACGCAGGTTCGGTAGGTGGTCGTGATTGAGTCGTGTCTGAGGGAGTATAGACCGGCGGCGGATCTGACGGATCCAGCTCTTGAGATAGTTGCGGATATTGTACGTTTCTGACTTCATCGCCGTCGACTGTCGATGCAGTCGGCGTGCGGTTTGTGGCAGGTGTTTCGCCTGCAAAGTTGTCTGCCCATGACCCTAGCGAGCCCAGTCTCTGGGCTTCTGCTGCAGCTGTTCTTGATTTGTCTGAACTGGATGATCTTTGGGATTCGGACGCTCCCTCCTCAGGGAAGGTCTCGTAGTTACGAGGAGGATATTGTTTGCGGACGGTCATGGCGACCCAGAGAGGCGGAACGAGGTGGATCAGTCAAGGCTTGATAAGATTATCTCCAGGTTTGTGGGGGAAGGATGCTCGACGAAGGACGGTAATTTGGATGATGAGCTGAGAAGCTATAACGTAAAAGCACAGTCGCGAAGGCAATGTACAGATTGATCAGATCTCAAGCCTCGAGGTTCTGAAGGTCACCTGAGGGGCGTAGTATCGTGGAAGAGAGTACGGGGCAAGTCAACACATTGGAAAGCTGGGAGAATGTTGCAGGCAACAACGAATCGCTCGACCAGCGCCCCTCATAACTGCCCACAATGGCTAGCGGGCGTATGCAGAATCCTTGCAAGGGCGGGAACTTCAGCTGGAGATAAGACCTGTAAGAAAGAGCTCTCAGGCCTGTTTCGCCCGTAATGCGCCGCTGCCCACATGCACAAGCTCGTTGACGGTTAGCCATTGGCATCCACAGGGCTGACACTGACATAGCCGACCCCGGTGTAGGGAAGATGTTACTGCTACAGTAGGTGACTGGTGCGTGCTCTTCCCGAATACGAGATCAGGCTTCCCATGTGAATGTGCATATTCAGAACGTCATAGACATAGATCTGGCTGATAAGCGTCTGCTGACAGTGCATTTTTCTCTGGAGTAAGGAACAGAGTCGGCAATGCAAGAGTCACGCTGTGATTCAAAAGAACGGCAAACACAATAGAGAAACAGGTGAGAAGTGATGAGTGACATATGTGCCATTGGCCTGTGTCTGGCAAGGTCGACTTCAGCCCCAGGATCTCAGGCCCTCCAACAAGTATTATCATAGTACTTCCACTTGTCCACGCCTGGAGAGCCTCCCCTGTCCAATGTGTAGCCCCAGTAGCGAATGTGGTCTGATAACAAATCCAACTAGAAGCCCAATCACCGGCGCCCTCAAATGAATGTACACAACTCCGTCGCTGATGCCTCGCTAACTGTCGACTTTGATTACTGAAAAATCCCACAATCTCGCTCAATAATGTGCATAGCTTTTAGGTGGTATCACTTGACAGACAAGAAACATTTCCGCTTGCGGGTTCGATCATGCAAATCCGAGGCTTTCGAGGATCGCTTTCGCTTCATTGTGAGGCAAGCCGGCAACACCCAGTGCGCGCACCTGACTGCCTCTCCGGAGACGTTGAAGTCCCACGGCCACCTTCCATCCTTCACTTTGGGAAAGAATGAAAACGTATTTCTTTCCTTCTTGGTCCCGAATGCTGGCCCGGAGAACATGCATGCCATCAAGTTCGCAGCTCTGTGGGGAAGTCTCGTCAGTAAATTCACTTTTCGGATCGGTGGACAAAGAATAACAGGTTTGAAATGTGGACGTCGGCTTCGAAGGCCTGCAGCTCGCTCCGCATACTTCCATCAACTTGTCGACGAAGATGTTGGTTTCGGTCTGCGAAGGCGAAGGTTCTTGCCTCGAATGGGAGCCGATTCCAAGGGAGAACTTCCTTCTGGGGCTGGCATTTTCTGTGGGTAGATTGGGACACCATACCTCTGCTAATTTCATTGTCCAAGCCTTCACATCCCATTCACGCTGCGGGACGCCGCGCACATCATCGTCAATGAACAGACCCTCGGTGGTGATTCGAAGAATAAGTCCGTCAGTGACGTTACCTTGACCAGAAACGAGCTGTGAGATTGGGGTCCGCATGAAGGCGTTGTTGAAGGAGAACACGCCCTTGATAATGATCTTGTCTGGGTCTTTCGTCGAGTAAGGTCCTCGGGCTGAGGGAGGAGCTGTCGGCTTCACCGTGCTCTCTGAAGGGGCATACGATGATTCTGAGTACATTGATGCTGCCGAGTTCGCCTTGTACGGTCTCCGGGGTCGGTCGTAAGGCCTAAAAGAATATGAATCATCCTCTTGCTCAGTCTTTGCTGTGGGCATCGGAGGCCGTCTGGCGCCTGCTTCTGCTGCTTGTCGATGTCTCTCTTTCGCAGAGGCCTCAGCGGATGCTTTGGCCGCGGCAGCCTCTTTCTCCTTCTGGTCGCGTTCCCTGTCCTCACGTTCTTTCTTCTCTCTGCGCTCCCGCTCAAGCCTCTCTAGGGCATCCTTTTCTCTTTGTTTCTGACGCTCTTTTTCCAGCTCTTCCCGTCGTTTCTTCAACTCCTCGGCGCGCTTGCGTTCTTCTTCTCTCTTTCTCGTTTCTTCCCTTGCCTTTTCCCAGCTGGACTTGGCCCCGGTCGTGTTTGCTTTTGTATTGGCTTGAGGTGGTGGTCTCTGCCATGAAGAGTGCGGAGGGGGAGAATTCGGCGGTGGCGCGGAATGCGTGTTTGGTGGCGGCCCAGATTGGGCATAAGACCCAGCGTTGTTGAATCCTGTATGACCTCCTCCTGCCTGACCACCAGGACCGGTACCAGAACTAGGCCCATTGGACGGTCCAGCCTGCGCCCATTCGGTTTGCGTCTTCCCAAATGCCCAAGCAACCACTGCCACACCGCATATGAGCATGAACACTCCGCCTCCTCCACTGTTGACGGTATTGAACAGCCATTCTTTTACCACGGGTACAGCCGTCGTGTAGATAAAGAAAGTGGCGGCCGTGCAGAAGACTCCGGCCAGGAAACTATTCCGTTGTGTCTGTAAAGAAGGTAGATAGAGGAAGCCTGAGCCTGAGGAATGTGGCGGTATGACAAAAATGTCATACCTGCCATCTGGAAGACCACCAGACCTGCCGCCGCCTTGAGGGTTGGAGCCATGCGGCGGCGGCGGAGGTGGAGGTGGCTCCATGAGAGCAGAGCTCTCTGGAAGTTGCAGTTGCTTATCCCTCCAAACAGAAGCGTATCGGTCGTCGTGGGAGAGCTAAGGCCTTCTTTTTCATATTAAAGTTGACTGCGCACTGGGCAGTACCGTTGGTCTGGGATCGGAGTCCGAGCTTTGGTCAGAGACCAACAAGCACCGCAGCTTGGAGAGGGTTCGTACTTGGGGCGTGCCGGAAAAGTGTTCGGTTATGGTGTTGATCGCGAGGGTTGAGAAGGAGTTTGGAACTCGTTGCAGAGTTTTCGAGGAGCAAGAAAGGGAGGCAAGAACTCGGGAAAACGACGAGGATCGGTTGGTGACAATGGCTGTGAGCGTTCGAGACAGGGAAGCAGAGCCTGTTGTGTCTGTGCTGGCGCTAAGCGGGTACGAAGGGGAGGTCAGGCCGGTGCAAGACTCAGGGTCATCTTCCGGGGAACCAGGATGATAGAAAGGAAGTCTGGCGCCAGTAGAACTTGATAATTGTCCGGCTGTTTATGACGACAAGGTCCCAAAACAAATTGGATAGACGTTGGTGCGAAGACGCCGTTAAAATTCACCAGGCAGTGGTTACTAAAAGTGAGGGTTCACAACCATTCCTACGCTGCAATAACAAGCCCTTTTCCAAATTGGTAGACGAACAAAGATGATCTCTCGAGCTCCTTTTCTGACTATCACACGTTCGATGTCACAATATAAGGCCTCTTGCCTGTTCCACGCAACGAGGCGACTTCTGAGCCATGCATTTGGAGCTGCAAAACAACGGCGTTGATATCCAATGGAGCGGATTGTCAGCAGCAAGATGGATGCCACCAGCTGCAGCGAATTTTCCTAGACGAGCAAATCACGATTGCAGCCAATGATTTCACCGCGCTGATAGGTAGGATTTGTTCAGAAATCAACGCGCTTCAAGAGCTGGTTGTTCTTCCTGCAGCAACGACAGGAAGCGGTGGAAGGTGATCACGCATCAGAAGAGACCACGTCGACTGGTCAGACCAAGCGGTGAGAGAATGTGATGAATCCTGCGGAGTACCTCGTAACATGGGTCACAATGCGAGAGGGTGAGTGTGATTCATCACAGTGGACGCCGACGAGGGTAAACAACACGAACGTTGAGTGTTGCTTCGGAAACAGGCCCAACCATGACCCATGATATGCGCTAGAAACCACGCCGGCTCTGGGCTTATGGAGGCGGCGGGAAGCCTGCAGCCATTCCGCATGGCACCCATCATGCATCATGCATCATGCACCTGTGGCACCAGCATTCTTCAGGCTCCATGTTCCGACATTTCCAAACGGCTCCGAAAGGTTCGTGCCGCTGCAGAATGAGATCATTTCTATTTTCCTTCCAGAAGGAAATCGACTGCCTTCAAGTTCCAAGCCTCCGAAAGATCCTGTTACACCACTGCTATGCTTCAAGCTGGTGTACAACCCAAATTGCTACCGTCACAATCATAGTCGCCCGCCCGAGACAAATCCCACAATGCTAGTCGCCGCGCTGGATGCCTGTCTGGTGTGGTAGCACAAAACAACGTCCTCGCTTCCACCAATCTCGCGAACTCTTACTCCGTACCGCCCAACAGAGCTAGGCCATGCACCCATGTCGACCAAGACAATCGAGAAATCCCATACATGGCACGCAATCAGAAAGTGATCTGAAACCTTTCACGAATGCGTGCTCCATAATAATAAAACAGCAACGGACTGGGTGCGATGAGAACAGCCACGAATCCAAAACAGCTGATCCCCCACCCGTAGCCGAGTTTTTCAAAAAGAGATGGCGCCAATAAGGGTACCACGCCACCTAGAAGACTCCTGAAGACAGATCCTCCCGCAATTGCAGACGCTGCATATTCTGAAAATGAATCGATATAATAGTTCTGTACCGCGTTGAAGACAACCACTTGTCCAACACCATAAAAGTAAGTTGCGATGATGCTCACAATCCAGTGAACACGAAGCTGCACACTCCAGGCAAACCAGAAAATACTGACAGGGATCAGAACACTACCGATGTTAGCGAGCGGTAGCCGAAATTCCGGCAGTGCTTTGCCGTCATTCCTCTTGGTAAGCCTATTGAACACTGTGTCGATGCGAGGCACCAGAAATCGAACAGACGTCAAAAATCCCAAGCCAGGTCCCAAGTATAGCAGCCCAATCTTTTCCGAGTTGAAATTGTATGGCGCTTGAGAATATATGCTTTGCATGTTGGTGTAGATGCTGTAAGTGGTGCCGAATATCAGAGCTTGATACAGACTCATGATCAGCACGATTGGCTGCACAAAAATCACAAAGGGCCTCTTCATGCTCGCACGAAGTTTGAGCCACAAAGGCCGTTCGTCTTCGCCCTCAAAGTGGAACTTGATATCTCGGTCGGCTCCTTGCTGGAGTGTCGCCTTTCGACGGGCAAGGAGTACTGGAGCAAATGTCTCTCGAAGAAAGAAATACCCTACACCGGTATTCAATCCACATACGATTGTGAGAATCTGCACAGCAACCGGTCAGCTTGCAATTGAATGTTGTCAGGTACTTCATCCTCGTTGCACTGACCCAGTATATCCATCTCCATCCCAGTCGACTGACAATGACCCCTCCAAACAGAGGCCCTAAAGTCGGCCCTGAGAAGAAAGCTGTCAGTTACCCTCCACGTCCTGGATACCAAATACTCACCTAGTAGTGGACCAAGCAGATACCAACCAAAAATCCCCGCTCTTTCAGAAGGGTCATACATATCAGAGAGTGTCCCACCTCCATTGGCCAATCCCACGCCTGTGCAGAGTCATTACATGGTCGTCCCTAGAGAGTTGGCATGCTTACTGCCAAAGAAGCCAGAAATAGTTCGTAGAGCAATCAGAGTGGCAATGTTGGGACTCAATGCAGACGCCAATTGAAGCAGGGTGAATATCGAGAACCCCCAGATGTACAGCATCCGTCTTCCAAAGGTCTCTGAGAGGGGCGCCATGAACAGCGGGCCAAAACCAAGCATGATGACAAAGCCAGTCGTAGTGGCGATGACACTTCGCTCGTTGGTGTTGAGGTCTTCGGCAATCTGAGAAATACCAGGAGTGAACATGGAGCTTGCCAGAGGACTCAGGATAGCCATCAACGCGATGATGGCCACATTGACAATCTTCTTCCTGCCACTCCATGCTCTGGGATTTTCTTCATCCTCGTCATCGAACTGCACCTTTTGTGTTTTTTGACTGTATTGGCTGTCGACTTCTGGATCGTCGTCGGAGCGCAGTAAAGGTCTCTCCTCGTCGTTTTGAGGAGCCATTGTGTCGGCAGTGCATGTTGAAGTGAGTCAGGCACTTCCAAGCAGTAAAATTGGGAAGACCGTAAAGGGTTGCGACGATGACCACCGTCATCACCCATGACGAGTAGATTTGCGGAGGAGCTCACGTGCTTTCCACTGAGATCCCGTCCACTACTAGCTAGCAGGACCTCGTACGGTATTCTGAGCGCATCGTGTACTTTCTTAACAACTTCAGCTACTTTAGCTACAACCTCGCCAACGTCTGCTCCGGCGGGATACTCGTCCACTCCTTGACCGTCTGCAAATCCATAATGGCATTCGGTCCCCCAAACCGAGCCTGAGTATTTTCCCAATCCCTATCCACTGCCGTCTCCGGCCTCCATCTGAAGCTCTCCTTCAACCTCGTGTCCAGTTTCCCCTCCATCGCATCCACCACAAACCCTCCCACGCTCGGAATATGCATGAACCCGTGTCCCGACGCGCCACACCCCAGGATCAAACTCCTATACTCGGGATGCCGATCGATCAGGAACGACCGATTCGGCGTATCCGCACACCAACACAACCTCGCAAAACAAAATGGCCTGTCCGCCAACTGCGGCATCGTTTCCCTCAGGAACTCGCGACACCGTCTCTCCGCATCGGCGGGGATCTGGTTGACCGCCAACGGTACACTGACTCTGCTCCCATCAGGCCTTTTCAACCAATTACAATATCCGGGATGCTCATCACACATCTTCAGCTGATTCTTATCCTCGTCCGGCTCCATGAAGAATCCCTTCTCAATGTGGAATAGCACGGGCAGGTTCTTGAACAGTCGCGTTTCTTCCGGAGTCATCTGAATATGCGCGAGCGTCCACGCCGTCGGCCTCAACTGACCCCTGAAATCGAGCAACTGATCACTATTCGCCCCGGCGCACAGGATCGTCGTGTCCGCGCGCATTTCTCGTCCGTCCTTGATCCTCACGCCCTTGACATCGTCACCTTCAAGCAGCAACTCCGTCACGTCCGCCACGACAAACTTCGCGCCCAGCCTCTTCGCCTCATTCGCGCACGACACCAGCGCCTTGCGCGCATGCACCCATCCCGCACCCGTGCTCTTGTAAAGACCTTTCCACTGCGGGAAATCGCCGGTCAAAACTCCCTTGGGCATCGTTTTGCGGAACGCCTCTGCATCCTCGAGCGTGACAAACTCCTTGTTGATATCCGGCCGCTCGCGATCGTAGAGCACCTTCAGTCCGTCCTTGGAGCTCGCCGCCACAATGTACCCGGTGTCATGATAGTAGGGCTTGAACACCGGGTCCAAGTTCCATCCCTCATTGGCCGCGGTGAGCAGTGTCTTGGACACCCACGCCTCGCCGTCCCCCTCGGAGAACTGTCCCTGCTCGACGATCTTGTTCACGTCGTTGCCCGCCGAGATGGGCGAAGGCACCGGGTACGGATCGACCAGCGTGACGTTGGTGTACCCTCGACGTGTCAAGTGCAAGGCCGTGCTGCAACCCCACGTCCCGGCGCCGACGATGAGGATCGATGATGACTTTGAGGAAGCCATGTTCCGACAGTAGTAGTACTCCGTGTGGTACTTTTCGAACCTCTTTCTTTAGGTTTGGTTTTGATTCGTACACCGACTGACTGCTGCTGCCGATAATCTTTGGCAAATTTGAAGCCTCGATCGATTTTTCGTTTGCTTTGCTTTGGCTCGGAAATTGAGAACGATAGAAAAAAGATCGAGGACATCAACAACTGTTTTCAAGACCTTATATGCTGGGACCAAGTGACCCTATCAGAACGATGCTGGCTTGGCTACCACTCGGACCGACGAATCTAGGTGTTCTTGGTGGACCACAAATCTACGAGGCTTACCTTTTTGAAGCAGTTTTACCGGCCCATGATGGCCCAACCGCGTTAGCTTGGAAGGTCCATGCGGCCGAATCAATTGCACGCCCTAGCATCGGTGAATGGGTCCGAACCACCTAGCAATGATTCGCCTGTGGTCTGACCCTTTTGTCTCTTTACTTTCTAGGCCGGAGCAGGCATGATATGCTCAAATAGGTATATCTACCAGTCGTCGAGCAGACAAGGCATGACCTGCGCTGACCTGACCTGGCCTGACCACATTCTGCTGCTCGCGTGGGCAAATTCGATAGGATTGAGATACGACAGGAGGAAGAAACTGTTAGAGCCGTGCACGAGAGACCCTTCGTACGTAGAGAATCCCCTGAGCCTCTGAATATGGCACCCATCATGCACCCTCTCTTATGAGATGATTCACCATTGTCAAGGTACAGGATAAAAGATACACCTTTTCACACCTCTAGCCCCGTGTAACGTACAGCTTTACCAAGGTAGTGTGCCACCACAAGACTCGATTCCTTGCACACAAGACCTCTTACAATCTTCAGTCTCGTCCTAGTGTATGAACCTCTACAAAGATGCAACCAACGATCCCCAACGTGCACGAACAAGGCATTCGCATCACAAGACCCCTTGGGATTCCACCCGCCGCCCTCTGTAGTGCCTGCTTTTCCATCCCGCCTCTTACAACACATATCGGAAAGCCTTGTTCTCCATATCCGTCTTGTCATAAAAGCCTTCCAACTCTCCATCCACACCCTGAATCTCGCCATTGGCGAACGCCCGGTCTCGCTTCTTGTTCTGGTGCGACATGTACGTGCGCAGGCACAAGTTGAAAGTAATCTGTTCACGCAATAATTTCGTCAGCACACCCAGTCCCTGTTTTCTCTCTTTGTAGACTGTCGGCTAGTACTTACACTCAGCCCAAAGCAAACCAAGAGCCCCGTGATGGCAGACTCGTAGACCGGCGCCTCCGAAGGAAAGAAAATGTGTGGTCCGATCAGGTTGCCTACGCCGAATGCCGCAAATACAGCCGCATTGACGAATGACCGCTTGCTGTGCCCGGCAAAGTTGGACGCCGTCAACGTCCAGCTGAACAGGTTCGTCACGCCGAAGATGAACTGAAGCCACGTGCACCCCAGCAGAGCCCATTTGTTGTGCTCATTCCTGGCAATGAAGCGAATACCAAACAAGCCTGCCACGTTAGGGATATTGGCCGCGATGGAGATCCAAATGACTGTGTTAGGGACCTTGGTAGCAATGTATCCCAGCACAGGCTCGATCACCGCGACAAAGGCACCGGTGGGCATCTGAAGGAGAACCGTTTGCAGGGAGTTAAAACCGAACCCTTCGATCAGGGGCGAGGCGAATGCAGAGACACTGGAGTTGCCTGTGATAGCCTCGTTAGCCGCCGGCTCTGCTTTGCTGACAGAATGTACTCACAAATGCCGTTGGTGATTTGAAATGCGCACAGAAGCCACATTTTGGGGTCGACCAGTGCTTCCTTGATCTGGTAAGGTTTGAGTTTCTTGTCCTTGATACCAATCTTGTTGGTCGAGATGCGGTGGATGACGACCAATTTCTGGCGACGGCTCAACCAGCGCGTCTCAGTGGGAGTATTGGGGACGAGAAAATAGAATACTGCAGCCCAAGCTGTAGTGATGGCTCCCACAAACTATTCAGGGTTAGTTGAGCACCGGAAGCGACGATGTCTCAGAAGCGCCTACCAAGAAGACGAGCTTCCAATTCGAAATGGTGCTGTGGCTGTTTCCAAGCCCATATGATACAATAGAGAGCACCACGACACCACTGCCGAAGGACGACTGCCAGAAACTGTTTCTAACTGGAGTCTCTTCACGCTTGTAAAACGACGAGGTGATAATCATCATCGTAGGAGTAATGCCGACCTCGAGACATCCTGTAACAGCTCAGCCCGTGTCTACCGCCGCCTCAATGTGTGTGCTTACCAAGTAGGAAACGAAGGATGGCAAAGCCTGCAAAGGACTTGGCGACGCAGCACATGAAGGTCAAAACGCCCCAGAGGAAGATCAGGACCGTCGTATAGGTGGCCACAGGAAGCTTTTGGAGTAATAGGGTCGAAGGATATGCCCACTGTTATGCAAGGTCAGGTACAGGTTCTACTCTCCAAAGGTGTTCTCACTTACAAAAAGGTATCCAAAATAGTAGATGCTGGCCAACCAGTTATAGTCACTTGGTGTCATGCCCTGCGCCAGATTGTCAGCGATTGATGACCGGAAGTGAGTTGGAATTGTTTACAGTGTCCTCCAAAATGCCATAAGCGTACGCATACCCAAGAACAGCATTGTCCAAGAACTGGAGAGCATAGGTGATGCAGATAATCGGCATCAAAATCCAGTCGCATCGGCGTCGCACAGCCTTGCTCTCCGCGTCGAGCTCTGCCACTGGAATAGTTCGCATCTCCTCGAACCAACCAAGAGCAACGTCAACACCCTCAGGCACCACATGCGCAAGGCTTACCCTGTCCGAGGCCCCATTGGACACGTCTGTGGGCTCGGACTTCGTCGTCATGTTCTCCATCTTCTCAGCCATGATACCTGACAAACAGAAGAGTGTCTGTTAAGGAGTCGAGAGAAAAAGGTTTGTTGATATTCTGAGAATATAGTACTGGTAACCGGAACTCGAACTCAGCGCAAGGAAGTGACCGCCTCGGACTTTATAGCATGTTGCTCTTGCCTTCGATGAGCTACCGTTGATGTCCAGGCTTATCTCGGCTTCGTGTAGACGAGTCTTGATACCCCAGACACTTAGGGAGATAAGCCGTCTCGAATGCCGCTATCCCATGCGCTAAAAGACCGATGGCAACGATTGATGGTCCAGCCGACCTGTTCTCAAAGACGATATCTGCCCAGGTCTCTTTGTAAGCCGTGAAAGCGATTCTCGGATCGTCTGTTACCAATAGCTTGGCTCTGATATGCTCCTACGCTCAGGGCAGGAGACCCACAAAAGTATCCCATGAGGACAGGGGAGTCAAAAAGCATGGAAACGAGTAGATGGAGGCTTTTCATCTTGAAAGTGGGAAATTTTTGACACATGGGTTGAAGCACGGATGAGTGATTCAGGTGTGGATTAGTCTGTTAGCATGCCGCGATTGTTTCCCACCGGACCCGCTTCATGCACAGTGACAGCCCAAAGCAGGCATGAGAAAGGTACAGCCGAGGGACTCCACCCCAAAGCCTTCAGATCCGGGAGAGGCATCATCTCCACATCTCGATTGATCGTTTAGTGGCGAGGCACGCGAGACTAGGACGATCCTGGACGACTCGCGTGCCACATGGCGATTGGTGAGTTGATTAACATACCAGATATCTGCTCGAAGGTCCAAGCGACAATTTCGGGGCCGTCTTATCAAGCAGTGATCTCGATGCTGCTCGATGTCGGCTTCAACGCGGCTACCGAGGCATAAGTCTGATATCGGTTATCCCATCGATTGCTCCAGAGGGGGGTTGTGTTATCTCACACCAAGGTGAACGGATTGGCCCCGGGAAGAATACCTGCCGTGCTGGCTGCGTAGAATCAAGATCTATTCGAAGAGAAATCTGACAGAAAAGTGGCCGAACCTTTGGCAGGAGGTATTTCTTTCCGTGGGTTGGATCCTGCCCAGATTAGAGAGGGAGCGACACTGCGCTCGCAAGAAGCCTGAGCCGGCCTCGACAAACAAAAAAAGTTGGGCCGTGAGTGCTTCTAACTGACAATATGCTGGAAGTCCATTGCACTGGGAGTCCTTTCGAAGTGAGTCGCCCATGATCGCTCTTGCAAGTCAGCTCTGTTCCTGACCATGATTCCGCCCATATCTAGATCGGCCTTGAACATGGGGCAAAGGCCACTGCTCAGATCAGAAGCACGATTGCGTTCTATGCCGACCTGTTTCGCAAGAAATGCAGCCTGAGTTGGCAGGCAGCATGCCTCGAGGCGAAGAAGTTCGCTCCTCATATTCATCGACATTATCCTCATCTCGAGACGGAGATGCGAGGTATCGCAGAAGGGGCTGGAGTGACCTACGAGGAAATTTTGGCTCTGAATGTCCGGTCAGAATTGTTCTTCGGGGCAGCTGTCGATGGCTGTACCAGCCTATCCTGGAAGACTGACAAGGCGTCTTTCGTGGCACAGAATTGGGACGTGAGTTTGAACGACACCATCAACTGAAAGGTAATCTAATGTATCGGAATAGTGGATGGTCGAGCAAAAGGAGAACCTCGTCTGTCTCCAGATCGAACAGACTGGGAAGCCCGTGATTCAGATGCTGACCGAGGCCGGCATGATTGGCAAGATAGGTGCGTGTAACACCGACCTGCCCAGAAGTTTCCGCTAATCCTTCTTGTAGGGCTCAACTCGGCAGGCCTGGGACTCTGCGTCAATGCCATTCGCTGTGCTGGTAGCGATCCCTACCGTACACCCATTCACATCATGTGGCGGATTGTACTCGAGTGCACTTCAATAGCATCTGCAGTCAGAGCCATCCAGGCTCATGGCTGCGCAGGTGCCTGCCATATGCTCATAGCGGATCCATCTGGTAGCATAGGTGTGGAAGTCACCCACAGGACAATCTCCTCCCTCGAGCCAGATGCGAAAGGAAGGATCTTTCACAGCAACCACATGCTACGAAAGCATCCCGGCACAGAGATGTTGTGGGTAGATGACAGTCTAACCCGTGTCGGAAGGATTCGGCAACTAGCAGACCAACAGCAAAGAGAGATCACCAAAGAGTCAATACAAGCTTTGCTGTGTGACGAAGAGAATTATCCATGCTCGATCAACAGAGCTCAGGAAGGAGAGAGTGATGCTGCCAGTGTGTTCAGCATTAGCATGAACTTGACAACAGCAGAAGCTCGAGTGTTGGTGGGGAGGCCAAGTAGTCCAGAGAAGGTGTTCACGCTCCGACCACGAGCAATAAATAAATTATAGAGATTTGATTGATCTGGAGTGGCTGTATCATCTCAAAGAAAGCTCAAAAACTGTCCTATCGATAGGCGGAGAACTTCTCGTCGTCCCAGAAGAGTATCTCACCGCTAAGGCTACGAGGAGCAGTCAAAGCCAGATTTGCGATAACAGAACCAGGCTGATAAGCCTCGACAAGTCTAGGCTTGACGAAGTCCGTGTAGATTTGCAACTCTTCGGCGCTCATTCCAGAATTATCTGAGCATCAACGAGTCAGCACAGAGATTAAGCAACATTTCTGACATGTGGACTTACAGTCTCCTTTGAAGATGCCTTGCACCAGGGGAGTGTTCACCACACCAGGATACAGCCCGACGGCAGTAATATCAGGTTCTTCCAATGTTAAGACTTTGATGAGATAGTTGACGGCTGCCTTGGTAGCGCCATAAGCTCCCCATGCCGCAAATGTTGGCTTTTCTCCAGCGTCAGAAGAGGTGAAGATGACTTTGCCCTTTGACTTCCTGAGGTGAGGGATTGCCGCTGTAAGCTGTGAACGTTTTTGTCAGCCTCGGCGTATTCCCGTTTGTCTTGTAGAAGCACATTCGTACCATAGAGATCTGAGAGACAACATTGATGTTGAAGATTCGCGTCCACTCCGATGATGCAACGTCGCACACTCTCTTCACTGGTGCCATTATGCCAGCGTTCAGAGCAAGAGCATCAAGCTTCCCCCAGGTATCCATGGCAACTTTGATAGCCTGGAAGTTGGTCTCGTCTTTCGAGACATCTCCAACCACGTACTTTACACTCTCAGCTCCGTGCTTTGCCTGACGGTTCTTCAGGGGCTCTTCAGCAATGTCCACCAGCACGACTTTGGCATCCTGCTGCAACAGTTTGTCGACAATCGCTGCACCAATTCCAGCACTGGCTCCTGTCACGATAATAACTGACCCTGCAGACATGTCGTTGATTGAGCGCCTTGGTCACGAATTTGTCGTCAAGCGTCGGAGGGCAACACCTACTCCTGAAAATGTGATCATACAACAAGCTAGATCGAGGTTCTTGGCGAACGTCGTTTAGATAGTTATTCAGACATCCGATAAGGCCATTGGACCAATTTCCGGTTTGGGCTGAAGATTTCCTTTCAAGCAACGTACCGCTTCGGGAGAGCTCCGATCTTTCCCTGATATCAATGCAAGCACAGATACCCGTACTTTCGTCTTAAACTGTTAGGGTGCGTTATCGTCCGTGGGAGGACGACCTTGATTAGACTCCAGGAATGGGGAGGATGGTCCAACCGAAGGGCCCACTCTGTTAAGAAGCTTGGAGAGAACTTATCCCCGAGCAATCGCTAAAATGATCTGGAACGATCAAAAGGTAAGGCATTCGAGCGAGCTGTGGGTCCTTCATAAAATGCCTGCCCTGATAAGAGGTGTCGCCATTTAGTCAATTTTGCATCTTGAGTAAAGTACAGGCGAAGGAAGGCGGACTTGGGAGGTGTATGGGTCCACAAACCCGATACTGGCGGAGCCGGTGGTAATCCACTGCCTGCGGAGGCCTTAATGACAAGCCCACAAGAAGTGCAGGGTAACGCTTGTCTCGACTGAGATTCACACATAGTGTGCCCGATCGCTCGGTTTCTACCAATTGTCAAGCACCCATTCTCAAATGTTCCGGCCAAGGGCCGATGGAGCTTGCGGGAACCCAGACCATTGATGACCTTCCGAGGTTCTTTGGTTGCATGGAATGGCTGGTCAAGGGCTCGCTCGCATGGACCTGCTGAGGCTTCCACCTTCTCGCCGATCCATCGGAGCGCACGCACTCAAGTAGTTTCGTCGCAGTAGATAAGATCCAGCGGACGACGAAGTCTTCTTCCTCTGCACAAAGCTATACTCCGTTCCTCTTTGGCCTCAAAGCGTGCATTGCTTGTGACATCTAAGATGGCCTCCACGACTTTCACTTCAGACCACTGCGAATACCCGATCCAAGAGCATGGTGCTCCTAGACTGTCGCTGAAGGGCGAGGAGGCGCAAAATGAGCGAGTACGTTTCGACCCCGCGAAGCACTTGCGATTCCAGATGCCCGACAAGACATATACACTCGACGACTTGAAATATGACACCAAACAGGCTGTAGGTCATGTTGCGGCCACAGACCCATTCCCTCTCTTTTCACGGGAGGCCATCATTGAGATGCGTCGGGAGCTTTTGAGCGAGCGGACCATCAAGAACTGCATGACCTACACTCGACCTGGGTCGGTGCAGATTAGGGGTGCTGCTCCTCAATATGCACCGTTCGTGTATGAGGCCTGGACGCACCCCGAGACAATCAAAGCCGTTTCAAAAGTCGTTGGCCTTCCAGTCAAAATCAACATTGCTCAAGAAATCGGCCACACGAACGTTCAATTGGGACCAGATGGTTTGGAGGGTCTTAAAAAATTGACACCAGAGCCTCTCCAGCCAAAGACGTCTGCGGACGGCATTCAAGAGGAGGACATCACCGAAGACAAAGACACAGATGTGATCGAGTGGCACAATGACATGTACCCATGGTCGCTGGTCGTGTCGCTCTCTCTTCCCCAAGGCAAAGGTGGCGAGACTGCTTGTTTGTGCGGAGATGGCTCGATCATCAAAGCTCCGAAACCCGATGTGGTAGGTTTCCATAAACTCCTCAATACCTTGCCTTTCGGCTGCTAATCGTTCTTGGACAGGGATATGGTGTCCTCCTACATGGAAACGTTGTCAAGCATAAGGCCGTCCGAGCAGTCGGTGCAGAGGAGCGGATCACCATGGTGTGCTCCTGGTGGCCAGCTGACCCTCTCTTGTATGACGACTCAAAGATCTCCCATACGCGTGATGTCTCGTACAAGCCGGAGATGTACTACCAGTGGATCACATACCGTCTGGAAGTCTTAGCTGCTAGATGTCTGGACCAGGCCAAGAAGCTCCACCATAAGCACGAGAATAAGAAGGACTATTCTGAAGCTGTCATCGACCCGCAGGAGTTCGCTGCATGGGCGAAGGAGCAGGTCGCTTTCTTCGAAAGGACATATGATCACGTCAAATAGATAATCAGATTTTCCCTAATTCGTAAAGATCATGTTGATTCTCGACTTGGTGTCATTAACGGCGCGATAATTTGCCCCCCCGGTATGCTCCTCACACCAGATTAATGTTCTCGCTAATGGGCGCCACGTATCTCTCCCAGTCATTCCTGGAGTAGTGGTTGTTTGGCGTCTCCGGGAAGGCGTCCTCCTCCAGGTCTCTTGCCTGCCAGACCTGGCTGATGATTGTTCGCATCCGATCAATGTTCGAGACGGTAGAACTCTCCATAGCTTCCAAGACTCTCAGCACCAGCCGTCTACCATGGACAGGCGAGTTTGTTGCCTCGTCGACCCATAACTCGTCATCATAGGGATTGAGCTCAACGGCCGCAACGAAGACAGGCCAAGTCAGACCGGTCACAAATCCTCGGTCTACAAAGTCAGAGACAAGGCGCATAATCTGCACGACCAGCTTCATGACAAGCGGGGTGGTTGGGAGAGTATTGTATAAGGCGCAGTTCAGGAAGAGTAGAGCCGCAAGACGCTTGATCTCTGCCGAGATGAGGAGGAAATCGTCCTGATCATTTTCGACGATTTGTTCGAGGCTTTCGAGCTTGAATCTTGTGACAGCACACGCGTTCAGAAACCCGTCCGAGATCGAGATTGAGGGATCAGAATAAGCTGCCCTGCTCAGCTCAGTGATGGTGCAAAGGAGAGCCACCAACTCAGGACTGCAGCCCATCCAGACATCGACAACGTTCTCGCCAAAGTTCCAGTAGTCACGGCCGAAGAGGGGCACTTGTCCGCACGCTGTGCGTCCGATCACATCGTGAAAGGCGAAAAACCTCTCCGCGAACGCTGTGAGATCGTTCACTTCCACATCTGCCCCAGGGACAGTCTGCAGTTCTTTCCGGAACCTCACCATGTCGTGGGCACCCTTGAGATGGACCACCCAGCCCGAGTCACAGTCCTGAATAATCTCGTAAAGGCAGAGAATGACCATAGTCACGAGGGTGTCGGAGCTCGAGGCAACTTTGTCCGCACCCTCAATATTGAAGCGGTTCTGCAGAATCCGCAGAACTTGCGATTTGAGCTTCATAGCAGGCATTTTCCAAGCGGGTTCACTTTTGGCCCTGTGACACGCCGACAAGGCAAGTATTGAAAGAATGCCGGTGTTGGAATTCATCAAGGTGAATGGTAAAATTAATGACGCAAATGGCGACTGAGATACTTTGCTAGGTGTAGTGAGCGGACAGAGTTTCTGGATGTAGTAGTCCAGAAGCATAGAATGGTCGCCGTCGACGAGATGCGGTACAAGCGGCACAGACCGAGAGCTGATGAGGGCGTTGCTTTGAAAGCGAGCAGGAACATCGTTTAGATCGTCTTCTAGGCTCTCATTGAGGCGAGAAGCCAGACGCTGCAAAGCAGCTTCCTCATCTCCTGGGGAGTGCCAGTCCAGAGTCGAAGTCTTGGATTCTAACCTCAACGGCTCTTCGAAGGTTTTGGCAGAGTAGTTCAGGAAGTGATGTGATTCTATCTCAGGGATGGTAGACCATTGTGCTGGCTCAGGCGGAGTACGGGGGACACTCCCGGCTTTTGACCATACACCTTCCCTACCAAAAGCCAGTCCCCTCGAGACAAAGTCTTCTTCCCATTTGACCTCGATACCGAAGTCACACCGTCGGCTAGCGATCTGGCAACGCCGGCATTGTGGTCGAGTCTGGTCACATTTTACTTTGCGCGCACGACAAGTGAGACAGCCATCTCGCGTGCGTGGCTTTGGTGGAAGTTGATCTGGTCTTCGTCGACGGCCCATTTAGAATCGAGGATGTCGGGGCGTAATGACCATTATGACTGATCTCCCCTCTTTGACAGCGTCTTCTTAGGGTCCCACGTGGCCAGGAGCAGCTTGGTAGTACTGTGTATGCAGTGGAAGGAGCAAGACTTGACTGTTTGTGATGAGCTGGAATGATTGATTGATTGCTCTCTATCTCAGGATCGATGCGGAGAAAGAGATACCTTATGGGTGCCAAGGGTGCAAAAACCATGCTCCATGCGTGAAAGTGGATGACGGGCGACCCTAAACGGCATCGCTATCAGTGCCCGAAGTCTCCTGGAGGCGCCAGTGTGGATTCATGACGGTTCGTGCGATAACTTGACTCGATCGCTAATTTGGCAGACCAGTTTTCGGAGAAGTCCAGAGAAGAGTGGCTGGAGACAGTGGAGGACGATAATGCGGCGAATTGTCGTCTGCTCGATGCTGAGTTGGGCTTCCATATCCTCAAGGCTGGCTTTGCTGTCGAGCTGGCTTTTGTGGCCCTGTCGCCGGCCGTAGACGACATCTTGACTACTGTGAGGCGCCAGCGACGTCTATCTTTGTAATGCCATATGATAACACACAAGGGGAAAGATTGAACCAAGGTGCACCTGAATAGACGATTACAGGGGCACGTGACCTCCTTCAATTGCTAGGCGAACTGTCTCATGTCTTGAACCACAGCGAGAAACGACAGCGAGCATGTGCTTCCCGACCTTATCCTGTCCCGTGAGTATCTCACACCCCCTACTCCTAATATAGCATCATGTAGGCCCTCAACGGCGAAACTCTGATTGCTAGAACAAACATCATGTACGACGTCCCTTTGGAAAAGACGGCAACCTCCTAGTCAAGATCATCTAATCCTTCTTCCCAATTGCGGGCCTTTTCATCACAAGCAAACTCGACATCCTCTAGGATGTCGTCCTCCTGCTCGGCGAGGCAGATCTCGCAGTCACGGCCACGACATCTTCTCCGCCAGACATAGACATGCAGGATGATGAGCCTGGTGATAAGTATACCAGTCAGGAACAACGCCCCACAATCGATGTAGAAGTTTCTCAGCTTGTTCTTGCGACAGAGGTTTCAATATCCCCCGAAGGTCCCATCAGAAGTGTAGAATTGGCTGGGCGAGGATTGAGAGACATGGTTTCGCTGGCAAATGTTGGATGATGATGGCTTGACGCAGTACTGCCTGAGTCAGTAAATGAAGAACAATTAGGGGTTCATACGTACATGAGTGGGTTTGGCGATGCTTGTTTTGTCTGGTTCCGTGTTGGAGTGGAGAGCAGCCGCGGTAGTCTTTTATGTTGAGTATCGATGGCCGGGAGAAAAGCTGTAGCCGAGAGAGTATGATGAATATATATATATCATAAGACGCGTTGGCGCTCCACTTCAGTGTACCGCCTTGCATGCGGGAAGCGAACCGTGACCGAGGAAACGCAGCGTTCTTCACTGTGACCACCTGCAATAGATTCACAGCATGGTGTGATGGCATGCGTCAGTAGCTCGAAGAGATAGTCATTAGCTGGACAATGCCGGCCAGAACTTGCTTCAGGTACGGCTGCATGATGAATCCTTTATTGTCTGCTCGTGACTTTCTGATGGCTGGAGTACAATCAGATAGAGTGGTGTGGGAGTTGGAGGGCGTCGCAGGCTTGCCATGACTCTTGTTGTTGTTGCTTTGATAGCATATTCATCTCTCCTGCCCTCTTTCGTTTGTCTGCGGTTGGCGTGGCCCTTTTGCATCCTTTCTTGCTAGGACTGTCGCCATCCATTCCTCAAAATCTTCCTCGGCCTCTTTCTCAGATTTACCAGTCCCATCGACACCCAATCCTCCTCGCAACACTCGTCTCGCGTCGGCCATGCTGTTGATGTCAAAATACCACATTGTCCCTCCAGCAGCCATCATTGACAAGCTAAGTACGTTGATTGTTGCAATGTTCAGTGCTTCCAATGCCTCCATAGCACCGCTCACTTTCTGGGCTTGTTCCGCTTGATGGGCTGGAGCGTTTGCATAGAAGGCAGGGTGGGTGGCCAGCCGTTTTCGGGCAAAAGATCGTCTGGTAATGAGGAGTGAGACGGCGAAGAAGGCAAGTCCGGCACCCAGTATCACTTTGCTCTTTTGTCGTTCAGGTTGAGCGGTCTGAGGAATTGAAGGTTTGGGGGCTTCAACGACAGGTTCTGGTTCGGGCTTGAGCGCAGGCTCTTCGAGCAGTCGTTTGTTAGCCGAAGGTGCCTGTGAAGGAGAAGAAGTTGCAGAGTTCTGCGCAGGGGAGAAAAGAGATGTGAACCACGACATGATGCAAGCAAACTCCAGCTGTCAACGGCGAAAGAAGTTATTCAAAGCACGAGCGCTGAGCGTTCAGTTGGAGACAAAAAGAAATGGGAGTCTTCTCCAGGTCCCAATTGTTTAATGCTTAAGTGTCATGTGATCTTCTTTGGTCCCTCGGCGGACTTGCCTTCCAAACAAGGCTTACGATGGCTTGTTCTTCTATTCTAGTTATTCATCCTTCCTGCTGTAAGGTATTACAACGGATGGAAGCGGAGCATCTGGTAGAATTGCTCTTATGGCCAACATCAACACATTGCAAAGAAGCTACGCTTTGTCATCGGCAAGAGACTTGTAGCGACCAAGCTTGCTTTGGGAGATAATGATGTTTCGAAGCTCCTTGAGATTTAAGCAGTGAAGAAGGGCCTTCCCTGGAGATGGTGCTCTTGTCAAATATAATATCCCTGGCTTGGCTCGTCTGAGCAGCCTAACTGCTTAAACTGACTTACTTACAACTTGTGAAGCAGATCATGAAGAACAGGACCATTGATGACGAAACTCGAGGCTGTCACTGTGGAGTCCTCGTACGTATTCATTCTAGAAGTCCTTTAGCTGGTACGGAGTAATCAGAGCTTGATTCTTACATTCCAAAGGCCGCTGTCGCGAATTATACCTAAAGCGAAGTAGTCGGGGTAGTCAAGAGCACATGGAGCCGGTGTGCCGGGCTTCAATAAGCCAGAGCGCTGGGTAAGACCAAATTGGTACAGCTAAAGTCCGCAGCGATACAGGCGGGGGTATGTGATCAAGCTATCTGAGCCACCTTTTGACGCGTACTGGCGTATTCGTGCACAAAAGAACGCAAGTCGACTTGGTCTTCTGGCCAATGCGGTTGCTCTGATCCTCGATGAATACGCCCCCATTGAGTTATAGGCGCGAAGTGAAGGGCGCATTGGGAAACGAGCGGTACCAGTCAGCTTAACATGAGTGGCAGAGTGCAGGCTAGTGGGCTAAACACAGCCCCCCACCATTGTCGGACGCCCATATCAATAACCGGACCCGACGACTTCAACGGCGTGGAATGCCCTAAGGCCGCAGCCAAAAATGTCATAATACAATATTGCATATGAGCACCTTTGGATAACCTACATTAACCACGCGACGCTGCTCAGAAGCGGATGGCTTGCGAAGTGGACAACTACTGAAGGTGGTTGTCTAACGATCCCATTTATGTTTCGGTACAGCTGCTTGATCGGCATTCGGTGACATTGGTATCAAAGGCTCGCAAGCCATGGTTTACAAAGGACCGAGTCGAGGATGCTACACATGCCGCAAGCGACGGGTAAAGGTCAGTAGCCTAGGAATCAACTGTCAAATCCGGTACGGATGGATATACTGATATCACCACCTACAGTGTGACGAAGTCCGACCAGAATGTGGCAACTGCAAGAAGCGCAAGCAGCCGTGTTCAGGATACCGGGATTTGTTTGACACCCTGCACAAGGATGAAACCCACACGCACACTCACACCGCGGCCCACAACAACAAGAAGGCACCATCAAAGAAGAATCCAAGAGTCGAGATAGCAGAAGATCTCGATATCGCCCTCGACGACCTTGTTTCTCCCGAGCTGAACACATCATCCACGACTTCTTCATCAACGCCGCAATCTGGAGATGCCCTGATGCTTATTGAACCGACGCGAAACGCTGAAGCCGAATGCTTAGCCTACTTCTTCGTGAACTATGTCAATATCCCACGAGATCCGAGCACCAACATCTTCATCGAGCATATTCTTCCGCTATACTTGAATTCTTCGCTTGATTCCGCCCTAACTCAAGCTGCCAATGCCGTCGCAATCAATGTGACGCAGATGTGGATGGCTCGATACATGGACTCCTATCTAGCTCGAGGGACCTATGCAAGGGCCGTGAGCTTGTTGAAATGCGCACTAGAAGATCCGATCGAGTCCAAGAGCGACGACACCCTTGCTGCGGTGTTCCTGCTCGACTTCTACGACTCCCTGAACAAGCGCTTCGTTGGATTCATTGACAACGGCACACACCAGCAAGGAGCAGTCGCGCTACTACGGCATCGAGGCGAAGAGAACTTCAAAAGCCCCACCTCACAGCGACTGTTCACAGCATTGAGAAGTCGGCACATCAGCTTCTCCATGCAAACGGGACAGAGAGTCATGTTGAACGAGGACTTGCTCACCGAAGACACTGCGATCCTTCCGTCGGCAAAGTTAGACCTCATCAATGCCGAGCTTGCAGACTTACACGTCGCTGCCGCCGAAGGGCCCGAAACTATAGGTACGAGCGCGGTTGAGTACTACCAGTCTATCATCAAGCGGGCCCTGGTGATTGCTCAGAAACTCGAAGCCTGGAGAAATTCCTTGCCCAAGTCATGGCAATCCGTCCCCATTCCGGCCTCGGAACTCCATCCTTCGATCCGAGCCGCCGGCGTCTACGGCGACACTGTCGACGTTTATTCCTCGCTGACAGTCTCTCACGTCAACAACGCTTCCCGGAGCTCGCACGTTGGCGCATTCCGTCTCATCGCACTATGCCAGCGAGAACTCAAAGCTCTCGGCGTCGAGACGGACCATCGGCTCCATTCGAATATCATTTCCCGTACGCAAGAGATCGTCGACCGTTTCTGTGCTTCCGTGCCGTACCATTTGGGGAATCGGACCACGCTTACATTCCCTCACGAGCACAGCGAATACCCGCATGTCCCTGATGAGCTGCGGAAACTGGCAAACTACGTCGATCCGTTCGGCAACCCCGTCGAAATGACACAGGAAGACCATATCCGCGCCGCAGCCGCTATAGGAGGCTGGTTCGTCATGACACCACTAAGCAACTTTCTCAGGGCGCCAGCGCTGCAATGGCCGAATTCTCAACCCGGTCCGCTTGTGAGCCACTTGCGACCAGGCCAGATGGATTGGATACGTGGTCAGATGAAACGGCTCCAGGCGATCTATGGCCTACCGACGGCTTCGACGAGCAACTGGCAGTTTCCCATAAGGAATCTACGTCTGGGCGGAGACAAGACCAGTGGCCCCTTCAAGGTACTGAATCGGCAGCTTTGGCAGGTGTGAGGAGTGGCATTGTCCAACACAAGATGACGCACATGTTACTCACCGCGTTCAAGTCCATCCACTTGGTTGTTGTCTCAGCGATGCAGCTACCGCGGAACCGACGTTCACCCAAGGCCATGACATAAGGCAGTGCTGGCGGTCTATCCGACAACACTCGGAGCACACGGCCACTGTCTGTTATGCAGACGGGGAATTCGCAATTGTCCCTGACTTGGCGGTACAGATTGCTCGAGCGCACGGGAAGTTCTTATCCGAGCACGAGCCTGCAAGCTGTCCTCGGCCAATGGGTCACAAGTAAGCAGGAAGCTCTTCATGCCCCGGGTATATGCTCGGCACTAGGAGACAATGTCCAAGTGACCCTACGAAAGTTGGGCCAGCGTTTGGGATCGCAATGAGCACGTGTTGCACACTGTGAGTTTAATCGCTCAAGTGGTTCTAGTTGGTTTCCCACCGAGGGTGTTGCATTTCCAGGAGGCTAGATGTTGGGTAGTGCAGAACACCCTCGGATTTGCGCCCGGACATAGCCACCCACTCTGGATGTGGATTGCGCAAGCACAAACCTGGTCTAAGGCAATATCTATGTTTTGGTGGTGGGCGATTAAGTTTTGGGGTTCCTTTCATCCTTGGATATGTGCCATGTAGAGTTCAAATTAAGATTCTGACGTGCATATGCTGAGCGATCAAGTTGAGGAGGACTTGCCTTTTCGGGTCATATGGAAGTCCTTCTGGGCAATGCTTGTAGGGATAGAAGGCATTCCGAAAGTTTGTTGGTGTAAGCGAAGGTCAAAACAAGAGAGACTTCTGGATCGCGGAAAGATATGGCGATGTCGATAGAAGATACTCTGAAGCTCTGGGTGAACCCGGGCGGTTGGAGGAAGTTTGTATGGTCGGAAAATGGTCCTAGGTTACCTAGGGTTGCAAGATATTGCGGGGTGTGCGCGTAAGAGAGCTACAAAAGATCAATAGGTTACTCTCTCAGCTGGGTGTTGTAGGTCTAATCTCTGCGCCTGAGAGTACTGTAACTTGGTTGTTAGCACGCTGGTGTTTGGGGGCTGACTATTGTCTCATTATCGACAACCGTAACCTGCGGCAATGTAAGTTAGTGTTTGTCTAATATACTGTACCTTACGATCGACTTGCTGGAAGCCTAGAAAGGCATTCTCCGATTCTGCAAGACATCCCCATCAGCTCAAGGCCTTACCTTGCGTGAGTTCATCGTATAACAGCGACATCCATCGTTCAAGGCAGAAGAACCACGTGGAGATGCGCAAAGGACGGAGTACCACCTCTGACGCTGTGTGGCGTCTGTCAAAAGTCGCTTCTGGCTCATCAAAATCCTCATTACTACCGAAAGAGGCAGCGTGTGCTCCTGAAGAAGCAAAATCGATGGAGATAGCCTTTTGACTAGTGCAGCTCGGTTCCAAACCCAGCGCCCGCACACAGGCATCGTGGCGGTGTGATCCCGAAAGGCTGAAACAGAAGAGCATGCTCGTTTAGAGGGATGATCACTGATGCAAAAGCCAGAGGCGTATTGGCTTGTAAAAATGAATGCAGGCACGAGTTCTCGGATACAGGGAGGCTATTCACCACTGCTATTGATGGCGCTTGCCTATGAGCATAGCCGAACTCGAATTCGCCGATGAAGCTGATACGTGGATGCATTACTCGCATGAGTGGTCATGAACACCATTGTGAGAGGAGATGATCCAGACAAACCGTACCTCAACGTTTGGGCGATTAGTATCCGGCGGATACAACTGACAGAGACTGACCCTTCGATAAAAATGGCAGCCGCCTTGATGTTATGGGTGATGCTAGCTGGGAATCGACTTCAGAAATCAACTGCATCATGCTGTATTCTACACCCAAGGAAGCACTTACGATACTCAGGCGCACCAGGCTCTGCTGTCCTTTCCTTCTCGGGGTGTTTAAGCAGGTACGCGGCCCTAACTAGAACCTGCTAAAACTCGCTTGTCTAAGCTTCCTTACCGAGGCCGATGGAAGGTTTGCCGGGGCCGTCGTCATGAGCTTGGCGACTTTCCCCAGACGCACGCCTGCATCGTACATTGTACACCCCCTTGGACTGCATCACCATTTGCAGGTCTTCGTGGTCGACCTAGATCATCACCGCCATTCAGGCCCATCTAAGATGACCCTGCAATAACAATAACAGGCGCACGATGGCGCCGCCTACTCCGTCACCCCCTACAAGTCCTATCACCACTGCAACACCGACACCTTCTCCCGCTCCCTCACCTATTCCGCCTCCCGTCCCAGTCGAGACTCATCCGAACCGGGCAAAGCCTCAATTACATCGCCTCACTTCAGACCCGAGTCGCCTCGCACCAGAGGATGCATACAGGACATTCTCGCCACCGCGACTGCGACCTGTCCCTGAGATCAATGGCTCTGCAGCTGCATCCGCTGCGGCCGCTGCTCTTAGACCGGCAGTCGCGTCTTTACGAGCACCGCCTGCTATACCTCCTGTTGCAGCACGGCTTGCTGAAGAACGAAGGCGCGCAGCCAGCAGGAGGCGCAAGCAACCGCATGTTTGGAAGAAGTTGCTGTGGATCAAACAACATGGATTCCCAGACAATTATACAGACACCGAGACCTTCTTGGATCATTTGCAGAGAAATCCGAGGCTCAGACCTTACGATTTCTGGCCATTGGTAGCAGACTCGGCAGTCATTGTGCAGCATGTGTGCTCGGTTGCCATCTTCGTCTGCGCATACGCGGGCATCTACCAAGATCGTCTGTCTCCGGTGTCGGTAGTGACATGCGGCACGATCGCTACAGTGGGTGGATGGATTGTATGGGATCACTGGATGGGTCAGGAAGAGGCAGAAGAGATGGCCGCTGTCAAGAAAGCAAACAGACTATCTGTGGATGTTGACGACGGGTCGAGCACAAGTTCTACTGGCTCAGCAAAACTGATAATGAATGGCAATGGTCATGCGAACGGACATGCAAACGGCGGCGTGGGCGGCCGTGGCCTCAGTCTGAAATTGTCGACCAGCAATCTGGCTGTCAAGGAGAACGAGTCGAAGTTTGCCGGCAAGCATGGCCAATCTCTATCCAAATCCTCTTTCCAATCGATATCACCCATTGATGCTCTGGGCGACTCACAAATGGAACCCTTTCCGGATCTTCGTCCGACCACGTCTCATTCACAAGCTCCTCAATCACCTAGCATTATCTACTCTCCAACCACGTTGCCAGCGTCAATCTCTCCACGCAATCAAGCACGTCTCAAGACTCTCAAATCCGCCGGTCTGATCTATTTTGCGCTTCTCGGGTTGTCGCCGATACTCAAGTCCTTGACCCGATCAACTTCATCCGACTCAATCTGGGCTTTGGCTACCTGGCTCCTAATCATCAATATCTTCTTCTTCGACTACAGCAGTCTTTATGTTCCCGCCAAATCTCAGCCATCGGCTTCTTCATCAGAAAAGTCCAAAACTACTCCGGCTGATACGACACGCCCACACACACACGCCTCATTCCGTGCTCCTGCATTTCCATCTTCGTTGTCGACAAACGCAGCGCTGATGGCAAGTACAGTGTTGGCATCACGGCTGCGGACCACAACAGCCGTGTTTAGTCTGACTCTTTTCTCCATCCAGGTATTGGGGCTGTTCCCGGTGTTTCGACGGCATCTTCGCCACAAGTCGTTCAATCTACATCTACTTCTTACCTTTGCTCTTGTCACCATGTCGACCTGTGGGTTGAGCTTGATATTGTCCAAGTCATACACACATACATACGGTGACTGTGGATTCTGTCTGGGCTGGGTATGGCATGTCATAAAACGGTGCACCATTGGATTTGCGATAGGAGGGTTCAGTACAGCATTTGTCATGGGAGGTTGTTCCTGGTGGTTGATTGGGTTGCAGCGGTACAAAAATGTGGTTATCGGTCCTTGGGATCCGGCCAAACCTGTTCTGGCCGGTGGTGTCTATGGACGAAGTAGAACAGGTACAGATTAATGTTTATGTCATTCTGCTGACTGCTTGCTATGGCCTTCTTGTCCGTGGCGTTCTTTGACTATTTGCGGGACACTCCGGCGTCATCATGTCCTCCAAAGAGTGCTCGTCCGGCATCGGCGAAGGGACTCGGAAATCGACGGCGTTGAATCTGCGTCTCCTCCATGAACTCCATGAACTCCAATCGATGATGAATCGTCGACCCCAATTTCGAGAAGCCAGTGCCACGGCGGGGTTTCTTCAGACCGAGGACAGCTGTGGCACGGTAGAGTCCTACTGTCTTCAGTCTTGCAGTCACCCTACAGTACTCGGAAACCCTGGGTGCCTGGGTGCCTGGGTGCCAGAGGGGAAAGGGTCTGCGATGCGGGGTCAACTTCTCCTCCTCCCTCCTCGGCTCGGACAAAATGATGTGCAGCTACACTTACAATCTTTCTGACTGACTGTCTAGCTTCCCCTTGCTTTACTTCGTTATTCTATCCTGTGATAGGAACCTCGACCATTTGATTCTCATCCAACCAGGCCAGAAAACAGCCTCACCTCCAATCCCCGTCACAATGGCCCCATCACTCCCCTTCGAATTAAACGACCCGGATCTCCTTCACCAGGAATCCTACGTCGATGGCAAATGGGTGGGCGCCAAATCCGGCAAACGGTTCGACATCGTCGACCCGGGCTCCGACAAGACGTGGGCGTCGTGTCCGGACAATGCGGTCGAGGACGCCGACGCGGCGATCCAATCGTCTTACAAGGCGTTCAAGGAGTACAGCATCCTCAACCCACGCAAGCGCGCGCAGTTGCTCATGAAATGGCACGAACTCATCACCGCCGCTAAAGACGACCTGGCCAAGATCCTCACGTACGAGACGGGCAAGCCGCTCGCCGAAGCGTACGGCGAACTCGACTACTCGCTGGGCTTCACGTGGTGGTTCGCGGGCGAGGCCGAGCGGATCCAAGGGTCGGTCAGCGTTCCATCCGCGCCAAACCGACGAGTGTTTGTGATCAAGCAGCCGATCGGGGTCGCCGTGGCGCTCGTGCCCTGGAATTTCCCCATTGCCATGATCCTGCGCAAGGCCGGCGCCGCGTTCGCTGCGGGTTGCACCATGGTCGTGAAGCCGAGTCCCGAGACGCCCCTGACGTGCCTGTCGTTGGCCAACCTGGCCACGCGCGCGGGCTTTGCGCCGGGCGTGTTCAACGTGGTCACGACGAGTCTGGCCAACACGCCGAGCCTGAGCGAGGCCCTAATCACGCACCCGCTCGTCAAAAAGGTCACGTTCACAGGCAGCACCCGCGTCGGCAAGATCGTCGCGGGCCTGTGTGCGAAGAACCTGAAGAAATGCACGTTGGAGTTGGGCGGGAATTGCCCGTTTATCGTGTTCGACGACGCCGATCTCGACCAGGCGCTCGCCCAGTTCATGGCGCTCAAGTGGCGGCACGCGGGCCAGGCGTGCATCAGCGCGAACAGGCTGTACGTCCAGGCCGGCGTGTACGAGAAGTTCAGCCAGATGCTCGTGGCCAAGACCAAGGAACTCAAGGTCGGGCATGGCGCCGAAAAGGGCACGACCATGGGCCCCGTCACGACGCCGCGAGGCCTGGCCAAGGCCGAAGAGCAGGCCGCGGACGCCGTCAAGCACGGCGCCAAGATGCTCCTGGGCACGGGCAGAGCGTACAAGGGCGCGACGGACAAAGAGGGCGCCGGCGAGGGCAAGGGCGTCGGCGGGTATTTCATGGACCCGACCATCTTGGCCGACATGAACGAGCAGATGTTGTTGAGTCGCGAGGAGACCTTCGCCCCCGTCGCGGGCATCTTCAAGTTCGAAAAGGAAGAGGAGGCCGTGAGGTGGGCCAACGATACGAGTATGGGCCTCGCCAGTTATGCCTTTACCAAGAATGTCGATCGTGTGTGGAGGATGTTGGAGAATCTAGAGGCCGGTATGATCGGTTTGGTAAGTTCAAGTTCTTCAAAGAGCTTTTTCCCTTGCTTCATTTTTCGAATCTTCGTGTCTCCCAGCACGGTGCTACGACAGTACAGAAGAAGAAGGAGAACAATCATGCTAATCATTATGTTTTCTTGCCTTTTTAGAACACTGGAAACGCGTCGGCTGCCGAGTCGCCGTTCGGTGGAATCAAGGAGAGCGGGTATGGTAAGGAGTCCGGCAAGGATGTTGCGGTCAATGAGTACTTGATCTCCAAGACGGGCACGTTCACAATCGCTGGACAGTACTAAGTAGGGTGGAGGAGGGGTGAACACGAACAGACAATGCGCGGCTACTAAGCATGAAACGCTGCAGGAGAGATGTTCTGGAAATGCGGAATATGGGAAATATGAAAATATACTGCGACACCTCGGAACATACGGTGCTTGTACAATTGACAGAGCGCGGTATGTACAAAGCAAATGTAGCCAATGGTGTCCAATTCGAAGGCTGTAGGAGGGTCAGAACAGAGACCTTTGTAGCTGCGTTCACCGTCATCGAGCCCGTCTTCCTCTCTTTCAAATACCCAGGAAAACTATTCATGTACCGAACAATACTAGGTGTTATTTTAGAAACAGCAAGCTAGCTATTGATACTGCCCACATACCAGAAAATGATATGGTGGAGACATGTAGTCGGGATATCAGCCTCAGCCTCATGACTTTTGCAACGTATGGAATAGACTCGTTGATCTCCCCAATGTGAACATGAGCTCACAATGGATAGCACAAGTATGAAGGAGTCGTCCCTTGATGTGTGCTTCACCATTGCTCACTCAATTCGTCTTTACGGCAGACTCCAGCCAACCAGTGGCTTGAAGTTTCTGATACTCAGGTTCGATGCAGTCACCTCCTCAAGGAGTAAAGCAAATAATCTTTGTGAGACGAGCATGTCCACTCCGTTGTATAGCCATATTTCAATCCAAAGTAATCCGTAGCTCTGTTATCTGCCGCTTCAGATGATAGTACCCAGTCGAGACAGTCGCACGTCACAATCAGGAGGTGCCAAGTATTGGATGGAGCGTAGTGTTTGGCCCACACTCACCGTGGACACAAGAGCGATAAACTTGTGCGTCAATGTTGTGAGCTATACTTCGTACATTGCCGATACACCAGCTAGCAAAAGTAGGTTCGCCCACGGAATGATTTTGTGAGTGGACATAGGCTGCCGATACGATCCAGTGGCAGAAGAGATCGGTACCCTATGAGGGGGCGCAGCTCTGTCGTCGAAGTAGAATGAGGATCTCACAATGGAACGCCTCGTTCACTGGTCGTTCTCTAATAGCGCGAGTAGACTCGTCGGTGCTGATGGCAGCTCGCTTGTTGTATCCGAAGCCACGCTCCGAACATCCTCAGGAACCGGCAGCGCTTCGTCTGAGTGCATATTATGGTTGATCGAGGGTGGTTTGACGTCTGCGGCCCATCCAGATAGATTGACTTGACTGGCAAGGTATGTCTGTGGTTGAGGTGGAAGAGCCACCGCCGAGACGGTTAGAAAGAGCAGCACAAGTGGTGTACACATCGATGATGGCATATTTGCAAACACCACTGGAAACGAATTGATTTGCCCTTCAAATGATTCGGATTATTGAAGGACAAGGAAATAGAGCATGAAAGAGTCGAGATTGACGGGGTGCTGGATGGACGTTCTTTATAGTTGGGCAACGAATCCTCGTCTAAATATCCGTCACAGACGCCCGGGGTGGTTTGCACCAATCAAGAGCGGCCAGTATGAACGTGCACAGGGGAAGTTTCCGTTCCATCATCAGCAAGATCCGGAAGTTGTAACACGGATTGAGACCATATCTTGGCACTGCAAGAGATTTCGGTCAAGTGTTGAATAGAATCTTCACTCCGGCCTGGACAGTCGGCACGAGCGAGGTCGACCAATATCAAGCGGCCACCGCGTTCCTTGGTGCTCAATACGAGATACTGCAACCCCCAAGATCCAGGCGTCATACCCCGGCATTCCTCATAGTCATGGTTTGAGGCCCAAGAAGTCTGTGGGTATCGTTCACTTTTATTTGTGGTTGCTCTGGTCGTGGAAGACAATAAACTTGGCGACAACGTCCATTTCGCACACGTATGGAGAGCCGTCAACGGATGTCATGCATATCATTGCGGGTCAACATCCAACCCTCTGAGTCAGGGAGATATCTGGGTGGGGCGCTGAATCGTTTGATCTCACTGGTAATTCTTCGCTGTCCAACCCATATCTGTCGATGCTGGTAATTCCTCTCTCGATGTTTCGTGGTCAAGATGGTTTTCTCGCCTCGACGTTTCACCACCCAACACATGGTATCAATCATCACGAAAGACGGAATAGCGGCAATCGAAAGTGTTTGCAATGACGGACACTCCTGTCGCAGGTGTTCGAATACTCTGATGGCCTGATCATCAGAGACGGGAACACAGTGTGGTACACTCCGACTGAAACGGGGGGAGTCCTTGGGGACAAAGGGAGGAAACAGACGGAGGTGTCGTAATCGTCTGAACTTGGAAATGGCATTCAAGAAGGAATATTGCTCCACATCCACGTCCACTCCAGGTATTGCAGTCGGATGCCAGAGATTCTCAATGTATCCTATGTCCAACTCAAGCCGCTCCAAGTCGGGGCAGATCTTGGTCGCGGACGAGATATCACCAGGAGTTCTCTGGCTCTCGGGACTGTAAACCGACCACAGAGTGTCTTCACGGTGCAGACGCAAACTCCGGAGCTTAGGCCCAAGCAACGCCCCGATGGGAATATGATTGCATATTCCATCAATCTCAAGTTCCCGAAGCTCCCGCATTTGCGTGTAATCAATCTCGAAAGGAGGCACGATCGGTGTATCTGCAAATAGGCCAGTTGTCGGAACATCGTATTTGCAAGCAGGGTGATAGAGCCTCTGATGGTCAGCACGCAGCCGCAGTGCCTCCAAATTGATGAGCCTCGGCGCAACATCAAATATGAATTGATTCATCGGCATTGCGTACTCCCAGAGGATCGAAAGCCTTCGAAGATTCGTCCACGGCACTATCTCCAGGTCAAGGTCTCGTATCGAATAAGTGGTTGTTCCGCAAGCACGCCTGATCAAAAGCCGCAACTCTGTCCAGGAGGGTGTTTCGGCGATGCAAGGACCTCTTGCAACACTAGAGCCCTGAGGCACCCGATTATCCTTGAGAAGCCAAGCCATGTGCAAATCCACTGCAGCTGCTTTTGATATTGCGTCGTATGTCGCTTGGCCAATCGAAGCGTGTTGTGATGGGGACAACCCAAAAGCACCCAATGCAAGTCGGTGTTTACTTCCGAATGTCGCCAATTCTGTGGTTGCTTCGATCAACGTGGGCCAATGCGATGAAGTATAGATGTGGTCCAAGATTATCTCGTAGATAGCATTTGCTGGTAACAGCTTGAGAATCTCGAGTGCAACTGCAGCCGAACAGTCTAATCTGATGCGACGGAGGCGAGGCATTAAAGGCAGGCCCTTTTTGATAACTTGGAGATCGGCTGACCTATGCTCCTGGGCGAGGCGCCGTGCACTGGCATCGTCCAAGGAGGGGACGAATCCGCGAAGCTCTGCTGGGCGTACAACATGTAGCTCTTTGGCGTGGCGAAGAAGATGAGGATGATTTAGAAAACGACCGAGTGTCCCATGCTCTTGCTGATCCAGCCTGTCCCTTACTACGTGACTGATGTTGCTGAACAAGAAGGGTAGTGCTGATAGACGACAAAGATGGGACACGAGCGAAAAGGCCATGAGCCCATCAGCAAGGCCAAAACCAGCATCATACAGCTGATCAGCAATAAGATCGAGGATTTCTGATGGCAATTCCTGAAAGCTTGTCGCGTGCTCTGTTGCCAAAGAAGGCACCCGCATCGATTTGAGAGCCAACATTGCTCCAATTCCCGGTCATGGCTGATAAGAGCTTAAACCGTCGAGTGGCTTTAGATCAGTCATGACAGCCTGGAGTAAGGTCGAAGGTATTTAAGGTGGAATGCAAGATAGAAATGTTCATCTACAGGTCAGTGGCGTCCGGCGATCGGAGGGCGGGGGCTGCCGGATCATCATTCCTCCGGATACTGACATGGCAACATCTGACCCGGACAATATAACGTCGTCAGTCTCGTGCCGGTCCTGCTGTCTTCAATGGCAGTTTGGAAGAGACAAGGGATACCCAGAGTGGTACGTGGTCGGAATGCCCTCGATCCAGGGCGTTGTCGCATATATCAGTGGCAGCAACAGCGTCGACCTGGTCTACCAAAGATCGACTGACAATGATCAGGTCAACTCGGTCGCAGCTTTCTCCCCAATGCCTGCCACGAGGATAATAAGTGTATTTCCGGGTATCTCCATGGAAGTGTCTGAATACATCGATACCTCGCATACCATTCCCGTCGGTAAAGAACTTGGCGTTGAAATCTGCACGGTTCTTGACGTGCTGTACAGGTGAAGTGCGCAGGTTCGGATAGCCGTCGATTCTTGCTCGGGCGATGTTCATGTCGCCTATTAGCACCACATGGTTTCCTTCGTTTTCGAGTCGGAGTGTCTCGTCCAGCATCCGTTCATGAAAGCGCAATTTGTGATCATGTCTTGTGCCAATGACTTGGCCCGTATCTGGATCTCGATAAGGGTTGGACGTTCCGTTCACCCAGTATCCATTGATGATCACCAAACCAATCTTTAATTCGTGTATCAAGACTCGGCCTTCCAAATCCCAATCGGGACGTCGGGTCACCCGAAGATTTGAGGTGAAATCCTCACGAATCAATGTGGCGGCCCCATGCACTTTCCCACCGAAACCCGTAGCGTTGTGTTTGTCTCGTGGGAGAGAAAATTGAACAGCGTAAGTGGGCTCATCGGGCTTGACACCTTCGTTAGCTGCCGCCTGAAGTCGTCTTTGGGTGGCAGTGTCTTTCAGATTGATCTTGACTTCTTGAAGACAAAGAAAATGAGGCCATTGATGTCGTTTCAGGAAGGCTCTCAGTGGAGCAAGCGAGACAGACCCGAAGGACAATTGCTTCTGGAGTAGTGGCCCGACACCATTTACATTCCAACTGAAGATTCGAAACTGGTCTGTAGGATCATCGCGCGTGCTGACCACGTGTTCTGGTAAACGTGGGATCTTTCTCTTCAGAGCAGGAGGACTGATTGATCGGCCGGTGCTGCTAAGGGTTCTTTTAAGTGGTGAAGACATGAGGAAAGTCGGTCAGCAAGCATGCGGTCATGATGTTGATGAAATCGGAATCTTGCAATCATTGATCATGTAAATGCCGGTTGTTTTGATGCTAAGTGGACAGGCAGTGACAGACTTAGGTAAAGGTTGTTCCGTGGTCAATGCAGCCACGAACGTCATGGGCGAAGATGCGTTGCGAAGTTCGGACGCATTCAAAAATTGCTTTGCGCACCAGCCCCCGGACCGAGCCGCGAGCTGGGGGCATCACGGGGGTTAACTAAACCTAGTGACCTCAAAGGCCCAATGGGGTCAGGCCTAGAGAAGCCACCAGAGCCCACCTCGCCCACATATGCAGGGCACACTAGGCTCACTATTAGGCGTTGATGGCGTCCTTTTACTGTGGTAGAGCCCCAAGTTCGAGTTTCAGGTGCCTCACCTCCGCCAAAGCTTGTGGTAAGAACTGGTGGCTCCCTGATACTCCATTTACCCTACCCCCAAAAGGCTTTGGCGGCGACCAGGGATCTCCCTTTAGCTACCTTGGAGTCTTCTCCGACTCGTCCAAATAGTGAGCTCGATGGAGCCTGTCACAGCCAGAATCAGGAGGCTACAGCAGGCGTCCTCCGCGATGTCAGATTATTGATTGACTCCTGTCCTCGCCTGCGTGTCGATCAGCATTCGAATCCACCACAACGACTTGACTGATGGACAGCCACAGCTTCACAACTCTCAACTCCTCCTTCTCTCAACCTGTCTTTCGTTTCAATCCCAATCTGACCAGCATCCGCTACCAGTGTCCAAAACCATCAAATCGACGGCGCAGCGGCGGAGTTCAGCACTCGTCCTTATCCTCGCTATCATTCTCTCCTACCATTTTGAGCATTGTCGTGGAGTCTCTCCTACCTGACCAGGTAAGCTCCGTCCAAGCCTGCTGTGATAACAGACTCACAGCCATGTGCGCAGCATCTCACGTTCAGAATCCTCCTCAACCTGTTTCCCCGGTCCTGCGCTGGCCGTTATGGCTCCCATGCCAGAGCTCTACCCTACCCTACATCGAGTCCGTGAGCTCGAGACCGCCGGGATTCAAGACCTCCAGCAGATTATCCAGACCTTTCCCATTATTGACAACCATGCGCATAATATGTTGACAGAGGAGAATTCCTTTGGAAGCCCAGATTACCCTTTTGAGTGTATCACTTCCGAGGCGCAGGGTCACGCCTTGACGGATCATGTTCATACCAGTCTGGCTCACATGCGCGGGATCAAAGACCTGGCCGCGTTCTACCAGTGTCCAGAGACACTACAAGATGTCAAGGCTTGCAGATACGAATGGGTGCGGAGAGACTACGCGGGTCTGATCAAGAGGTGCTTCGAGGGGACACACGCCATCATGATGGATGACGGCTTGTCGCCTGAGATCATCCACCCGTTCACATGGCACCGACAATTTGTCCCCACGGTCTCCAGGATCGTACGGATCGAAGCTGTCGCGTCCGAGTTACTGGAAAGCCTGGCTCATGCTGCCGGGTTTATGAGAGTCGGCCTTGATGCAGATTGGGACATTAGCCAGACAGAGAGCTTCCTTGTCCGCTTCAATACGGTCTTCCGCAACCACATCCGAACTTTGGCCAATGACCCAAACGTTCGTGGTTTCAAATCTGTCATTTGCTACCGAACGGGTCTTGATATTGGTCTAGAAAGCAGGAAAAACTTCCGTCCGCACCAGTCATTGACCGACTCGGTCCTCCTCCAATCCTTCCACCACTTTCTGCAAAGAGCCGTTCGTGACTCCAAATATCGCATCGCGCAGAAAGAAGTGAACGATTTCCTGGTTGTCGCAGTGTGCGACGTACTCGAGAAGCTTGTGGACACGGATGGTGAAAACCTGCCGTTCCAGTTTCACACCGGACTTGGCGACACAGATATCAATCTTGTCAAAGCCAATCCAGCGTACATGCAACCACTGATCGAAGCCTTTCCTCAGGTTGACTTCGTCATACTGCATTCTTCTTATCCTTACACAAGAGAGGCCGGCTACTTGGCTGCCAATTTCTCAAATGCCTGGCTCGACATTGGGGAAGTCTTTCCTATGCTTTCAAGAGATGGCGAGGAATCTGTACTCCGGCAGGCTCTTGAATTGACCCCTAGCTCCAAGATCTTGTGGAGCACTGACGGGCACTTCTACCCTGAGACATATTGGCTGGCGAATAAACACTTCAGAGAAGCCTTGGAAAAGCTGCTCACATCCTATGTTGCCGCAGGCGACATCAGCGTGCCTCAAGCCATTGATATTGCAGTCGACATTATGTTCTGGAACTCTAATTCCCTGTACAAGCTCGATGAGGAGCGAAAATTCCCTGAACTCCTGCGAGCATGTGGAAGAGAATCCGTCGATAGCATGCGAACCTTGGTCAATGGCGGTTCCAAACCTCCATCGTTCCGATCAAATGCGAGCACTGCCGTTGCCACACCTGGTATTCCATCTGCACGACCTGGGCCTTCTGCATCTGCAGCAACGTTGACGGCAACAAACCAAAATCTTGCTGTCCGCTCCACGAGCATAAGTACTCCCTCCGGACAGAACAATACAGCAGTCCTTGCACAGAACTTGACCCTTTTTGACGCTTTTTTGCAGACCAACCCTGGCGTCAAGTACATATGGACTCAGTATTTAGACTATACCGGTACACTGCGTAACCGAATGGTCACCATTCAGCAATTCCGTAAGCAACTCGCAACAGGCAAGTACATGGGCTGCACCACCGCGGTCTCCAGACTCATGCAAGACGATACCGGCGCCACGGGTGTTTCAGCGACCGGCCAGTTCATTCTCGCGCCAGACCTCTCTACCCTCTCGCTCAACAAGGGCATCGCATCACCATCGGCCACCGTCCAAACATGGTGGATGATCGAAAGCGAACACTCGCACAACCTCGACCATTGGGATCGCTGCCCGCGCTGGCTCCTGCAGTCCCAATGCGACGCGCTCAAAACCGAATTCAACATCACCGTCCTCATGGGCTTTGAGCTCGAAGTCATCTTCATGCGCCCAATCAACAACGAGGGAAAATCCGACTTCACTGACTTCGCACCCCTGCACATGGTCCACTCCTGGGCCAACATGACATTCCAGCAGCTCGACATGCTGCCCATGATCGAAGAGATAGTGGAACTTCTCGCGGAACTAGACATCCAAGTCCCGCAGTTCCATTCCGAAGCTGCCCCGGGTCAGTGGGAGTTCCCCCTGCCCGCTTTCGAGCCCCTCAAGGCTGTCGACGTGCTGTTCAAGGCGAAAGATGTCATCCGCAACGTCGCCAAGAAGCACGGTCTCAAAGCGACATGCTACCCGCGCCCGTTCGCATCCAGGTGCGGCTCCGCGAACCACGCACACTTTAGTATCAACGGTCCCGGAGACACGGTGGACAAGTACGAAGCTCCGTTCCTCGCCGGGGTGCTGGACCATCTGCCAGCGATCCTGGCGTTCACGCTGCCGATCGAAGAGTCGTACCAGCGCGTGGCGGCCGGAATATGGGCTGGAGGCGAGTACGTGTGCTGGGGAACGCAAAATAAAGAGGTCCCCCTGCGCAAGTGCGACCCGGGCCATTATGAACTCAAGACGATCGATGGGATCGGCAATTCCTACTTGTCGATGGCGGCGCTCCTGGCTGCAGGATTGCACGGGCTCAGACAGGATCTGAAGCTCGAGTACAAGGATTGCGCGGGCGATCCCACCGGGATAGGCGAGCAGGAAAGGGAGAAATTGGGCATCAGCGTCAAATTGCCGGATAGTCTGGAGAAGAGCCTGAAGGCCCTCGATCGGGATAAGGTCCTGAGAAGGGGCCTTGGGTATGCGGCTGTGGACGACTATGTGGCCGTGACGGAGAGTTTGATGCAGAAGTTGAGAGGGTTCGGGGATGAAAAAAGACGTCTGTGGTTGATGGCGAGATACTGAGATTAGTCAGGCTGGAATGGGGAACAGGACTGAAGGGAAAGGTGATCTTATCTTAAGAGGGCCTGTTGGGCTGGCTGGCTGGCTGGCAAGGAAGGGGGGTTGATTAGCAAGCGTGTACTATACAGCAAGCGAGTTGTTTGAGTTTGTGTGCAGGGGCGTGGGTCAGCGTGATTGAACTCTTTTCAGTCGGTCATTGGAGCTGGTTCTAATGTTTCTGCGCAGGCTTGCCTGTGAGCGAGGAATGCTAGGAATACTAGGAATACTAGGAATACATTTTTTTTTCCATTGACCGCACTTTGCTCTGTCGCATTCATTCACACTCGTCTTCAGCCTTTGCACTCGAAGGACTCATATCAGTCTTGTAGACGGATGCTCGCAACATCAGGCCCATGCGCCCGGAATTGTGGTCTCAGCCTTGCAACTCTGACAGATTCGGTCCGGCTTACCGCTGGACCAGGTGAGAGCAACTCTGGACTCTCTCCGGGCCGAAAGATCCGGTATTTCGGCACCGCATCTCTCGCAGGTTTTCTCATTGATGACTGTCTGCTTGCCATCCGTCTTGATCTTGATGCTACTGCTTCTTCGGCTGCCATTCACGCTGCCGCTGCCACTGCCTGGCAGAGCCGACTTGGCTTTCGTGGCGCCGTTGGAGAAGAAGCTGGCTAGATCTTTGACCATGGACCTTTTCGCCGAAGCTATATCCTGCAAAGGTACGGATACCGGTTCATGAAACGTTGATGACTTGGAGGAGTCGCCAATTGTCCCAATCATGGAGTTTTCTGCCGATGGTTTGCGCAGGGAGTACCGCCGTTTGGCTACCGGATTGTTACGCTTTATGAGACTTCCAGGCAATGAGCGGATGAGTTTCGGCTCGCCAATCTCCTGGAGCGCAGCATCTTGCGAGGCTGACAAGCCTTCGCTATTGGCGCAGAGGGTACCGCTTGCCGGGCGAATCTGGACCTCCAGTCGGTCTTGCTCCGCAATGAGTTGCTTGTTTGTGTCTGGGACCGACACGACTTGGGAAGTTCTACGCTGAAGGGCGTCTGGAGATTTGCGACCATCTTCAGAAGACAGTACTGGAGACGGCTCTTTTAGACTCATACCAGCGCTGTCTCTTGTCCCAGGGTATTGAGGAGGTGTTGAAAAGAGCGTCGATCCTGTGGTCCTTGTCGGCAATGTCGAACGCCGTCGTGGGCGAATGCTGGTAGGACGATTGCTAGACAGCTGCCTCGGACGCAGCGAGGCCATCCAGGGAGGCATTAATCTGGGGCCAGCCTTCGCATTGCTGATTCCGTTGGGTTCAAGATTCAGCGGATCGCTCAGTGATATGACCGAGCATGCACCGTCCACTATGTTTGCGGGCGGTTTGATGCTGTCCGCTGCTGATTGTGATATTCTAATGTGTTGTTCCAATTTGTGAACAGACTCGGGTTGATCAATGCACCGAGAGCACACCGGAGGATCTTCAACAACCATGCCTCGCTTGTGAGGGTTGCCGTCGCCATCGAGATACGGAGGAGGTGGCAAAGGGGACTGGTGTGGTTTAGTTCTTTGCGCTCATCCATCCACCATGACGAATCTCACCGCACATAGCAGGCATGAAAAGCAACTCCAATGCCACTAACACCACCCAAAGCTGACAGCGTCACATTTCCTAGAGACAATCTCTCCGCAGCGCCAGCAAATGCTAATACTATGGATCCATCGCCAACAATCAGTGCAAACAATACGACTTTCCAAGCCAAAGGTATGAGGGGGAGGTTCATGCTCGATCCAACAAACTGTGCAGAGGAAGGTATATGGCGGGTTCTGTTCTGGGTTAGGCTTTCCAGGTGTCTTTCTGGCAGGTAGTGAGGATGATAATGCTTCAGAAATGGGACGGATAGGAGGTCCTGGTAGTGAAGGATTGGATCTGGAGGCAGCTAAGAAATGCTGTGGGTACGCCATAAAGAACAGTGATGATGTGCATGAAGCGAGCGTCGGAGTTGGTAATTTGAGATGTCGTAGAACCTGGTATGTGTGTTCAAAGAAATATATGATGCCTTCCCTCGTGACTTCCTCCTCAAGACCATCTCCCACAATTCTTACCTCTTGTCCAGGCCAACATGCACTATGCATTCGATCAGAGGCTTGCTTCACATGATAGTCCAGTGTCGAGGAGAGAGAGGGGGGAGGAAGAGTTAGAAGCCCCAGTAGCTCTTCACCAAATAGGCAGCATAAGAACTCATGCCAGCAACAAAACCCAGCGTTCCAAAATACCCAACTGGCCTCCCCCAACCGACGGAGTCCTTCAGTCTGAGCCCGAATTCCACGTGGGCAATTCTGAGACACAACAAGCCCGCCAAAGATGCGGTCAAAGCTCGTCGATTGCCTCCGTTCAATTCGGCGAATGCAGCCACCAGCAATGCGAACGGGACGTTTTCAACGAAGTTGCTGTGGGCTCTCGCCGCAACAAGAAGATCTCCGGCCCCAGTCTCTGTTGGTTTGCCTTCGCCCATGGATGTTTTGGTCTGTTCACCTAGAAAAGTCTTTTCCGATTGGCGAAAAAGACTGACCCTGAGATTGAGTAGGACATAGTAGGCCGCGAACGCTGCGTGTCCGTCAACATGAGCTTCCGGTACTCAAAAACTCAGGGATACAGACCAGGAGCGAACGTCCCCGTGACGGGAAGCATCTTGGGGACTATGATACCCACTGTCGAGGCATTAGCTGTGGCCATGAAGCATAAACCATTGGGTAAATGATCGCACCTGGTACAGACATGGTTCTCGCGTCAAGGCGTTGAGACTGTTGTAACTCTGTGATAAATGGAAAGCGTATCAGGCCACGCGTCTGCAGAGGTTAGCTGACTTAAGGACGGATGATTGCCAACAATCGAGGTTCTTCCATTTTGCTTTCCTTTCAGGTGAGGAAACAAAGACTGACGCGGTAGAGTACGTCATGTTGCTGTTCTCCTCCCGGCAGCTCCTCACATGGCCACATGGAACTGTCGGACCACGGGAGCACCACGCGCATTCTCATTTGTCCTCGAGAATCTCCTTCGGGAAGCAAAACGCGAGGATTGTTCATAGCCAATACGGAAGCGAGGAGCGGCCCCTGATTGAGCGTGACACCTATGAGACTGAGTAGCTATGTCGGACTAGAGTATCGCCAGGTTAAAAAGAAGCCAACAGTGTGAACTCGTATCTGTCCGTCTCCCAGACAAGCCCCAGCTCCTATGCGGACTAGTTAGCACTATATGAGGATCAGTCCGGCAGTTTCTGTACTGAGACGATCTACTATGCTATTTACACACTATCACAGGGCTGGGGGGAAAATGCTGAGTGAAGAAGGATCTGTTCCAGTCGGAATTGAAGGAGTGTATTAAAATTTCCAATACTACTATTATCTGCAGTCGCCATTCTCGCCACTATCAAATCACAAAACACCGCCCACCGTGAACAATGCTCTCTATGCTATATACCCATGACCTCGCTATGCAAGAAAAGACCCGGATTCGACCATCTAACCAGCCCCAATCCCAAAGGGGTCCCTCTCATGCCATCATTTGCGCATCACTCGCAAGAGTGCCCGCTTAGTAAGGAATGTGGCATCGGATCAAGCACTCCTCAACACCCTTGGCCAAGCTCAGGGGGATGTTCTTCTTGAATTGAGCGAAGTTGCTGCCGTCAATCTGCTTGGGGAATCCCAAGGTGGCGTCGACGATATCCGCATCCAAGTTGACAATGAAGTTCTGGGCGATCGAGCTGGCACCGGGGTCCTCGGAGTTCAAGCCGGCGATCGCAACCGCAGGCTTGCAGTCCAGGTTCTGCTGGAAGTGAATGCTACCCTGGGGAAAGACTGTGCCCTGAAATTGGGTCAAGGTGGTGTTGAATTCCGCGGTCAATCCGTTCTCCAACACGAAACCGCTGAAGATGTTGCTGTCGGTGACAACGGTGAGGAACTCGGTAGCGCGCGGGTGGATGTGCGGCGTGTTCAAGCCGCAGGGCTGGAAGAAGATGCCCGCAGCGGAGATACCGAGGCCGGTCAGGATCGGGAAGTTGGCGCGGTTTGCGAGATCGACTTGGCCGCCCATGCCGGGGGTGACACCGGGGTTGGCGGCAGGGTTGAAGTCGAATTTCAGGCTGACATCGCCCGCGGCGATTTCCGCTTGAAGCTCTCTGAAGCGGTTGACGGTACTGTCGGCAGTAAGAAGCTCAGCGACAACGCCGAGGTTTGGGGTTGGGTTGGGGGCAGCGGTTGGATTGCCCAGCAGGCCGGTAGTGTAGCTGGGACCGTTGGTGCTGTTCTGGCTGCCGTTGGATGGGCCCATAGGAGAAGCATAGGCGGCGGCGGCGAAAGCAGCGACTAGAAATGTAGTAGAATGCATTTTGTTGGTACTGGGTTTTGTGGGAAGGTGAGAATGTAGTTGGTTTTGTGGTGGTTATGGATTAGTTGGTAGCTGTAGTTGTTGTTATGCAAAAGAGTGTGCGATAACAAAAAAAAGAAAGAGAAAAAGGAAATAGACGAGATGGAAAGATTGGCTGGTTTGCTTGTTGCTTGTTGTTTGTTTAAATGAAGGGGATGGTATCTTTCGAGGGGAGGGGAAGAGGGTATATGTACCTATGGATGCAATTCTTTTGCACCATGAGATCTGCTTACCCTTGACCCTGGTTGAATAGAGTGCGGCCCCCGGTTTGGAAGCATGGTAAGCAAGCTCACAGCTGCGCGTTATTCCTGGATGGGCCAGAGTCCATGGTATGGCTCCGCCATCTGGGAACGAGCACATGTTCACGGATGCGGGATGTCACCGGAACAAGCCATTGTCGGTGCGGTGCGGCATGGGTACAGGATGGATAAGCAACACAGTGAGTGGTGGCAGGATGAAGCTGGTTCCTGTGGTTCCTGTCGCTAGGGCAGGCGACAAGAGGCGAAGGTGAGAATGAAAAGGAAGGTGTTCTCTGCTATTTTGGCACCGGCGGTTAATCAGCAGCTTCTAACGAGACACTAAACCTGGAAGGGGAAAGTGCCTCCTCTGATATCGTATAGTGATTGGATATATTTTCTAGCCGGAACCCTTAGCTGCCGAGGCTGGAGGCCCAGAAAAGCAACTGCAGCGGCTGTGCTGACCGCAGCCACGCAGCGTTCCTCCCGTACAAATGACTTTCAAAAGATCCTTGGATCCTGCCATCCTGCTCAGACCGTCATAGCAAGACTCACACGAAGGTGTTGCATCCCGTCGATATCAGTTATCCTTTGTGTTATCGTGCTCAATATAGTCATTGGTGGATCAGACTTGACCGGGATTGTCCGCTTGCTTTCACAACAACCAAGTCGTCTTACTGTACTCCGTACTCTCCAAGCATATCGCTGACCGCCGCAGACATTCCCGCTTCGGCCCATCGGAGCAGCCTGCTGATATACGAATGCAAGTCACCAGCTGAGATGGCAGCATGACCAAGGATCTCGGCGTCCGATAGCCTGATCCCACCATCCCTGGGCAGAATCGGCGTAAACACCTTCGGGTCTGTTCGGGCCATACTGCCAGTGCCTAAGTCGGCTCGTTTCTAAAGCGACCAAGCTCTTGGTCGTGTAAATCGTCGCTTGTGTTTGGCAGCCATATCCTGAGGCTCGCCGTCTGATACCTTTTTCGGCGTAGAAGAGATCCCCTGCCCAGCCTGCCGTACAGATATTGGCGTAAGCCTTGGAAACGGAGCGAGGATCGAGCTACATGCAATAGGAGCGAGCCCCGTTGAGCAGCCATATTCGCATTTTTCCATACTTCAAGATACTGTATCCTCGAAAAGGGGGAAGATATGCCCACGGCCATTTCCCTGCGCAGACATCCTGGTAGTCTTTGCCCAAGCTGCGTCCTAGCCTTAGGGCTCACTGGGATCCAAACTCTGCCAACACCGCCAATACATTAGTGATGCCATGCTCGAAATATCTTCCAGCCTCTCTATTTTTGCAAGTTTTGGACGAAAGAGTCCAAATTGAACTCTTCCTCGTACTGCCTCTCGTCCCAGAGCTCGCCCACGTCGTCCAACCAACCTTTCTCGCCTTTCTTCTTGACTTCTCCCGTTGCCATGTCCAGCATATCCTCATCCTTTCCGCCTGTGGCGCTTTCGCCACCCGTGTCCGACGTCTCTCCCAGATTGAACAGATCCAGGATTTGATCCGTCTCCATACTGCCCAATCCCGCGTTTTGCTGATTGACAACGGTCGAGGCCACGTCAATCTTGAATCGTTGCAGGTTTAGAATTTTCTCCTCTAGTGTGCCACGTGTGATCAAGCGATACACATTGACAACCTTCTTCTGTCCGATGCGATGAGCGCGGTCCATGGCTTGAATGTCCTTTTGCGGGTTCCAGTCATGTTCGACAAAGATGACGGTGTCTGCTCCAGTCAAATTAAGCCCCAGACCACCTACACTGGTCGTCAGGAGCAGACAGTCGTAGCTGGGATCGTTGTTGAACTGGTTGACAATGTTTTGACGCTTAGTCGCTTCGACGCTGCCATCGAGTCGCAGGTACTGTACGCTAGGAAGGAGCTTGGCCAGGACCTCATTCTGCACCATGTCCAGCATCTCTTTCATCTGACAGAAGATCAAGGCTCGATGTTGCGATACATAGTTGGAGGCTGAAATGTCGTTGGAGTCGCTGGATACTCCGATACCGCAGTCGACCAATAAATCTCGCAGAGCGCCCAGCTTCGGAGCATGAGCAACGTCCCGCAAATTCGACTTGGAAGCAGCAAGTTGCTTCTGGATCGCGTCGTATTGTTTGTTCCCTTCTTTGACCACCATCGCAGGTGAGTTGCACAGCCTCCGCATGTATTGCAGAGCCTGGAAGATGTGCTGCTTGGACTCCTTATCAGACGAGCTCACGCTGTTCTCCACTGTCTTACGTTCTTTCTTGAAGAAATCCTCAAAAAGCCGCTTTTGCAAGTCACTGAGATCGCAGTAATAATTCTGAAGAATCTTGGGCGGTAGATCGTTCAGGACTTCCTCTTTGAGTCGTCGCAGCAAGAATGGAAGGACCTGTTTATGGAGTGCCTCGATAGCAAGTGCACCAGCCTCCTGCTCTTTGGATGAAGACTTTGCATTGCGACTAGCAGCAATTGGCTTGGCGAATCGATCTTGGAAGACTTTCTCTGTCCCGAGGAAGCCAGGCATGAGGAAGTCAAAAAGTGACCACAATTCCAAGACGTTGTTTTGAATTGGCGTTCCCGAGAGGATCAGTCGATGATTACTAATAATCTTCTTCACAGCTTGAGTGATTTTGGCCTTGGGGTTCTTGATTAAGTGTCCTTCGTCGAGAATACAGTAATTCCAAGTGATCGGTGTTAAGACGTCGTTGTCATTTCGGCAAACATCGTACGACGTGATCACAACGTCCGCCGCTTCAAGAAGGTGTCGGCGACTACTTCTCTCCGCGGGTGAGCCGACATAGGCGACGCATTTCAAGAAGGGCGCGTATTGTTTGATTTCCTGTTGCCAATGGCCAGAAAGGGTGGGCGGACAAACAATAAGTGAAGGCATGCGCCTCATCTCTGGTGCCTGGGTTTTGGCGTACTCCTCGGCGCGCATGTGATGATCACTGGCCACAATGCACAGTGTCTGGAGAGTCTTTCCCAACCCCATGTCATCACAGAGCACGCCATGCAGGTTGTACTTGTTGAGGAAGGCCAACCAGTTGACACCATCTTGCTGGTATGACCGCAGTTCTGCCTTGATCGCGACTGGTATCTCGAAAGGCTCCACTTTCTTGGGGTCGAGCATTTGTGCCATGAACTTGCGCTCTCTTTCTCTTCCTTGAAGCAATGACTCCGGCATACCTGGAGGATCCGGAATACCTGCTTCCAATGGCACCAACTTGACCAGTGTCGCGAAGGAGGTTGTGGCGAGTAGACGGATATCGTGGTTGGCATCGCTCATTCTGCCTAGAACCGGTACGATCAAGAAGATGACATATGGTAGGATCCTATCCCCCATAATACTAATGAGATGGTAGACGCATTCTGTAATACCTTGTCTGTCGCGCAGGTCAAGCGGATTGCTGATGTTTGGTAGAATCTCCTGCACCAGGGTCGTCATGCCTTTGACAGGAATGACACTGCACAACGTTGCGAAGCATTTAGCAGCACTGTACCTGATAACAGAGAGCCTGCAACGCATGGCCTTCCCAACCAAGGGGCTCAGCGACAGGACCCAAGTATGCAAGGCTGGGTCCAGGGCGGGCAACATTGTGCGCAAAATGGACAAAGCATCGACCAGTGACTGTCCTTGCTGATCATCAAGTTTGAGAGTGGCTGGATCTGCAGGCTCAATGAGCTGGCGGATAGGACCCTCGATCAGTGAATTGAAGATTGGTAATTTGTCGAGGAGAGCAGCTCCATATGACTGGGCTAACTCGTCCAGAGCTCGTTTTGCTCCACGTCGCATGATTCTGGCTTCTTTAGCTTCTTCTTCGAAGCGTGCGGCGTCCGGATGATCTTTCCTGTCTTCCTCTTTCCGCAGAGATAGAACAATATCCTCGAACGTGCCATTAGGCGGAAACTCCGGGGTTTCCGATGTGTCCACGCATGTGAATTTGACCAAATTAGAGACCAACTTATCGACTGGGCCCCGTTTTGGACTTGTAGTGTAGAAGTCAATGAGACCTGCAACCGCCGAGGCAGATCGGGCTTGTAAGTCCTCATATTCTTCACTTTTGATACTGTCCATGATGCTTTTGATAAGCTGACCTGGTTTCTTCGGGATTTCGCCTAGTCTAATGAAGACCGACGCGACAGTGGCCTTGACTGCCAGATCACGACCCTCTTTGACTTTTCTTGCTTCGCTCACGGCTGTCTGGGCATTGGCGCGGGCATCATTCAGATACTGTGTCCCAGACACTCTCTGTGCGGGTGTCAGGCCCTTCAAAAGACGATCGAAATCAGTTGTCACGATCCTCTCGGCGTCCGAAAGGGAGAAAGCCTTAGGCCCGGCTCCGCTGTCGCCTTGACAGACCACCGCAATGGCCGGCAACCGGTCACGAGGCACGTGTGCATTGTTCTGAAAGGCACTGATGAGTGACTGGCATTGGCCTCGCGCAGCTTGCAGCGACGATACAATATCTGAATACCAGTAATTGCCGTCGTCATCAAGCACTTTCTGCATTTCAGCCAGAATTGCCGGGGTTTTTGATGGCTTGATCGATTGGTTCTTGGCGATTTCTTCCAAGATCATTGCAGCAAACAGCCTGGAACTAGAATTGGCCGAGGTGATTGTCGGGACTATGCTTGTCCAGTATGAGTCGATCATGGATTCATGCTGCTTGCCTAGGAGCAAGCCTAGGGCTCGCGAACAGGCGATCCTTGTTCGGAGCATGACGTCGACGCCGACCAGATCTACTTCGCCATGCAGCATGTGGCCGTCCGTGTTATGGGAGAGCTGCTGATTCAACTCGGACTTCTCGAGCTTTCGTCGTTTCTTGGGTTGCTGTTCAGAGTCGGACGTGTTTCTATGCTTTGAAGATATTGCAGCTATGGGAGCACCTGAAGGTTTGATGAGGAGTGAAGCATCCATAGGGATGGGACTTCGTGCTTGGCCGATGGGTTGAATCGCTGCCATAATCATTGGCATGATGTGAGGTTCCAGGCTTGATATAAAATGTTCCTGGCCTTGGTGCTCCATGAAGGTCACGAGCCCCTGCCAGACTTCATATGACTTCCAAAGGACGCCCTCGTTTCGTTCGAGCAACATGTTTTGGAAAATCAGCCGAGTGACTCGGCCTCCAACCCAGCCCATATTGCTAGCATTGGAGAGGTTTAAGAAAGTCGCCAACGCTTTGAGTACCGCCATTCTCACACTGGTGATGGTATGTCTGAGGAAGAAGTAAAGTCGAGGTAGCAGCGACTCAAACGATTGTTCCGGGTCTTCCTCTGCGTTCTTTCGCATAGCTTCCAGAACTTGCTCGTATGAGCACAGCGTTGCCAGGAGATCCATCACGGCACCGGTGCTAGCACTAAGATCATCCTGCATGTCGAGAAGACAATCCCAAACCACACTGATGAGCTGTCCCAATGAATGAGGACGCATCGCCGTGAGCTCTCCAGCAATAGGAACGAGTGTTGCGGCGCTCACGGACTTCACGTCGTCGTCAGGGTGAACAAGTCCGCGGATGACGGCCGACACCACACCGTCAATCAACTCAGGCTGTTGCAGAAGAAGATCCTTGCGAACGGCCACGAAGTACCGGAGACCGATCATGCCTCCATGGCAAACTTCCCAGATCGGCTGCTTCAGTCCCGTATCTGTCTGATTGATCATCTGCTGCAAGAACGTGTACACAGAGATAGCCGTGTCATCCGGCAGTTGGGTCAGCAGAGCACCAAGAGTCTGGCCTATCGATTCGCGAATCGGCGCGACGACTGTATCCGACACATAATCGCCGAATCGGTCGAGCATCAGAACACAAAGCAAGCGGCATGCGAGATCATCAAGCCAGCGGCGATTGGCGCAGTCGTTTTCGTCTCTCGACCTCCCGTATCGTCGACCAGCACCCCTACCATGAACGCGCAATACCTCTCTCAGACCCATGGCTGCCCCGTGGCGAATCTCCCAAGTGGGATCGAAGAGGTCGATAGATAGGAAATCGCACATGACGTCAAAAGGCCAGTCATGCGAGTGTTCCTCGTCTGGCTGGATCAGCGGCTTTTCAGGAACAGCTTCGCCTTTGAACTCGGAGACAAGTGCGGTCTCATCGTCGGGTCCTTCTCGCTTGATGGAAAAGTAGTCCGGCTTCGCATCACCGTTAGACTCTTCATGTCCGTTCAGCTTGATCGGATGCGGAGTTGCAGAAACAGGAGTCTGGCCCGGTTCTGATGGGCGACGTCCGGAAAGATCCACGACACGCATCTTGCTAGAGCCGGCTTTGGCAGCGGACTTGTTCTTACGCTTCAGTTGGTTGAGCTGGCGCTTACTTAGCCCAGACTCTTCAGACAAAGCATGCCCATTGTTCTCTGAAGGTGACAAGGCACTGAAGGGGGATGCTGTGCTGATGCTGTCTTGTCGTGCAACAGCCGACTTGGTGTCCACGCGGCTCAGTGCCGGAGTCTGCGCGCCTTTCGACTGAGACCCCGCTGCGAAGTCGTGTTCAGTAACGAGGTCTTCCTCGATGTACTCCCCACCGAGGCCAAGTCGGGCGGTAAGATTCTGCTTCTGATGTGCCAGCCGCTGAGCAGGGGTCATGCCAGCCATTGAATACTCGTACTCTTTTCCGGCACTACCCAAAAGTTTCTTTCCGTACTTAAGGATCATCTTGATATCGAGTGTGGCCAGTTGGAGAAGATCATCGCCCTCAGAGGGCTTATCCTCGAGCTTGACCGACTGGTCTTCAGCTTTGATGGCTTCAATCTTGGCCCCTGCATCGTCGGCATTGGGGTCAAACTTTTCGGCATTTTCGACGATCCCACCGATGGCTTTGGCTGCTGCTGTGCGAGTATCCCAGGACTTGGACTGTAGGTAAGGGAGTACTCTGCCGAGTAAGGCGAAAACATTGTCGGGGTTTTGTTTTTGGACATCGGCGAGCTGTTGGGCAGCGGTGTTTCGAATGAGCTGCGTGCTACCTTTGTCCAGCAAGCTGAGAAGACAGGTTAGTGGTTGGTCATATACAGACGCTTTGATGGGTAGTGAAGGATACTCACGTGACTAGTCTATCGAGCCTACACAGAAGAGGTTAGTCAGCTTGGCGCGACAAACCACAGCGAAAGAAGTGTCAAACCTTGAAGCGGCCATGTTGGAGACCACGAAATGAATTCAGCCGCAACTGATTGAAGCAGCAACCCTAGCGCCATCAAAAGCAGGCCATAAATAGATATTTAGTAGAAGAGGAAGGAAACACCAACGAAAGAAATTGAAGGTGATGAAAGAGTGAATAATGGGAATAAAGACGCGTCGATGTAAAGGACAGAACACGACCTGCACCTTTAATCGATACGTAGGGCCCTGCCGAAATGTGCCCGTGAGAGCCTTGTCCGGAGGAGCAGAGGTGCTCTGGGTGGTTCAGTTGGGTTTTGGTGCTTCAGGAAATTGGAAATCGGGGCGCGGCGAGGTGATTATGAGGAGAGTCCGGAATGGCTTTAAATCCTCGCTTGCTCATGGGCCCCTGGCCTCTGATTGCGCTTTCCGCTCCCGCCTAGCACCATTTGGGCAAGACACGGCAAGCTAGCACAAACTAAGCCTTTTTTCATAGAGGCTTCACGTGAGTCTTCTTGGCAGCGTGACTGCCTCACTGGCCTATGACTTGTGACATCTTTACATATCTTTTCTTGCCGCCTGTTATCACTTGTCGGTTGCCTTTCATTCTTCTCTTATTTCTGCCTACTGTAGCACCTTGTCTCATCATATCAGAAGTTGACTCACCTCACTTGCTTCTAGGTTCTCGTGACACGTAATATCTGTGCAAGCGTGACTCACGTTTTGCTTTATCACGTCTCGATGCCTTGGTCGGTCTCTTGAGCCTGACCTAACGCCCTGACACGCACCAGTAAAGAACACCACTCTGCCGACGTTGATTAGGAAGTAGTTCAAAAATCATAGAGAGCGGACCTTTCGACCCAGATATCTAGATAGACTGACAAGGAAGGGTGCGAGTCGGCCATTTGCTATCATTGCGCTGAGCGTCATCTCTTTAATACGGGACTGGCAAGCATGTCAGGACTTTATGCTGAGATTGTCATCTTGTGTACTGGTCAAGCTACAGTTGGAGACCTTCAAATGATTGACATCAACGGAAGCTTGCTAAATCATGCAAACTTCAGGCGACTTCAGGCGACTTCGGGCTCCAGATGTTTTGACGGCATGGTTCTGAAAGCCCGTTGGGTGGCTCATTGACAATACCTTGTGCGAGTACGTGCACTAATAAGTCATTTGCAAGGCCACCAAGCCAACTAAAGACTTCTCGTACATCTATCACCTGGTGCTCGGCCGCGTTGTGATCGTCTGTCATTTGTGGTATAGTCCGCTCGGTCCATTGCTGTGTCCTTTTTCTTCTAATATGTACAAGCTGTAGAGCTCCTCCGGCACGACAGCGCCAACAAGCAAAAAATTTCCACTGGGGGTAGATGCTCCTTCCTTTAGGCAGCGTTCGTTTGTAGCAGGGCTCTTGACTCGTCGTCTTTCCCAATCAAACCAAGGCTCTGAATTTGGCCGACCTTTGGTGCGTTTTCTCGCGGACTTGCTGCTTCGGCTTTCCGTAGGGCATTCTGAATGGCTGCTGTGCGTGCGTACTGAAGTAATGTGGTCAGTCCTTCATTCTCCTCGCCGCTCCGGATGTTCGGTGACCAACCTCCTTCTTGTGGTGCAGGCACTCATAGTAATCTTCTAACCTCGGCGCGCATACACCTCGTTTCCTCGCCTCGAGGTCATTTTGATTGATAACGTAGCATGACATATATTCTTGCCAGAAGGGAAAGCATCGCGACACGCCTGCGTTCGAGAAAGAGCGTCAGTTTGGAGCTTCGGGAACGGGACTGCCGCATGCAAAGAAACATCAAAGCCCAGGGAAGAACGCACCGCCTGTCAAGCCGTAACCAGACGCCATATTGACCAGTAGACCCGTGCTACAAGGCGTCCATTCAACAAAGGAGTGGTATGCGCTGTCTGCAAAGTACGGTAAGGTGGTTTTGGATTGAAGTCGTTGGAGCTGCGGCCAAGGTTTGGAGATTCCCTCTAGGACAAACCAGCCTGCACTGCGGAGAGATACTGACGTTCCACGTCGCATCATTTCACACCTCACGAACTGCACTGTCTCGAAATAACAACCACAAAATGCTGCCCTCCTAACGAAATGGCCAGCCTCAAGGAGCTGACTGACGCTCACATCCTTCTTCTGGCCGTCCATCTGACTTCAGATGGAGACCTTCAACGGTTGCGTGCACTCCTCGACTGTCGTCGCGGTATCCTGTCCCAGACTGTAGCATATCGACTCGTCCTATCATTCTACCCTGTCGAAACACCCGACCAGTCCACCCTCATCGAGTTCCTCAAGAGCTTTCAAGACGGCAATCGGCAGCCGACAGATTCCGAGGACTTCAAAGTCGATTCCTCCATTTCCACCATTTCACGGCAGGATGCCCTACGACGGTGCAGAACGTTGAGAATACAACCCGTTCCCAACCATCTGCCTCGAGAAAAGGGTAGTGGACAAGCAAACTTCATAATCGAATGGGCAAAACGATTAGAGGCACTCAGTGGGACGTTGCAACCTCTCACAGAGTTCGTCGAGCGTTTCGTCGAGCACGATCCTGATTTGCGCCATTGGTACGAGACCTACGTTGTCCCTGTTCTGCGGCTGCAGTATGAATTTTACCCGGACGCCGAGGACATCATCGGAGTGCGGGAGCTGGAGAAGATGACGGCCGAGGGTGGAGTCAGCACACTGCTCCAGTACGCTGAGAGGAGCCATAATGCTGCAGACATTGCCAGAGACCTGGAGTATGTCGTGACACCTTGGGTATGTGGCGCTCAGCGAGCGAAGAGGAGAAGGATCGACTCGCTGGCGGCAGAAACGAAGGTGGAAGAAACGGCGTGGGAGAGTGTCAACAGCTGGCTTATGAACGAAAGCTTGAACGATTTCGAAGTCGCCGCAAAGACATTCATTGGATGGAATGGACCCTCGGACGTCGAGGCACCTGCAGATGCCATTGTCTCCAGATATGCTCAGACAGGCCTCGCGATCATCTATGCCTGTCCAGAAACCTCTCGGGACTTGCTTGCCATCTCGCGAGAAGTGCTTACGAAAGTTGCCAGTCTTATAGGGCTTGCCGCTCCCGACTCCACTACAACGGAACCACACATTGTCCTCGCCGAATCATTCGTGAAGGGGCTTGAGGAAGTTGATTTGCTCTCGAGCTCCCTCTCCAGAAAGACGAACCCATTCACTCGGGCCTCGGAATCCTCTGTCCAGCTCCTTGTGGGAACGTTGGCCACGTCCGCTGCCTTGTTTGAGTTGGGGCTAGCATCGTCCCTGGGCGATGTGGTCCGAACATCTGTGTTTGGCTCCGAACGGCGTCACAAGGACGAGCTCCGTCGACTCCTTCAGCAAATACCGCGTCTGACTCGGAAAGAAATCAATTGGCGCTCTGTCCGTCGTCAACTACTTTGGTTTCGAACATGGTCACAATATTCAGAAGTCCAGCCTGACAGTCCACGTCCAGCATACCTTGGTCGACTCACTGCGGAGTACCTTGAGACACAGATCCTGTACTCATTTCTCACAGCTGGGCAATATGATGCCGCCAAGGAGGTCTACCTTGATACTCAGCCTCAGCCATTGCCAGAATCTGGGGTTGAAAGTCGTATAGTCGCCTCAATTTTCGAAGCTTACGACAACGCCAGCAATGGCAACAGGGACCGCGGTGGCATGAAGCGAGCTTACGAGATTTTGCGAGCATTCAGGTCAAGATTTCCTCAGTCGACTGCTTTATCAGACATCGACCACCTCATCAGAGCGACGCACAGCCTATCCTTTTACCAACTGACCCTACAACATGGCGTACCCTTCAGGCCTGTGGCCATACGTGTACAAAAAGACCCATTGACCCTCTTAGAGAAGGTCCTGGGCCAAGACCCGAAAGCATACACTAAACTTGATGACCTTTTAGAGATAGGAAGGAATCTTGTCCGTGCTCACCTGCCTAGCCGAGAGACTTTGGCACAGGAGCTCGACCCTGTCGAATTGCGCGTATCCGATGCGGAACACAGGATCACATATCACGCCATCATGGCGGCACTCGCTGTCAATGACTTCCATACGGCCTATGCCTATATCACAACCCGTTTATCCACCTCGCCGACCGAGACCTCGTCGCCCAATCTCATGGATGATGTCTCTTGGCGTGCGGCTTATGCTGCTGGCAAGTATCGGCCCAGTGTTTCGCCAAAAAGTCTCACTTCTCAAATCGACAGTCTGGCTCAGCGAATGGAGCTCTTATCACGAGCTCTGATGCTGGCACCCTCGGGAGAAGCATTGTCAGGTATCCTGGCGACATGGCGGCGGTATGAGGAAGAAATGGAAGGATTGAAGGCTCAAGCCGTGGACGAAGAGCGTTCATTTGACGCTAAAGCCGATGCTGCGCTTCCTGGAGGATTCGGACTTGAAGATCGCGACGCAGACGTGGCGGAAACCAAACGTGCAATGGCACGTCGGATCTGGCCAACGTCGCGAGCGGGCCCGTCTTACGAAGAAGAAGCACCGATGGGCTTGTTTGACGTTGCTAGAGGTGCTGCTACAGCCTTGAGGAAAAGTGCGGCTTTCCCGCTCGGATCAGGAGGTCTGAGGGATCTGAAGATTAAAGAAGCAGGCACAGGTTCGGAGGGTGGCTTAGTAGATAATACGGATTCAGCTTCTTCACTTGAGGGTGGGAGGACGCGGAAGAGAGATATGGTGGCCAACATGGTTACTAATAATCTTGTCAGTGGGATAGGATGGGTTCTTGGTGCGCAGCCGCGGGACCGACTTGATCAAGCACATGAGCCTGAGTGAGTGAAGCTGTAATATTGACAGGGTATCTCACGTGGGCATTGCTCAAATAACACAATTATCTCCAGTGTCGGTGCAATGAAGGTCAAGACAGGCAAAGGAACAGCCTCCAGAAGACAGGCTGTGGTGAGGGATCTGGTTCACTTGCTTGAGAATGGAAGAGACTGCGGGTTGCACCTTCCACAATGCGCTTGTCTTGAAGTGGCGAGTATCTTCATTTTCTGCCTCACCCCTCAACAAAGCCTCACTTGGTTTTCACTTCTCCAGCAAGTTTTTGTGTTTGATCTCAGGTCTTTCAGCTTTACCAACTCGCCACTAATCCGTTTTGCCCCGCGTCGACGACATAATCGACGACATCATCGTCTATTCTTGTCCGCGCATCGTCTCAACGTGGGAGCCGGCCTGAGTTTACGATGCCTCCAAGACATTTCCAGTCGTTGCAACGACGCGGCGAGAACTATGGACGCACTATCTCCATCATCTTTGGCGTCATCGCCGCCCTGGTTATCCTGGTCTCTATCATATGGGGGATCATCCTGCCAAAATTCCGGAAGAACAAAACCAATCGATACTCAGGTGGACTGACGCCTCGGGTCTACAGCAGGAACAGCCCTCACTTTCCAAGCCATCCTGCCCTTTTACGTGGCACTCGCCAGAAGCCCACCAATACTCTGCGACACTACGACCCCAGAATTGAGACTCCTTTCCAAGACGGTCCTACTCCTCTGAGTACCTTCAACCACGGGTCTGCTGCTTTGTCTCAGAATCACATTGCGCTCACCGTCGGCTCTACCAACAGTAGCGATGGCCTCTTCACGCCAACAAGACATTACCTGCCATTGCAACGTGGTCTCCAGAGCCGTCACGATCCAGACTTACAGTTCAAGAGAACAAACGTTGTACACGCCACTCACAACTACGTTCCGCGAATGGGGCTCAATGGCTTAGAAGAATACATCTTACCTGTTCCCGAACCACTGGTTCTCCGACCTCGACCGGCAGGACGACCACCACCACTGACGAGACAATTGGAGAGATTTCCCATGCCGATACCTAGACTAAGTCGAAAAGGCGGCCTCATGCACCCAGGAAAGGTCTTTTCAGAGCTAGATCATTGTGACTCTCTCTCCGCTGCAAGAGATACTCTGAATACTCCATGTCCAAAGTCTGGCAGCAGCAGTCGCCTCAACGGAAAGGAATTGTCGTTCTTGGAAGTTACACACAGTCACCCTCCTTCTCAAGATCACCAGGACGCTGCTACAGTTGCCGGGGACCTGAAACCGCGGCTCACGGAGACGACATCCATCCGCCACGACACGAATGGACGAGCACTGGCCATGGAGAAAGGGCTGGTCACTGCAAGCACAAACCCAGAGGACTCACAGAGCTTGAAACGAGCCGGCACAGTAACAAGACCAAAGACGCCGGTCTCAGAGATACGTCAATGGTTCGATCGGACTGCCAGTGACAGTAAAATTGGAAATTCGTCGTTCAAGAGAGGCTGGACACCTTCCTCAAACCCATTCACGACTCCTGGGCCTTCCTCGACGCCTCGCACGTCACCAGTGCTATCAACGAAAACACCATCTCCAATTCTATTGCCACCATTAGAGATGACAGATATGGACACTGTTATCGATGCTCCAAGTGCTGGGCCTCGCAGTCGCAGACGAACTCCAAGCTCTGCAGCTCTGCCGTCTCCGACCAAGATTGCTCCACTCAAACCTGTCGAGTCTGCAAAGACAGCCAGCCGACTAAGCAAGAAATTGTGTTCCACGAATGTTTTTGCCCGACGCACAAAAGCAGCACGTCCTCTCAATCTGGTGTCATGGTCCAGGGTTCAGTACAGACAACGACATTCCCTATCCTCCATGTCGACGGTCTTCAAACCAATGCTCGGCGGTACACAGAGCAAGCAAAGCTACTGTGCAAGCAGCGTCTACAGTCGCGACACAAGAGGCATGAGTTCACTTGGCAGCCCAGGTCTAGACGGAGTATTCAACGACGCGGGCTATCCCATTGGGACTGCCTATAGCACCGAGGTGCCCTCCGACCGGCAGAAAGGTACTTCTCGACGAAAGGCAAAGGCCGGATCGATCGACATCTTGAGGTCCAAAATCGACGAGTGGGATCTGCATACAGGAGACTTGGACGCATTAACCTTCACGTCTCCACCTCCCCTGCTCAAGCGAACGTATTCCGACTGCGGACCTCGACGATCCAATGCATTTGACACCCGTCGCCCGTTTGTGTCCAGCGAAGACCTCCAGGAGAAGCCATGTGGGTTGTCCCCTGATGCGAAGCCAAAGATCCGTGTTGAACATTGGGACGGCGATGTGTGGGGTGATGGCCTTGCATCAATTCGTGATTCCATTCTTGAATCAGCAGCGCAGCCCGGATTCAGCCACCAGCCAGCTCTTGGTCAACTACAAGATGTGCCACCACCACCAGGGTCTGCCCCAGGTGGTGTTGATTGGATTTGATGAGGATCGGCACAAGCATGTGAACTAGCGTAAGAACGAGGATGAGAATGATAATTGGTGCAGAGATTGCTACATGTGTCAAAAAGCTGGTACAAAAAAAAGGCATACGAGAGATCATATTGGGCTTGAGGAGCTTTAGGGGTTCTTTAGAGATGCGCTCTACAAAAGTACTAGCGAAAAGGAATCATCAGGGAATGGGTCAATCGGTTACGAATTAGCAATGAGCAGGTTCTCATGGCTATCCAGGTAGAATTGGTAGGGTTACGTTCTCGAAAACAAGGACCATCCTACCTGCTCTGCTTCTTACGTGTGACCAAACTGCTCGTCGTGTGTGAGGGCCTTTCTTATTGCAGGTCTGGCCTCTATGACTCCTTCATAGCCGATACCAACAGTCGTGCCTTGATACACGACGTCATTCCTGGATAGGAAGGCTCCATAACATGTTGATAGATTGCTGCATGTACCTCGAGGAATGAGAAATATGGAATTTCGGACGCCAGTTAAGGGCGTCCTCAATGACCCTGGAGGCCCTCCCATCTCCTGCAGCTTGACGGATTGGCCGTATTTCAGATCGACGAAATGGACGCTTGAAGAATGATTCCGAGTAGGTGCCTGTCGGTTTTGGTCCGACGGACTTGTCACGTCCTTGGTATTGCTCAACTGGTACAACGTTGTGTTCAACTTTACACCGAATGTAGCTATGCCGATCAACGAAGCAGCAGTCCCACCTCGCCCATATTGCTGGGTGAGTCTTAGCAGGCATCAGCAGCAGCGGTCGTGGCAAGCTAGATTCTGGGCATCCCCAAGATTGTGGCTATCGGCCGTCGACATGCACAAGACATTGAAGATAATGGGAGGCAGGAGGAGCCTCGAAAGCCAGGGAACAAGGAACGGTTGTCCAACTAGACTCCCACACTCCCGAAGTGTGCCTCAAAAGGAAAAAGCAATGAAGTACTCCGTAGGTGAACCTCAAACAGCAAGAGATGGCCTGCATTTGATATAGCACATCGCTGAAGTCGCTCGTAAGCCGCGCAGCTTAGGCGAGCCAATTGTCAATGCGTCCACGACGCGGTGGCGTTGTGCAACATCCAGTCTTCATCCGAGGATGACAGATTGGACTTTGATATCTCTCGAAGCGGAATGTCGAGGTCAATTTACTGCCACCACATGTGCGATACACGATGGTGCACCGATTATGTACTCTTCTCAGTGAAGTAGCACGGTGAGATGAGCTAAGTCAGATTCATGCCGGGGCGAGCGGCGGGCAAGAACCGACTTTCGCAGGGCCACAGCCAGAGCCGGAGGCCCCCCTTGTTCACAGTTCCACTCTTTTACTTTAAAAAAGACCTGTCGAGTTTTTGACGACCCGCAACAGCGACTGGGGATGCTGCGCGCCTATTTTCTCAATTCCGACTGTATCTGAGCCTCTCGAGTGGATTGCGTCTGAGGCCGAGCCTCTGAGAGGCTGAGGCTAGCCGTTGAACGAGACCATGATATGCAGAGCTGTGGGTAAGGCCCTCGATCTTCATCCTGCCTGTCTTGGGGACTGGGTGGCCTCGCAGGATGCAGCATGCGGCGATGGAGTCGGACCAACAATCCCTTATGCTGAAACATCCCGAGTCAGATCCTTTTGGCGAGGTCTTCCTTTGTAGCCTTGTTGCATCCCCTCTGCTGTTGATACTAACCCAAGAATATCCACGTTGTCTTTCCACCTCGCCACGTTGTTTTTGGATCGTCTAAGGAGCACTCAATTGCGTTTGCAGTCTCCTTTGTCTTCCTGCGTATGCGACAACGTCCGTCTTACCAGGCATCAACTCGAACCATCGATCCCTAGAGTCAACTCGCTCGGTCGATCTGTCGAAGGTCTTTGACCATGGGGATATCCCGGCTGGTACGAACAACCACTAGGAAATATGTACAGACGGTTAACACTCCCGCAGGCATACTTGGCAACTCTGCTCGCCGCCTTGACCTACGCCTCTCCCCTTGTAAAACGAGCCGAAGACGTGGTCCAAGGCGCACTAGGGACAGATGGATACTGGAATGACTATGATGGTTGGTCACGTCGCAAGAGCACGGGGATTAATGCTGATCGCAATGAACAGGCGGGTCAAACCACTACACCGAATATGAAGGCAATGGTTCGGTGACGGCAGGGTGGCCCAATCAACTGACGTGGGTGTCCTTCAATGATCTATGGGTTTCCAATCAACATACAATCAGCCGGAGTTGCGACCAGCTGTATGGGGTGCCAAATAATTCAGAGCAAGAGACACAAGATTTGTACAATTCAATAAAACAGATCGCCCATCAAACCAGGGTAGATCACCGCTTTATTCTGGCTGCCATTCTACAAGAAACCAAAGGCTGTGTTCGAGCAAAGACCAGCGTTTCGCCGGATGGAATCAAGAATCCGGGTTTACTTCAATCGTTCAAAGGAACGCATTCCTGCAATGATGGGAAAGTACTCAATCCATGTCCAACGGATCAGATTTTGGGTATGATTGCAGATGGGGGTAAGTTTGCTGAAAAATAGGGGTTGCTACAGTCGTTGCTAACAATGACTTTCACAGTTGGCGGCACGGATGCTGGACATGGGTTTGCTGCCGATATCAATGCCCAAGCCGACGTCGAAGGAATCGAATATGCTGAGGCGTATTACCGAGCCGCTCGGCTATACAACTCCGGTGCCATTGATTCATCCGGAGACTTGGGCAAAGGATCTGCAACACACTGCTATGCCAGTGATATCGCGAATATTCTCGTTGGGTGGACGGATAGCCAGTCAACTTGCACGTTGGACGACGATTAGAAGGCACAACGGACTCCAAAGGCATGAGACTCTGCTGGCTCATAATTTCTGGTCGAGTGATGCTCGCTTGCATGGCGCTGGGAGTCATTGGGAAAAGCAGCCTTTTGGAAAGGACGTGGAAATATACCAGGCCCCTACAGTATAGAGGAATCAAAGTGCACGCCAGCATGGTTCCGAATACCAGTAATCTTTTGATATCATGCTTCGGAAGCCCCACCTGGAATTTATGCCCTCTTGTTTGCTGCCACGATGAACTCGTTTGGTTTGGCGAACATCTGAACCAGTCTCCAAAGAGAAGAATTCCTTCTTTGCAATAAAGGGCAAGGAGTGCGCCTTCACCTTGTCCTTTCATCTTTAAAGGCCTGGTCGTGTGCTCTCCTCCATCTCCAGCATCGTCCGTGCTGTGGGGTACGTCAATGATATAGTCATCGTTCTTCGGAGATAAGCACCATTATTCCGTCCACGAAAGCACGACACCGAAGGCGGCACCTCCGCAGCCTGCGACCTTGCTTCGTCCAATACCTATATTCTCTCCTTGGGCTTCCATTTCCGTTCTCATCAATCATGTCACAATCTCGGGATGACCGCGAAGGCCTGAGCCCATCACCTGCCAATATCCTGGACATCTTCACCGGAGACGAGGACGACGATGATGAAATGGATAGTTACCACCCCACCGAGGAAATAAGCACCGATGCCAGTCTGCAAGACGAAGAGGATAGCGATGTGGACTTTGCTGGTAACGACCAACCTGATCCAACCCCTTTCTAGCCAGCTAAATAATTCACAGACGCCCAAGAATCTCTCAATGGGATCGAAATCGTCCTCGAGACCGGCGATGACGACGATGAGGATGAAGAGGAAGACGGCAACCAGACAGAAACAGAAGGAGGCCGTGCAGGTCGACCGGCGCAGGGCTTACGTTCGTCTCCTTATATGTCCTGCTTCATAAACCCTTCTCTCGTTACTCCTCATCTCACCTCACTTCTGCCGCCGCAGACCATCTGATTGTGGTTGTATAGTGACAACGGCCGACATTCGCGGTCTTCTCAACGCCAGCGCACCCCTACGTCGACTGATACTCTCACGCTACCGCCTCTTCGGTCCCAATGGCCGCGACCTCTTTGACGATGACGATGACGACGAGTATGAATCCTCCCACGGCGGTTTCAACGCCGCCCGCCGCCGCCGTGGCCGTCGGTCGAAACCCTCAGCGGACAGATTCCCAAAGGTCCCCAGCGACGCGGGCCGCGCGCTCATGACGTCTGGTCTCTACGGCAGCACTGATTCACATGTGGACATTCTGCGGAAGAGGAGGCGGACTATCAGCGAGCGGTTACTCTGGCGGAGACTGGGCCTCGACGCGCGGAGCAGCATGCGCAAACAGAACAGACTGATTGCGCAGGATAGTATTCCCAGTACAACGGCGGCTGATAAGATCATACACTACGACAGCCGGGCGTACAGTGGACAGTTCAGTGACGATGGGAACTTTTTCTTTAGTTGTACGCAGAACTTCAAAGTTCGGATGTATGACACAAGTAATCCATATGAGTGGCGGTATTACAAGACGGTGGACTACCCTTTCGGGCAGTGGACGATCACCGACGCTACGCTGTCACCCGACAACAGGTGGTTGGCGTACAGCAGTATCAGGCACACGGTGTGTCTTGCCCCTACCGATCCCGGAGATCACAGCGAGCACACCCTGCTCGATTTTACGAACTTCGCGCCCGGTTCAGGCCATGGTCGCCCGACGTACGGGTACATGGGCAGACACGGGTTTGGCATCTGGAGTCTACGCTTCAGTGGTGATGGCAGAGAGATTGTGGCAGGGACAAGCGATCACAGCGTGGTCGTGTACGATATCGAGCGTCGACAGAGCACGGTACGCCTGACGAATCACGAAGACGACGTCAACGCAGTGTGTTTCGGCGACAAATCCTCGCCGCATATCCTGTACAGTGGGAGTGACGACCAGACGTTGCGGGTCTGGGATAGACGATCTATGGCCGATGGACGCCCCGCGGGCATATTCGTCGGACATACAGAGGGCTTGACGTATGTGGATTCCAAGGGCGATGGACGGTATGTGTTGTCGAATGGGAAGGACCAGATGATGAAGCTCTGGGACCTGCGCAGGATGATTTCGCCGAATGAGTTCAAGAGCATCGACATGCACAATTATACGACCAACTTCGATTATCGATTCAGCCCGTACGATGAGGACGACTATGTGCCGAACCCGAAGGACTGCAGCGTTGTCACTTTCAGAGGGCATTCGGTGCTCAAGACTCTGATCAGATGCCATTTCAGTCCACCAGGCAGTTCAAACTCGAGATACGTCTATAGTGGAAGTGAGGATGGAAAGGTTTATATATGGAACATGGACGGCACACGAAAGGCGATGATCGACGTCTTTGCCGCAACGAAGTATACGCGACCACGGACCGATGGCGGCGACGGCTACGGCTACGAGTTGCACGGGCATCATAATAGTGTGTGGAAGACGTGCGTACGGGACGCGAGTTGGAGTCCTACGGCGCCGGTGATGGCGGCGACGAGCTGGAATGGGTGGGGCATGGCGACGGGGACGGTAAGTCTGCATTCATGGAACGATGGGAATGAGGACGATGAGGCAATGCCGCTTATGGGCAGCAATTATAATGCAAGGCTGGATGCTAGGGAGGATTTTGACATTGCAGCAAGACGGGTACGGGGCGAAGAGAGGTATACGCGCAGCAGGGCCGAGGGGAGGGGTTTGAGGAGTAGTGTCGTGCGCCCGCAACGGTATGGCGACGAGGAAGATGACGATGGTGGTGGAGTCTGGTGACAATCACTGAATGCTGTAAGAAGGGGCCTGAGGAGGGTAAGTTTGAGGCGGACTGCGTGGCCAGAAGCACCAGAGTCGTCGTGACGGGGCGGGCGTTGGGTTGAGCAAGCTTGAGCTTGTGGGTGGCCACGACCAAGTTTCTGTCGACCATGCATCGTGTGGTACGTACGAATGGGTACCTATAGGTATCATGTGGAGGACCTTTTTGTTTGCGATGAACACGATTACGAGAACACAACGGTATGCATATGGAGCAGACGGCAGCGAGGTAGAAGAAATATTCAGCATACCATGATCTGCATCTTTTCATTCCTGGACGTACCCTCTAGCTAACCTAGCTAACTTAGAGGGCGTAATGAAATGCAATGCTGTCGCAATGCAAGTCGACTTCGCAGATGTCCTGCATCGCATCTAATGGTGTTTTCCCTCTGGGTTTGCTACAAGGTACTCAAGATGCTCCCGCTGCGCACTACTTCCAACTCCGTGCGCGACCCGCCTGAAGTGTGATGATGCAAGATTATAGAAACGGATGGCTCATCATCGGCTCTGCCTTGATCTCCGCTTTGCTTTGGCCGTATCATCCTACTAATACGTTGTTGACGGGGATGTGTACTGTAGTAACGTCTCGTCAGTCGTTGCAATTTCTGATCTCGGCAGAAGGTAGACGTACTCAGCTTGATGAAGTAGCCAATCGCGCCCATTATCAGAAACCCCATGCCCACTGCTTGCGAGATCTTGATGAATTCTCTTCGGTCGGCTGTTGGAGATGTGTTAGCACGGTCACTGCAAGATCACACGAAGGGGGCAGAAGCGAGGGCGTGTTCCAAGCCCAGCCTCTGCAGCACCATGTTCCCTCAACGCAGTCGCATTTCCGGAAGGCCAGCGGCATTCCTGGTCTCGAATTTCTTTACTCCCTTGAGCCTGAGGCAATCTCCGTGTGCGCTTCAAAGAAGACGGTGCTGCTGCGCAAAGGGCAGAAAGATCTGTGAAGAACAGGCAGTAACATACGTTTCGTGCATCTGTTTATGAACTGTGTTCCATCTTTGAAAAAGTCCTTTGGCACGTCGGCCATCTCTTGCAGTAGATCAGACATATTGTGGTGAGGTATGTGGTAGGAGATGTTGATGTTAAGGGTTGTCTCCAGCGAGGAATAAAGTGTTATTGGCAGCGTGAACGCGAGAGATCGAGATACTGGTCGCAGAGGTTATTCACAAGGTTGAGGTAGGTGAGGACTTGTCGTTGGGTTTATGGAGCGACAAAATACGGGGAAGTAGGTAAGGTGGCTTTTGGAGGTGTCAAAGGCCGAGAATCATCAAGTCACGATCAATGCAGGCCCCTGGCCCCTCGAGGACGTAGCGCAGACGCAGCCCTTAGCGCGGAGGAAGCTGCGCCTGCGCTGTCGGGCCTCATCACTTACCACCAGACCTCATTGTTTCCGTCATCATCATCATCCAGAGTCTCATTGCCATTCCTTGCATTCATCACCATCGGTCCTTTTCGTTTAACTGAAACCTATTTTGTGCAAACGGCACACTTTTCGAGTTACATCACTGCACACTGGCGCCTGGCTCGATCAGCAGTGCAGGTTCTCACGAGGTATCCCGAGCCTTTGACTGAACAACACCTAGGCGTGCAGATTGAGAATTCGTCTGTGTGCTCCATAGTCACGGACGTTCGCGAAGGTGATACGGTTCACGAGATATCCATTTTCATTCTATTGTGTACATTCTTGCACCGCCCGCTGCGAGGTTCCGGGCCCTTGTATCTTCTCTTTTCAAGAAGACAGCTGGACTGCTTCATGTAATATGACATTCGGGAATTCCTGGTGAGACCAATGGGAGGATCAAATTGAGCATCTCTGTACGTATGTCTTGTTGGGATTTGCACCGGAGGACGGGCAGGAGATGACGACGGTGCTGGCGGGCTTGTACCTCTATCCTTGTCTTGTATTGTGGCTAATGCAGCATGAACTTTGCAGAGCTCATCTTCTTCTTGATCACCTTGTGCATAAGATTCAGACAGAAAATCGACGTTTTAAACACCTACCTCCGTCATGATGGCGTCCGACGAGGACAATTTTGACATTGACATCTACGGTGATGGGGAGATTGATATGGGAAATGATGGGAATATGGACTACAAACAAGAAGACGAAGAGGCTAGTTTCGCAGTAGATGCGGAGAATGGCCATCTTGCAGAAGAGACCGCAGAATCGAAGGCCGAGCCAGAACAGGAACCAACACCTGCACAAGCACCTCCACGCCAGGTCAAAACAGAAGACCGCCCGCCCAAAGCCGGCGTAATTGCAGACAAGCATACACCAGCTCCAACACAAGGCGTAAAGCGGAAAGAGACGTCGGATGAAAGACCTGTTGACCATGGTGCCACGAATGCGCTCATGATCTCAGATTTGCATTGGTGGATCACAGAGGACGATATTCGAGGCTGGGCTAATGAAGCAGGAGCCGAAGATGAACTGAGAGAGATAACATTCAGCGAACATAAAGTGAATGGCAAAAGCAAAGGGTCAGTATGCCTATCTCAACGACGTATAGAGGTCTGACACAGTTACCAGCCAAGCATATCTCGAATTTTCTTCGCCTCAAGCAGCAACTGCAACCAAGCACGAAATCGAATCCCAAGGCGGCACTCAAGCTAGTTCCCGAAAGCACTCGGTTGTCTTTACGAATGCGACACAAAATCCCTTCAAGACTCTTCCCAAAGATGCACCTGTGAGAGCAAGAGACGACAGACCCGCGCGAGGTGGCACTTTCAATTCCGGACCACGCGGAGATACCGGCTATGGAGGTACCCAAGGTTTTCGCGGCAACCGCGGCGGTGGCTTCAGTCGTGGTGGATATGGAGGACATGGCCAGTACAACCGCAACTTCTCCGGACCCATGGGAGGCTACAGCAACAGCAACAACCACATGGGCTTCCAAGGCAACATGGGTATGAACAACAATTATGGAGGCTTCAATCGAGGTGGCATGATGGGTGGTCCTATGAGAGGGAACATTGGCGGTATGAGAGGAGGTCGAGGTGGTATGAACAATATGATGCCCATGGGCGGGATGGGGATGGGTAATATGGGAATGAATCCTATGATGGCCGGGATGGGTATGCCAGGTAAGTCCGATCATGCTAACAGAGCCTGATGCGCGTTTACTGAACGATTCGAGTAGCTTTTCAAGCAAATCAATTCAACCCCGGAATGTTCAATGCAGGACAAGGCCAAGGCTTTGGTGGTGGTGACTGGAACCAACACGGAGCTAAGCGACAACGACAAGACTGAGGATGGAAACAGATTTCCCCCAGCTGCAAACTATTATGGCAATTCACAGACACTTGCAAGGTACGGAGTGCCCCGTATGGGTACGGTGATACACCTCCGAGGAAAGAGGGCTCGGTGCGATGCTGTGCAACCACGAAACCCAGTCTATGGTCACATGCTGCTAATCGTTCTCTTGCAGAAATCAGAAAACCTTTGGGACAAACAAAGTGCTAGTGGAAAAAGAACCCGCCTAGGGAGCTTGAGGATGATGCAATAATGGGTATGCGCATGGCATTCCGCACTCGAAAAAGAAGAAGAGAAAATAATGGGAGAGCCAGGAGTGCCAGGGCTGACAGATTGAGTAATGGCTCAAGGCCTGGACAATAATGTGGAAATGCTGAAGATCCAATCCGCAGGAGAAGTGCCATTGAGCTATTCAACCAGTCGGCAAGCCAGGCCGCTGGGAAGCATTTCTGTCCAGTCGCCTCCACCCGGAAAATACCAACAGCGCGTGTTATTCGTGGAAAGACTTGACAGAGGGGCCATCAGCCATTTCCCAGGATTCGAGGTTTCCTTGTAACTGGCGCCGCACAGCAGAGGAAGAACCAGCACCACGCTTCAATACCAACTGATGGTTCACTTTCACTTCCTTCTATCGCATCAAAGTAAATTAAATTGTCTCTCCCGTTGACTGCTCCCATCACCAAGCTATGGCGCTCGATGGCCTCACCACTCCATGAATTCCAAAAGTCCTCTTGTTCCTGATCCGCGTTCTTCGCCTCCCACTATCAGGCTATCCCCGTAGCCAGCATGTCGGGGCAGGGACAGCAACAGCAACGGCGCGGGGATGCCATGCGCCCCCAGCCAACGCCCGATCGCACAAAGTCACAATCGCAGGCTCAGACTCCTGTGCTCTCGGTCGAATCATCCAATCCATCAGCTCAACCTACTTCCGCTTCACAAACCCCAAGTTCGCCTGCGCAGACCCCTCTGTTCCGAGTCCCTCAATCTCCTCACATAGGCGGCAGTGAGTCTACTGCAAAAGTGGGAAAAGTTGCGATACCAAGACTGAAGAGAGCTATCGATGTTGCTGGTGAAGATGCGGTCAGATCCGGGAGCAGGCACAGAGTTAACCATGCTTGCGAACCATGTCGCCACAGAAAGACGAAATGCAGCGGCGAGAGACCTGTCTGTAGACACTGCCAGGACTTCAAGATAACATGTTTCTACGCGGATGGGAAGCGAGATAGAGTCAAGAAGTATGTCCGAATTCTGCTTGCGGCAAAGTTGATGCTGACGGAAGACCAGGCAATTCGGAACTATGACCGAGAAGGTGACCGACTACGAAAAACTCCTGAGGGCACTCATGGACAGAGTCGACGAGGCAGACGCAAGACTGATTCGTGCATCGTTGGAGAAGGTGAGACATTCATTACAGTCGATGGACTTGACTGAGATATGCCTAGGAGATGTACGATGCCGAAGAAACCGCCACAGATGGTGGTACATTGGACACGGTGTCTGCGATACCCAGTATCGAAAGAGAAGATTCCCGCTCCGGCGCCGAATCAGAGGTTTCCGCTGGTGCTGGCTCGACGGGTGCTCTCGATAGGACCGATGAGGATTTCACCCGCGAACAGGCCAGGGCCACCGGATACATGGGGAAGAACTCTGAAATTACCTGGCTCCAACGTTTGCGCGAGGAGAACCAGTTCGGGGATCGCCCACAAGACATGCTGGGCGACGAGAGACAACGAAAAGTAGCAGACGCATCTGTCACCTCATTTTCCTCGATGCGTCCCCCGGGAGATGCCCAACTCCCTCTGGCTGAAGCAGAAGAAGGCTGGACCATCAACGACTACAACTACCACCTGGACGACACATCTATCTTCACCTTCGAAGCCGTTGACCCGTATGAGCTACCAACACCAGAGGTTGCCAATCATTTGTTTAATGCATACATGGAACGAGTCCATCCTAGCTTTCCCGTCATTGGGAAAGTCAATCTGAGGGCTCAATTCCGAAAGTTTATCGGTGGGACTGTGCAGAGACCGCCTGAGAAATGGCTGGCTATTCTGAACATGATCTTCGCCATCGCTGCAAGATATTCCCACCTTATCAAGGCAGACTGGAGAGGCGACGAGCGCGATCACCTGATTTATTTTACGCGAGCCCGACTTTTGACCATGAGTTCAGAGACTTTGTTCCAACATCCGGACCTCCAACATATCCAGGTATTGGGACTGATGTCATTCTACCTGCTATGTGTCAGTCAAGTGAATAGGTGCGTAAACAGCAGGCTTCTCACATGCGCATCAGCTAACTGAAGCAGGGCATGGCTTCTCATCGGCGTGGCAATCCGGGCTGCTACCTCGCTGGGTATGAATATGCGCAACGACAGTGCCAATCTGAAAAATTCGCTCAAAGAAATTCGCTATCGCGTATGGTGGGCCCTTTACTGCCTGGAGCACCGGCTCTGTAACATGACAGGCAGAGTTAATTGCATCCTTGACGAACATTGCACAACACCACTTCCCATTCCGTTAGAGGAAGAATTGTTCGACTCGGAGGACGGTCAGAAACTCTTGAGCAAGGAAAGACAGCAAGGCGATCGAGCTCCCGCGTCAAACACACAGACGCCCAGCGCTACCAACTCAACTCCTTCGACAGATCGTTCTCGCTCTCAAACAAAGGTCGATTCACGGTCGCCCTCCATGCCTACCAATCAAGGAGACATGGAATGGGCAAGAGACTTCCCACCCAACGGATCCCTCTACTTCCTGCATTTGGTGCAACTGAGTCGAATGTCTCAAAACATTTTTCATCGACTGTACAATCCCACATCTGTCACAGGTACCTGGTCCGACATCCAGGCCAAGATCCAAGAGCTTGACGAGCAGCTTGAGAGATGGTACAGGAGACTCCCACAAGCATTTGCATTTCGGAGAAAGCAGCGTGAACGTGGCTCGTACGAATATCGCCTAAGTCTTGGGTTTTTCTACTACGGCGCGAAGATGACCATCCACCGACCATGTCTTTGCCGCCTTGACCGCAAGATCCCGCACCAATCTACGAAGTCACTCGAGTTCAATCGCAACTCTGCTGCGGCTTGTGTCAAGGCTGCCATGGAGATGCTGGCATCCATTCCCGATGAGCCGAATGCCATTGGTTTATTGAGAGTTGGACCTTGGTGGAATATCCTGCATTGGCTCGTTCAATGTACTTCAGTGCTGATGCTCGAAATCACATTCCGTGCTAATCACATGCCCGAAGAGGTCGACAGTGTTTTGGAAGCCAGCAAAAAAGGAATTCGCTGGTTGCACGCTCTTGGTGAAGATAGTTCATCGGCAAGACGAGCTTGGGCGATCTGTATCCCGATGCTGCGAGAGTCTGCGAAGAAGGTCGGCCGCGATGTTGACGATGTACCACTGTTACCACCCGGTAAGCCTGAGACCCAACCGCAGGACGCTATGATGCCGGATATGTCTAGCCAGAACTTTTCATACGACGCCAACATCTTTACGACTCAACCAACCTCGACTTCGATGTACACCACGATGCCGCAGAATGTCCAACAGTTGCCGACTTCACAAGCCTTCTCGATGTACGATCCCATGATGGCATTTGACCAATACTTCCCGGCGGAATTCCAAGTCGATGGGCCTATGCAGTTTCAGCAGAATCCGGATCCAGAGATGGAGTTCATGAGCAACGCTTTTCATGATGACCAGCATCACCCTCAAGGAGGCCAGAACAGCCGAAAGGACCCTGGGTATAGTTAGGGACATACCCAAGCCCAGCCTCAAGGAAGTGGCCAGAATACTGGACCGGGATACGGCTGGTGGCGCCCAAATCCTGGGGTTGATCAAGATCCAGCCTCCAGATCCTAGCGGGTCGTGCAACAATATCGATCTCACTAGATTCCAAAGTTGCAGACATTCTGCACGTAGCCTGGTCCTTCCTCAACATCAATGTGGAAATAGCAGATGACCTACGATTGCAGCGGCTGCCAAATTGACAGCATCATGGACGACTCTATACTTGGGATATGCAATGGCAGCCAGCCCATCTCCAGCCTCATCGAAGCCCTCATTGTGTCGGATACAACCAGCGTTAGCCAAAGTTACAGTGAAGGCGTGCGAGGCCTGTGAAAGTCAGGCCTGAAGAAGGAGCCGCGTGGGAGTCCGAATCTCACCATTATCTGCGGTGACTGCCAGCTCAAGAAACGCGCGGTTGAGATATCCTTCCTTACAGCTGGTTCATCCCGATACTTTTGGTGGGAAAGAGCACAAGTGTACGAAGTATTCAGGATATGGGCGGTCAGGCAATTGAGGAGAAATGCTGTCCATCCTGGATGTGCGAATACGAAATGAATCTCCTTTGAAAGGGTACCACTAATTTGGGTATTTGAATGCGTGCCGGGCAGGTCAGGTCAAGGGTGCATCTCGTGCGCGTCATGTTCCCAAGGGGCTCGTCGCGCGTACATACCAACCATAACCTGCGGGTTTTGAACCATCACATTCCAGCCCAGCTCCAGTAGACACCAGCAGAGTCTCGAACTGGAGAATGGTTCACTGGACTTCGATCCCCCTGCCATTCTATTTCTTGCTCCTTCTGCGCCTGTTATATATTTTCTTTGTCCCTGGTGGTCGTGGTCGGAGTCTTCGCTGGCGAAGATTTTTTGCCCCTACCCTTCCGTTTGCGCTAACAAGAACAATGAAGCTTCAGACTCTGCGTGTCCTCACGGCTCTGGCGGGTCGAATTTGTGCTTTTCGTCACGACGGCAAATCTCACAATCATCCTAATCAACCAAGGCCACGTCAACAAGGTCCGGACGCGCTGGTCGAGACTACAGAGTCACCTGGTCTGTCCACGAGGGAGCCCGTAGATGCTTCGGCGCAAAGATCAACCTCACCGACGATGAACACCATGTCCATCTCCATATCCGCCCTCGCGAGCACGATCTCCTCGTCTCCGACCGTAATTGCGCCACTGAATAATACCCTTGGCGGCACAATCTCATCATATATGTTCCCTACGACGGTAATCCAAGTCTCTGTCGCTACAATATGCCCTGGCGACACGGCTGCTGGTTCCAGCCTGCCATTCTTCTCGATGTCACCCACGACGAATTCATCGAGCATGTCGACGCTGATGACGACTGGGAGTGCAAGAAACACTATCAGTGATGAGACAGCGACAGGGTTGGCGACGGACTATCTTCCCGTGCAAGTCAATGCTACAGCAGTGTTGGCGGATGGACGAACGACCGTGTTCTTGAGTACGAGTTCGACGGCTGTGATGAGGACGGCTAACGGCACGAGTCCGACATCATCATCTGCTCCACCACCATCGGCCGGCACGATGGCAGGAAATAATGGGACGACAAATGCGGATTCGACAACAACAGAAACAGCAACAGGCAGCAGCAGTAGTGGTGATGAACGTGATGGACGTGAAGACAAGGAGCCAAATAACGACATGGACCTGGCCCGCATCATTCTCGACCCTTCAGGCTGCCAGACCATCTACTCCCCAGTTACGACGCAGATATGCAGCACGACCGTCAGACCCGGTGGTGGAATGGTGCCCGTGCAAGTTACCGACTGCGACCAGTGGGTTACCTTTTCGAGTGAACTCGCTCGGTTTGATGCTGATGGGCATTGTTCGGCTTTTGCTACGGTCTTTTCCGCAACTCCTACTACCACCGCCACTGCTACTGCAAACGATGCCGATGCCGATGCTGCGACGGGTGGTGGACGTGTGAATACGACAGGAACACCCAAGGGACCAGTGGCCTACTACGCAGCACATTGGTACGATCTCGCGGTCGGTGCGTCCTCGCCGGTGCCAGGCCTGGTCAGGGTGGAGAATTGTCTCCCCTATGCCACGGGAATGAATTGTGTGACAAGTAGTGAGAGTTGGAGCTTGGTGAGCAGCACGAGAACAACAACAAAGACAAGTGTTGTGAGCTTTTCCGGTGTAAGTTGCAAATCCTGTTCCATCGCATCGCAGTTCCATTTGCCCAGGAAAAAGACGGAAACTAACGAGACATGGCGTCTAGCCTGCTATCATTACTTCGGGAACCTTCACAACAACAACGACGCTCTCCCTGTCCTCCACGGTCACCGCCATCGCCGTCCTGACCGACTCGAATATCGTACGCAGTCGCCTCGGTGATTCCGCAGCACCCACCAGCTCAGACAGAACGGTCACTGTCGCTGTGACCATGCCAACCACAAAGACGTGGCTGGTCGAGTCTATCATCAGCCCATCCCAAATACCGGACGCTCAGACCGGTGCAGGCACGACAGTGGTAATCAGACAGACATTGACAACTACGCTGGGTGTGACGGAGACGCAGACCACGACGTTATTGGCGGGGACCGCAACTTGATGCCTGCCCGCTGGAGAGTGGGAGTGGCCATCGTGAGTGGTACTGGTCTCGATGTTGATCTTTCCCATGCGAGACCTCCTTGAGTGTGAACAGCAAAGAGCTTTCATAGCTGGCGTCGATTCCAATCAAGGGATCTACCTATGTCTACTCCTGAGCACCGACTTAGCCCCTTGGGCGCCGTCGGAAGGGAGAAATCTGGGTGACATGACTATTTCATTCAAGCTCGTGATTGGAATCATCATACAGTATGACTGGTATCTGTCAGTCTATGGTAGCACGCTGGCGCCAATTGCTGCAACTTGTGAGCAGCGTCCGCGTGTCCGAGAATCTCGAAGCTTGTAGCTCACCCAGGCAGAGAATCGTCAGACAATGACTTCTCGGGCTGATCCAATTGGTGTCCCTTCCCTACCCTTCGTCCGTGCTTGTCAGCCACGAATCTCCAGCTTACTTACAGCTCCCACTCCTCGTCATCGTCCTTAATCGATGAATCCATTCCCAAACGCTCAGTGGAAGCAATAAGCCCATCTGCCTCAGAACTCGCCTTAGCTGCTGCTCCAGCATCACTGGGTCCGTCAAAGCCGCCTTTGAAGCTTCTCTTTGCTTCGCCGTTGGCCCCGTCTCCCGCTTCCTTTTCACCCTCCTTCAATCTAGCCCTGACAACCATTGCAATCAATGTTTCCAGGGTATACCGAGCATCATTGCCACCATTGTGCATGAAGTAGCACTGTAGACCCAAATCTGTCGCAATCGACGCAAGGTTGCGGTGCTGAGATTCCTCCTTGAAAGCTTTGTACAATGGAGCAGTGTCAAGAGCTTCGAGAACAGAACCTAGTATCTTGGCAACACCATCTCCGTTGTCGACTGCCTCCATCGCTGCTACAGGATATGCACCACGGGATGGTTTGAAGATTTTGCTGCCCAAGGTGCGAAGGTATTCGAGATCACTGCGTATATCATGCCCTACAAGGATGATGTTTCGCTCTTTGGAACCACGTTGGAGGACTTTGGGATCTCGGGCGGCCTCTGCTTTACGAATGGCTTGAGTAATAGCATCAGAGTTTCCGAGCCCATCCAACACGCTGGAAATCGCTGCTCTGTTTATACCATCTTGTTGAGGGTTCATAGTGCCCGTACTTGCATCCGAAGCACTGTTGTGGGTGGCAGGCTCACGATCCCAAGGATCCTCCAGACCTGCATGCTTGTATTGTACGGAGAAGGGCCATTCAAAACAACTGTCAACCACCGCTGGAGCTTCGTTGAGATCGACCCATTCAGAGCAACCAAATTGGAAAGCATCTGGATTGCCGACACAGAAGTCCTTATTGACCAGGTGCTGGCGACCTTTGATTCTGAAGTGACGTGATCGGATTTGATTGATCCAATTTTTGCCATTCTGGCCGGGAGCGATGCCCGCCAAGTCGAGAGTGTCAAGGGTGCTGATTCCGACCTCGGTGATGAGATTGTGAGCTCTCTCGTATGACTCGACGTCGATCGAGATGATAACCGGCTCCTTCTCGAACGGATGTGGTGCGGGGCTGTGGATATTTAGCGGTTCCATGATGGCTTTCTTGCGGATTTCTTGCTCTTCGGCCCACGAGAGCTCAGCATCTGGTTGGAGTCTGACTGATTTGCGACGCAGGCCGAGGTATCGTTGGGTTCTTCTGAGTTGCGAGTTCCAGTCCCGCACAGCCAGCAGCCGGTCGTCCTCTTTCTTCTTCTTACCAGCCGTAGCACCACCTTTCTTCTTGCTAGCTGCAAGAGCATCTTGGCACTTTTCTCTGAAGGCGGCGAAATCTTGTTTGGTCGTGCGTGGCGCATTTGCAGGGCGCTCACCATGATTCTCTCCAACTGGAGGGATAGAGTTATGCAGAGTATTAAATTCGTCTCTTGAGTTCGAGGTGCCTAGATGCTGAGGCTGGGGAGTGCCATCGTCGAAAAACGTGAGGGTGAACGGAAATTCTGGCACAAAGACCGGCACCTTGAACGTCTTGCCAATTTCGTTGACAAGGTGTTGGACTTGTGAATGCGGAACAAGGACAATAGATTTGGAGCTCAACGTGGAAGGTGGATGGAGGTAGTAGCTGCACTGTGAGGTTAGTCAAGCCCAACCATGTCAGGGGGTGATAGGACAGGAGGTCTCTCAACAGCCAATATGGTCATTCAAGTTGCACGACTTACATGTCCCAAGTTCGATTGTAGAACTTATTGTCAGCGAAGAAGCATTTCGAGACTCTGTCATTGCCGTCATTCATGTACTTGTAGGGGAACTTTGCTGCCAGAAAGAATTGACAGAAGTGACCAGTGACGGGTACTCCCTGTGCGTTAGACGTTGGGAGTCCTTCATTGTCATTGGAAGGCTCTGAAACCGCATGCTCCTTCGCGCTTTTGGACGAGACCTTGCCCTGAGGAATGTATTCAATTGCACGATTAGGCTCAATGTGAGCATCTTTGGGGTTCCCCTTTGATTTTCTGGGCTGCTTGCTAGGTGAAATCATTGACGGTTTTGGTCTGAAAGCCGCAACATAGTCGTCCTCGTCTTCAGAGCTGCTCAAGACATCAGCACTCGCGGTAGGTTTTGGCGGCGGTATGATCTTCCGCGGGTACTCTGCAGTGGAGGGGATCTTCCAGGTTTGCTGTTGATCTTTGGCTGCTCTCTGCTCAAGCTCTTTCACGGAGAAGTGGACTTCACCGGGTTTCGGAGGACTTGGAAGAGATTTCCCAGCGAACAACTGATTAAGACGACTCTTTGGTGTGGTAGCCATTTTTGCGGTCCAAGTGGGCGTCAATAGCAAGTTTGAGGCAGGGGTGCGTGCAGTCAATGGAGATCGTCAAATCGTCAAATCGTGAAATTGGACTCGCGTCTGAAGGAAGAGACCATGGGATGAAGACAGCAAGGGACTCAATGCAATGGGAGATCAGAAAAGAGAAGAAAATTGAAGCGGGAGTGACAAGTTGAATTAACGTCGGCAGGATGAGAAGTAAAGATCAACCAGTCTAGTTGAAGGGCTTGTCCTTTGATGCAAGGCGACTAAAGGCTTGAGTGAAGGATAAGAAAGAGCGATTACATTCAGTTCTAAGATGTCAGCCTGTAAAATAAGTGCACGATGAATGTTGTGTTATAAGACATGTCGAGGAATCCCATGAGTGAAGGGAGACAGTAACACAAGGATGAAGAAGGCTGAAGGGCACGTGAGAGGAAGGGGCAACCCGGCCAAGTAATTCTTTTGCCTGACAAACATTTCCCACAGCCTAGTCTTCACGTGTCGAGGGTGTGAATTTGTCAAACTATGCATCAGACAGAAACAATTTATTGTGAGCCTTGCGAGACTGCACGTGATCAGCCCAAACATACTGCCGGCTTTCACCGCCTTGGACATCGCGAAGTCCCAAGTCGCGTCTGTTGGAGAAATCATGTCGCTGCAACAGTAAGAGGATGGAAGAGGCTGATCATCGCTGCACGCCTTGGTGTCAATCGTTCCCCGTCTCCGCGAAGTTCATCTCCTGGGCCCCCGGCTGTTGAGTGTCCGCGAAAGTGACTACCTCGAGACTGACCCACTGCTTCGACCCTCCCTCCCTCAGTCCGCGCGATGCTCCTCCAACGTTAACGACGAGCCCCGATGGTGACAATGGCAGACATTGGGCGTGATTGCTCTGTCGACCCCGATGCACAGGCTGCCGTCACCGACTTCCTTGATTATACCGAGTACCTTCCTGCGGACCTAATTCGATCTCTCACCCTCGTCCGGGGCCTCGACCAAACATATCTGAATCACACCTCTACCTTGAATGACCTCACCAAGCTCTACGGCTCGCTACCTTCGATCGCTCGGACCGCTCGTTCAGACGCACAAGAACTCCGCACTCAGATATCTTCCCACCTCGACTATGCGCTCAACGCAAGAGAATCAGCCTACGGCGAGGCCTGTCGACTCTACGATGTCGTCGACAGGCATCAAAACCGGATGAAGAGCATATTAGCAAAATTAAATGCCATACCAAAACCCCCTTCACGCGACCCTACGCCCCCACCATCCATCTCACCGCAGATCAAACGCTCACGCAGCGGGAGAAAACTGGAAGGGACTTCAGCACGTCTGACCCTACACCCTCCTCGAGGCAGTGCAGTTGCGTCGGCAATACTCAAGAGACCCCGCGGACGGCGGGTGACTGTGCCGGGGGAGGTTCTGCCTCCATACGATCCCGACTCACCCATCGCAAGCACAGAGGTGTCGGATTGGGAGTCACCTCCACCCTCACCCCCTCGCCCGGTCCTCAAGCTCAAACAGCCGAAAGCGCCAGTGCCGACCCTGCAACAGAAAGAGAAGGCTACCTCGGCCAAGGATTCTCAGCAGTTCATTCGCGAGACCACTGAGCCATACCACAAACCCACTCCTCCCCCTGAAGATGCACCCATTGGAAGCAAATACAGGCCGTGGACACACTTGACCGAGTATGAAATGTATAAACTCAGAAAGAAGATGAAGAAGAACCATACTTGGGAGCCTAGCGATATCATGATCAGACGTGAATTGGCCGATCGAGGAAGAGGGTGGGAGAATTACTATCGAGCCAAAGCCGAAGCTGAGGCTAACGGGACTACATTCTACGACCTCGATAGTACCGAGAAGCCAAGACCAAAGGCAAGCAGAGTAGAGAGTGCAGAGAAGATCGAGACATTTGAGGAAAAGGACGAGCCAGAGACATTCGAAAAGGAAGCGGATGTGCCTGACGAGGCGGCCGAAGAGATGCAAGATACGATATTGGTACCAAGTGCAGCGCCCACTCCAACTCAGGCTCAAGCTTCCAAGCCCAAGACGGCCAAAAAGTCGGAGTCAAAGAAGGAGAAAAAGCAAGATCCAGCCCGATCACAGGCGGCGTTGGCTGCTCAGGAAGCAGAACTTGCAGCCAGAAGACTTGGTGACATAGGCACGAAGTTTCGTAATCTCTTCACGGCACCTTTCGCGTCAGCATTGGCATCGTTGAACCGCAGCGCTAGCACACCCACGGGCAACCGTACGGCCAGTCCAGCCAAGAAAGCAGTCGAAAAGACGTCCAAGAAGAGAAAGGCAGAAGATACCCCTACGTCGTCTCTATCACCATCCTCAGAGCCAGACCCCGCGAGAAAGAAGCAAAAGACAGCACCCAAGCCATCGCCTCTAGCGTCAAGTCCTCCTGCGTCTGCTGTCACCGCGCCTGGCAGTGAACCTGCCGCTCCGAGCGCAGGAACCATCAAGATCCCACTGAAACTCACAGTCTCGACGCCTGTCGCGGCGCAATCGAAAACACCTACTCCGGCTCCAACGACTCGAGCAGCAAGCGTGCAACGCGCCTCTGTGGCGCCCAAGACCGAATCCACGCCGCCTCTCCCTTCACGACCGCCCTCACGCCGCTCAGCAGCAGCGTCTGTTGAACCACAGCCCTCCAGGCCCAGTCGACGCGCGTCCATGACACCATCTGTCACAGGCCGCAAGACACCTGGCGTCGAACTCAGCCCGAAATCCACAGCCGCAAGTCGTCGGAGCAAGCGCGATGCACCAGGCACAGTGATGCAGTCGAGCCAGGACGGTGGAGCGGCTGTTAGTGTCAGTAAGCGAAAGACCAAACCGGCCAAGCATCAGAAGTCGACATCGACGCCCAAGGTTGCTGCAGCGGCCACGCCGGAAGCCAATGCAACAGTCCTCCCGCAGATAAGGATTGACACGGACGGGCGCCAGGAGATTATTGATCCAGATGAGGAGCGGTATTGTGTTTGTGGGGACGTTAGTTGGGGAGAGATGATTTGTTGTGAGTTGGACGAGAAGGTATGTACCTGCGAGAAGCAAGCGAGGCGGTGCAGCATCCCCTTCACCATGACTTGCACAGTGTCTTTCGTGTGGGATGTGCTAACATGATGGTTCACGCGCAGTGCGACTTCGGCCAATGGTTTCACATGGAATGCGTTAATTTGGTGGAACTTCCACCACGGACGGTCAAGTGGTATTGTCCTGGCGATCGGAAGAAGCTTCATAAGGGGGAAAACAGTAATGGGCTTGTGGGAAGAGGGATTAAGTGAACCTCCAGCGCCAGCGTCAAGATGTGATCCTGTCCGGGAAAGGGATTCGAAAATCGAGGAGGATTGGGGGCTAGCAACGACGGCAACCGAAAGGCTCAACGATGGAGGCCTTGTCGGCGCCAACTTCCAGGTGATGTGCATAATTTCCAAATATCACGCAGCTGAATGAGTATGGCGCGACATGTTTGAGTACGATATCTTCCAGACTACCTGGTACCATTGCCATCGAAGTATCGAGTTGATCTGAACTATCTAGACCTATGTGTTGCTCGCTAGCGGGATGCTGCTGAAACGCTTCGGGCAGACAGTTCGGCTCGTGGACAGGCGAGTATTGACAAAACCAGAGCTCATAGTCGTGTCCAGTAAGTCGTTCTGATACCACCAGCCTTGGACAGATAGACGGGCATGCTATTGTCTTTTGACAGGCGGTCAAGGTCAGTGACCGACGAATCGAATCGAATCAGACTTGCTCCCACATCTATTGCCGAAACAAGATAGTGTTCTTTGCTACGTCCGTTGCCGCTTTGATCTTGTGCCATGATCGTCAGTCCTCGGGCACAGGCTGAAAGCTCGGGAATCGCGCTCATGGACACGAACTGGCTCTTGCGGTCCTGTCGAAGGCCTTCAATTGCGCAACATTTCGTGGACTCAATCAGGCACACTAGGGAGGGTCATGAATTCAGGGGATGATCCGGCAGGAGATTGTGGCTCTTGCATCAGTATGCCGAGCAGTTGTCAGATAGGGACACCAAAAATTAATGCGGTCTTCAAGAGCAACACCCGGCTTGAAGATAGATCTTAGTATCATCTTACCTACCGCCAGCCGGGCAACGGACGAGGCGAATGGACATTGAGGTTCAAATTGCCGTGCTCTCACCTGTTGGTATCTTCACTGGTACAAAGGGGGCATCGCTGGGCGCAGTGTCTGTCGCTGGCAGCTCGAGTGCTGGAAAACGCAGGTCAATGTTCATGGGGCGAACAAGGACTGCACGCCTGCGAGTGTGGAATGAGGAGCGAATGTTCTTTCGCGTGGCCATCATATTCGTACCAGCAGAGGTAGCCACTTCTTGAATCGACAGTGAGCTGTGAACACCCAACAGTCACGGGAAGGAATCAAAATTCAAACGAGCATTCCTTGTCTTGGGGAACTTATGAGCTGCGTCTTCTGAGCCAGCGCCGGATGCCTCTGCCTAGCTCGATCGATATCGAGGCCATTGAGATCAGCAAAATGACTAGGGAACGTCTGGAAATCAAGTGAGGACCCGAAATAATCTTCGAGGAAGAAGACCAACATGGACACTGGACGTGTCAAGTCACTCGAGGTACCTCGACCGCAAAAGTGCCAGTGCCAGGTACATTCGTTTTCCAAATACCTTCGAGTCTGTTTAACGTCAAGACTGTTTTACGAGGGCTTTCCCCGAGACCTGGATTCAATGGCTGAGCTTGGTCGGAGCCAATATCGATACTGTTTCACAAGGAAGTGGATTCGAGGCGAAGTGTCCCATATTCCGTTCGCCTAGCCAGTGATCGAATTCGCCTGAGACTTTCCAGGACCGTCGACTGGAAGCAAGAGCGAGTTTCTACTCGTAGGGCCTAGCATGGTCTCCAATCCGAGATGATGAGAAGCGATAGCGCAATGGTCACCAAGGCGGTGGGTTAAGTGACATTCGCAGGTCGAAGAGGCAACGTTGGGCGATGCCCACTTCGTTGTTCTCCAAAGGAGAATTTCCACCAAGTCGGAGTGCACACAGTCGATCTGCCGGATGCACAAGCCCTGTACTTCCGTATGCTGCAATTGCTGGGTGGCTGCAGGTACAGGGTCCCTAGGAGCCGTTTTTGGTAGGCTGACCACATAATTTCCGAGCCCAAATGGATGGACACTGCTGGAATGGGCCCCGGAGACACATGGCCAACCTAAACCAGGTCCCTTGCCTGCCAAGGCAGCAGTTCTATGTTGGCGCGAGCAAAGACGGAAGCGGTGCCCTGTTCCCCGTCTGTCTGATCATAACAATCAATTCTGACACGCACACGCAAGCACATTTCCTGGTCTCCGAAATGTGATATCCGAAATGTCAGGTAAAAGAGGTAAGGGATAAGCGCAACGAAGGCAAACGTTGTCGATCAAGCCATTATGCAAGATCATATGCGTCGATCATGGTGCAACCTCGATTGTATTTGTATCTGTAGTTGCTGCGTGAGACCGACGACTCTTTTTTTCTGGATCTCCTTCAACTTTTTGGGTGGAGCGAAATGTGTCTGCGGAAGCGGGGAGGCATTCTTGGTGGCGCTGTTTGAGTTGAACGGTGTGGACGGTGTCAGAGCCCAAGGCGTGAGGCTTGCAGCTGGCCTGGTCAGAAATCCGCTTTCCGCCACATGGCTGATCATGTTTAATTTCGACGAGGACTGCTTGGGTAGCCTTGCCGCGAGGCCAGCAAGGATCTCATGCAACCACTGAATGTGACGGAAGCATTCGGGCCAGGGTGGTGGGATGTGGAATGGGTCTCCGCGATCTCTCGACACGGCTGATACGACAAGATTGTGTGACCGTGAATATGATTTGACGATTCTGGGCGTGAGTATGTACTATGCTAGAGAGCTGTCAAGCATCTTTCACCTCTTTAATAACGCGTCGTGATCTCAAGATCATCGGAGGAGTTTTGTTAGGTTGCGGGTGGAAGAGAGACGATATCTGCCGGGTTTCTAGCTGCATTCTAGCGGCCGCAGTGGGTTGGTGACTGGGGGAGCATTATGCAACGGGGAGCAGGAAATGCAAATTGGAGGACAAGCTGAGCCTCGTTCACGACAAAGTCGGAAGGCTGGATTGAGATGTCATAACCTTGGGTCCTGATGAAAGGCAATCGGTCAGGGACTTTCGTGTTGAAGGCAGGTCGAGGTCAAGTTCAAGATCGAGGTTGAACTCGGGTCCTGCTCTATCGTCTGTCATGATTGATGCTCTTGACATAGTCGGGAGGAGGTATGGAGTTGCTCGAGACCGGAAACCGAGGGTAATGTCGATGAAACCTGAATCCATCAAAATACCATCAAGTCTGTAATCCTCTAAGTCGCGACTTCCATTATTCGAAGCTGCCAAGCTACATCGTTCACGCGTTGTCACCATTCCCCAAAGCACGATCTCTTCGTAATTCAAACAGCAACACTGCATGCAAGCTACATTTCCACGGCTACACAAATCCGAGAATCTTGAGCAAACCGTTTGGCTTTATCGATTTTTTGATCGGAAGGCTGAATCTTCCGGATAGTGGCTGGACTGTGACAGGTCAACAGCATGGTCCATCGCGCACCACATTGGCCATGGCCACGGCCATGCACGCTCTTCCGTACGATAACCGAAATTCTTTGCTGCTCAGTGCTCACCCGCCAAACTGTCGTCGGACTGTCAGTAACCTGTCAACAAAGGTCCCTCACGTAATTCCCTGGCCGGTTGTGAGCATCCGAATTGAGCGATGATGTGATCGACGTCGGTGGGACTTTCTGCAGGTACCGGCAGTGATCCGGCTACACTAACGACGGCGGAAGTGCGATAGCGAAGTCAAGCAACAAGCATGGAAAATTCCAAGTTCGAAGAAGAGTGGCTAAACGAGCGCCAAGAGGGTGCCGGGTGATTGGCACCAGTCCCATCTCGCCTCGCTAGCTGATCCTAGTGATCCCTAAGCTTGTCAACGGTATGATGAACAGGGGCTGCCCTACCAAAGAAACCGTTTGTTTGGTTATTTTCCTCCCACTTGCTTTCGGCTTGCTGTGCTGACAGTCCGCCAGGAGCGCAGGATATCTTAAGAACGGCAAGAGAAAAGGCAATGGCAAAACAAGGCGTAGTGACTCCTACATCAAGCTGAGTCGAGTCACTACGTTGCTTCTCGTATCCAAGCTGCAACTGGCTGAAGTTCCGTCTCACCGAGGGCGAGTCAAGACGCGGAGACATATCTCTGAAGGGACAGTGGGTTGGAAACAAATGCTTCGAGTGTTTCTAGTCTCTCGTCAACGTCCTTCCGCGCGTTAAAGCAACCCACTCGACCTACGGTCCTGCACCACTTCCTGGCTTCCCCGGCCACAGTCACCATCGCTAACGCTCACGAGCCCACCATGTATGGTTAGGTTGGCCTTCCCGAAGCTCTGGGAGCCGGATTGAGGACCCCCTTGAGACCCCTGCTTTACCCCTGGTTCCAAGCCAGGCCCTGATCCCACTTCGGATGCGTCATATTAGCTGTCACTTCAAATCGAACAAAGGAACGAAACCTGCGCGGCGCTACGATCGGGGATCCTGTTCACACCAGTTCCAAGGCCAGGCACGAATGTTTTACAATTTCGAGTCGTGTCTGATGGAAACATTTTCGGCGCTATATCGCCATCCTGTCGCCGTTAGCACTTTCGGTTTGCTCCTCGCTCCTCGACGGGATGGTCTCCCCTGGTATCCCGCCGCCAGTCGCGAGACAGTCACTCGGCACCCGTCACCACCGTCTTGTCTCGTTGGCAACTTTTTTGACTAGTCTAGAGCCCATTCCTTAGTCCTCGAAGTCAACACTTACACTCTCGGGTCCCACCATCCGCCTTTCAGGCACGGATATCCACTTCTGGGTTCCTGGCCTGGTTCCGTTCCTAGGGAGCCTTGTGGGTGACTGTCCGAAAAAGAAATGCCTGCAGCTAATCCGAAGCACCGCGCGACCCCCTTTCGAAAGCTGCAGCTTTGCGACTTGACTCGAATCTTATATCTGTCACATTTTCCTACCTGGCTCACTGTTACACGTTCTTTTTTGGTTTCACATCTCCTCTCTACATTCTTTGTCTTGTTCATATTCCTGTCTTGCCGATTTCTTGCTTCCTACCACTACAGAGCCAGGTCCAGGCCGATAAACGAATTTCCCAACCCAGGCAATCTACTCGATCTATCACCCCTTGATCGAGACAACCCGGCTGCGTACAAAATCTGGCCGCAATCTAGCATCCGAGACTCGAGATTCTACCTGTACTATGTACCATATACGCCGATAGTCTATTTCCAGACCTGTCGTTCAGCAGCCAGACCACCGTCATTTGCATCCTTTTTGACAGCGCAAGAAACTCAAATTCTCGACGCGCCTCCTGTCCTCATCCCTCAATTCCTCCCTTGACTCGCCCGAGCACCTCTTACAAAGAGCCTCCACTGTACTTGGACGCTCTCGGTCAGCGCCATATCTCTGTACAACATCGGTCATTTCCTCGCAGCCTACTGGCCACAAGACACGCAGTCCTCGAACTTCTATATCACATCGTGAGTCAGCCAATTCTCCCTATATAAGAGCATTGTTTCTGGAACCTCTGGTACTTCTCCTCATGCAACCATCTCTTCTCTAACACGGCTCAAATCCAGACACAATGACCTCCTCGTCATCTTCGAATTCAGCTCCTTGCGACCTCGGTCGTGGAGGCTACGACACCACCGGCGTCCCCAAGCCACCCCCGCCAGCCAAATGATATCGCTCGTGGTCCAGTACCTGCAGGATCAGCCCTGCGGATCAGAACCATCGACGCACAAACTTCAATTCTCTCGCCGGCCGGTCGACACTGAAGCCTTACCATCACCAACCGTGAGGCAGGCGCACATGCATAAACTGCGCTGACAGCGTCTCGACATCGGCCGAGCACATTCGTTCTTGCCAACCATTTTTTAATCCCCATGTGTATTTCGACTACCCTGTACAAGTACTCTCAAAATTCTTTGAGCGTTTCCGGCGACACTTGTTTTTGGCATCAACCACGGCGCAACTTTTTCTCGGGGATTTCAACATCAACGACTATTTCCTGTACAACCAGTATTGTATCAAAAAGTCCTTTGCTTTTTATCCGGCGTTCCACCATAGATGGGGTCATGGGTCATGGAAGGCTGGCGGGAAAAAAGATGAGGATGTTTTTCGAATAGACTGTATGACGCAGGTCACATTTCTTTTGGGAGTTATCTTCTGGTATTGGGATGCGTGAACGAGCGGGACATCTGACATTGGCGGGGTCGCCGTCAGAAACATTGTCTGCCCGGACGCAACGACGCGTAGTGGAACGGACCCCGGGATGAAGAAGCGGGTTCGAAGCGTCTCGTGAGTCATCAAACGATGCAAATGCAAGTGGAGGAATGGCTCGTTTGCTGTGTGACTTAGTATGAAGGTTGAATAATATCAGCATCCAATGCGCAAAAAAGAATTTTGTTACTCCCTCGGTATCTTTGTGATGTTCGTGACATTGAAGCAGGGCCGCAACGACGTTGAGTGTAGCACGAGGCTCTGCTCGGTAAGGGTTGCACACGAAAGGCCAGTATGGATCAGGCGTAGAATAGCTGCTGTGGACGAGGAAAAGGTGCGTCGGAGAAATAAAATACAAAAGTCGTACTGATGATGATGATACGCTATTCTATTTCGAGTGGTGCAGGTGGTTGGCGTTCGTCACTGCGCTGCACAGTCTCTTGCGCAACCAACCACCATCTGCACCTCATCCTCCATTCAGACCATACCATCAAACCACCTCAGCCCATTTCCTTCACAAAGGCCTCGACCGTCAAATTGGTGTTGAAAATATCCGCACAATCTCTCGCCCTCCATCAATCCCTGCTTCATCACCGGCAGCGTATCGATTGGTCGCATCCCCAATTCACCGACGTCCCATCCTCTACCTTCCGAACCCCGACTTAGCATAGTACGAAAAAGCAAACATCAGACTCGTCAGCAGTTGAATCCCGACTGCTCAAGTCACCCTCCAGAGCCGATCTCGCGTACTTTAAAACTTCCGAGGTATACCACTACAATCAATGGCCGACACATCATCTGCACCCAAACCCAGCAGCAGCGTAAAGCTTGTGTTGCTCGGGGAAGCAGCCGTTGGAAAGGTGGGTTGCGCGTACCTGCTACCTTGATCCCAAGAGGTCCCATTTTCCTCGGCGCCACGCCGCACCTTGACGTTTTTCATGATGATAGTTACGGGGTTCAGGTGGTCTCATGGTTGAGATTGCGACACCTTATCCTCAGGTTGATCGAAGGAGATGGACTATCCAAGACACATTTGCATTGAGGAGAAAGATCGTCGCTGACACGTCGAGCAGTCATCCCTAGTCTTACGGTTCGTCAACAATGACTTTCAAGAGAACAAGGAGCCAACAATCGGAGGTGAGTATCGTCCCATGTGTCCCCATTGCGCCCTCGTACCCTCCACCCAGACACCACCAAACAAGCCATACTAACATACACTAGCCGCTTTCCTGACCCAAAAGATCTCCCTGCCCAACCGGATCATCAAGTTCGAGATATGGGATACCGCTGGCCAAGAACGCTTCGCCTCTCTGGCACCCATGTACTATCGCAACGCTCAAGCCGCCCTCGTCGTCTACGATCTTACCAAGCCCACCTCATTGACAAAGGCCAAACACTGGGTTGCGGAACTACAGAGACAAGCTTCACCTGGTATTGTGATTGCACTGGTTGGTAACAAGCTCGATTTGTGCGCCGAATCGTCAGGCGACACCGAGGCTGCGCCGGCGGCGAATGAAGACGGTGGAGAGAACATAGAAGCCGAGCCCACGGACGACGGAGACGCACGAAAAATCTCGACAAGGGAAGCGAAATCTTACGCTGAGGAGGAGAGTCTGCTCTTCTTCGAGACATCGGCTAAGACGGGCACAAATGTCGCCGAGGTATTTTCCGCAATCGCCAATGCTATTCCAGAGACGTCGTTGAAGGGCACCCGAGGAGCCAGTGGTGGCGGTACTCAGGCCGCTTTGTCGGGTGCGGCAAACCGTGCAGACGAAGCCAGGGTCAATCTCGCGGATCGCGCCAAACAGAAGAGCAATGATTGTGCTTGTTAGTCCAGCTGGGAGGGGTATGAGGTGGTCGATGAGCAATTGCGAAAGTTTTCATGGTTTCACTCGACCGGAGAACTGATTGGTTAAGCTCTTCTCGAATTTCCGAGCACGAAGTAGATGAGAAGTACCTGCTGAGAGAGCAGGGGGAAGACAGTGAAGCGTGCGAAGGCCTTGTTGACCGTGTGGGAGTCAGTAATTGAAACGGAGTCCGGGTCTAGCGAATATTGAATTGCGTTTGATGTTTCAGTTGAATATCTCGCGTGCTTCAGACGTGTTCTTTTGATTGCGTTGGTAGCAGATCGCAGACATAAGATGATCAAGATCAAGATTCAGAATGGTCCTTGTTTTCTCCGGCCCTATAACGCCAGAACCACCCTCGTGCCACCGTGTAGGGGACCCGACCCAGAATATACATCAGACAAGGAAAACATCGATATAAAAATGCGCCAGGAAAGGGTATCCTATCTTTACAATTTTCCAGGTTATCATCAATTTTCCCACTCTTCAAAAGGCGCCCGCAGAGACATCAGGAATGCTCCGTCATCGTAGTGAAGGCGCCAGCAATACTCAGTCATCGACTAGGTCGATTATCTCGACTCCGTCGTCGTGTGTCTTACGCCGCTTATTTGGGCCATCAGAGTTGGCGTCCTCGGTGAGAGGGTCGTGATCCATATTGTCGACTTTGCGCTTTCCATCGACAGTCGAGGCCTTTTCTTGACACTCTCGAAGCACGCGGAGCATTTCGTCTTCGGAGACAATCCTCGGCTGCCAGTAACGAAGCGGACTCCCCGCGAAGTTGAGTGGTGCTGCTGAGCTGGCGTTGATGCCTATCACGTCAGGACCATCGATTTCTTCGATCGAGACGACTCTGCCCCCTTGCTTCTCGATCATGGCGGTGAGCTCGGCCGGTGTTGTCGTTGGTGACAAGGACCAAATGAAGTATTTGTTGGGGTAAAGCGGACCATCCTGAGGTAGAACGCGGCTCTCCATGATCTGCAAGTCTTCTATCCTCAAGAACTGGTGCCGGTCGCCTTGTAGAAAGCTCTGACTGACCAGTTGATTAAGCATACCTAGGTATTGGCTGCGCCTGCCGCACCATGTGTCCCAGGCTTTCTCCCAGACACGGTCGACCTTTCGTAGATGCATTTGGTACGTACCGTAACTTCTGGGGCGGACCTTGTCAATACGCACTGTCAGGTCTCGGTCTTCCGATTGTAACAGCCGCATGATATCGTCACGCGTCCTCGAATCCCACGCGACGCTGATGAACTCCCCCGCTTTGGGATCTTGGAGGAATCGATTGACTTCTTGTCCTTGCGGCGAATGCCATAAGCACAGGCAGGGCATCCGTTGCAGGTTGGGATATTTCTGGGGAGGCCGACCGACTTGGAAAACGTAGAAGTTTGTGGCCAAGGACTCGAGAAGACCGGCAATTATCGATCTGTGATCGGGTGGTATGCCCGCAGCTTGCAACTCGATGATGTCTTGCAGCTGGTTTTCGAACACAGCCGGGATACTTGTAGGACTAGTACCTCCTTGCCTGCTTCTCATGGCAGGTGAGTCCAGCATCGCACTGACTAGAGCGTTGCAGAGGCCGGTGTCAAGGGTGCTGGCGTCCACGATCAACTTGGCGATAGGAGTGCGGACGCAGATCTCTCCCGACTTCAGCAGCGTGATGAGAGTCTGGACTATGGCAGGAATTTGAGCCTTTACGAAGGCGTCGGCGTCGGCGTCACTCTTTTGAATCCGTAATAAACCGCGTAACAGTGCTTCACAACAATCGATGCCAATTCCTGGTGCCAGGAACCTGTGGAACAGGAAACGATAAGTCAAAAGAGAATATTTTTTAGGGGCTGGGGGCGACCCTTACACATCCATGAAGCTGTTTCGGTATGACAGCGCCAATTGAGCAAGCAGCTGTGCATCGACTACGACATTGATATCGCTCTGAGAGCGTAAGCAGTAGAACTCTGCTAGGTGCTCTGCAGCCCAGTCTCTCAGTTGCGGGTGTGCTGAAGGCACCGACTGCAGGCATCGACGTTCAAGGGCCTGGATGCGCTCATGTCGATCCTTCAGCTGAAGTATGCGTCTGAACGGCTGATTTAGGCTGCTTGCCAATTAGAGGAGTGCATGATCAAATGTAATTGGTGAGCGAAAGAAGGAAAATCCTCACCTGTAAGCAATCGGCTCGAAATCGATGACCGTCAGGATGCCAATGATCTTGTCGAGATCTTCCTCTTGCGTGATCTCCAACATTTCGATGGCCTTCCGCAAGATCTCTACTATTGTAGCTTCTTTGGGTTGCTCCGCGATGGCATCGATGATATGGAAAAGAACGTCCTGTTTTGGCTTCTGGGCCGCACCAGCTGCTATAATCGGGTTGTAAAAGGAGTTGGAAATCCTGTAGTCAGAATGCGCCCTCTTCTTTTCCTTTTCCATTTCCTCTTCTACCTTGTCAAGCATCCGTCTGCAAAGTGCTTGTAGGAAAAGCGATTTCGCCCGATCGTCGGGTTCATTTTTGCACCTCTTGTGGGCTTCTTGGATGCTTTTAGCTCGCTCAGCCTCAGAAGATAGTCCATGACAAACAAGCAAATTCACAAGATCTTTTTGCGTCAAGATCAGGACAACCTAAAATAGTTAACAAGGCTTCTTTCTTGCGCTTTCGTGAAGCATACCGTGTCATCATACTGGTGGCGCCGGGGGCCTTCCTCGAACTCTTCCTCTGAATGGTCCGGGTCGTTTTCATCCCTTTCGTCGTCATCAAGGTTTGGTTCGCGATCCTTCTCGTAGACGTCGTCCTGAACGAGCCAGGTCTTGTCGAATTCAGCATTCTTTGCTATAACATGTCCTTGGAGATCCGAAACCATGACCAATCGGGTAGAGTCAATTGCGAAGTAATCAATACCTTTTGAAGGGCATTCGACTTTATTTTCCGGGTCGCCGCACACGTCTTCAGTGATTGTCCTTGTCATACTGGCCAAGCAAATGGTGTAAGGAGTGCCATCGCAGGCCTTGTCCAAAATCCTGATCAAAGCGCGGTCACAAGGGTCCAACTTTCCTATGGTAAGCTGCTCCTCGTTGTTATAGAGATTTGGTAGCCTGTACGCCAAGCTGGTCGCAGTACCAATTATATCAGTCGGTGCTTCAAACCACTCTGCCACGAGTCCTCGGAGCCTCATTGTACGCTTGTGGATTTGTCGTGCGGTCGACGATTGATCGCGGCGGCGGTAGGTATTGTCAATGTCGTAAATCAAAGCGGCAAAACATCCCCGCGCTAGACCAGATAGTCTGGCTTTCGTGTCTCGCAGCCACGCAACCCCCAAGCTTGAGAAGCAATCTCTGGCACCAGAGGAAAGCGTTTCTCGCCCTGTCTCATTGGTGAGCTCGATTCTGTATCCCTGGTGGACCGAAGGCAGTGTGAACATGCACGTGCCCAGCACGTCAGGTGACCTAAATCTACTGGATGCTGTATCGAGGTCGCTGTCGCTAGTACACAAGAGGAATCGAGGGTTGACAAGAGTAGTTATCTCGGACCCTGGGTACAGCACTTCCGTAAATGTCGTCAGAGCGCTTTCCGAGGCCGACGTCCATTGGTTGTTGATGAAATCTATGTCACGCTCGCCGAAGACCGCCAGATCGCCGTCAGACGTTTTGTTCAGAGCCCGATGATATTGGAGAAGAGAGGTAGCCATCTTGTCGGTGATGGGAAGACCGACGAGTCCATAGTCTTGAATTTGCAGTCCGGGGTTCACAGGGACTTCGGTGACTGAATGACGAACGTACTCGCCAGAGGTGTTGTTGTGGTTGAAATCCAAGAACTTTGACAACTTCCGTTTCATGTGTATTGCCTCTCGAGATTCCCGTGGAAGGTTTCCGATGTACTCTCCGGGTACGAGGGGCTCTAATATCGAGTAGCTACTAGTACTTGGAGAGCCCTCACTCTCTTCGCTGACCTCGAAGTTCTCTCCTTGCTGCCAGCGCCAGGGGTAGCCGGAAATCCTGGCTTTCCTCCACATGATTCAGACCCTGATCTGCATCATACTCGTCTTCTCCATAAATAAAGTGACATAGAGATGGTGGAACTCGACGTGGTGCTCCAGCCAAAATGCTCACAAGAGAGTAGGTTAATAAAAAGTACGAAGCACTCCGGTGCAGTGGGCACCTAGTGATCAGTGACGTTTGACGTTCGAGGTTTGAGGCGCGGCGGGTACGCGACGCGCCGACACGACCCGCGTTGTTGACACAAGCAGGGGAGCATAGCCTATTAGCCTACTCCGTAACGTGCCTAGGTAATGTTGTGGAAGTGAGCTGATCAACATTGCATAGGTAGTACTCGTAAGTGACGGACATCATGAGTCAAGAAGCCACGGAGACTCGTGCACAACGACTTTCTTTTCGTACTCTCTTTTCGATAAAACCTCCGCATCGAAAGCAGTGGTCCGACGCAGCCTCAACATGGGGGCCTGCCCTGGCTTTTGGCATCCCCTCCTCGATCTTCTCGTGATGCCTGTCCTGTAATTGCCTGGCCTCGTCCTGCCCGTGCCTGCCAATTTGATATGTGCTGTGCAGCGGCACCGGACCGTAATCAGCGCGTCCGTCAATAAAGGCTAGCACGCAAAATTATGCGCGGCCTTTGTTGACCGAGGACCCTGCCCGCCGCGTCGCCGATGGTGAGTTGTGAGACGTACGGAAACACTAATGCTCATGAGGAATACCGCGTTGAGCACCTTCAGGCTTCCTACATGTAAGCTTGTTCTCTTCCAGTTTAGTGCCAAGCTGAAAAGCGTCCAGATTCTTACTGCAGCCTCATCAGCTCGGTCCAGAGGACAACAATCTTTAATCATGCTTACTAGTAGTTAGCGAATCTCAAAATGGTCATCGATCCACTCACCGCTCTCGGCATCGCTTCCAATATTATAAGCTTCATAGATTTCGGCATTCAAGTGCTCGCTAAGGGCCATGAGCTCCATAAGAGCGCCACTGGTAGAGTCATCGAACATGACGAATTCCATATTGCAACAGGGCGACTTCAGCAGCTGCGAGAAGGCATCGACAGCTCCCTACAATCGCTGTCCAGCCGAACAAGTTTAACACGTGCCGAAGAGGCACTTCAAGAGATCACGGCCGAGTGCCAGGAAATTTCGAAGGAGTTCCAGGACGCCCTTTCCACATTCACAGCTGAACCTGAGATCAAGTCGTGGACTACCTTCATCGAACGGTTCGAGACTTCCTCTTATCCAAAGACATCAAACAAATCCTTCAGCAATACTCTTCTGGCTCCTTGAATCCGTTTCTGTTTCTCTGTCGGTCTGTACTTACTCAAATGAAGATCATCGGACCCGAGGAACCAGGTTTATCACATTTGGCCGCACAATATTTCATATACGCTGAAAGGCTCGAATGCTCCACAGGTCCTGCACATATCGGCCTTACCGAACTTTTCTTTGAGCTTGCTCATAGCCTCCTGCTCAAAGACCCACGGGAGCAGGAGCGATACGGGTCTGTTGGATCGATCCTGAGGGTCATCATACCATACGGCTTGGTGCATTACTCAACGTCCAAGATCAGCTCTTCAATATTCGACGTGAACAAATTATATTGCGCTCACCCTGTGCTGGATTCGGACCACAGTACAGAGCGCACCTTTCTACTGCGGGAGTGCTTGCCGTCCATAATATTGATAAACCCCGCAAAGCCTGCAGACAAATTGTTCGCAGCGTTATTCGCGAAAGGTGCGAATCCCAATCTTAAGAAGGATGAATTGACGATCTGGGAGGAATATCTGCAGGAGGCGTACGCATTGGTTAAGAGGGACGGTCCTGCGCGCCTCCGTGGAGGACCCTGGACCCGCATAACAGGTTTGTTCATCGAGAATGGGGCGTGGTCCACTGGGAGAGATCCTCGGCATCCGCCACAATGGCAGGAGAGGGCTGCTGCAGGAAAGAAGTACCGGTTCAACGTTGCGCCCCAGGACCTGGCAGATGCAGTCGAACACATTTTTGCAGCGGCCGAGGGAAGAGAGTTGGCCGAAGCTCTGCGGGCCCGGAGTAGCATGACTGGGAGGCTCAAGAAGTTCTTCGTATCGTGAAGTAGGCGAGCATCCCAAACGGATACAGTAGCCGATGCACGATAGCATCAACGCACATCAATTGTGCAAAGCCAGGGCGGGGAATATTTTGAGGTGTGGGCAAGGTAAGGACGAATGACGAGATGGTTGCCTTGTTCAAACTGGGTCGATCTGACTAGGAAAAGGCATATGAGGGAGCACGAGTGTGGAGTTGATACACCGGGTCACACGTCGTTGTTAGTAGTAGTAGCGACCATCATTGGCAAGCAACAGGACCAGCTGGCACGTTGAAAGGTAGTAAGGGTTGCTCGATCGTCTGTCAATGATTGAGAATAAGTTATTCGGCTTCATACTATTCTCGACTCAAAACGGTAGACACTGGGGTGCTGTTGAGGCTGAGCCGGAACAGGAGCTTAGCTGAGAGCAAGTTGTAGCCGATCTCTGGAGACCAAAGTAAGTAGATTGTGCTAGTGAGCTCCCCTCATCTGCTCAGGATGCCAGTCAGAGATCATGTTAAAGCAGCCTTGCCCACTCGCCAGTACCGAGCCGCATCTGGCGAACAGGATTTTCATTCTCGAGCAATCTAGGTACTGTTAGCACGGTAGGTAGCTAGGGTCAGATGTGGTTAAGCTGATCATGATGAAAGCTGTAGAGATATATATTTTAGTGCTGGGATAGCTTCCACAATCGACCATAGGATGCGTAATACAGGGCTTCCCGTCCGCTCAGCCGTACTTAAGCCGCATGCCGATGAGTTAGTAGTTGCGTCGGTGACGAGCAGCGAATCCTCATTGTTGATTGTTTTTGTCTTTTTATATCAAGAATTGATGCTGAATTGGCTAAAGGAGAGGTTCTGATGGCTTTTTGTATATTTTTTTTAGGCGAGGTGAGATTATGCGGCCTCATGGTCGCAGATGCCTAGCAGGTTGCCTGACCCTTGTAATTGGCGGAGTAGGCTTACCTAATTTCGATGTCACTACCTCGCTACGCAGTACATTTGTGACGTCACCCGTCTAACCACTTCTTTTTCATTCAGCGGCTGCACCCTCCGACGGCATATGAATGATGAATTTTTAGGACTGAGCTTCACCTTTCTCTTCCTCTCATACCCTTTCCCTCTGATACCCCTGCAGCAGATACTCAATTCAGCTCGAAGCGTGCCACCTCAGTTCCAACCGCCAAGATGAGTGAAAGAGTGAAACAAGTTGCGGCCGAGGAAGCTGAGCGAGTCAGAGTCATGACAAAAGAGGCCGTTCAGTCTCGTGCCTACTTGTACCCCTTCAAGGTATGCAATCTTGGGTCTGAAAGCCTCGCAGTCTCTAACAGGCTGTAGGGCATCTTCTACTTCGTCTCGCACAAGGACCTTTGGCGACCATTGATCTCCAGACTGGCGCCAACCATTACCCTCAGCATTGGAGTTACTACGTTCATGTTCCTCGTTGCATACGTCCCACAAGCCGCCGTCATGGCTTTCACATCTGGGCCAGTCGCTGCTATCTCCGCCGCCCTCTTGACTCTCAGCGAGAGCTCGACCTTAATCAACCTCCTTTCGCGCACATTCCTCATCGAAGAGGCCATCATCGACACCTTTGACGGCACACTACTCTCTCGTGATTGCACCAATCTGGTTGAAGGAGGCAGACAAATCTCGGCAAGCGGTGACAATGTTGCTCGGCTGGGGAAATTGATCAAAAAGCCGTTTGCCAAGTTTACACCAAACGCAATTGTCAGATATCTGCTGTACCTGCCGCTCAACTTCATCCCTGTGGTTGGAACGGTCATCTTCATCCTCTTGCAAGGAAAGCGAGCAGGTCCAGCTGCACATACCAGGTATTTCCAACTCAAAGAGTGGTCAAACAGACAACGGGAGGTTCACATTGAGGAGCATCGAGGAGGCTATACGTCATTTGGTGTTGCGGCTTTCGTCCTAGAGATGATACCGTTTGCCAACCTCATCTTTGCATTCACCAACACTGTTGGTGCAGCGCTGTGGGCCGCTGATCTGGAAAAGAACGCTACTACGTCGCCAAAGGTGCGAGAGTTGGCCAAGAAGGCTGAATGATCAACGTTGTTTGCTCCGGGCAAAGGGTCCAGCTTTCAGCTGTCACACAAGCAGCACAGTGTCTTGCGCCTTGCTCGAGGAAGCTGCAAGAGACAACCACGGCCGTATGGCTGGAAAACATAGTCCGTGTGCATGAGTACCTGTCCAACAGCATTCGAAACGCCAACTACTTCCAAAGATTGGCCTTGTACCACGACGAGAAATCCGTCCGCTATTGGTCAAGGATTGAAATGAGCGACATGACTTGGGGAATACACCAAGTACTTCATGATAGGAAGGAGTGGCATAAGAGAGAAAGATCCATGTATGATGAGTAGGTATTATGAGCATTTGGACGTCTCAGAGCGGCTCTCAACTTGTAAATTCCCATTCATCGGACTTACCCAACATCATACTTCTTGCTCATGGTATAACTTCACTGCATGCAACTCTTTCGGCACCCCGAGGTTGGCTCGGAGACGACATCCGTTCATGGTGATTCTGCCGCTCCCTATCAACACAGGTCGCGCGTACAGTGAACTCGGCTGTGCTCGTTCTTTTCCACTCACATCAGTCACACTCGTTCCAAAGATTCAAACATCGTTCCTTCAGACGCAGCGCACGTTCAAGCCTACACACTCGTTCCTTCACGACTTTCCTTAACTCCCTACATCTCTTCGTTGAGCGCTGAGCGCGACACTGTCTCTGCTGTGAATTTCCAGGTAAATTCTACTCAAAAAGTGAAATTACGATCACAACTAATCCATATCACAGTGGAATATGGCGCCCTATAGCTCTCCCTTCAGCGTCATGCTGTTGCTATGCGTCTTTCTTTCGCTCTTTCACTTGTCGACAAGTCATCCCCACGGTCATCATCACTTCCATCCTGCTCTGGCAGGAAGAGAACTCCCAACCCCTACCATCAAGAACCCTGTTCCGGCCAAAGACATCGTCGTCGCCAGTCCGGTTTCTCCTTGCGTCAATAGCAACTGCGCCACTGCTCTTCCACCACCAGAACACCTATCATGCTATGCTGCGAATAGCACCACTTTCATTGACAATGGAGACAACTATACCTTGATCTGCGACATTGACTTCCCTGATCAAAACATCTACCCATTCATTCTGGCTGGCTCATTCGATGACTGTTTGGCACAATGTGAGACGTGCAATCACAAGAATGTCCCTGGAAGTCGCTGTGCTGGGTTTGTGTTTGCCCCCGAGCGTATCAAGGATGCAGATGATTGCTATCTCAAATCATCCTTGAACAACCCCCTTCCAGCAACTATCCACTTGGTCGGTGCAACTGCTGCCACGCCTACTTCGACTTGTACAACAGCACTCAAATCCGACCCTACACCTCGCTCCAAGCATGCAAGCTCATCCTCGAACCTTGTTGTTAAAGAAGTCAGAATTCTCGGAAGTTCTACCAACAAGCCTACCACTCAATACGTCAGCCATGTTCCTGCAACCCCAGAGAAACTTGCAAGTGGCATCCTCGTTCCGGGTATCAATACCGACTTGATCACAAAATATCCGGTCGCAGGTGATACTGGCGTCTGGTGTGATGAAGATATACCTTTGAACCTCGATACTGCAAATATGAAGGTAGTACCACATATGTCAAGAGATGGAGGGAAAGGAGGCACAATCAACTCGACACACATCTTCGTCTTCTGCGACACTGCCAGTTTCCAGATTGACGGGACGTCAAGCCAAATGGTTGGATTCGTCTCTAGCTCTGTGGCAACCGATGACGGTATGAAGGCACTCTTGGGTCAGCCACTTGATCTGGTTGACAATCTCGGCGAATGGCAAGACGATGTTGGCAGAATGCGAGGTTTTGCTCCCATGACAACCGGAGAGGAATCGTTCAACATTGCTCTCTCTGGGGACGGCTACCGCTATGCCGTCTGGCCAGAATCTTCATTGATTCCCCTCAACGCCTCACACGCTTTACTGTATCCAGCATTGGTGTATGATGTTGTCGATATGAGTACTCAATCTGCTGTATTCCACGACCTTGGCAACTGCATTCTCCTCGTATCGGTTGATGAGAAATATGGCCCAACCGCACAACGCGTGGCAAAGCAGATTTACCAGCAAGACCAGGTTACGTATGGAACCCTGGGCGGCATTCGTTCTTGGGGGACATCCGGTGTTGGCGGCAATAGTGGTAACATCTACCTCTTCGGTCAGACCGATCACGGCGTTCTTGTTGCACGCACTACGCCAAATAGCTTCACCGACCTATCCACTTACACTTACTGGGACGGCAAGTCCTGGTCGAATGATATGCCGTCATCAAGCTCAAATGCGACCATGATCGATATCCCCATCCAGGACCTGGACCTGGTCTACGTCCCGGCTTTACGCAGCTTTGTCATGGTTTACCTCAATACTCTCGCCGACAATACCTTTTATTATCGACACCTACCACTCGACCTGGATGTTGATCAGAATGACGAGTACGATCGTATTGTGACAAGCCAGTGGTCGGACGAGAAAGTCCTTACGAAGATCGACTCCCCTGCAGAAGGTTACATTTATGCCGGTGGCATTCATGCTGGATATTTCGGCGATGACGATATCACCAACGGCGGTTGGAAGGTCTTGATCACTTGGACCGAACATACTGGCAAGGATGCCGCCAGTGCAGAGTCTGGATACGCTCACAAATCGGCCTATGTCGATTTTGGTCTTGCCTAAGTCGACCTACGCTGGAGGCGGATCGACATTCCTGGATATTATGCCGGTTGTGACTGCAACCATATCAGGCATGTTCATCGGCCACAGGCAAGAGTCTCTTTGGCATATCATCAGCCTCGCTTTTCGACCATTTTCCAAAGATGGGTTTCATTTTGAGCTTTCTTGATGTGCTGGTGGACGATGTTATGAGTTGATTTTCCACACTGTTTGATTCAAAGAATCCTGATTGATGTGACCCAAGCTTTTGCTGCTATGAGATTATGCGACAACGAAAAACAAGTGATCCACATCAATGCGATTACCAAGCTGAAATTGTACTTTAGCACTGGGGGATAAATGAAAAGAAAAACTTCGAAATGCGATATCTTATTCTAACCCAGCTCGTCTTTTTTTCTTCTTCAAAGTAGCGGTCCTTTCGAGTTTCTCGATGTGTGAACAGACGTGGTAACTATAATTGAACATTTCGTCGTTCTCGCGCAAAAGAGTCATTGTGGTCAGACTCCTTCGAATTCAGCCTTACTTATGTCCTCAAACAAGGGACGAAGAAAGTCGAAAGTTGAGACCCGTAGAGCTTCAAAAGAATTCGCAACTGTGCGGTGACTTGCAGCGTCGCTCGAGCGGGGCCGACCCTAGAGATCAGGGCATTATCACTTCAGAAGAACTGAAAGATACGACAAGACAACGAAAAAAAGTGGAATACGTGAAGGAAGATTACATTCCCAGTAAGTGGACGGTATATCAATTTTGTAATCCATCGTGAAATCACGGATATGTGTTGACACCTGTCGCCTTGCTAAACAAGTAGAACCTCGGAGCCTTTCCACTAAAACCGGGCATAGATGATGGGCCCCTCATCATTGACAAATGGCTAGAGTACCAGGTAGGTCAACATTATAGTTAGATGAATATGGTGTATTCTGTTAAACCCTCCGCTAATTCTGACAAGTAGTCCGCTCATGTAGCAACCGCTAAATCCATCAATCATCATAAGTCATCGCCGCACACGCACCTCCTCCATCCATTGCCTCAAGACTTTCATAGGAGGATCACTTCCGCCACCTCGTCCGCAAAGTCGACCTGTGTAAGTTGTCCTTGGTTTGAAATGTACTCGTCGAAGATGAGCGGCGGCGTTGTAGTCGCTATTGTATTTCCGCTTTGTCGTGCAGGCCTTGCAGCCAGAGAGGAAAGATCCCGTGGCGTCCTTGCAGACCCATACCTTCCGAACTGCTGTGTGATAATTCTCGATATGTCGGTACAGCTCATACCTGCTGCGAAACCCCTCTGGCATGGCCGAACACTTCGTACACCAAACACGTCCATTTCTCTCAGTTCGAGAGACCCTAAAGACAAGCGGGATAGGCTCAGGCGCCTTCGTTGTCGTCGTTGTCGGGTAGCGCTTTCCTTCCTGCTCTATGCGGGGCAGGTCTGGCTCTTTGGGTAATGATGACGATGATGACGATGGTGTCGAGCGGGCCTGTATTCGTTCGTTAATCGATCAGAAAAGCATATCGCGGTGTCTGTCAAGCAGGGAAAGTCATCGCTGCCAGCACCAATGCCCGGCTCCTCAGCCGCCACAACTTTTCATGACAATCTCATCGATTTGTGGAAAAAAGCCCCCTCCCAAGCTCTAGCATTGGAGCACGTACCGCATTTCCTGAGCATGAACGAACTGGGTCGTACACGTATCTTCGGGTGCTGGTAGATTCGATCAACAGGAGTTTTATGTCCATCTAGGATTTCTTGTCCGTTGGCTGTGCCTTGTGTAGTAGAAATAAGGTATGTACTGGGAATGAAGAGTCGGTCGATGTTGAGATGGACGTGGATGGACACAAAGGCTTAGCGCCGGCAGCCCTTGGCAATATCTACCTGGTAGATATTGCAGGTTATGACATTGCGAACCACCCACCGCCACCGTGGCAAGCCGGCTGGCAGCCGTATGGACGGACAGAAGGCAACCGGACTTTGTGAATGGCTATCAGCCATCTACGTAGTATCTGCGTGCGCCTAAGTCCAATTAGAAGCATCAGAGAGTGCATGGCGGTCACAGGATTTCTCCCAATGGAGGAGATCTTCCATTTGTACGGAGGTGTCAAGGGTGTGAACCAAATGTACTGTCCACACTGTCCACGCTAATGACGCACGTGATAGAGAATGACAGTATTATTTTTAAAGACAACGATTTTCTTTTTGGTCGCTCGTCACGGATGCCTGGAAGTATCCTATGGGTACCCAAAGCGCCTATTGACTGTCGCCTATACTCTCGAGGCGAGACACACATTCAAGCACTGATAAGCATGAGCCCGCCTAGAAGCTCGAAAAAATAATCTGTCAGGCTGAGAGATTTCTGTCATTCTCTCTCACATGCACCTAGCTGCGGACAGCATATTTTCTCGAAATACGAACATAACCCTGCATGTTTCATCCAAGGTCATGGTGGCTTGTCGTGTCCTGCCCATCGGCGCCCATCCCAACCACTCATCCACGATTTTGGCAATGGTGGAATTCCTGCATCCGAAGAGATGCTTCTCGACCCGACTTAGTCGACCCATCGAATTCCTGCCCTTTTGAAGACAAAATTGTAAGGAGCACCCAGTTCTGGACGAGGCCTACAGGTGGTGATCGAGCCTCATATCGACACCTCTTCAGTGCTCCTTTTATACTTTTCACTTTTGTACTTGTACTTTCGGTGCTGATCTGGCTACTAGGTAACTAACTAGTGAGTGAGGCTGACCCCGATGGCAGATTTTGGGGGAGTGGGCCTACGTTAGACTTGGATACCCCATGCCAGAAGTCGGGGCAGCTGGGATAGCCTGAAATTTGGGTGGGCCGCTCAACACTTCAGATCTTGACGGAATCGTCGATCGAGATGGGCTTCAGCTGAAAAACCAGAGTCCAACATTATTCCAGGCGAGCAGGCTCAAGATCCCGCCTTGTCACCGGCAGTGTTCGAATCCAACTATGCCCTTCGAATACTCGCCTGGCTTAACGCGAGAACTCCAAATGGACTCAGAAGCATGCACGGTGTTACAGAAATTCAGCCTAGCTACGACAACCTTTCTTGCTAAGTTAGTCCTAACCGGAGATCCAGAAGGACTGACTTTCTCGATCGCCAGCTAGACATACTTTACACTCCGATCGCCCAAAGACCCGGTGATCCGTAGGTAGGTAGGCACTTGCGTTGCATTTCCATCCTACGGATACGAGTACCAGGTACTCGTATCTACTCCGCACACGGGTCTTGTGAAGGCGATCTTCCAACCTTTGCCCCCCTGGCGTCCTGGCGTTTGTCGGGCTCTGATTCTTTGGCCATGGGCGTCACCGTACTGCATTCAGCTCAAATTGAGACAGAAGCCTGAGATTCCACTTACGTATTATGATCGTATTACAGCACGCCAACGTGCCCTGCCCCTGTCGGGCCGGAGACTACTAACCCTTTCTTCCCCCATTGCACAGACGGCCCAAATTTCGAGGACTCAACCCAGCCATCATCTCGAACGATTGCAATATATTCAAAGCAAGGCAGTAGCACAGGCAGCAATAATGCTCAGCAACAACACTGCCGATCGACTCGGGCAGCAATCCCTGTCACTTTCCCCGCGATTAACGGGTCTTTTCCTGCAGGATTTGAGGGGCACGAGGGGTAAGCACCATAACGCCGACGAATATTGCAACGGCATTTCAACGCGTGAGATGGTGGTGGAAGCAGACCGAAGTCATGGCGAGGGGTATGTACCTACATAAGGTATATTGGTGGTGAGTTTGTCCACATCTGACCATCCGACCATCGCGTTTTCAATATCAAGAAGACACTTGCTAAGTTAAGACAGCTCTCGAGGCGCGCAGACAGCATACACTAGTCGGGTACGCTGACCAGCAACTCGAAACACCAAATCAAGTCTTCAGACACAAGGCGTGACACACAACGGATTGTCGCCATTCCATCACATCGCATCTAGTCTTAACAAAGCCTTGCTCTGCCAAAAAGGGAAAAACGATAAAGGGTTGACCAGCAACTGGCCCCATTCTGTATTTGAGCAAGCAAACCCTCCAACCATCAATCCATTCTCAATGGCTACTGGCGAGCCACCATCAAATGGCGCATCGGCGCAACCTCAGCCCGGAGGTCCAGATCCAGACTCATACCCGCTGGCCGCCCAGATCCCGCTGAAGGACTTCACACTGCCCGAATTCCCACCGCACGCCTCCCGACTCCGCGAACTCACCCTGACCGCCGACATCAAACTCGACGAATACCAGGCGATGCTCCAGGAAAAGCCGCTGACTCAACCTCCCCTGCCCAACGTGCCCAGCTCCATCACCCATCTCACGCTCGAGTTATTCGGGCTGGGATTCCCCGGAACACCCCCCTTTTTGGGCAGACTGGCCAAGTCCCTGCCCAATCTGACGAGCTTGACGTTTTTCAGTTGCCTGATCGACGGGTTGGACGACGCCTCGAGAAAAGATGCAGAGCGCTTCTTTGAGAACTGTGAGAAATTGCAGGAGGTGCATGTTATTGACTCGTTTGCGCGGCCGGGCTTTTTCAAGGCCGTCGGTGAGATTCTAGAGAAGCGCTACGGCGGCGCGGAGACGAAGGACAGCAGCGAAGAAGGCGGTGGCGGTGGCGATGGTTTGAAAGTGGTCGATGTGAGTTATACGTTCCGCGGACATGAGGATAGTGATTTCCTCGCGCGGGTGGCTGGCGAGGAACTTGCGAGCTTGATTGTGCCGGGGCTGATCGGTGCGAGTTTTGATTTTGTGCCGGTCCCGCGGCGCGATGAGCTTGAAGAGTCGGAAGGTGCTGCGGAGGGCGAGAGTGATAAAAAGGAGAAGGAGAAGGAGAAGGAGAAGATGCCGGAAGGCGTGCTTCCGTTCGCGAGTGACGGGCGAGCACCCGCGGCCGTGAAGAAAAGGTTCGAAAAGCTGAGTACGGGGGCCTTGAGGAGCGTCAAGGTGCTGAATTTGGGCATGTTCAGTCTCAGGCCCGTCGAGGTGGGCGAGTTGGTGTATGCGTGCGCTGGCGGTGGCAAGGCTGGATTGGTCGATCTCACGGTCGCCGTGCTGTTGGAGAAGGATTGGGCCCAAGATTTGGTCAAGGGCTTTGGATACAAGGAGGTCGGCGGGGCGTTGGAAGGGATTGAAATTGTCGGTGTGCCGGACCGCGCGGGCACTGAAGGCCAGGAGGAGGAGGAGGATTGGCAACAGGGCATCGAGTTGGTCAAGCAGGAGGACGTGGAGAGGTTGGAGAAGGCGTGTCCGAAGCTGGGGAAGGTCGGGATGAGTATACTCAAAGTCAGGAGCGCGCCGAATGTGGTGTATCTGAAGGAGGAGGATGGGTGGAAGGCTATGTAAAGGAGGGATCCGGAAGGTATATAGGGTGATGATAGTGAAGACCTGAACATACGGAAAAGGATCGTGTTAATAGAAGGGGATCCAGACCTGCCTGGTACGATGAAGGCAGATAAGGTATCAAAGTCATGGCAAGGATGGGATGCTTTGGCATTTGTTACTTTTCCTTCAGTCAGCTAAGGTATAATCAGTTGTACAAAGGGGCCATCAACCAAGGTGAGCAGCCATGCATATCATTCAGTCGTTATAAAGTCGTAGTGGTCCCGCACCAGTATCTCGACGCTTATTGCGCCAGAGATAGCCATATCCGGCATAATGATGCTGAACCGCAGCCCCTTCGCCAGCCTTGGTCGATTTATTCAGCCATGACGCTCAGTTATGTCCAAGTTTGGCTCACATTGTCTTGTTCGTTGTCTGTTGCCGACAATCATCCAGCAGGAGCCACGAAAGACACCAGCCGTGATCTCTAAGAGTACTCATCACATTCCTGTCCGCTCCAAGGACACCGTCACTGATAGCACGGCTAGCCTAGCCCTGAGAATGTCCTGCCAAGTTGGACGTTCCACGCATCATCTGCTGGATGAGCCGGAGCCGGAACCCGAACCTGAACCCGAACCTGAGCCTGAACCCGAGCCGGATCCAGAACCAGAACCAGAGCCAGAGCCTTCTCCGCCCTTGTTCTTTTCACAGTTGCATTGGTAACCTTCGAAGTTGTTTCCGCAATAAATGCACCGGTTGGCCATTTTGGTTGGAGATCGAAACAATGGCAGGTGTATCGGTTCTGGTTGAATTGAGTTGGTTGATTTTCGATATATCTTTGTCTTCTGATGGTGGTCTCGAAAGGTTGTAATTTCCAAAGTTGATATGATATGGATGAATGGAAAGGGATGTTGAGAACAGTGCTGGCGCCTGCTTTTATACTTGTTGGATATCATCACTGGAGACAGGTGTTTGTCTTCCTGTTTGCAAGCGTTTGGCTGCATCAAAGATTCGATGGCAGCCACTCTCACTGTTCTGTTGAGTCAAAGGAATCCTGTGACAGTGACAGTGTGAAGGGACAACGGACTAGCAGCCGATGACTGGGTGGTGTTTAGTTCCTCGAAGGTGACTAGCTGGGGTAGACTCGACCCATGTTAAAAGAAGGCAGTGCGTCTGAATGTATCATCGCTCATGTTTGCCCAGTGAAGCGGTGAGCACACCCAAGGGTTAAACAGGTGAAGTTCTGGAGACGAGCCGCGTTCGTACAGAACATGCACTGGGACAGTTAGTTGCTCGCGCGAGGTATTGCGAAACGGAAAAAGTACTCATGGTACACAAAGCCAATGCAGGAAGGCATCGTCGTCAGACTCATTCCTCGTTTCGTGATATGCAGTCTCCCTTACCATGACTTCCACCACTTCGAGTCACCTTCTCGACATCTTCTGGAATGTTCCGAGGTGCAGTGACATGTTCCATGTAACACGAAAACGAACGTTCCTCGGCCAAAACTCATACACCTGATGTCAATAGCGAGACATCCCACTTGCGAGACGTGTAACCAGCATGTGTGAACTACGCTCTTCTCGTGTTGCCTGCATCCTTCAATATGGAGTTCGGTCTCACACGATATCCCATCGTTTTGTCTGACTGCCTTTTCTTCAACATATTCACTGTGAAGGCATTTGTCGCATGTCACGCTGCTCCCGAACAAGTCTCATTTCTCATTTGTCGAACCAAGGACGGCAGCTCCGACGCCTCTGCCACCACCGGGATGTCACAGCCGAGAAGCAAGAAAGGCGATCCATCTGGGGCTCGTCGGGTTCTCGTTGAGACAGCCCCAATCAGGTCAGCCGCTTCATGCCCTTTGCTAAGGCAGTTCTCAGATGATGTCGGCCACGGTACAAGAAAGAAGATTTGCCAAAAGAGAACGAATGGACGTGTTCTGTTTCACCAACAGCGCAAAAGTGACCATCCTGAGAGCCAGAAGAAATGAGAAAGGTCGTTTTACTGCCAAGACAAGACCTTCCCAGAAATTTCCTTAAATGGTAGGTAGAATTTCTCAATTGGGACTTTTCATCAGCCAGCATCACTTGGGCCGGGTCCCAATGAGAACTCTCTGAACAGATTCTTGTGACGGATTCTCGAGGCTGCCGTAGTAATTTGTATGACTTTGTGCCCATTTGTTAAGGATGGCCTGACAGCCCGTCTGGCTCTGCTGGCGAGATGAATGCGACCTGTGTGGTGAGTCGGGATTTTCACAGGGATGGCAGAGCTGATACTCATCTCAATCACACAGGAGCGGTACATCCATATACAGATCAGGGTGGGCCGACTGTCAGTTGAAGAGGCACAAGTTGGGTTCCCCCGTGATGACCCACCCCGGAATTTGCCTTGGAATTGTCGTCAACGCTGTCAAGCAGGAGTCGGAAGTATTTAAGAAGACTGGGAAGGCTTCTCCGGCTGAAGCTTCAATGAGACCCAGGGAGATATTCAACCTCGTGGGCTTGCAAGAATGCATCGAGATCGATCGACAAGCGGGAAGGAAAGTATATGCCATGGGGTCCAAGTAAGCGACTCATTGAACAGACCGAGACAACGAGATTGTTGTCAGTCATTCTGAACTCCAGGGAACAGAACGGATTGTCGGGAGCCACATACCAGCTCCCCAGAAGATGCTGGGCAATGGTTTGACGGGCCGTTGGCTCACATTAATGACCTTGCCATTCGTATTTCGCATGTCCAGAATGAGGTAGCATTTGTTCGGTAGTTGAAGAGGTAGTCATTGTATCCGTGTCTCGTCTAGTATATGTACAATCCAACTCCAGGCCTCGTTATGCCACAGATCAAGGCTCTTGAATGTTTTTACAGATCACCAACTTGCTTTCTTGACACCAGGTAACAGTCCGTCGAGGGCATGCATGCGGAATTGGAACTGTGGAAAGCTCGAGTTAGCCACTTGCCTGTTCGTCGCAGGTTCTCCTGGTCCAGCTCGCAGGCGCAGCAGTCATGGTGCCAGGTCTTGGGTGGATGAACTTACACGTCCCATCCTGAAATCTCTAAAGACACTTCTTGCTACACCTCCCATGACACATCTGTTTTTGATTTGAGTAGGTCTCGTGTAGCAATGCATTTTCTGCAGTTCCAGTTGGGCTTGTGTTCGCATCCATTGTGGAAGAGTGGTGTTTCGGATAACGTATCGTAATGCTTGCCTGTAAGGGAGGAGATCTGTCAGTCGTCCGTCTCGCCTGCGGTGGGCGGTCGTCTCTCCAGAAATTGGGGACGGTGGTTACCTTTGAGGTTCGAATTGCTCATAGGCTTTTCGTTTGCCGTGATCTCGGATGATCTTGATGTTGATAAAGCCAGCCAAGTCGAGCTTTTTCGGCCGGAATTGTGCCATTACGCTCGATCGGCACCCTACAATTCTTGGGCTTGCCGATGCTGGTGCTACTATCAGATGTGAACCTTCCGAGACTGCGTAGAGATGAATGTCGAGGATGAATGCGCAGACTTGGCACGTGATTGACTAACCTTTTTGGGCCAAGATGCTTGGCGTTGTGAATTCCCCGAAGACGAGTGGACTTTGTCAGAGTACAAGAAACATCGAGACTTTGGAGTACACGGAGTAGCATTCTAGATGATGCCATGTTACTAGGGCTATCTGCCTCGACATCCTGAGTCATTCTCCTCCACCTAGTAGCTCGCCGGCGAAATCAGTACCACTCAAATTGTGGTGAGTGGTCGACACGATCAACGGCGCAGCCGCCGAGAAATTCTTGTGAGTCATGAAAAGGATTCCACGAATCGAACCTCTTCGGTATTGCCGGGTCTCGCTCAGCTCTGCGCCAGAGCTGCCATTGCCGAGCATTCTCAATATCGTGTCCAACGTTGAAAAGCTCTGCGGCTGCTCAAGCATGACCAACAAGCCCCAGAGCTCGATTCTCCCAGGTCAAAGGTTTGAATATTCGGACGAATCCTCTTGCCTCGTATTCTTACCTGTAGCGCTCCCGTTGACCCATTCTCAAAATGCCCAAGTCTTCCAAATCTTCCAGATCTCTCAAAGATGCTGAAAGCACGGTCGATGGGACTCTCGTGGTGACCAGTCAACAAAGTCGCTTTCATGTCGATGCTGTGGATGCACCAACGTCGAAAGATATCGACGTCAGGGACCTGAGTCTCTCCATTGGGGGACGGGACTTGCTGGATCACGCGCATCTTCGAATCCTAGACGGTGTTCATTACGTACTCGCAGGCCGAAATGGAACTGGAAAGAGCTCCCTCCTACGAGCACTTGCAGAACGACGAATACCTGGTGTGCCCAGCAATCTGCGTCTTCTCCTTCTCGGGCAGACCCGTGTCAGCTCAGATGCCCTTGCAGAGTCTTCAGAGTCGCAAGATTTGTCCGAAACTGTGCTGGAACATGTCACTAAAAGCGACAAAAGGCGGGAAAGTGCTTTGAGAGATGCCGATCGTTAGTCCTAATGTCTCCAGCCTGGAATATAAATGCTGACAACATTACCACCATCCAAGGCCTCTCGGCAGCTCTGGAAGAAAAGGCAGAAATGAAAAAGCTAGTTAGGACCGTCCAAACACTTCAGCTCGAACAAGCCAAGCGGGAATTGGCCCAAGCTCAACTATTAGCAACAAGAAGAAGCGGTGCAAGAGGTCTCAAAGCCCGTCAGGCTCTTATTGAAAAAGAGAGTGCTGTAGAGGAGGCTCACCGACGGCGAGTGATTTCCTGGTGCTTGATACACATCTAACACAAGACAGCTATGATAAAGCCCCAGTCGCTGAAGACGAGCAAGAAGCCACCAAGCTTGGCCTTGAGATGCTGGAAGCTACTCGCCTAGCCCTTGAAGCCATGGATGCTGGAAGCACCGACGCACGAGCGCGGAAAATACTTCTTGGTCTCGGGTTTTCGGAGCCACAAATCGAAGGGCCATTTGTGTCGTTATCGGGCGGATGGAGGACTCGCTGCGATTTAGCGTGCGCCCTGATACAACAGGTCGATGTACTGATGCTCGACGAACCGACCAATTTCCTCGACCTGCCTGCGATCCTTTGGTTGGAGCGTTTCATCAGAAGTTCATTGGCTGCTAAGACTGTCGTGGTGGTCACCCACGATCGAGACTTTGCCGATGCTATTGCCCAGGAATTGCTGTTGGTCCGCTTGGCGCCAGCGAAGACTCTGGAAGTGTTCAAGGGCAACCTGACAGAGTATGAAAACGAGAAAAGACGTCAAATCCGAAGGATGACCAAGATGTCCGAGGCTCAAGAAAAGAAGAACAAGCATATGGAGGACAGTATCACGAAGAATATCAAAGCTGCGAAGCGTACTGGCGACGACAAAAAGCTCAAACAGGCGGCGTCTCGCAGGAAGAAGCTCGATGAACGGTCTGGTCTCGAGGTTGGTCAACACGGAGGGCGGTTCAAATTGAATCGAGATCTTGTAGGCTTCCACAACAGAGCTCGAGACGACATCGAGATTCCTGGATTTGACCCTCCTGTGACTATCACCCTACCAGACCAACCTGAGCCGCTTCGGCATCCAGGGCCTCTGTTCAGCTTCGACAAAGTCTCCTACAAATACCCAAAATCGGGAATTTGGACCCTCAAAGAAATTGACTTGGTCATGCACCCTGGCGAGAGGCTTGGGCTGGTCGGCTTGAACGGGTCTGGAAAAAGCACAATAGTCACACTCTTGATGGCGGCCGCCACAGGCGGGGTACCTAGAACGACCAAAGGCACCATCACCGTACATTCCAAAGCGCGGTTTGCTTGCTATTCTCAACACGCCGTTGAAGAACTCGAGGAGCTTGGCCGACAGCATCCAAACCGGACGGCTTTATCCCATTTGATGCAACTCGATGGCTGGACTGCGGATGAGCAAACCGCAAGAGGGACCCTTGCCAAATTAGGTCTTCGCGGAAATACTGTCTCAGACGTCCCATTAGCGGCTTTGTCTGGAGGCCAACGTGTGCGTCTTGCGCTAGCGGAGGCATTCTTCAGCTCTCCACATTTGATCGTGCTGGATGAAGTGACGACCCATCTGGATGCGGATACAGTCGATGCATTGATGGAGGCGTTAAGCATCTGGGAGGGTGGATTACTCGTCATTACCCATGACCGACATTTCATGCGATGCGTTGTTGACCGGGAAAAGCTCGACAGAAATGAGGACGAGGATAGCAGTGAGAGTGAAGGATCCGAAACTAGTGCGCCAGGTACAGTCTACCACGTGCGTAAGGGTGGCCTCCGGAAGCTCGAAAGAGGCATGCAACAATATGAAGGGATCGTGTCGAAGACGGTGGACAAACTAGGTACCTGAGCATCGCAGACTCTCATCGGCCATCGAGCACTTCATCAAGCCTCGGCCAAGAAATGTCAGCCAGCCGCCCATGCACCAGTAAGCTTCGCAAAGCCTGCCACAAGCCGTGCTTGGCTTGCAGCACTCGACCTTCCGCATAACGACAGGCGTCTGCGCTACCGATCCCTCCGATGGTGGTTTGAAGGCACGTGCCGGGACTGTGGCCCTAATTGGACATCCTTGGCAGGTACAGGTTCTATTCCCTCGCTTCTCAACGTCATTGGTTTGCGATCAACACCACGTTTTTGAAAGCATCTCTGAAGTACCGAGCTTCGGAGCTCTTGAGATGTTACCTTTATAAGCGAAGCATCAGCCAGGAATTTTTCGAGTTCCTTGCAAGGTCCATCCCCAATTGTGGTAGGTTAGCAGAGTGGTTTCGACTGAGACACGCATAATGTATTGTCATCGATCGTTGCTGCTAGCAACATTGAGCACCTGTACTTGCCAACTTGTCCACGCTCAAGCTTCCAGTTCTCAGTTGCTGGCCTACACTGTGCCCGCTGGATTTCCAACCAGCCTTTTCCCGGCGTACTACATTCCAGCATCGCCAACTCAAGAGGTAAGTCCACCTACACTGATTGTGCTGGGCAGATGTCTAATGGGAAAATCAAGCCACAACCAATCATTTATGATGCAGCATTGAACTACACCTTTCCTCTTGAACTGACAAACCCATATACTATCCCTGAGGAGGATGAGGATCCGATCTACTATCCAACGCCCTTATACTCCGTTACAAACGGAAGTGCTATTGTTGCCGATGCCATCAGTCAAGTACAGTCCATCATCTCTGGAAGCGGGTCCAATTGCTCCAAATGCATCTCAGCCTTGGAAGTAGGCCAATATGTTGCTCAGCGGGTCCCATCCATGGTTCCAGATTTGCTGGTCGAGCTTTGCATAAGCAACGGCCTCCACTCCAACACTACCTGCCAGGAGGATTTCGAAGCAACGACCTTTGGCGCTGTTTGGACTCAGATTCTCGCCTTGGCCGATGTCTCGGGATCTGATGGCCAATACATTTGCAACTCCATCAGTAGCACCTTTTGCACAATGCCATCAACTCTTCCATCCAACACTACCGGATATTTTGGTCCAAAGCCGGCCAATTTGAAGGTTCCAAAGCCGAGCGGCAAGCGGGTCAAGGTCCTACACATGAGCGATATGCACATCGATCCTCGTTATGCTGTCGGATCAGAAGCCAACTGCTCCAGCGGTCTGTGTTGCCGCGCTAATGCAGCAAGCACTTCGTCAAAGGTCTCCCTTCCAGCACCGTTGTATGGCGCTTTCAAATGCGACAGCCCCTATTTTCTTTTGACTTCTGCGCTCGAGTCCATTGCGCCGTTGACTGGGACCACTCACAACAATAAATCCGACTGCGATCAATTTGCGTGGAGCATTTATACCGGTGACTTGGTCTCCCACGAAAGCCAGAACGAACTATCCCGTAACTACACCATGTATGCAGAATGGTCCATCTATCATATGCTTAAGGCATATATTCCCAGCGGGCCAATCTTTCCAGTCTTGGGAAATCATGATAGCAATCCCGGTAATGGCCAAGCATCACATAAAAGGGGCCCAGACTGATACCGTTACAGAGGCTATTGACTCTCCTCACTCAATGCCAGGAAACCTAGGCCAGCAACAGTAAGTCATGCACTAGAGTGTTGTTACCATCTGACCTTTCAGATCTTGGAACTATGACCACGTTGCCTCGCTTTGGCAGCAGAACAACTGGATCACGCCTGAAGCCGCCAATGAGGCTCGCATGCACTATGCAGCCTACAGCATCAACCATCCTGTCTATCCAAAGTTGAGGATCATTACGCTGAATACTGATTTCTGGTACAAGTCGAATTTCTTGAACTTCATGTAAGCAGGTTTCCAGTCTCTGGTGACTCAGGCTCACAACTATATAGCAACACCACGAACCCCGATGTAAGCGGCAATTTGAAATTCCTTGCCAATGAGCTCCAGGATGCAGAGAACAAAGGCGAGCGAGTCTGGATCATTGGACACGTTTTGACCGGCTGGGATGGATCGAATCCTATTCCCAACCCCACAGGTAAGTAATTCAAGCTTCGGGACCCAAGCGACTGACCAGCATGATAAGATCTCTTCTACCAAATCATCGACCGCTATTCGCCTCATGTCATTGCCGGCATCTTCTTTGGGCATACCCATGAAGATCAGTTCATGATCTACTATGCCAACAATGGCACTGTTCAAGATGCAGCTCATGCCTTGAATGTTGGCTGGATTGGGCCTAGCGTCACACCTCTGACCAACCTCAACAGCGGATACCGCATGTACGAGGTCGATACAGGTGACTTCTCGATCTACAATGCCTACACTTATTACGCCAACGTCAGCGCCTTTGGTGCCATCAACGCCAATGAGACGGGACCAGTCTGGAACTTTGAGTATTCCACTCGGGACGCGTACGCGATCGGCTGGCCAGAGAACGCGCCGCTCAATGCAACCTACTGGCACAAGGTCACAGAAGCCATGGCGGCCAATCATACTCTTGTCAGCATGTTCAACACTTTCGACGGCAAGATGAGTGTCAAGACACCAAACTGTACGAGCACTGCTTGTGCCGAAGCTAAGATTTGTTACATGCGAAGTGGAAGCGTGGCTCTGGGCAAACAGTGTCCTCAAGGGTGAGTGCTCATTTACCGGTGGAAATGCTGCTTGGCTGACTATGCTTTTAGATTCGGTTCCGTTCAGAGTGCGTTCACTGGCAAGAACTTCTGATCTGGCCCACGGTGGATAGTAGGGAGAACAGATTACTAATTCTGTCTACGAATTCGACGAGCTCTGTGCCAACGTACAAATAATCTGCTAAGTACTGCAACAGATCCTCCAAATACCTAATGATCGTTGTGAAGACGACTCCCTGCCTGCAGCATTTCGGTCTTGTGTGTGGAAGTCCAGGAGCTTATGGAAGGTTGCCCGTCTATCTCTTGATGTTGTGCTCCTTATTCAAGCCCAGCAACGCCAGTGATGGACGCTCTGTCACCTCTCGAGATCCCCTGTTTTGCCGTCCCGCGGCCGTGGACGTCATTCAAGTGACTTATCATCGATCGACTGCGTTGACGGTGATGAGCCATCACTTGAGACCCATCGTCAGGTTCAAAGAGGCGTCTACCAGTGATGTCCTGTTGCGCCCATGCCTGTTCTTGAAAGACCGGCTCGCACCTCGATCCACCGTTACGTCTCCCCTTGTCTTCCTCACTCAGTTTCGAGCTCTGTTTGTGGGAATATCACCTCTCGCCTTGTCGGAGTATAAAATGATATTTCGTGCGTGTTCGCTCGCTCCCACGCCAACCTGCAATTGTGAGCAATTTCATCGGTCCATCCGTCAATGAAGATACTTACCTGATACATGGTTCTTGCCGTTCACTTGGTGTAAGATCTTTTGCAAAGGCAGCGCTCCTAGGAAAGAGGATTGTACTAGTACTAGTACTCGTACTCAAGGTAAGTCCAGGTCCTTCGAAAGCTACTACAGATCAGTACCGACTTCAAACCAGCACTAGGACCGACTTCGCTCGAGCGTGCTCGAATCATACGTACTAGTAACACGGGGCCTTTCCCGCGCGACCACTCGGCCTCCTCTTACCACGGGAAAAAAGCTGGGAAGTGGGAAGTGGAATCAGAATGTGCCACACCGGCCCAACCCGCAAATGGTGCACGCAATGCGGAAAGATGTTCGACACGGACCACCAGCACAAGACGCTGTGTGAAGAGGCGAGGCAGAACGACGGTCAATGTGCATGCCCAGATGCGCATCGAGATACCTGGAAGGATCACTACACGGATCATTGTCCCGATTGTAAGCCGGGGAATGGGTATGGGAATCAGTATGGGTATGGGGACGAGAAACCGGGTTGCTGTATCATCCTTTGAAGAGGATGTTTCATCCTAGCATTCTTCCTTGAAGGAATGAACTCACTGGCATCATACACGGCAAGGCAGTGGACGGAGCTAAGCAAACTACCAACATGTTGCTGTGAACAATGGCGAGAGAACAAAGTGAACACGGGAAATATATATGCCGTCAAATTAGATACATTCGCATTGCCATCGTCAAATAGTACTACTGGTAGTGGTTCCGTGGTCACATTCACATATACCTCCCACCCCCAATTCATCAGGCATCAAGAATCAACCGTGCAAGGAGTGTCGTGAAAACGTTGAAAGAGTGAGGGTGACAGACTTTGTGATGCGCGCTTAAACAGTCTTCCGTCGCCGCCCGTGTTTACATTGTACGATTGCCCTGGCCGTCCCCGTCGTCAAGAATGCCTTCCATGGACAGACTCCTCGGCCTCGGCGGCAGGGGAGAAGATTGGTCCATACCAGGCGACGGGATTGACACGCCGCTGCTCACGCTGGAGTTATGCCGGTTGTGCGTCGGTCGATTTTGTTTGTTCGTCAGCGGGGAGACGGGATCCAGAGCGCCCAGCATGGGTGGCTCGTGTGGACTCATTCGCGAATGGTGGTCGAGGCTGGTGACGCCTACGCCGTCCTCGGGTATCGTCGGCACACCGCCCCGGGGCGAGCCTATGCTGCTAGTATTGGTCGCTGCCGCCGTGGTTCGCGGCGATGTAGGAGGCTCTGCCTCCGTGTCCGAGTCGGGCTGCGAGATGGTCGCGCTCTGCGGCGCCGCGAGGTTTCCATGCCCGGCACTCACGACGCTGGGTGGATACATGGCCATGTTGCGGAACTCGTAGTTGATTCCGTCGGGCTTCTCGGTCTTGGGTGAAGCCGAAGCGGAAACTTCGTGCACCACGGATACGCCGGTGTCCTGCGCCTCGACGGGGCCGGTGTATTCTGCTCGTGGTGAGCGGACTGCCGTCGAGGACGACCACCGCGGCTGTCTGCCCCCGAAATAGTCGCTTCCGCCTTCGAGTTCTTGCGGTCCCGCCTGCGCAGGAGGAGAGGTCTGCGTTTCGACTTCGGTGATGGTGTCGGAGCCGACGTCCTTTCCGGCTGCAGCGGAGCTGGTGGAGAAGATCCATGGGATGATGAAGTTCTTTCGCTGGCCACTGACTTCGGAAGTCTCACGGTCTTGACGGCGGCGTTCGGCAATCCGCTTGCGACAGCAGATGAAGAAGAGGAAGCCGAGAAGGGCGAGACCGCCGACGGTCGAGACGGTTGCGGCAACAGGCACGACCCAGCCTCGATCGGAGTGGGGTGGAGGAGTCGGTGTAGGGGCAGTGCTGTTGTTGGGATTGCTGGATGAAGTGGTTTGTTTCTTGTAGGGACCGAAGAATTCGATCTTGCTCATGTCGTATTTGTTGTCGAACCAGCTGGCTATATCCGAGGTCATACCGCTGGCCGTTGGTGTTGAAGAGATGACGTTGAGAACCGTCTGATGAGGCTTGTAGTCATCGTGGACATCTGGATCGTAGACGCCCGTCCAATTCAATGTGTTGAGGTTATAAACGTCGACGCTTCTGTTGGTTGTGAGTGGATTCTCTGACTTGTCTGTACCGCCAATAGCGATCATCTGATCCGGGTATGGAGACACACAGACATGGCCTTGCCGGGGATCGCCTTCGCGTCCGACGCTGTCAGCCTTGATCCAGGTGAAGGACGGCACTGTCAATATCCAGACGTCGGTATTGGGGTGTGTGTCGTTATTGCTGTCCCAGCCTCCGTAGACAAAGATCTCATGATGTGATCCGTCCTCCGCCGAAGCCACAACTGTGCAGAACTGAGCGAGAGGCTTGTCGGGGAACGGAGAGCCTGTGTTGAGCGGCTGAAGACTCCACGTATTGGTGCCGATATCAAACACAGGAAACTCCTTCAGGAAAGTCATCGAAGTGTTTGCCTCATCCCTGCCTATGTAGAAGTTCACATCCGCAGGCTTGACAACACCCCCAATGGCGATCAGGATTCCTTGCGAGCTGGTAGGAACCCAGACGAGAGCGCCTTCCGTTCGCCATGGAATCGTTGGGCTGTCTGGTGGGTCAATGATCGACCAGTCCGCAAAGGTGAGGTCGTCCATTTTCACCTTGACGAGGAAATTTGCTTCATCTGTGGGAGGGTCGAAATAGTCGTACTTCGAGCCATTCTGATTGTACAAGCCGCCAAAGTAGAACCCAAGATTTTCGCTTGGTGCATTTGCTCCGGCACCATTTGTGACGCCGGCAGGAAAGTTTGAGTCCTGGGGCTGGTAGCCAGTATTTGGGATTCCGAGGTCGTCGTTTTTGCCAGCGGGCAGGTTGTACAATGGATCGTTAACTGTGCGTGGTGCGGTGTTGAGAGAAGTGAGTGTCATGCCACTATGAGAATGGATTAGCTCTTGTCTACAAACACAGTTGCGGTTTTGGATTACCCCCAAGCGTAGAATTCGGTGTAGCTGGCGAACATGTATCCATCGAGGTAGTAGTTGTTAACCGCTGCCTCCGGAATGGCCTGGAAGACGGCCGGAGGACTGTCTTCGTATACGCCAAACGCCTCGTGCAAACTGAGGTTGAACAATGCACCCTGTGTAATGGTGACGGTTGTCACATCCCAAGCGCCATCCTCCCAAGCTCCTGTCTGCATCTTACCTCCTTCCAAGTATACATAGTCTCTGATCAAGGCAGCACGTGGTCTGTCCCATGTGCCTATCTGCTTGGAAGTATAGTCACAGCTGGCAAGAGCAGCCAGCGACAGTAGCCACAACGCAGATCGCAGTGTTGAAAACATGACTACCGTATGTTAGCAAGCTGTGCTCCTCCAGCAGTGTTGTGAGGCTCCACGAAGCAGTCGAGTTTGGCATATATCCAGACTTCCAGCATCTGGACCCTTACCTACCGGTCTTCCGGAAAAGCTGACTCTTGAAGAGCCATCAAGAGCCTATGCACCCTGCCACAATCATGGAGGGGCTCTACGGCATCTTTCCGGCTAGAAGAGTCTAGCTTGTGGCGAATATATCAAAGGAGGAATGTTTTGGCCCCGAGGACAAGGACTCGGTAGGCTTGTCTGTTCAGGTTTCTGCGTTAGCCTGTGAACCGTGATCTAGCCCATAACAGACGAGCATATCATAGGATCCTGCAAAAGTTCAGGTTGCATTGTCCATGGCAGGTTGCCCCAACCGACAAGCGAGCACACACCTGAGGCATATGCACAGACGGGAAGTTGGGCTGGCGGACCAGGACTTCACGAGCGGGCAGAGGAAGATCACGTCGATTTTTCCCAGAACAGCAATGGTGCTTGGGTAGCAGGATTCTTTGTGCAACATAATGCAGAGCGTCGAGTTCATGTTGAAGCTCTGCATCGTGCCACTTTTGGAGGAGGCAGTACGTGTGCAGGGCTTCCACAGTGCTCAACCTAGCCAGTCCTAAGTCTCACACTGGGGACCCGTGTTTGTGAATACCACTGAGCCGACCACACAACACCCATGCACTCCGTAATACACCATTTATCGACTTGTCGAGAAGGAGAAGCTGCATTGCCTACGCTAAACATAGAAGAATTAGCGGGGTCAGGTTCTGACCGCGATGGAAGAATCCCACCCTCAGCCTTATCCCATAGATCACTTTATCCTGCGACTTCCATGGGCTTCAGTAGGTGCAGAGAAAGGTAAAAAGCACTAAAAGAGAAGCCCGAAGCCTTCCTTCCTCCTAGTGACACAGATCAAGCACAGAAATGTCGACAGGCACCTCCGGAGATTTTTCAGCCTGATGGTGACGGGCCCAGCCGTTGTCCTTCTCGCACACTAGCACTATGGAGTATGGACGGACGTGTCCGCTGTGCCGAGGGATGCGTTGGCTAAGCCTCCGCATATGCAGAACGGGACGGGCATGGCTTGATGAGCAAGCCCTGTCAGCCCATTACTGGTTCACGTGCTGAATAAAGTGTATGCAGTAGCACCCTCACCTAGGTTGCATGTGGCCAAGGTCTTTAGCTCCAGCTAGAACTGGTGGCCTGAGGTCTCGAAAGCAAGACGGCGGGGCGGCGCTTCCAGCATCATCTCGGGGCTTACGATACACCTACAATAACGGTCGTCACTCTGAGACAAAGCAGGATGAGTGTCTTTCTCTCACTTGAGAGCTGTGACGACGGGCGGCATGCTGTGGCTGTTTACAGTTGGCAAAGGAAGCCCCAATACGTCTATCAGATGACTTCTTTACGACGCTTCCAGGTGATAAAGCTCCATTACAGGGGTAAACGGAGCTCACCGCTTGATTGGCCGCCTGATCACGGTCTCCTCGCAGGTAAGGGCCGTGATGGGCTTCTTCAAATTGGCACGGATCTTCGAAGCTTGCAGGATGGAGGGGGGCTGGGCTTCCAACTCGTATCCAACCCGTCCCTCCTCTTCGGATGTTCTCACTCGCACGGATACCATGCGTGACTATGGTAAATACCCACCAGTCCAAGGTGCCGAACCCAAGGAAAGCTACTGCTGACTTACTAAGACCCGCTTCTGACGCCCTATTTCACCGCATTTGTTGTCCTCCCAAACTTGATCAGGCAATTGAGCCTCACTTGGACCGTTTTGACCTGGTTGAGTAGTCTGGCGAAGCTATGCGGTCTGCGGCCACGAACCATGGTCACTGCAGTTGCCCTCCCTTCTGTGGTGTGTGCCCACGGTGTGATACCGCACTGGACTCACGCCCGCTTCGGCTCCTCTTTCCTGTGTTTACGTCTGTCCGTTTGTCACGAGGATATATTGGGGCTCGTCTTATGCGTTAAGCCGCTGTCTCGACAGTACACCACGGACATAGCCCCCAAAAAGCCCCCATTAATACTCTGGGCCTCGGCATTGTCAGCATCCAGAACAGTGGTCAAGTTTCCCATTCACCCCATTCAAGAATACTAGCTGAGTGGAATCGACGATATAACAAACTAGGTCGACCGTGAGGCTGGGTGAGCCACCTCGCGTCGAGAACCCCTGACAATCATGGTAAGGTACCGAAAGATGCTATCCCCGTCCGGGACTTTTCCTCCTCTCCGGCCAGTCTCAATCGGACGCCGTCGGCAGCACCCCAGAAAGCGAGCACGCTAGCGAACGCCTTCCAAAGACTAAAAAAGGCGTCTTTACATCTCTAGCACCGTTGCGGGAGGCATGCCTGAGTCCTGCAAGCCACTGGCGCGATGGTAGCATCGCTTCGATGGGCAGTGCGGGCTCCCCTCAACAACGGATGACGACAAATGAAGTATGCACGCAAGGCAGGTAAGCTTCAATGGCCATATATGAGGACGGAATAGTCAGCTTCCTGCTCCTTCTCCGTCTTTTCCTCCCGGACCACTGTAGCCTCATCGTTACTCACCAGTCACTCGTTGCACATCTTTTGGATCTCCAAGATCGACATCATGAGGCTAAGGATCGCGGGCCTTTTGTGCTCCATCTTTGTCAGTCTGGCCATCGCTGGCAATGACGGATGGGAAACCACCACTACAAGTGCGGCTGCCGGTTGGGTGGACTGGTCAACTTCATATGTTACAGTCCCGACCACAATTTATTCAACCATCTACTCAACAGATACCAGCTACATCACAGTGACCACTACCTCGGTGTCAGTTTCTGTGTCTGTCTCACTACAGATCCAACCCACGACCATTGTCGAGTCCACGACCGAGATTGACACCAGCTACATTAAAGTGCCGGTGACGGTCCCGACTACTATCGTGGCTCCTACTACAATTGCTGTGCCCACCACGGTTGTCGCGCCCACAACCATCGTCAGCCCAACGACCGTTGTCAGCGAGAGGACAATCACCAGTATTAATCTGAGCACCGTGACAGATACAGTCACTTCCACCGTCGTTTCTGATGTCACAACCACTGTCTCGACTTGCTCATCCACTTTGACTGGCCTGGTCACTTGTACCTCCAGGACCGTCAATCCTACTTACACTCCCAAGGCTCCTCTTCCGAGCAACTATCTGTGGGGATGCCCACCAGGAACCATCTGCACGCCACCTCAAATCGGCTGTAACTGGGAGCAGAATCCTCCCGCAGACACCTACGTCTGCGCTCCGGAGGAATGCAAACCGGCGCCTCCTCTTCCCGTACCCACTGATTGGAACTCGTCCTGGCCGACTCCAACCGAGGGCAACTGTGCATGGTACGAGCCAGTCCAAGGCTACTTCCACCTCGACCCAGAGTTGTTCAATCTCACCTTTGCCATCTTTGATATCTACGGCCAACCAGTTTGCCCGACCCCAACGCCGACACCCAGTGGCTGGCAAGACTGGAACGACTGGCCCAAGCAGACAGCAACATCTACGCCAAAATTCCCACGACGAGGCAGCAAGAACATCATCGCCGAGATTGCCAGCCGCCAGGCCCTTGGAGTTGCCCCGTCAGCATGCTATGGCGTCTTCGACAACACTCAAGCTGTTGCTCAAGGTATCGGCTACGTGTATAATCCTCTTTGCCCACCAACGACAGACTTTATGCAGGGTGTCAGCGCCTGCCGAGCCTGCTCTTCAGCCAACGGTGGTTCCTCCTCGACCACGGATGACTTCCCCAAGCTTCAGAATTATTTCGAATGGTGTCAGAATCACGCTCCATAAGCAGATGAGGAGGCCGATTGGGTGCCCTGATTAGTTCCTGTGTGGTGCATGTTCGGAAGGACAGCTTTGACTCTCTTTGAGCCTCAACGTCCACCAACAGCCAGTCGTGAGTAGTATATGGTCAGTATATGGTCATCTCTGCTGCAGATGGAGGAACCCAAAAGAACTTGCATGCCTGGTTTTGGAGCGTTGTTACTAGGTCCGATTATTCGCATGTGAAAAGCTAGATTGGCATTCCTTTGAGATGAGACGAGACATGAACAGGGACGATAATTAATGTAATGACAATCCATATTGAACTTGATTTGCATTGAGTTGCATTGACTTGACTGTGACTTCTGCCATTACTCGTTGGGATCCCGTGGATACTGTTGTATCAGTTAATAGCTAAGACTTTCTGTCACCGGGCCTTGCCGCCGCCGCCACCGCGGATAGCGCCGTCAGGCTTGAAGGCTAGGGGCCGAGGGGGCTAGGGCCTCACTAAATAGGGCCACTAAGCTCACTAACTTAGGCCAATCGGTAGCCTTGTCTTCTCGTCATTTTTTCTCGCTGCCATTCACACACAAAAGGCGTTATCATTGCTGTCAATCTTCCTGACGGTTCCTGTCGGAAGCTATGCATCGGGCTGTTCTCTCAGTGACCGTCACAAGCAGTCTTCAACCGATACCTTTCCCATTGACTCCTGATGACTGTTTCCTGAAGATTGTGTCCGCCACAAAACCCGGGCTACCGCAAAATTTCAGCCCTCGTGAAGACTTGTGCACTCATGTAGGTCGAGAGCAGCCTCAGCCGTTTATATGCGGCTTCCGTCTCTTCAACATGTGGCCACAACCACTGCAGCCGGCGCTGTTTGACGCTGGTGATACTGACAATTGACCATGGTAATCACAATGACCATGATTATGAAAAGGTTTGCTGTCCAACGCGTTTGCACCGCATCATTCCAGCTGGCAGGCAGCGTAGAAAGATATTCCATAATGAGATCTCATCGCGTACATACCAGTACCTACAACGGTGTGAATCAACGCCAACTATCAACTGCCGCCTGAAAAGAGGAAGCAACATCTTTCCGAAATCGACGATCCTTCAAAACATCATCAGACCGACACTTCAGACAACACACCAGACCTGCCGAGACCTCCCCATCCAGGCGGCAACCCTTCAAAGACACAGAAACCCCTTCAAATCTTCTCGTCCAGCCCGGTCAGGTCCGGCAAGTCTACCAATACCAAGTCAAAGCCCGTCCGCAGTTCCAAAAGACGAGATCTGACCGACCACGAAGCAAATCAATAGGACAGTAAGGAGTGCGTCCAAGTTTACCAATAACGGCAAAAAGCAGACTGTCAAAGTCAAGGTCAAAGCCAAGGATAAAGGTCAAGGTCAAAGGCAGCAGTAGTGATCCTAACCTGTCAGGTAGGTATTAGATGTAATGTGTTTCACCGGCCCGCTGTCCCGACACTGCGCCCATTGTCGCACACACATCCGACACGACCGATCCTACCAGTCCTTCTGCTACAGGATGGTCCTGACGGGCGAATGTGACGAACATACCATCAAAGAGCCGCACGACTGGACGAAAGTGTTCAAGGACGTTTGTGCAGACTGTAAGCCTGCAAGTGCCAGTCGGAGTCAGAGCCAGAGTCAAAGCGAGAATCTGACGACGGGGAAAAGGTCGACAAAACCCGAAGCCAAAGCCAAAGCCAAAGCATTGCGAAACGACGGCAAAGACGAGGACGGGCAAAGCGAAAGCGAGAAAAGCGAGACGAGCAATAATGGCAGCACCACAACGAAGGCCTCAAGTACTAGCACTCCAAAAGGACACGACAGCGACAACGACACGGACACCGACAAGAGGCGCACGCACAACAAATTGAACATGAGAATGAGCTCCGAGGTGGAGTCCGGGGGACACCAACTCGAACACGATCAAGAAAAATCGATGGCGGAGGATACTGATACTAGTATTCCATTTTGTGAAAATTGGGACAGAGTCTCGGTGGACTGGGCTCTGCGTCAATTCATCGGCCGGTGCATACTACTTTGGTACGAAATTTATGAATTTCGCCTTGCATTCGGCGTGCTGACGATGATTGTGCTGCTTGTCTGTGCGGCGCGTTTGGATCGGTGTTTGTGTTTGGCAGGAGATGTCTTGTGATGGATGGATGGATGGTTGGATAGTGCTTATGGCTCGAGGTGGTAGGGGAATTCTTCTGATGATCGATAAACGGACGGGAGTCATGGGCTTGAGAGTGGGTGGAACAGAGCAGCGGCCAAGGAAATAAAGAGAGAAAAAAGATGCTGCCTTACTTGCTGTTCTGTTCGGTGACGGCGTGTTCTAAGATAGAAGGCATATATCGGTCTCGAATGAGTCTTTTTACGAGGTGAAACTCCGCTGTGGCTACAACACTGTACGCCGTACAGCATACTACGTACTGTGATAGACTCTAGCAACTCTCGCGACTCTACAAAGCGGCGACACCAGCTAGCACAGCCGCACCTAGCAACCCCCATCCAATGCTCAGCATCGAGGCACCACTGCCACTGCCTTCACCAGTCGCCGAAGCAGACGCAGATGCAGAGGCAGTGCCGCTGGCAGCGCTGGCAGTCTCCGAGACCGTTGACGTTGCGGATCCGGTGGCAGAGCTCGAGCCCGAGTGGCCCTCGTGGCTGGTCGACTCATTGGCGTAGGTGTACTCGTTTGCCGCAAGTGGTGTCGCGCTTATACCCGTCCCATTCGTGCAGGCCGACGGTGACTCTGCCTCAGTGGACGTGAATGTGATATCTGCGCACTATCACGTCCGTGTTAGCTTTTCTCGCGTGTTATGAGAAGTAATAAAGGGGACGGGTTGATCCGAAAACGTACGTTGTAAAGTCCACTGCCATCGTGGCTGTTCGTGATGACTTGGATGGAGGCGTTTGTGCCGTCGGTGAGGTTCAAGTCGGCGGGGACTGGTATGCTTGGAAGGCAGAAGTCTCCTGGGCCCATTTCGTGAATGGTCGGGAGGAGCTCATAGTTGAAAGAGCTGCCTACTTCGTTGCCGATGGCCAAGGTTATTTGGATCAGATTTTCCGTGTGGCCGAGGTCCAATACGACGGGAATGGAGGTCAAAGGGACCAGTGTTCGGTTCTGACTTTGTGAGTATCCGCCACATGGAAAGCTGGCTTGGTTCTTATCGTCGGTGCCTCGAGATGGTGGGAAGGTCAGCTCGAAATGAGCTGATATGAGGAGAGGAAGGGACAGAAGGAGGAGTGAGCGGGACAACATCTTGACTGGCAAGGAATGGGAGTGACGGTGGACAAGCGGGTTGGCCTTGAGTAAAAGTTGGGTAGTAGAATTGTCATTCTCGAAGGGTGACCTCCTGATCTTATACCAGCTTTCTGAACTCCCAAGACAGATCCTTCCCCAGTCCCAAGCCACCAGAGGAGCCAAGTGCTGCCTCCACCATCAACCAGGCAAAATATATGGGAGGAGCTTGGCAGATCCATTGTCGGTCGGCAACCAACTGGCTGGCGTCCGTCAAGGTACAGAGCCGCTCAGGAAGTCAACGTGGAATCTTGACCCTTTCGGCATATTTGGCAGTTATCTGCACATGGGACGTGTGCAACCACAGCTCCTTTCCGGCATTCGTTTGCCGTCTTTTCGAGTTTGTTCAAAGATAGAGCATGGAATATATTGTGCTCATGATGGAAGATAAGATCTCAACGCCGAGAAACGAGGCGGGCTGGGCGACATCGGAATGTCCTTGGCAGTCTCGGCATGAGCAAGTTTCGACGACTGCTCTGACTGCTTTGAGTGGTCTAGATTAATGCTCAAAAATGACACCATAAGCAAATTCACGCGTCCGCGTTGGAGAGGCGTGAAGAGTGACGCGCGAGTCATGGCGGAGACCGGTTCAGGAGCGGTTCTAGTCTGCTCAAAGCCAGACTCATCAACGAGTGGCCCCAGCCTCCATTGCCGGCTCCGATGCGTGTGGCATGTTTCCAACGAGAAATCAGACCAGAGACTTCGGTGTTCATTCCAGGTTGGAAATCCTGAGCTGCGCTCACATAACGAAGCTGGACAAGAAACATGCTAACAATGGCGAAATTGCCTTGAGACCACGAATGCCAGAATGCGTTCCATGGTCCAACCACAGTCACCATGTTTTCCAGTGATTGCACAGCTTCCCGGACAGAATTGATCGAGCCCGTCATTATGGCTCTTGCAGCCGACTTTTGAGCGTCCGGCAAAATGGGGCTTGTGGTGCCTTGAGTCTGAATAGGTCTGAGAAGTGCTCGAAAAAGAACGATTGAAACGATCGAACACGCAAGATGCACGGATGCATTGATACCAGAATCAGTACCATGATTGAAGGGCAGATCGGCATCTAACCTCTGGCAACACTCATTCAGATCAGAGCGCAACGGTCGAGCAAGTTCCAGGGATTTGGATAGATCCGCGGACGTATCCATTGCGGCACGCACAGTGCAATACGCTTCATGTATTCGTGACAGAAGGCGGTGATATCGAGGAGGTGATAAAAGTGCCTCGAATCGTTGCTGATGATATCAATCTCACCTGCAGTATCTTCATCAGGACCGATCGATCGTCCGCCTGGCGAGTCCAGACTTACCCAGATATCCATGACAAAAGTTGCCCACCATAGGCGCGTACGGAGTTGCTTGTGGGCCAGGGGTATGTTCCAATTACTACAGTCGTAATGCAGACCAAGACATCTCGCCATTGTTACCGCCATAGATGTCAACCAGGCGTATGCTGGGGTCAATCCGCAATGCTGCGCAGGAGGACCCTTCTGCAGCAGGAGGAGACATGCTTGCAAAAGTTCTATGGTGGAACGATGAGCTTCTTCCAGAATAGCTGTGACCGCAATTGAGTAAAGCTGTTCTCGCTTATCCGAAACATCGGTGAGGGTGGCGCTGAGATGGTCATCGTGCATCGCGAAGGGGAGAGCTGTTGCATATAAGGAGGCAGCCAATGCCAACGATGCATTATCTTGCTGACCATCGCCTTCAAGGATCTTATGCTGCACGCTTTCGGGCAGTACTGGGAAGGCTTGCTGAACAAATCCGGAAAAGAGGACCTTCAAGTGCTCGCGCTGTTTGTGAGATAACAATTTGCTAACTTCTGACCGGGAATTGCATCGAGTGCTACACTTCGGCATGAGAGAGGGAGGAGGATGATCGACATGTAACAAGACCGGCGTGTTTTCTTCCGGCCTCTGATTTGCGGCATCGGCCAAACGGGTGCTCTGCAAGGGAACTCGAGGCAAATCGAGTCGTTCGCCTTGTGCCATCAGGCCATTGACGATATATCGACTCAGATGCGGTGTCAGGTGGGAAGTGGGAGCCATGCAGCGTTCGCACATCCCAGAAAGAGGACTTTTCTGGTGACATTTCCGGTTCTTGGGGCCCACTGCCATTTTCGACTGTCTTGCTTTGGGTCTGATCATTTCGGGCGGCATTTGAGGAACCATGTTGGCCCACTGACTGAGGACTTCCATCTTCAAAGAAGACGAGATTGTTGAAAAACGTGCTATCGAATGCAGGAGAAATAGCGTCAACCCAATTCCAAGCAGAAGTGCCGGGAGGTTCTGACAGTGAGATGATTCTGTTGCCTGCTGGGCCTGACGAGATGGTCCGCCTTCTTTTGGTAGGTGGCTTCTCGAGGAAGGTGCAGTCACTACCACGGCTTTGGCAGAAGATGTATGGTGGTGAGGAATCAATGCGACAAGCAATTTTCCTCAATCTGCACAGATCGCAAGGACGATCTCGTCGAGACTTGTAGGCTCGTGGCCCTTGATCTCGGGTCGTCTCCTCCATATGTTGTGGCTAGCATGACGACTCCTATGCCGTGAGTGAAGCTGGAAGTGATGGGTATGCATGTTGATAAGGCGGGAAAGATTATCTGTTTTGGTCGACGCGCCGCTAACCGTGACCTCCCCCCTCCCCCTGTTCAGTATACCACTCGATGCAAAGGCTGTTGGCGGCATTGGTGACGCTTGAATTAGACGCGGCGACCACCTTGTCTACAAGAGTCCGTTTGGAAGTCAAGAATGGGTCTGGAGCAATACGTGATATTATCTTCACTCATCATGTCTCAATATTGAGAACCTGGATTGCCTTGGCCGGTCATCTCTATTGCAGTATGCTTCATACACAAATTGTTCCTCGTTCCAGTGGGCCATTAGCTTTGCAATTTGAAGTCCGGAAAGATTTCCCTTTCCAATTTTCTCTCTCAGGGATTTCGCCCGCTTCTCAACAACTTCAAGTCGGTAAATTGACCATTGCTTGAACAGCTGGTCCCAGCTGCTGCTTTTCTTGACATTCCCGAGATTGGACACATCTTTGAGAGAGGGATCACGAGGCCGGAAGGAGGTAACCATGGTGACACGCTCACCAGTGCCGACGGCTTTCAGAGCGACATGCTCAATGCAGCCTCCTTGCATCATCACTGCCCATCCGACTTGAGGACCCTTGACTCTAGCGATCGAGCCATCACCCTTTCTGAGACCAGTCTCACCACAAACCATGTTACTCGGGTCAGAAAGCATGCAGACGCAGACCCAGGGATAGGAGTCTTTGTGCCACAACCCGACCGATGCCAGCTCCTCAGAATGATCAACGTCCGAAGGTTTGGCTGGAGTAGATTGACGGGGAGGAAATGCTGGAGGAAGGGCGTCACCCAATGGCATTCCGTCCTCGAGTGCGTCCACCTGCACATTGATATGCGCAATCTCATAGTCGAAAACTACCTCAAGATCGACCCCAGCGGCCTGCGAACAGGCTTCGAGCACCCGTTCGTCGCGCCAGACGGAGTCCACAAAAGGTGTGTCCCTCGAATACCCTCTCATTTTATAGCAATGTGGCAATGTTCTGTTTCCATGTTTCTCAACGACCTCTTTACGAAAAAGATCTGCTCGCATCTGGTTGACACCCTCAAGGGTGAACAAAGGAAAAGGCTCAGTGATGGCAATGGGGGAGATGGCATCTTCCTCGGATAGCAGAAGTTCTTTCAAGGTGACGAGAGATTTGGGACGCTCGAAGCAAAGATGTTTCGAAGGATCGAAACGAGGAGTAGGAGGGGTTACAACGACCGGCTCGAACTTGGTGACGCGTGTTCGGTGGTTGGCAATGGGAGCACGATGGTTTCAGCGGCCATTTTGGCTGTGTTTCTGGTAGTATCGTGAGCACGCAACAAAGCCTACCTCGACTTTATAATGAAGCTGAGGCAATGCGCCGTCGGACGGCATCGGTACCCGTTGGTCTGAGAATGGAGCCATCTCTGTGTGCCATTGCAAGCTGAGCCAAAGTAGCAATCTGATGCAGAAATCAGTTGCCCATGTTAGACGAATATTCTGATGATAGTCCATCCGGCCACATCGAAGGAATGAATGGGCAAGAAACGGAGAGTGCCATCAGTGCTGATAAAGAAAACATGGGGGTGCGACGGCGTGGACGGCAAGACGGCCAAGCGGTCTTCTCCATTTTCCTCGCCATGACGGTGCCTTATATAATGTGCAGACCGCCTGCCTAAAGAGCCAGCATCCAACTCGACGTAGTAGATAGGCCAAAACCTCATGGTGCCAGGACTCTATCGTTCTTGCCCCTGACCGTCGTGACTTCCCACGGAATTTGGCCTGTCTACAAGGACGCAAGCAGTGGTCCAATCACCAACTCAAGATTTGCCCGTCAGTCGGCATCTATCAATACTTCCATGGGGCTTGCTGGCGTGGAAAGATGGGCAACAGTCGTCTATCACACACCAGAGGTATAGGTACAATGTCCATGAGTGTCGCTTGCCGGTTCGAACGACCCACGACCACCACCATGGCTCAGTCGCAGATAAGCCCGAGCACGGCTACAAAAAGAGCACGTCTCCCATGAGACTCAGGTCGAACTCTTCAGGGTTCAAACCATACAGGGAAGAGCATTATCTTGATTCTTTTCTGAAAACCATGGGCTCCGACAAAGATACCAAGATCGGTGCAACCGGTCCACGACTCGAAGAAACAACTGAAGTCGGCACGATCCGTGAATACAAGTCTCTTCATGTCGACGGTATTGATCCTGTGTTCGAGAACCAGGCCCGGTTGGTCAATCATGCAGTTCAAGCAATCGGAACGGGCAAGGTGCGCCTTCTACCCACTGTTTCTGGCAAAGCTGACTGGGTACAGTACCAATGGGCGTTGTTCGGCCTTTGTGGTTACGGATGGCTTTGCGATCAGGTATGATGAGTACGCATTTACACTCGAGTACACCGACTGATCAACCCAGCTCTGGCAAACCACGGTGTCTGATGCCCTCGCTCAAGTCGCAGTCGAGTTCGCTCCAAAGCACTCGGCTTTCCTCTCGTTGGCTTTGATCGCTGGGCTCGTCGTTGGCGCGTCATTCTGGGGCCTTGGATGTAAGGCTTGATCGACCAATTCCTCTCAGACGAGCTAACACTCCCAGGCGATTTGATCGGACGTCGTCTTGCTTTCAACTTGATATTGTTGATTGCGGGTGTCTTTGGCACTGCTGCTGGCGCCGCTCCGAATTTCGTGTCATGTGCTGTCCTGGTCTCCTTTTGTGGCTTTGGAGTCGGAGGCAACTGTAAGTCTGCCCATGCAATCCTCGTCACCAGCTGATATCTGTAGTGCCCGTCGACAGTGCCGTCTTCTTGGAGTTCCTGCCCGGCACGCACCAATTTCTCCTAGAAATCCTAGCAGTCTGGTGGTCGATTGGGCAAATCATTCCAGCTCGCGCCGCCTGGGGTTTCCTTCCTCACTATTCCTGCAGTGCAGACACTCCACCGGGTCAATGCAGAAAAGCCGACAACATGGGTTGGCGCTACCTCATGTACCCCATGGGCGCGATCACTCTTGTTGCCTTCTTCGCGCGTTTCTTCTTGTTCCACCTCCAGGAGAGCCCACGATACCTTACCGGTCAAGGCCGCTATCAAGAAGCCATCGATGTCTTGAACGAGGTCGCCAAATACAACGGTACGACACAACCCTTGACAGTCGCAGACCTTGGACAAGTCGAACGGGATTTTGCCGAGAGTCACGGCATTGCACCGGTCAACAAGAAAACCGCCATAAAACGAACATTTGCCCAATTTCGTCCTGGAGGCTTCAAGCATGTTCGTGCCCTCTTCTCTACCAAAAAGCTGGCCTTCAGCACCTCCTTGATCCTCCTCGTATGGAGCTGCATCGGGTTAGCGCCCCCCTTGTATTCCAACTTTTTACCAGAGTATCTTGCCCTCCATGGGGCCCAGAGTGGTTCGAGCAGCATCAACATCACCTACCGCAACAACTTCATCATCGTTGCGTGCAGCATTCCAGGTTCATTGGCCTGCCATATATCGGCAGACGAGGCACGCTAAGTCTGTCGCTGATCTTGACCTCGATCTTTCTGTTCGCCTTTACCACAGCACGCATCCAAGCTCAGATCCTGGCGTTCAACTGCATTTCCAGCTTTGTCCAATATATCATGTGGGGAGCCCTGTATTGCTATACGCCCGAGGTTATTCCCAGCATCCACCGCGGTACAGGTACGGGTATGGCGGCTGCGTGCAATCGCATATGTGGCCTGATGGCGCCGATCATTGCCACGTATGTTGGGTACACCAATACGCCGATTTCCGTGTCCGCGAGTCTGTACATTGTGGCTGGACTGTTGAGCTTTGCCTTTCCATATGAGACAAGCGGGAAGGCAAGTTTGTGAGTGGGTGATGATAAAAGACGGGGTGGAAATGATGAGGGGGAACAGCCCAGGCAGGCTACCGGAAGAGGAAAAGCCCCCATACTTGTCCTGCATATTCTCGTGGGCTGGGGTTGTTGTAGTTGCATACCGTCTCTTGGACCTTACCAGGATATATCGATGACGGTTTGAGACACGTCAGATTCCTGTTGTCCTCTCGATACCGGCTCGAGACTATTTTTCTCTACCTAGAAGGCCAGCTCGGTCACTTTCGATGCTACTTGATCTCCTTCTTGCTGACGATCCCGCGATTTCCACACTGTTTCTTCTACTCGAGTACGCCTTGTCGCGTCCGGTTCTCTCGGCAATCGTCCCGGTCAGTCTTGGGACCAGCCTCGGCCTCCTCTCATCTAGATCATCGACATGATACCGCTGGGCCAGAGCGGTCGTGGTAATCTCGTCGAAAGCATCCACGTTCGTCGTCGCGAACCGCCGCGCAGGCACGCCCTTGGCGAATAGGACATCCAACTCCTCATAAGTCCGACCTCGGGTTTCGGGAAGGCGAAAATACGCCCAAATCCACGTGAGCAAGGCCGTCGTGCCCCAGATGAAGCCGGTGTAGCCTCGCAGATTCAGTGCTTCTGGGTTCAGGAAGAACGGCAGCATCGAGCCCGAAATGACGGCGCAGACGTAATAAGCGTTGCGCGCCAGACAGACGGTCTTCTGCCGCAGCCTCGTCGAGCCCACTTCCGCCGGGTAAGACCAGCCCAGTTGGCCGACGGAGCATTGATACGTGAACGTCCAGACGAGCGTGAGGGCGGCTTGTGTTACGGCGATGAATTTGTGGTGCGTCCAGACGTTCAACACGCCGATCAGGAAGAGTTCGATGGCCATGACGAACGCACCGAGGAGGTAGATGTTCCGTCGGCCCATGTAGGGCATGAAATAGAACCAGTTGACCAAGGTTCCGACGAAGGCAAGGGTCGTCCCGAGAATATTGAGCGAATATGTGGTTTCGGCGTCAAGACCGACCTGTTCGAAGAAATACGACGCGTTGTAGGCGAAAGACAGGCCCGAGAGGATTTGGCCTGCGAACGACACGCATGCGATTTCTGTCCGGCGGAGTTCGAATCCGGTGAAGCAGTCCCAGTAGGACGTCCCGATGCTGAGTTCTTCTTCGAGATGGTTGGTATGAACGATCGACGCAAGAGTCTGTTTGACATCGATTGTGGCCGAGGCGCTCTGGAGGCGGCGGAGTGATCTTTCTGCGTCCTTGAGTCGCTTCTGGCGGACCAAGTGCCACGGCGATTCGGGGGCGAAGCATAGCAGCGGTATGAGGAAGGCTGGCCAGACCTAGTTAGGAGGAGTCAGTCTGCGTGTCAATGGCGGGGTTCATGGGGATGTTCCATACCCATTGCACAGCGAAGGGAATGCGGAATGCCCACTCATCATCGCGTTCTAGGCAGGCTCTCAAGACGCCGGAGGAGATCAGCTGACCGATGATGAAACAGACGTTGACCCAGGAAGTCCCAAAGACTCGAAGTGACATTGGCAAGACTTCGCTGGCGTAGGCTGGAGCCGTTGTCGCGAAGACGCCCCACGGGAAGCCGCACAAGATTTGTCCCACAAGGAGGACTTGAATGTTGGGGGCGAAGAATGTGAGGAAGATGAAGCATGACAGGAAGCCAAGTGCGCCGACAAGGACACGTTTCTGGCCCAAGATGGCGACGAGGTAGCCGTTCAGGAACGTGCCCATGAAGGCTCCTAGGCCGGAAGCGTTTCCGACGGCGGCCATCCATGCCGGAGATACCTGATATCCGGTCTGAGTCTGGTCGCTGACGCCGACGAATACTCCGTCTAAGATGGGGTAATCAGCAAATCACATCGACCTGGAATGCACACTGTCGACAACTCACATTTGCGCTGAAACTGCGGGAAAGCCCAGAAGTTGCCTATCAATATGGCGTCATAGCCTTCCATGATGATACACATGCTGACGGCGAAGGACCAGAAGATGGCCGTGGGATAGGCTGCGATGGCTTCACGCACGGTCAATTTCGGTTCGTGTTGCGGACTGGCCTTGCTGCCGCGTAGGGGGGGTCGAGGCTTGCCAGTGTGGTCGGCATCTCCCGCGCCGGACATGGCGTCGTCTTCATCGTCGCGTACCAGTCCATCGGCAAGGAGAGGCAGATCCGCGAGCGCACATTCTTCGACACCTTGCCAGGATGGTTTTGCCATTGCTGTATCGCCGTCTAAGAGAGGTTGAGTCTCGCAGGTGGTAGATGTCCGCTCGGTGGTGTTATCGGATAGTGAGGAATGGTCCGAATTGCTGGACGCCTCCACTAGGCTCATTCTATCTCCGCAGGAGACGGTGTTCGGGTCCTTGACGTCGTTGCGCGCTGTTCGGTCGCTCACATACCCGGGGAGAACTAATGATTGATCATAGTGATATTGGCCTCGTCTAGATCAGTGATGGTGAAGGTGAAGATGATGCAGGCGTAGTGAGACAAGGTGTTTATGTTCCGGGTCTTGGTGGCGCTGACGTTATTTGGCCTAAGTTAATGCCGCCTAATGACTCAGGGAATCATCTTATTGGGTGATGAATGACACTAACTGCAGCCTCGTCGACGCAAGGCTGAACTATTCTTGTGCCCTTATGCCCCCCACGAAGATCTTCTTCTGTTGTTTCCATCTTCCACTATTTCCCCACGTCTACCAATATTGCGGTGTATATCTGTACTGTACATGCTTATTGTGGTACCCGACTTCGCCGGGGATGCAGAGGGTTAGTTGCTCTCACTCATCACGTATGACGTCCTTCGCGGAGAGGAAGAAGCTATAGCACAATATAAATACAAATACATAAGTTGCTCCGATACCAGCAACGCGCCAAAGCTTCCCTGACCATGCATCCCTAGCTTTTGACACTGAACGAATACCGCCGAAACACCTTGCGAGCCTCTCAGTCTGCTTCGAGTATAATCGCCTAGGGGATTGCCCCAGCCGTACCTCAGTTCTTCTTTTTCCACGCGCGAGATTTCACCTTCGGAACAGTAGATTTCACCGTCCGGATATTCTCAAGCTCCGGCCCTGACTCTGCTTCAGGCCGATCTTGTGCGGACTTTTCGCTCTTCTCGGCTTTTGATGCTGGCTCATGATTTGCCGCCCCTTTGGGCTTGTCGGGTGTCTCCTTGGCGAGCTGCTTCTTCGACCTTCTGGACGATTTCTTCTGCGACGGCTTCGCGGCGGCTTTCACTAACTTGCCGTCAGACCCTACAGTCGACTCCGTGGCTGGCCCACTAAGATGTTCTTTGACTAGCTCTTGCGCTGTTTCCTCGAAGCTCTGCCCACCCTCCTCTTTTGCAGTGGCCGACTTCAGGGCTTTCCTCCTCGCGGCACGGTTGCCTACGACTTGACCATCCTGGTCGACGGCACCGGCATCTCGAGACATCTGTACGAGCCGGATGTCTTCGCCCAACTGAGTCGACTTTGTCTTTGTGGGATCTTGACCAAGCCGCTTGAGCAACTCGAGACCAGCTTGAGCGAGGAGGCGAACATTTGGACGTTGCGGCGTCGGTAGTGACAGAAATGGTCGTTCTGCCAGCCGCAGCTCTTGTCTAGTCGCATTTGCGCCGGTAAGCGTGACGTGCTCTAGGCAGAGATTCTCCTTTGTGTCCATGCCAGCATACTCTACTGAAATGGACCGTGAATCGGCATCCACCGCATCGACACTTTGCAGCATATATTCCAACTTCTTTGATTTACTCCGCTCGTTTTTCTTCTTGGACTCGAGCTGATCAGACGGCATCAGTTTGTGATTGACTTTCTGTTGGTCAGTTTCCAGCGAGTCGTGCGTGTTTGACAGAAACGTCAATGTGACAAACGGTGAGAAGACCCAGTCAGTAGCATTCGGGCGCTGAGCTTTGGCAACGTATCTCCGGATGCTGTCCAACAGTGGTTGGGTTAGCTTGTAGTCGTTCGCCCCTTGTTGCCAGAGGTCTCGCCTGAGCTTTCCGGTGAGTTTCATGTCGACCTCGCGACCCGGACAAAGAACAGTGCAAGACTTTTCGCTGAAAATAGCCGAGAGCCTAGCAATCGAGAGTTTCGGCGTTCCGTCTTCGTCTGGCACTGCGGCAACGATGACTTCCAATTTGGGGAATCTCGTGTATTCTGTAGTAGGGCCAAGTTCGAGGCGTAGGATGAGTCTTGCATTTGGGTCGACCTCTCGCGGTTCTTGCTTTCTCCGCGGTTTCCACTCCGCTAGCGGCGCAAGTTGCTGTGCTAGATGGGGCACATCTCCCACGAAGCTCGGTTTCCCAACGTCCGACAATATCTTGTCCATCAAGGTTCTCTTGTCCGGCTTCTCCAGGGGTACGGAGGGGTGAAGAGTCGTCGTTGCATCGTTGCTGCTAGCCTCAAGTTCTGTATCGCCGAGACCCTGCTGCGCATTTGACGCAGTTTCCTCTTGAGGGCCAGCGTTGTTCTTGAGGTCCCCAAGCATTTGATCCATCTTGGCGCCCACCAGCGTCGCGTTCCTTACAGTGTCCTGGCTGTCCTTGTTCGCCTTCATATCGTCGCCAATGGGGCTGCCCATCTTGTTGATCATCTCAGCCTTCCCCACATTATTTGTTGTCGCGGCCCCATCTTTGTCTGCCGGCTTTTTGATCTTCGAAGTGTCTCGAAACAACGCCTTGCCGAATTGGACCGCAACATCATATTGCAAGTGTTTGCGGGTATATTGTCTTGACCAAGATAGAGGGCTCTGCAACCACTTCTCGATATCGCCGATTAGAGAGCCAGGTGATGCTGCATGCGATGCATCCATATCGGTTGACTGGGGTGAGATACTCGATACCACTAGTCTAGTCCAGGGTAGCTGATAAAGACCCCAAGAAAGTTCGGCAGGTGTTGCGTGTGGTATCATAGCAGCTTGATCAACAGGCACTGGGGGCTGCAGGATCACTCGTTGCCAGCCTTCGGGTTCCGAACCAGCAGCGAGTCGGATTTCTCGACGCGCATGCTCTGCGGATTCTGGTCGTTTCAAGTGCAATATTCGGATAGCTTGCGATGTGACATGGATATGCACGTGATATTTCTGTGCCACAGATCTGAGGAAAGGTGCGACAAGGGGCCTTAAGGTCCGATCAAGATAAGTGTCGCCAACAGGACCCTCCTGAAGTTGGACTCCTGTTACTTGGAGACCGTTCAGAAGACGCGATAACTTATCCAGTGCCTTGGTAGCTCTGGCACGCAGGCCGTGGATTCGGATTTTGCGTTGGGTCCGGTAAACGTCGATCTGAACTTGGAATTCTTCCGACATTGTCTTCAGATACTGGCTGTCATTGGTCAACAGGAAATCCATCTTATCGTCCTCTTTGACAGCGATGGTGAGTGTGCCCGGTTTCTTCCTTGCGTGCACCTCCGCTTCGCCGTCCGCACCCTCGGCTGCCGGAACGGTGAAGCCCCAGATATCCTCAACAATGAACTTGGCTAGAGATGCCTTTCCTTTGTCAAGAACTCTGGCATAGTGAGACTGATAGACAGATCCATCGCGGAACCGCTCCTTGTAAGAAACAAGGTAAAGCTTGAGTTGATTCCACGTGAACCCTTGCACTAGGTGGCCCTTGAGAGTGGTCCACTCCTCCATGTCCAATTGGCCACGTTGTTTCTCGATCAGCGTCCGTATTTGCTCTATATTTGTCTTCAACTCCTGAAGTTGAAGAGGCTCCTTTTCAAAGTTGAGGGCTCGCTGCATCACGGCTCTGACAGCCTCCTTGTCGCCACCCTGTTGAGGCACTCGGGGTATTCTTCGATCTCTTGATGGAAGGATCAACACCTCCGCGGGCTTTCCCAACGAATTCACGCCCAGTTTTGCCGTACGCTTCGGTTTCCATATTCGATATCCAACGCCTGGTCTTTGTGGTGCTGCATCCGCAGAAGGGGCATCTGTACGGGAGCCATCGTCGGGAGGCGAGGGGGTTTCGCGATCATGATCGAAGGCGTCGGGCTCCTCTTCGACACGGGCGGCTGCAGCACTGCTCTGCCATCGTCGCAATGAGGATGTGATTCGAGATTCGGTGGCTTTCGGAGACAACAGATGGTCTCTGATCTGTCTTCTCTGGCATCTTAGGCAGACGTAAGCCGACTTAGTCAGACGTTCCAACATGCCATGGACACAAGATAGTCAACCTGGAACAGGCTGGCAGACTGCTGATGGTGAAGACTGGAGACGGAGGCGCATATGGACAAAAGTCTGCGGAGGATCTTGAATGGCACGCGATTCTCCAAAAAAATGCTAGACTTGGCGGGCAAATGCTCTACCGTATCGCAGCCGGCAGGTGCCAGCTTGCCAGGTACGGTGGGTTATAATTACCACTGTCCGCGCGCAAAGCAGCTACTATCGACTCATCGAGTGCCAGGCAGTCGTTGACCTCTAAGTACAGCCTCTGCATCCTGCATGATTTATTTCAGATTCACCTCCGAAGTCACGTTGACGACTTGACAAAACATCTGGCGGAGCATTCCATTTTCTCTATCGACAATGGAACATCCATGATGTATCGTCCATGCTTTCTCCAGGAAAGGTTCCCCTGGAGCCAAACCCCTTTCTACCACTTTGTCAAGTATACCGATTCAGAGTAAGACTCGGTACTTTGCCTCAGACAATCTTGCCTACCTGACTGGGAGCTTCTGTCTCGTTATCAAGGTAGGCGGATCTACGTCTCCCACGCTCGTCAGGCTGCGGCCTTTCAGGTCGGTAAAACCATGACACTAGTCCCAATCCATTCGGCATATCGTACAGTGGAAGGCAAAGGTACACGTACCTTCAACTCTGCTGAAGACCATCCCGTGCACTTACAATGCCGAACGATCTGGAGTGAACAGATACGCGGTCTGATCCGGCTCATAAATGTCCGATGCCGACCCAAATCGACAGCCTGGTCACTTGCGAGGAGTCGTTCTTGCTCCATGGCGTCTCGAACCACCTGTTAGTTAGTATATCTTGGACTCCACTGACATGATAAAGTACTATTGTAGTCAGTGCATTGACGGGACATCATTTCATCCGACTCTTCGATTGCCAAATGGTTCCGATCTTTCTATGGAAACATTGATTGATCCGGTACCGTGTCTTGACCCGCAGCACCCTTTGGCAGACGGTGTTTTGGTGTTGCGACTACGTTTGATATCGATCTTTGTCAACCCTAGTTGTGATCTTCAAGATGTTCAAATACGAACGGTACTTGAAAAACTCGAGCTGGCTGCTCACAATCGAGGGAAACCCCGAAACCATATTTATTAAACTCCTTGCATCCCGCGAGCTTGTCAATCGAAAGCTGGTATTTATAAGAACGACCTTCTGTGACAGGACGCAACAAGCAAGCATCAGTCCGCATCGGCAGCGATGGCACCCAAACAATGCCACCTCCTCGCTGGCAAACGCATAATCGTAGCAGGCGGCGGCATTGCCGGAACAGCCTTTGCCTCGGCGCTCATCCAGCAGTGGGATCCTTCCCAGCAATGTCCCGAGATCACAGTCTTCGAGCGCGCCCACAGCCGTGAAACGTACCTCGCAGAAGATCCGTACACGCTCAATTTGAACGGTGACAACCGAGATGAAGGTCTTGTCGCACTGAAACAGCTCGGCTTGCTCGAAGCCATCCGCGCAAACGCCACTCTCAACAGCGGCGCCATCCATGTTTGGAGCGACAAATGGAAGGAACTCGCCTCCATACACCCAAAAGCACATCCTGACTTGCCATCCGCCACGATGCGCATCACCCGACAAAATCTGAAACGGATATTGATCGAAACCGTCGAGAAGACCAATGTCAACTGGAGATGGGCGTCGACTGTCACAGGCGCGGAGCGGCTGTCGAGTGGCAAGATCCGGGTTACCATATCTGACGCGGGAGGAGATAATACTTCGACCCAAGACTGTGATCTTCTCATTGCCGCCGACGGTGTGGACAGCAGGATCCGAGCTAGATTACGGCCCCACGATATGAAGCTGGAGTACACTGGCGCAACGCAGATTGGCGGGATCTCACATCTGCCTGATGGCTTACCGGATCCAATCCGCGAGGACTATGGCCTGCAGATGTCCTCTGGCGAAGGCGTGTGCTGCATCTACACGCCGTTCGACGATAACACCATTGGCTGGGCGTTGAGCACAGTCGGTCCCGAAAGGAAACCCAACACCAAGTTCACAGCAGAAGAGTTCGTTGCACTGAAAAACGAGGCTCTCAAGACCGCAAGCATGTTCCAGGAACCCTTCAGACGTGTTGTTGAAGCCACAGATCCAGCGACCGCGTTCGTTCGACCAGCTATGGAAAAGCAGGCTTTCCAGCATGACGCACGCCTGAGAGGAGTCGTGTTCACCGGTGATGCGAATCATGTGCTCAGTCCATATGAATTCGTGGGAGCGAATCTTGCCCTTATGGACGGCGGGGATTTGGCGGAGCAAATCTGCAAGAATGCTTCGATCGAGGCGGCGGTGAGGGCGTACGACAAGCTCAGCATTGCACGGTTCGAGAAGCCCTTTAACTTCTCGCACGAGCGTATCAGATTCGGCCACAGCACTGGTATGCTGTGGAAGATGTATAAGTATGGCATGGCAGCCCAGAGAGCAATGGCGAAGCACTGATCGAAAATCGACTTCGGTGATGGTGCAGCTTCGATAATCCTCATTTTCAGCCCTTCCATGTCACGAAGCTAGCTTTCCACAGTTTGTCCAAACAAGCGGAGATGTGAAGACCAAGCTGCAAAGTCAACCAGCTGTATTTCACGCCACTGGCTCACGAATTTTGACCTCTGTCGTTGGACGCCGCAAGACGGAAAAGTTCAGATGGAGGAAGGAGAGACAGCCGCACACATTGATGGCCATTACAAATCGTCTGTATCATTTCACCCGTACCTGCCAACTCTTCAAATCGTCCCTGAGCTCAAACTCACTATGCTCATCCCACTCGTGCCGCTCCCTGCGCCGGTGCTCCTGTTGACTCGCGTGCAACTGCTGGTCTATACTCGACCGCCCACTCACAGCGCCCGTATGCATCGTGGGTGTCGCATTCGGCGACTCACGACTTCCTGTCCTCCTGTGCCCACCGTGATGCGCCGTCTGTGGGCTGAGGAGCTGCCCGCGCGGCGTAACCGGCCGCTTGGTTTCGTCGCTGGAGCTGCTGTTCAAGTCCTCCTCTCGCTGGCCTAATCTTTGGCGCAGACCAGACTTGTTCGGCACGTGAGGTAGACACCCGCCATCTCCGCCGGCGAAAAGATCCTCAACCAGCTTATCTGGTGGTAGCTCGCCCGCCTGGCAAGCCCAGGTTGCAGCCAGTGTGCGCCGGTATATATCTTGTGCTTCGGATAGTTCCCTGGTTTTGCTCGTGATGCTGGGAATGTCATCGCCCTCGCCGGCTTCTGCATTTAGGACTCCGGCAATTCCGCCGATCACCATGGCCGACTTGAGCGGAGGAGCAATAAAATTCGTGTCCCCTTCCGTCTGCTTCATCTTGATCCCAATCTTTAACGTGCTGTTGACCTTGCTGTCTTGGAGCAGGTATCTGCGGGTGATCCCGCCATCTGCGTTCTCGTCTTGAGGATCGCGGTCGGTGATCGCGTCCTCCGGAAGTCGTGCGTACTCGGCCAGGTTGAGTCTCACATTTCCCAGGTGTACTCGGCCGCCTCTTCCGCCTTCGCGAAATTCCTGCAGTATTTCGAAGTGTAGTGCGCACTCCTGGAGCATGCCCGTCTTATCGATCGTCAGGCGCACCGGGATCTCCTTGCAGTAGTCCCATGTCGCTTTGTGTTCGAGGATAGGAGCCTTTTCGGTCCGTCCGCGGTGTTCCGCTGCGTTCGAAGAGGGCAGATGCCATCGTACGCTGGCCGTGCCGCAGATCAGAGGAATGTTCGTCAGATCGATGATGTGCAGGGTGAGGTCGAACTTGGGCTAGAGGCACTAAGTATCAGCACATGTCATGTCACGCTGAAGGGTCCGTGGTTGGAGGGGTGAAGGGGAGGATTGAGGTACCTTTCGATTCTTGGGAACTGTAAAAGTGAGATTGTTCAGCGCTTGCTTTCGCAGCATGGTCCTCGAGGGGAGAGACACGCGGATTCCATGTCACTGCTCGAACGAAAGAAAAGGGAAGCGACGTACCAAAGGCCTGCATGATTGTGAGAGGTCACCCTATTAACGGGCCATACCAGGAGCAGAACTGCGCTGCGCTCAGACGAAGCGAAGAGCTGCTAGTGGATTCCTTTCCATTCCATTCCGGGCCGCTTTTCCCATGCGCACGGTATGGGCCAGATGTAGACGGAAAATGGAGACGCACGGATTGCGTAGACATGAACGAGGACACACACACGCAATAGTGATAGTCAAAAAGATAAGCGTGTGCAGACGACCGCTCGACCTCCTCGCTAACGGATGAGATCGACCGAATACGGACCACAGCTTGCGGCAGTATTAGTCAGCTACAACAAGGGATAAATATCATATCTCGATAATGATGGAGGCCGGTGAATCATCGAAGCTGCTTGATCCATCTATTCCTCTTCTCTCAATCCGCTGTACCGAGAAGAGATATCTATTAAGCCCCGCTTCTAGTAATATGCTAATCGAATAAAAACCCTGACCACCCAAGATCCCCTTCTAGAATTTGTGCACTTCTTCTTTCGTGTACCCAAGCTCGCCGAGAATGCCCCCAAGACTTCCCTGAGTCCAGCCAAAGCCACCTTTAGCACCTGCAACGCTTGCGGTCATTGGGGGCGGGCCGCTAACGAGCACTTTGACGTTGCGTTCACTCATCTTGTGCGGCATGACTTTGCTCAGAAGCTCCTTGCTGACATAGCCCTTTTCGTAGACGCCTTCGTTCTGTGGTGTGGTCTTGCTGACAACGTAAGATCTGGTGAAGCGTCCGGGGTACTTCTGGGCGAGCTCGTCGAATTCGTTCTTCAACAGAATATCCTCCTCGGTATTGTTGGCGTAGACCAAGGCGATCTTCGTCTTGTCCTCGGGGTTGTTGAGGATGGCACGAGTAAGTTGGTAAATGGGGGTGATGCCAGAGCCACCGGCGATGCAAGTTATAGCTGAGTACTGGTTTGGTTTGTAGTCGAATTCATGGAGTGGCTTGAATTTCATCGTGTCACCAGGTTTCAGAGAGTGCATCTTGCCGGAACCCTTGCCGTTTGGATACTTTTTGACCATGAAAGTCACGGTGCCCGGTACATCTGCGGATATTGATCAGTCGTGTTGAACCATTTCAAGGATCAATAACTCACCATTTTCGCTGACAGGAGTGTAAGGCCTGAAGACCGGAATCCAGGCTCCTTCGGGAGTATGTCTGGTCAAGAGAGATGCTAGTGGCAAGTCAGCGACTCCTAGGCTCGTTGATGGAATGATAGAAAGACATACTGATGGGAGAGATGCCAGTAATTGATTCGTCGTCTGGCAGAGCAAAAGTCAATCTCTTCACGTTGTGATTGACCATCTCGGAGCTTTGGAGCTCGAGCTCGGTGAAACCCTTCCATTCCATCTTCTTCAAGGCGGCCCTCGAATCTGATGGCAACGACTCGGCGTGGACGGTAGTGAAGAAGAAAGACGTCGTGTTGTAATATCTGTATCCGCTATAGGCCAATCCAGCACCGGCGGCGGCGGCACCGGCCACTCGCAGAGAGGGTCTAAGATATCCAGACATTGTGTGCAGTTTGAACTTTTGTCAGTGACGGACGAGTGGAAATTTTGTGCTTCGAAATCTGTTTTTTGGCAGAGCTGTAAGCTCCAAAATTGTTGTGATGTCGAAGACTACCGGATAAAATTGAACAAGCGCTTGACGCCCACCGAGACTGGCAAAAAGATAGTTTACAAGTAAAAAGAACCACGAAAGCTGTAGCTGGTCTAGTTGAATCAAGTGAATGTCTCTAGGATGAACGACGGACGTGTTGAAGGTGTTGAATGTTATGAAGACGTTGAAAAGAACACTTCAGCTGGCGTGATAGGAGCCGATCAGACTCGGGGGCCGGAAGGCCTACCACCGATTCTCCAAGCACTAAGCCTTAAGGATGAGAGAGCCACCTATCAAGAAGGCTTCCCCTTGACCCGTGCCGCCCATCATCGCCCCTCGGTAAGATGGACCTAAGCCTGTTCGAGTGGCCCAGAACGCCGCATAGGGAGCCATTTTCCAAAAATAACTCGCCGTTCCTGCTCATCAGCCCTCTGAGCCTAGAACTTCCTCTCGGACTCCTAAGAATCTGGTTGCAAGGCTGTCGATTTCAAGGGGTAGGTTTTAGAACTCCTTTTGTTTTCAGCCTCGACTTTGTTGGGGCTGGTGCTGTGAACAGCAAGGGGGAAAATGGACGCTGGTCTCGAGGTTCTTATAAATTTTGTGCAAAAATGTGTTTGGACACTGGTAAGCGACAGGAAAGAGAATTTGAGTGTCGTCAGGGTATATGAATTGAGACGTCCTGGACCTGCAAAGTTCTCTTTTCCACAGTCCCCTGTCACGAGGCCCTTGTTGCCAGGACAAATGTTTTGGTACACTGAAGAAGGGTTTGAGAACACGGGGCGAGCAAGTGTAGGGCATTGGCAATCAAGACATCATGATCAGTGTCTTCCAGAGTCTCGAACCACCTTCACCGACCCGGAAAAAGCAGCCACGCTCGCGGGACAAAAATCACATCCGTATAGATCAGTCTCGAAGAACGGTACTAATTTGTTGTCCATCATAAAGATATGAAGATGTCCTGCCCGAAAGGAAAGTGTACGGTTACGTGCATGTTTCCTTCGAGATACCACAGTCGAGGGACGACCTTCCAGACTTGTCCAGGCAGGTGGTTTGTGGCACCTGAAGCGTGCAGCTAGAGAAACGGCCGTGTCACGCCAACACAGGATCCTTTGCCTTGTAACGGCAACAAGCGACCTTCGTGAGATGAGAAATGTTCTCATAGGTGCAACTCGAAAGTCTCGGAGTGATGACCCGAATGTGATTCTGTGCGAGCATGCAAAGACACTGTCAGATGGGAAACACGATCCTGGTCCATGGTCCAAAGCGTCGATCAGGGTGCGGGACCAAAGTGATTGTTCGTTTGTTGCACCCGCGGTACCTACCTCACAGGAAGTAGGATCCGATGATGCTCAGCTCAGCTCAGCTGACATAGGTACCGGAACATGGTGTCGGCTCGTGTCTGGGGTGGACAACAGTTACTTGGAGAAGGATCTCGTTCTGGGTTCGAAGCAGCGCACGCAGTGTCGGAACCGCTATCGAGGACTGATGGACACGACAGAATGTGCAGACTCCCATGAAACCTCTTCTTCTCTCATAATTGCCGGGTTCGCTCGTTCTGATACAGGACCATTGCCGTTCTAGCCGGAGAGGCACTGATCATAGATCATCGTTCCCACTTCGGGCAGAATAATGACAGACACAAACACCACCTTTACAGCCCAGGTCAATTGCACGCCGCAGAGGATTGTGCCTTGCGGGATTGTCGACAGTCAGCCTGTATAGGTGCCAGTGGTACGGAGTATCCGAACGAAACGAGAAAGAAAAGTCCCTTCAAAAGATCCTCGTCACGATGACTTGGCTTGGCACCCAAAGGACCGAGGCTTCACGTGACTTGAGAACTGCCTCGGAGCAGCCGGGTTTTGCAGCACCAGATTTGCATGGCACAGCCACAAGATGCCACAGTGGCCCGCATGAAAACATCTCTTTGCTGCCTGAAGATTCAGCCCATTCAGCCCCTCTCGCCTTGCCCGGTCGCTGATCATCATCCTAGATCTTGGAAGAGTTCTTTTGTTAGCAGCATCGTCGTAATCACTTTGTCGTCACTGTTTAGGACGAGTGTCCTGAAACATGCAGCGGATTCCAAGGAAGACGGTTGTCGGCGGCTGCTGCGACTTGTATCTTTGTACGCTGGATTTTGAGCAGCTCCTCTGCCCGGATAAACACCAGGAACGTGGCCATTTCTTCATCACATGGTGCTCGGCGATGGCAGGTCACAAAGGCTACCAACCAATGAATCTACGAAGCAGGGATGTTGTTTTAGTGTACGACGCCTAGATCCACCTCGCGCAGCCAATGCGTATGCAGAAGTGCCCTTTTACGAGGATCACCTCAGCTCCCTCCCACCAGCTAGTTCGGGCGGATTTGCAACGACTTGCCTTGAGATGCCAACGACTGGTCATGCTGCATTTGCCATCCTCGAGCCATCAAACATGCCCATTTGGGGGTGACATGAGTTTGAACGGTCTTTCGCTGACTTTGTGGACGCTTGGGAAGGGCCAGAGTCGACGCTCACGTTCCTGAAACAAGTCGTAGCTGTACCACATTTCTGGGTCTGCAAATCGAGTTCGTGACCGTATGCATTCTCCCTGTGCTTTGAGACAGCCGACCAAGACTTGGGGTCGGAGGAGGACGTGAAGCTTTGGCACCGAGTCTTGCGAGGGCGCCAACGGCGAGTGCAGTTCAGGCCGGGTCCCTCCAGCCTCCGACGATGGCAGGACCGACTACGGGAAGATTTGTTTCATGCATCGCGAGAAACTGTAAATCTTCTGGATTAGTATCGGCCAACGTACGTGATTGTACAGTTGTAAGATTGAGAAACGCCTGGCAGGAGTGTAACGAGCAGCATTACCGATATGCCATGCGTTTACGAAGCAATCCAGAGACCAGGATTAGGGAATCTGGAAACGTTTTCGGATAATTTGGTCCTTCTGGAATGGAAAATCATCTCGGGTCACGCTTCATCTCTCGGGGCCAGCCGAGTTTAATGGGCCAGGCGGCTTGCTGATCGAGCAGACGCCAGCCACTCGGTGGGTGTGGACATTGTTTGTAGAGGTCAGTTGGAACAACTTGGCCAAAGTCATGATCAAACCCGGATATTGGCAATCAGAAGATGATTTCGAGAAGCATCGGGACCTGGGAGGAGGCCACCAGTGAGATGGCGAGGACGGCTGAAATGCAGAGTGCAGAAGACACGAGAAGGGTAATGCTGATCTTGCATCCGGGGCCATCACTTTTCTGGTATGCGTACAAGTCGATTCGTGAAGAGTCTTTTGGACGGAAACAGGCTGAGCTGGAGGGTGGCCGTCATGCAACCAGTGGCATCGCTCGGCTGCAACGATGCTCAGCAGCAGAGGGTGGTCCACGACGTGCAGTAGCGTAGATGCAAGCTGCAGATGTAGCGCAGATTCAGCCAAAGTCAAGAGGCCTGGTGAGCCCTGTTCCTGCTGTAGCCGGCGCCGGTCAGATACGACGGACTCGGGTCCTCCGTATGTGGTGAGGAGAGGTGGAAAAGGCGGAAGAAGTGGAAGACACCCAAGAGGAGGTGGGAGAGGAAAATCCCTTCTCCCCTTGTCAGTACCCGTACGTGTCGCCGCTTCGGCCTCCCCAGCAAAGGAAGTCGACCGTTTTGTTCTTTCGCGTGTCTGCGCCTCGCTTTTTCGCCTCCTCCTCGCTCTCTTCCGGCTGCTAACCACCATGACATGACTATCCCGTCTCCATCCAACTGCATATTGCCTGCTGCGCCTGACCGTGCCAGGTCTCCATCTTTAGCTCTTGGAATTCCAACCTATCAATGCTTCTCGTGACTGCTTTTCTCATAATCCCCTCGATATAAGGTACGGCTCTCTCCTCCTTCTTATATTACCCTTCTTTGCCTTTTTCGTCATCCCCGCCATTTCCGCCCTCTCCCTTCCCTCTCTCACACATCAACATCGACACCTTCATTTCCGATCTCTTTTCCTCGAGACAAGGCGCGCACGTTATTCCCTCGTTGGGACCGCCTCAAGAAAAAAAAAACAAGATTTGATCACCTGCTTGTTCGTTTGTTATATCTACCTCTCTACTCTTGCCTAGTCAGCCCGCCCATCTTATATCGAATGTCCCCGTCCGAGACGATACAATAGAACGATATCCATATCAATCAATAACTCATAATGCCGACGATATTATTACCCGCTTCTGCTGCCGCCTTTGCCCCGCGATCAACGTGCAATGTGGTGCTCAACACCAAGGTCGAACCTTGGTTGACGGCTACCCTCAAGAGGATCAACAAGATCAAGCGACCCCTGAACAGTGTACCGCAGCACACACGATGTCTTACCGAGACCCTCTCATCAGCTAATGCTATCTGGTCATTGTGCTCCATCATGGTGTCCAAAGCGCCCGAGTCGGAACTACGGACAGACTCAAATCCCTTGGTGGAAGCCCTGTTCAACTACCAGCTAATTCACATCGAGGCCTATGTCGTACACGTCGACATGGTTTCGCAGAATGAGGTCGCCTTCAAGCTCACCCAAGACACGATTGATTCGCTGGTCGAGTATCATAAAGAAGTCTTCTCCGTCGACACCGCCGCCAAGACCTGGTCATGGTCCGAAAAGGAACAACAGCTGAAGAAACTGCAAGAGGAGTTCGTCCAAGCCGCCAACAAGTTTGTCTACCGGACGAATGTCCACGCCTTGGAAGGCATGGAGGAAGATGGTGCCGGTGAGCTCCTGTGTGGCCGGAGCGATGAAGTTCGCGCCGCCATTATGGGCCTGTACGTGCCACTACTACCTCCTCCTCCGAGAATAGTCGATGTTGTGCGTCCCACTCCTCTGCTACCAAGCTCGACGGGCACGGAACAGTGGTGGCCTTCGCAACACCTGCACTCCATCCAACCTGCCCCGGTTGAGGCCTGGAAGATTGTTCCATCGAGCCCCAGTCCAGTCTCATCCTGTGATTCCAATCACAACATCTGGACGAACGTGGGCGTGCACGAAATCCAGCTGCCATCACCAACGCCTTCCTTCAGCCAACCATACTCTTCAGCTGCCTACAGCGCGCCGCAATACTATAGCTCACCGGCTTATAGCGCTGCCACCAGCGCATCATCGTTCGCTCCTCTACCTCTACCGAGCATGCTGGCCCAGCAGCCGTGCAGCACGTCTGCAACCTTGAGCACGTTTGGTTGGGATCGGTATCAGGAATATACGATGCCGTATGCTACCGCGATGTGACGATGAAGGGTCGTTGTTGATATTGTTACCATCTGCACAGTATGATACCAGGCAACAGCGTTCTTGATAATGCGGTCGATCGACAGAAGACGGCACAAAAGCAAGCGGGAATTATAGTCTTCAGCATTTTCCAGCGGAGTTATTTGATCTGATTTTAGCGACACAAGGATACCACTCTGCATCTGACACGGGACTATCGGTATAATAGGGGCGATTTGGGTCTGACTTTTCAGCAAGCGTTGTGATTTCGATATCGTTTCTTTTATGAGTCAGAGTGGGACTTCGGGCATACAACAGCGCAGGCCGGCTGGTTGTCATATAACATGATATCCCTGGGTTGGATACAGTCCCGCATTTTTCGCAAGATCGGAAAGCCTCACGGCTGGCATGGGAGGTTCGGGATATATGCATGGATTTCTTTTCTGGCTGGTGTGAGACTCACTTTTCATTTTCATCAGGCTAGTCCTTTTGACGTGGAGGTGTTTGGATCCAAGGTTGTGGTCACTGGATGTTGAACAACTGGAGACCTGACCGCCGGCATGGTGGTTGACTGTTGGCATCTGGCATGCGACAGTTGCTGCCTTACTGCACGACATCTCTTTGGATGGCTTTAAGCGACGAGTCGTGGCTGCGCGTTACTGGTACGGCTTTGACGCTTTGACAGTGGTAACAGCCATTGAAGTCTGTGACTTGATGGACGACCACGGCGCGTCTCTTGAGACTTTCAGCTGGGATGGAGTGTGGTTTATAGGATCATCTCCTATACCTTCGACCTGGTGTCGAGGGAGCCTTCTAATCCACTGCGTGGAGGAGGAATCGGATGCTGGACATCAAGAGGCCGTTATGTCCTCGATACATAAAGATAATCTCCAAACAAATGTGAACATCTTCTCTACCTTTCAACAAGTCATCTTCTTGGAATCGATTCTATACCATCGAAGTCGCAGCAGGAGAGAGCTCACCTTCACTCCGTCAGGGCATGCCGCTGCAGACGACAGTGCCTCGGACTCGGCTAGGTGCGCTCGGTGGCCGGGAAAAGGAAGAAAGAGGAGCCGAGGGACCCTAACTTTAGCCTAGCCTAGCCTAGGAGTCTAGCCGTGCCTAGTCTAATGAGTGGACAGCGAGACAGCACCTATGACGATGGTCAATGGGGCATCTCGTTCTTGCTTTCCCTGCTCTCCGAACCACCACCATCATCATCATTATTGTCCTGCATACGGAATACGGGCCACGGCATATCTGCATCGTCAAATCTCGACTATTGCTCTTTACAGAAAGCCACCTGCTCAGTCATCATGAGAACATCAATTTGCTGCTAACCCTCCAGCAGTCCCTCAATTCCGTCCCTGGGTTCAGTTGTCACCCGAATGTCGCTTATCTGACTGCACCGTCCTTCCGAGTGAGGACTGGCATTCAGTTCATCATCTTAGCCGCAGCTACCAGTTCCTACCCCTCTTCTCCCGTCGTGCGTTTTGCATGAAAGTTGGCGATTCTTCAGCTTCTCGGTTCCTGACCAGTTCTGAAGAGTGAGGCAGAGGCCACTCACCGCAATGTCTGCTCTGCACTCAGCTTTGAAGGCTCTCGGTCCCTGCGACTGGTCGGACATACCTCAGAAACCAGAAGCGTTGGAGCCGTTCCTTGCCGACCTCTTCGAACAAGCACAATGCATAGTCGAGTCTATCCCTATACCCGATCCCGACCCTACTCAGCGACAACGCCCGAAAACCATAGGCTCCGCTGCCTCCAATGCCTCTGAGATCACATCCTCTTCCGCTCGAAGTCCTCCTCCACCGCCAGAGTACGCATCGCTACAGAAGGAATGGGGAAAGCCCATCAAGCTGTCCGCCAAAGAAAATCCTCTGGAGATATCAGTATACAAAACCGGCAGCAAAGATGGGAAAGGCTCTTGGTTCGCTCGTAGGAGTGTACACGAAGGACTAGGCTTTAGTCGGTTCAAGAGAGGCTTTGAGAGGGAATTTCCCACGTCTCTGGCCGTGCAGGGTGCGCCAGGTGAGGGCAATATCAGAGGCATAGGCGCAGAAACCCGAGTGGAAGAAATCACAGTTCCGAATAGGGGCAAGGTTGAAGTCTATCGGCTCAGTGCTCAGTTTCCTGGACCTACCACTCCTAGAGATTTTGTCACTCTGCTCGTCACATCTTCCAAGGCATTGCAGCAGCATGGCAATGCCCATAGATCTCCTGACCTGGCTCCTCGACATTACATGATCATCTCCAAACCCTGCAATCACCCCGAGACCCAGCCTCAAAACGGCTTCATTCGAGGGCAATACGAGTCGGTCGAGTTCATTCGAGAGATTCCTAGGAAGTTGAAAGCCACTACGTCTTCGACAGATCTGAGCAGTTTGGGACACCACAGGGAGCCTTCGTTAGAGAAAGATGTGCTCAAACACAATGCTGAGAAACAGCTGGCTTCGTCTGAACATGACCTGCACGACAACAGACATCTACAGGTTGATATGCAGGGCTCTGCACGCCGAGAACTGTCTCCGGCGAGTAGAAAGAGAGGTGCAACAGTTGGTGCCCCTCTTAGTCCCATCCGAAATGAACACTCTGGCGAACATTATGACCCCGAAGAACATCCCGTGGAGTGGATTATGGTCACTCGAAGTGATCCAGGTGGAAGTGTTCCACGATTTATGGTTGAAAGAGGTACTCCGTCCAGTATCTGTTCGGATGCTGTGAAATTTCTGGATTGGGCTTGTCAAAGAGAAGACGACGAGGAATTTGTGGACGGACCCGCGTCAAGGCCAAAGGCGCAACATCGAGAAAGTTTTGCAAGCTGGGAAGCGAATGGGACGCTGGCTGGTATACGAGAGCTCGAGGAGAGCACGCAACCGAAAGAAGCACAGACACCCAAAGCAGTACCACAAGATTCCCAGCGGCCGACGTCATCTCCTTCAAATTTCATGTCGACATTCGCAGAGACGTTGAACAATTACACGCCTCAAGTCGTGAAAGATCATGTCCCAAACTTGACTCCACTGACTAGTCCCCCGTTTGGAGCCAAGCAAGAGGAAGCGAACCAGGACAGTACCCAACCGGTAGGGCAACCAGGAGTAGAGCACGATGATGATGCCTCGTCGTCGGTCTCGACACTTTCATTTGCGTCTGCCGGTTCCCATCTCAATTCCGACGAGGATCCTTCCACCTCGTCCAAGTCTTTGTCAGAGAACACGATCGACATTCAACAGCTCTCCCAACACGACAAAGACCTTGCAAAGCTTGCTGAACGTAAGGCGGCTTTGGACGCCAAATTCGCCGAGCAGCGCGAAAAGCTGTCGAGTCAGGCAAGTAAGGACAACGAGAAAGAGAATGAAGCCATGAAAAAGGCGCAAGCGAAGCATGAGAAGGAGCTCAAGAAACAAGAGGATAGATACAACAAAGAAGTGGCCAAGCTGGAACAAAAAAAGACCAAGGAAGCCAAGAAGATGGCGGAGAAGAAGCGAAAGCAAGTGGAGAAAGACGAAAAGACTCGTCTCACACGTGAACGTGATGAGGCCAGAGCGGAGCTTGAGCTTCTGAAGAAAGAGCAAGAGATCTTTACTCGCCAAATTGGCGAGTTACAGAAAGAAAATACAGCACTCATGGCGCATATCGGCAAACTCGAGGGAGGACTGCCAGCAGACAGCCCGAACAGCAGCCCGTCCCAGAGACTCCGAGCAATGACTATGGGCTCTGAGAATCGGAATCGCAGTTCGAGTATTCTGAGTCGGGGGAAGAACAAGACCGAAACGAGCAGTGTTGGATCATGAGAAACGAGGTTCGATGCTGAGTGGAAACCTGAAAATTCTTCTTGTGACGACCAGAGCCTGAGTGATGACCATAGGAGCGCCGATATAGTGCATATCATTATGACTTCAAAGCAATTCTGGCATAATTCGTTGCAAGTCGCCTTTTGTGTACGGACTGAACCCTCGATAATACATGAGTCGTGCAACGTGTCGTGCATCCTGCGCATGACTCGCCTTGACTTTGTGTCCGAGCTCGGCTGCAGTGAGATACGTAGTACGAGACATGGCTGTGGTACTCGAATCAAGCTTGTCTTCTTTCCCCACCACACATCTAGCAACGTGAACTGCGCTTGATCCCATAGCTGACAGAGATCGGATACAAAGTCACAGGGCGTTGCGACAATGGTGTGCGACACCTTATCGCTGGATCCGAGGTTGCGGACATTTCCGGTCGAACGAGCCGCTGTTGACTGACGACCGACGACTGAAGATTGAAGATTGAAGATTGAAGCCTAGGTATGAAGCTTTGTAAAGAGGTAGGCATACCGGTGCACTGTGGTCGTCGTCTTGAAGTTTAGCAGCAGTGCCCCTTGGGCATCTGTCCGCCCATCGTCCCCGTTTTCCGCACAAGACGGGCGCTCCCACCCCTCACATGCACACCACAGTCCTACAACAGCAAACATAGCAAGCCAGACGGACGTCTGAGGTTACTCCCGTCTTGCCAGACCAGAGTCCTTCCTCGAATCGTCCCGCCCCGTCCACAGGCGCATACATCTAAGCAAGGCCCGCTGCTTGCGAAGATGCCTCTCCCACACCGCAGTCCCATGTCCTCATACTGGCTCTCCTCCCACTCGTACCCCTCCGAGACTGATCTGTCCACACACCGCACTACACCCGAACTGCCTGCCGAAGTCGACGTGGCAATTATCGGGAGTGGCTTTTCGGGAGCCGCGACGGCGTATTACATTCTCAAAGGAGACTCGTCGTCGTGGTCGTCCTCATCCACGTCCACGTCCACGTCGGCCGCCTACAGTAAAGAAGGCGATACAGTTCCAGCTAAAGCTGTAGCTACGCCCAAGGTGTTGATTCTGGAGGCGCGAGAAGCCTGCTCCGGCGCCACGGGACGCAATGGCGGCCACGTCAAGCCGGACTTGTATTTCAATGCGGCGCTGTACTCGAAGCAATACGGGCCGAAGGTCGCGCAGGAGTTGACAAAGTTCGAAACGAGGCAGGTGTTTGACATCAAGAGGCTCGTGGAGAGCGAGCGGATCGAGTGCGACTTTGAACTTACCCGGACGATCGACGTGTACACGGATGAGCGCGTAGCGGGGCCCGTGGTCGAAGGGTACAAGAGGATGAAGAGCGAGGGATATGAGTTTCTGGACGATCTGCATTTCATACCCGGAGAGCGGGGGCGGGCGGAGCAAGTGTCGGGCGTGAAGGGGGCGTTGTGCGCGTTTAGTTTTACGGCGGCCAGCGTGTGGCCGTGGAAAATGGTCATGGGCTTGTTGAGCAGGGTGTTGGAGATGGGTGGGAATTTGCAGACGAATACGCCGGTTTTGGGCATAGAGAAGGAGAAGGAGAAGGAGGAAGAGCAAGTAGAGGATGATACGGGGAGATGGGTGTTGCGCACGGAGAGAGGAGAGGTCAGGGCAAAGAAAGTGGTCGTCACGACGAACGCGTATACGGCGCAATTGTTGAACGAGTTCGAAGGGAAAATCACGCCGGCACGGGGCGTGGCGTGTAGGATTGCAACGCCTCCCCCGGGCGAGGGAAAGGGTGAGGGCGTGGCTGAGGGTGAGGGTGTTGCAAGGGTGCCGCCGCATCTGAACAACACTTACAGTATCCGGTTCGGGCCCCAGGAGTACGATTACCTGATCTCCCGCACGGACGGGAGTATCGTGGTCGGCGGGGCGAAGCAGAAAGTCCTGCTGGACGATGCGTACTGGCGGAATAATACGGATGATTCGCAGCTCATCCCCGGCGCGAGGGACTACTTTGACGGGTATATGCAGAGGCTGTTCCATGGGTGGGAGGGCACCGGGGCGAAGGTCACGGATATCTGGACGGGCGTCATGGGGTATAGTGCGGATCTGATGCCGTGGGTTGGCGAGGTGCCGGGCAGGGAAGGGTTGTTTGTGAGTGCTGGGTTCACGGGGCATGGGATGCCGAGGATCCTGGGATGTGCTGAGGCTGTTGCTGGGTTGGTGCGTGGTCATCATGGCAAAGGGATGCACGCCACAAAAGTGCCCAGGCCGTATTGGGTGACTAAGGAGAGGTTAGAGGAGAAGAGGGATATTAGCCGTGAGTATATGGCGGGTGGGAGGGCGAAGGAGGGTACTAGTAAATTATGATTGATATTGATATTGATATTGATATGAATGGTATTGATATTGATGATATTGATGATATTGATGGCTATGATGTCTAAATACAGCCTGGTATGTCAACATGCAAGTCTGACACCTGACCGACGACCTCTCCAAGACTAGGTGGTAGTAACTTGATATCCAGTTGCCCTGCAACCGCACAGCAACTATATCGCATTTGCCGGTTCAGCCTCTGTCATTGTCAAGCTCAACCCAGCTCCACATACCCTCCGGTCTCACTCCCTTGGTATCGAGTCCTCCATTAGCATCTCCGGCCTGGAAGCCAACCGTCCCAAGTCCACGACAACTCAAGATGGCGCTATGCATCACTCCCGCGTCATCAAGCTCTCTGTTATAGATGCCCTTCTGTCGTTCGTCAAGTCCGACTGTCGAAGAGCCTCAGATATCATCTCGAGGTCGATCTGATACCACTACTCACTGCCGGGTTGCTTCACAGTCGCCCTCCAGCTCAGGCACGCCTTGCTGGATGCCCAAAGTATCGGCCCCCGCCAAAAACCCAAAGAGGTCATCAGGGTCTGCACTCTGAACGGTCTGAGGCAACAACACAAAACCTCCGGTATTGGAAGCATTGCCGGTCATGTCGAATTGCGCATTGGCGCGGGTGGTGCTCGCCTGGAGCATATTGCGTTCCAGCGCCTGCGCTTCCACAAGGCGCACTCTGTCTTGGCATGAAGGGCATAGTCCATTGTCGGCGATTGTGACGTTGAGATTCTGACTGGCAATGGCGGGAACAGCCCTGGGGCAGCCGTTGATGCCGAGGCGGTCTTGGAGGCACAGAGTCATCGTGGTATAGGTCCGATCGGCCGAGTGAATGACGCCTTTGCACATCTCACATTGATGACGAAGGGTGCCGCTGAACATAAGGCACATAGTGATCGGATTGGATAGGACGGGATAGGACGGGACAGGTGACTGGTTGGTGACTCGGGCAAGGCTGGTTCGTGGCCGAGGTGGATGATGTGGCCAAAGGAGCTGTGGTTGGTAATGAACTTGGTTGGATCCGTGGCGGCACAGTGAAATGTAAAGGAAGGAGAGTCCAAACAAGCAGGAGATCTTGAGGATGGATTAATATACCTTTTGGAAGTGGTGTCACTCTGCGCACCAAACAGACAGCAAGCAGAGGTACAGACATTGCGATGGTGAGGGTGAAGGTGATGACAACGAGAAGCCTAATGTTCCAGGACGGATAAGTGATACGTTCGAGCATCACCCGTGTCACAGAAGTATCGAGGGTCGTCGAGGAAGTAGCGAGGAAGTACAAACAGGCGTTGGCGGCAACTCGCTATGAATGCGACTGGTTTCTGGCTTGAGAAGAACAGCTTCAAAATCAAACCCCTGCGGTCCAGTTTCTTCGAACCTCAATTTCACTGCAGACGAAATAGTCCCAGACCAAGCAAAGGGCAAGGACAGAGATCATGTGCTATCTTGCCGACATGTTCTTCGTATACCAGTGCGACCTTTGTGCGAATGTCCTTCGAGTCGCCATTCATCACGTCCATTTCTGCCGCTTCGGCCATATCCACCGGTCAGGACAGGAATCTGAGTGTCGAATGGTTTCAACCCGGTGCCATCGAGCGAGGCTCCTCCGCCGACAATGACAATCAAGAGTCCGGAGAGATGCGATGCATGTCAGTGCAAGATGGACGTGTTTCCAGACGACGAACGTGAAATGGAGAGACTGGTCCTCTGGGATCGGTGTATGGCTTTCATCGTGCGTTCAGAGGTTGCGGAGTATTTGGCAAGTCGCGCTGAGTACGAGAGGATGTGAGATGCGAACAACATGGGTAGCAGGTGAGAGGTTAGGACATGTTGTAAACAGGGAGGGAGAATGCTCATCGCTCCGACCGGTTCACGATTCATCTTCGCATTTTGTGGTCAGTTTGTCCCAAGGTTCGGTTTTCGATTCGTGAAGCCTCACGGTTTCGATGTTGGTATTTTCGGGAGAGGTGTTGGTAAGAATGAGAATTGATAAAAGACCCGTAGTCTTTCGGGAGCATAACGCACGGCTGCACGCTTTGGCCCCCAAACTTCCCTTACGAACCCCACGACACCCGACTAGCCCGGTCACTGACCCCATACCCCACGGTCAACAAGTATCCTCGGCCCAGCACGATTCTTCTTTATATTCTATTTTTGCCTCAATTGAACGAAGAAAGAAGCTTTCTCTTGCCTAAGAGGATCGGTCGGGTGTGAAAAGGTGAGATGCTCTCGAGATCAGCGCGGCGACACAAGACAACTTTACTGCACCATGGCTGATACGTCCACCCCCAAACTGTCCGTGACAGAGATCGGCAAGCACAACAGTCCCTCAGACGCATGGATAGTGATCAATGGCACAGTTTGGGACGTAACAGAGTTTGCGCCTAAGCATCCAGGAGGTATTGATATCATCCTGGAGTACCTGGGTCAAGATGCAACCAAAGCATACAGCGAAGTGCATGGGCCAGGACTGGTGGCGAAGTACCTCGACAAATCCAAGAACCGAGGCCAATTGGACGAAAGCACTATCACCGAGGAATGGAGGTCGAGACAGGCCGATACTGTTGAGGGTCAGCCTGAAATCGAACCACATGAGATGCCACCTCTCGACTCAATCATCAACCTATACGATTTCGAAGAGGTTGCGAAGAAGGTCGTCTCTCCGAAGGCCTGGGCTTACTATTCTGGCGCTGCCAATGACTGCCTTTCCTTGAACGCCAACATTGATTGGTACAAGAAAATCTGGTTTCGACCGCGTGTCTTAGTGGGCGTCAAGAATGTGGACACCAGCACGACAATTCTCGGTGAGAAGTATTCCATGCCTATCTTTTCCTCGCCCGCTGCATTGGCGAAACTGTCACATCCCGACGGCGAACTTGCCATGGCACGAGGAGCGGTGGCCAAAGGGACAACAATTTGCGTCTGCTATGGTGCTTCATATTCCCTGTCGGAAATCACCCAGGTCATGCCAGAGGGCTATCCGAAGTTCTATCAGTTATATTTCGATCAAGATCGGAAGGTGACGGAGAACAGGATGCGTGAGGCCATCAGCCTTAAGCCTCGAGCAATACTTGCGACGGTGGATCTCCCAGTCGTGGGCAAACGCGAAGCCGATGAGCGAATCAAGATCGATGCCACGTTCAAGCCGACCAAGAATGCGCGGGTCCAAGTGCTACCGAAGGACAATAAAGGGACAGGTCTTGCTCGAGCGACGGGTTCATTCGTCGACCCTGATCTCACATGGAAAGATATCAAGTGGTTGATCAGTCTCTCCGACATCCCGGTATTCGTGAAGGGCATCCAATGTGCTGCAGATGCACGCAAGGCTTTGGAGATCGGATGCAAGGGAATATACGTCTCCAACCACGGTGGGCGAGCTGTGGACACGGCGCCGCCTTCAATCCTGACGTTGCTGGAGATCCAAGCCAATTGCCCCGAAGTCTTGGAACAGATGGAGGTCTTCGTCGATGGCGGTATCCGGCGAGGTACTGACGTGCTCAAGGCGATATGTCTGGGCGCATCGGCGGTTTGCCTAGGTCGACCTTTCCTGTACTCGATCGTGTACGGGCAGGAAGGGATGGAAAAGGCACTTGACAGTAAGTTACAGGTCTCGTCATGGTTGTTTGGTAAGCGAGGCTGACATGGCATATAGTTCTCAAAGATGAACTCGAGACCGCGATGCAGATGGTTGGAATCACGAGGCTGGATCAGGCGCATCCTGGTTTGCTGAATACTGCCGAGATCGACCGCTTCGTCTACAGGGGTGATGCTCATCCTTGGGCAAGGAGGATTGTCAGGAGAGTCAAGTTGTGAATGTCAAGTCCAGCGGTCCTGGGAGACCATGTGCCGTTGTGGATTTGCCTCAGATATTGATAAGAAGATCATACGAACATGTCTTCCGCGTTTTGATGTTACTATTCAATGGCTCTTCGTCGATGAGACCAGCAAATCCTATGGACTCTACATATGTCACGGTGTGATGTCTCGCTTCGCGCTGATGTTGCCCTTTTGCAGGCGGTCCAAGTGGTCCAGTAATAGTAGCCGTTCCTTGATCCTTGGGACGACAAACCCTACATTTTACATTTTGGCTTCCTACCTACATTGGCTTGCCTGGTCTTATTATTGCCAAGCGTGCTCGGGGCTTGCGGGTCCTTCACCAAGTATCCCGTACCGTATGGAGGCCAATTGGTGAAGGATATGGTTCCACATCACCTTACTCTCGTGTTCCTGCTCCATCTTCCGCGGGCAGTTTCCTGAATCTTTACTTCGTATTCTCGTGCAAAACTTTTCGCCCGGATGATTTGAGATCCGACACAACCACCGCACACTATACTACCTAGGTAAGTACCCAAGTTCCTCGATACGAGCCCCAAGCTTGGGTGGCTTGGCGACCCAGGCACCAATGCGTGTCCGACCAGTATCGTTCTCCCGAGGCGTCCTGTTGCCTGGCCTAGACACGAACATGGTAAAGATCGGTACATAGTAGACGCGAAGATGACACGATGACATGTGATGGACTCGAACGTCGTGCAGATGCTCGCATGTAAGTACTGATGTGCAAGTAATGAAGATAAACTGTATGGCGGGAAATGAGCGGTAGTAGGCACACACTGTGAGTGCTGCCTGAGTAGCCAAGTAGCTAGTATGTAAGGAGCTACCGTAGGTGCTGGCAGCCAGGGATTGTAGCGGGCTTTTCGTGCTTCGTTCGGGAACGAGGGGAGTAGAGCGGAGCCCGACTTGGGCTTGGACTTGGTCTGGGATGAGAGATATATGAGAGATATAAAGATCCTCCCAGCATCCCTACCTAACGTCCAGTTCTATGCACCTCAGTCGTCTTCTCCAACCTCGAACAAGTCACATTCCAGTACTACCCGCAGGAAGCAACAAACCAGCGAGTACTATTAGTACGTACCTGAGTTAGTAAAGTAAAGTATTTTGCTCAAAGGGTCAAGTTCACGTTCACGTTCACGTTCAACATGTCACCAGTCGACCACGTCTCCCTGCCATGCCACTTCAGCAAAGTCGGCGCCGAAGTCGCCTTTCTCGTCGCCGCGTTCGGACACATGGGTCTGAAGGAGTTGATACGTTTTGGGCCCGGTGTTGTCGGGCTTGGTACTGATAGCCCCTGGCTCTGGGTGTCCGGTCTCCATAATAGCACGCGCGAGGAGGTCGAGGACGACGTGCAGATCTCCACCGTGCATTTGGCGGTGACGGCCAAAGGTACGTATCCACAATTGTCCCTCTTAACTCGCCAAAGTGGAAAGTGAAAAGAGGGAGAGACTCGATTGCGAGGAGGCGAACACCCAGATACAACCGGGGAGTACTAGTACCCACCTGAAGTAGTGGGAGACAGGAAACAGAAATCAGCTAACTTGGAGACATATTGACGGCAGACCGTGGTGACGTCGACGCATTCCATGCTGCGGCTGTCAAGGCCGGCGGGACGGATCATGGCGCGCCGGGGGTCAGGGCCATGTATCATCCGAATTACTACGGGGCGTTTGCGATCAGTCCGGCCGGACATAATATTGAGGCCGTGACGCATGAGCCTGCTTGACGAGTAAGGGAGTTTTCGCCGCTCCGAACAATGCATGCGGCAGTGGGGATGGCGAGTCGTGGGAGGACGTCCGTTGGGTTGGAGGGAACGGATGGAATTGGGAATGGGAAAAGAAGGGCCAGTGGAGGGTTGAACTTCCAATTCGACAGAGGAAGAGGGAGGGAGCGGAACAGGGTTGCTGGGATTGCAGGGATATTTATGAAATATTGAGACATTGAGAGAATGAGATCATAGTCGATTATGATCTTTGAGTACCTCATGATACACTGGCACTGACATTGAGACAATTCGTCTTTTTGCGGATCGGGCTTTTCCTCCTTGGAAAGTCATCCGGCGGCCATCCAATCGATATCGACATGCGTGCATGATAGGAACTCGGCCGGTCGATTTCTGTGAGAGGAGCTTTCCTTTCTCAGCATGCACAGCTCACTTGAAGAAGCTGCTGGACTCGGTGCCACCCTGCTTCCCTTCTTGATACGTGGCGCTCAATTGATCGTATAGCTGTTTTACCCGCTGAAGCTCGTTTTTCAATTCGGATTTGGCTGATTCGTCCTCGACGGCATCAATCAGCTGGCCCAACGATTGTGCGGTGAAGAATTTGTTCTTTCGGTTGTACAAAGGCTTAGCTGCTAGTGTCTCTGCGGTGTCGCCGGGTGATGGGACTTGGTATACGGATTGCAGGATGTCGATATCATCTGATCTGAGTTCAATCAAGCGCAATGCAATTGGGTAGTGTGGAAGACTCACAAGGAATGGCGAAGAGATCTCGGCTGTCTTCGTAGGTGAACATGTAATAAAACTCGTTGAAGCCAGACCACGTTATACCGCTTAGACATAATGAGCACGGTTCATGGGTCTATGGTCGTTTCACATCGTCAGCATGCCTCAAGAACCATAAGGTACAATGTGATGGTAACGTGTCCGCAATAAGTCCCCATTTCCTGTGATCGTTCCGTGGTGCACTCACCGCGAAGAATATGCAATCCTTGGTCTCCGGCCGCCCTTCCTTTGGGAGCTTGAAGAACTGCTGGATGCAGTTTATCTCGCCGTGCAGTAGCGGTGACTCTCGCTCGTTGTTGGTTTCAGCAAGCACTGTGGACAACGATGCCTTGTCAAGGATGGCAGCACCGAAGAGCTTCGAGCCTTGTGAGACTTGTTTGGCAGTGAGAGGGACGATTGAGTGCTCGGTTGCGGAGAGCAGTGCTGTTGCAATTTCTTGTGCTCGCGACATCTCGACTTACGGTCAGCAACCCTACCTTGGTTATGCTATGTATGATCAAGGTCGGCGTTCATAAGCTCCTCGGTGCTCTTATACTGGCTCGAGGCGTCCATCACCCAGGACTCTGAGATTTGTTTTTGTCTGTTCTTTTCGATGATACGATAAGCGAAGAGCCAATCAGCGCGTCACCCTGAAACTTGTAGACATAGGAGTTCGCCGAAGCGCGGAGAACCGACGGCGGAGGAAAATCTCTTCGACCATCGATCGCTTCAGACTTCATCTTCTTCATGCCTTGCCGTCGATGGTTTATTCAGGCTTCAACGAGTTACCAAAGATGTGATTATTCAGGCGACTTCATCGTTGAACAAGCATTGTACGGCTGTTTTTTGGTTCTCGACCTTAACTGTCTCCTCCACTTGTTCCAATGATTGGGAGAGGGCGACGCGTTTTGACGCATCTGCAAAGGCGAAGGCGATGTTGGACCAGGTCTCCAAGACTATCGTTCCCCTGCCTCATCAGTAAGCCTGGACGAGAAAAGGTACAGTACCTGGTCTTTGAACGCACCGCGTTAACCACTAGGAGGGACAATATATTTGACGTCTTTGATGCGATTGTGTTACCAGAATTTGGAATTGCATTGCGCCTTCCTACAAAGCGTTCTTGAATTGACGTTATCGTCAAGGTGCAGGCAAATTTGACCAAATTTGAGCTTCACTTATTCCCTCCGGCAAGATCATCATTTCATCCCCAGTTCCAATGCATCTATCATTTCGTATGATCGACCTGAAGACTCGAGCTCAAGGTCATCATCGGCATCTTCATGGTCCCTCCACCACAATGACATCCTGACAGCGGACCCTACCCTTCTTCACCATGTTTGACTGTCGTCGATTTCTGGTTTTTCTCATCTGTAGCTTTTCCCTTGTCTGGCAAACATCCTCATCGAGTCCCGACGACATCCACAGCCTTCCAGCCTGTGCTGTAAGGTCACCTCTGCCAGTCCACTGCAGCTACTGATGATATCTCAGCAATCGACATGTGCCAATTACATCCTCACTTGTTATGAAGGCGGTCAAGGAACCTTTGAAGAGTGCGTCAATTCGACACAAACACAAGTTTATTACTGCGTCGGACAACTGTGTCCATGTGAGGATGTCGGAGCGGTGGAAGCCTGGGTTTACGCGTATGGGACGAGTGAGTACTGTTCCGTCGTCACCCTGCAGGAGGTACTGATGGGTTTGACGCAAGATGAGCTGATTACCACCCTGTGGCCGTGGCCGCCGTCAATGACATCCTGCGTCTCTACATCAAAGATCACACTTATCGGTTCTCCTCTAAGCACGGGCATCGTTCAATCAAATTCGAGCTCTGTGAGTCCTGAACCATCGATTCCCCCGCCTCAGCGGACAACTGCGACCACTATTTCTCAGTCGCAAAGTCCCTCCATTCAGACAACCTCTGTATCCATGACCGCCAGCAGAACGCCAATCTCAGAAACCACATCCTCCATATCCTCCACCTCCTCCTCCTCCACCACCACCACAACGTCGACAACAAGCCCACCTTCCTCTACCGCGCCACCGTCGGGCTCTGGTTCGGGTATTTCGGCCAATGCCAAGATCGGAATAGGTGTAGGAGCTGGGCTTGGAGGAGCTGGGTTGCTGACACTCGCTACGGCGTTTTCCATCTGGCAGTACAAAAGAAAAGACATGCCAACCAAAGGAGGTCCACATCCAGGACAGCAACAGCCCAGTCCCATGCAGAACGGGTTCGACCAGGCCGAATTATCAGTTAATGAGGCGTTACACCACACATCACCGGCGTTCTCTGAATTGGAAGGCAGTCCAGTACACCGGCATTTCATGCAGAGTGATCCCAATGCCACGACAACCCATCGAGATCACCGGGAACGAAGTGAGCTGCAGAGCACTTCAACTGTGTCCGAACTCGACTCTTCCAGGCAGCCAAGAGGTGATGGGTAACAGCGTGGCGTCTTCCGTTGGTGCGTACCTGGAGACCATACTTCAGCATTCATAGGTGACTTTGAATGGGACTCTTCTCAGAGGACTGCGGATCTTGCAGACAAATTGGAGGCCAATATTGGTCCACCTGTTCCATGTCAGTCCACAGCAACGAGTGTTCGAGATCCACTACTCACATCTTTCTCAACCTGATAACCTAACAACTTCGGTGCCAGACCCGAGTCTCTCCAAGCCAATGCCTCACCTTCTTCCTTCGTAATCATCTTGCGGTCTCTTTCTTCTTGCTCAGGTCCATCGTGCAGATGGTACAGATATTGCTGCAAGTTGCCCCTTTCCACGATCATTGCAGTCCTCTCCTTTCGACAATTTTCGTATATCTCAAGCAGCTGCTGCTTTACGGTTGGAGACCTTGGATTTGGTGCTCGTGAGAACAACTCACCAAGTACAGCAGCGTCCTCGAGGCACATTCCGGCTCCCGAGGCCAGATATGGCAAGGTGGCATGGACCGCGTCGCCGAGCATGGTAAACGTGCCAGATGGGTGAGTCCACGGATCCTTGCTCACATGGGTCTGCAAGCGCCATTTGTATACCGACTCACATAATGATAGCAGGGATGGTATCCGTGGGTCCCAGTCCTTGTACAAGGCACGCATTTCTTCCACGTTACCTTCAAGAGTGTTGGCACTTCCAACAGGCATGTCATCTGGCACCAGCAGCACCATGTTGAACAGCTTACCGCCTCGAAGCACATAATTTACCGCATGCGCATCCGGTCCGAGCCAATAATTGACCTGCGGCTCCTTTACGAAAGGTGCCAACTCGGGATCCTTCAGCATTTGTTCCGTCGACAAGAGCAATCTGTAAGCCAAATCGCCGCTCGGTGTAGGTGGATCAGAGCGACCGAGCAAGACTTCCCTGAGACGCGAATTGATACCGTCGGCTCCGATCACGAGGTCCGCCACATATTCGTCCCCCGATTCAAGGACGACAGTGGCGGTCTCAGCGTCAACACCGGCAATTCTCACATCCACCACTCGCGACTGCACTTTGATCTCAGCGCCAAGTTCAACTGCTCGTTCAAGCAGGCATTTATGCAAGTTCGCTCGGTGAAAATCCCAGTAGAAGGTGCCTGGATACGCGCTTGCCGATTCGTGGAAATCCATGTGCGAGATCAAATTGCCCTTCCAGCCAAGTACGTTGATTCGTGAGGGTTTGGTCGCATGTTTCTCAAGGCGTTCCCGCATACCCCAGGATTGGACAACACGGGAGCTGTTCGGAAGCAATTGAATACCTGCACCGACCTCTGCAATCTCAGAGGCCGCTTCAAGGATCGTGACCTTATGTCCAGCAAGAAGCAGAGCGATTGCAGCGCCCACTCCACCTAATCCGGCGCCAACGATGATAATATTCAATTGCGTGGAGGCCTCACGTCGCAGCGGCGTCCTGATAGGTATGGGTGATGTAGACATTCTGACGATTGCCCGACCAGCCGAACGTTTCGTTTGCAGACTCGGAAATTCCCCAATCGTGCTCTGCTGTCCCTTTCTGATCGCTCGTCGCTGTCTTGAGGTTGAGAAGTGAGTTAGTGGTTGGACAATTCGATTGACTCGTCCCACAGATGACGTCCAACCTGTTTGATGTTGTACAGAAAATCTTCACGGTGACCAGCTGCCGATTATTACGCGCTGGCTTTCACGCTCTTGACTGACAGATGAGTAGTAATGCCTCATCTTCTACGCTTATCAAGTTCACGAGAGCAACAAGTCGCAGACTTTGAAGATGGATACTCATTCTTTGGTTGGACGGACTTCTCCTGACGAAGCAATCAGCGACATGTAGTCGACAGCACCGCGTCGGAGTTATGAGCGTTCACCTGCTTGCTGTTGCAGTGATGATATGACCCAGCATGTGAATCGATGTACGAGTGTCGCCACACTCCAATGCTACGGTACAATGCCAGTAACTTTGGAGATACGCATCTCCAATAGTCAAGTATAAGTTGCTTCCTCATACGATTGTCTGACTCGAGTGAGTCAGTGTTACGAGGCAGATTCGAATTCTAACATCCTACTGATACGGGGTATTGCCGACCAAGTCTGATGCTCCTGTCGGCATTTGAGTTTGAAGGTTGGACTTACATATGGGATGATGGGCTTATCGCGGGTCTCGATCAGAGTTTGCAGGGATTGGATAGATTCGATGGGTGATCGATTTTGGCGTCGCCATGGCACAAAAATCGGGAGGGATTGTTAGGGTGGGGGATGTCGAGACCAAGGATGGGGGTGACAAGGAACGCTCACGGTGGAACCACTAACACAGTGGCAGGGGCTCCAAAGAGAGTTGGCTTTCAAACGATGTACGACGACATACGGAGATCGTTGCTGTCGTAGCGTGCGTGACAGGTGTAGAGGAGAACAAAGAACAAGTCTAGGTCTGGAGGAAGTACTATGTTCACCTCTGCAGCCTTGTCTGACTAAGAAGCCAGGGTTGCCAGGGCTGCCGCTGACACTTTTCGAAACACTTTGTAGTACGATCAGGCTCAAGCACTGCTTCATTTATGGTTGTTGTCATCTAGATTCATTCATGCTACTATCTTGACGACGCCCACATATTAAGGTAGAGTATCTTAGATTTCAATTCCGTGGAGGCTGCTTCAAAATTTCTCCCGCCGGCGCAGGCATCATCGCCCCTTCGGGTGGTGAGTTCTTCTTCTTGAAGTCGTCGCACATTTGCTCCATCGTCACCCACTCAACGCCTTCGTGCTTGTTGATGTGTTCGATGATTCTACACAGTTGTTAGCAAGGATGGTAGTGTACGAGGACGATAGTGTAGTGCCACTTGGGGGAAAGGGGAACTGAGAAAACGTACCGTTCATGCATGAGCAGGACGTGCGGTCGGCCAGACACGTCCGGGTGGATGGTCATGGGGAAGATGAACTCGTCGAATTCGCGGTAATAGTAGTCGAAGTGGTCCTGCAGGAAGCGCGGCGAATGAGCATACGCGCTGCAAAACGGGGGTAGTGGATTGCATACCTTCCAGATGTCCTCGATGTCTCGAGGGTTGACCCACCCGTGGCTGTTGGCCGAGTTCTTCATAAACATCTGCAGATATGAGTGGTCAGCCAGGGTTCAAAAAACGTCCACGGTCCAGCCACTGACACCGCGGAGGACTTGTTAAGGGGCTTACCATTGGCGGGAGGTCGTCAATATACCACGAACCAGGGATCTCGACCAATCCGGTGGTCTTGCCCTTGACCAGGGGCTTCATCCAGTCGACGGCCTTCTTAGAGTAGTCGATCTTGGTCCACGTGTCGCCCGTCCGGAGCCAGTACATCTGGCAGTCCTCGTGGCCCATGCTGTGGTCGTACTCGATCCCGTAGGACAGCAGAAGCTCCGTGCCGGCCTCGCTGACTTCCCACCACGGCGCGACGCTGCCTCGCGGCGGTTTGCCGCAGAAGTCTGTCAGCAGACGGAACGTCTTGTCCAGGACGTCCTGTTGCTGCTCGAAGGTCATGTCGCTCGGGTTCTCGTGCGAGTAGCCGTGCAGACCGATCTCGTGGCCGGCGTCGCGGACCATGGCGCATTCTTCGGGGAAGGTCTCGAGAGAGTGGCCCGGGATGAACCATGTCGCTTTGATGTTGTACTTTTCGAATAGCTTGAGGAGCCGGCGCGTGCCGTGGGTGCCGGCGAAGAGGCCTTTGAAACAAAACGAAAAGCATCAATGGGAGGTCCCGAGGGTAGGTCTAAGAGGGAGAGGAGAGTTCTTACCTCTGCTGATGTCGCTGGTCGAGTCTTCACCACCGTAGGAACCTAGCCAGCCGGCGACGGCATCGATGTCGACACCGTAGCTGACGAGGACGCGCTTCTTGCCCATGGTGGTTGGATTTTGGTCAGTGAACCTGGTCTGGATAGTACTACCTAGGAATATAATCTCTCCGACCCAGTACTAGTATGTTCGGTTCGATGTCGTGCTCACAATGGACCGTGTTTACTTTATTATTGCCTTCAGTTTGAGAGACTTCTTGTAGACCGTAGCCTTTGCCCAACGATAAGAAGCTGACTGACGCCCCGGCATGTCGATAGTGGTGCCATCACCGTTGGAGGGAGGAATACGCAGGAACTACTGACCAATCAGCTAGGCCTTCGTGCATAAAGTGGACGTTTGACCATTTGCTTTCGATAAGGACAGGTTAGTGACATCTTCTTGATGCGAATGGAAACGACGCTGAGTGGGTGCCTGGTGACAAATGGAATGGTAGCAGAGAGGAAGGTGGGCGGATTTGGGCGACAATAATGGTCACTTACGGAGTGTAAGTTACTGGTCGAGAATTGGACGCCCGTTCTGGCGAGAGCTGTCCATGCCCGGAGGCCCTTGGGAATTGGGGGTTGATGGGGGTCATCATGGGTCGTGAGGTGGCTAACCGTTTGATTCCATAGGCCTCATGCAGGGTTGCCGGTGCCATCCTATGACCAAACAGTATCTCGTCAAAAATGGGGACTGTGCTTGTCAACGCCAGCGACTGGGAAGTGTCAGAAATCGATTCCGAGTAATCGCCTCGTCAACGTCGCCAGAGCGCAACGGGAAAGGCTGTAGCGAATAAGTCGTGCATCTTTGCCCGTTTGACATCTAAACCAACCTTGAGCAGGATATTCGAACTTGGCTTCATCTTACCTAGGACCCCCAGAAGAGACTGAACAAGAACAAGAACAACACCCTTGGAAAACAGCCTTTCACGTGATATCGAAAATGAGCAGGGTAAGTGCCATCAATCATTCAAGGCCCTTGCACTGGAGTTCTGATGGTGGCAGTTCTCACTCAAAGGCCGTACGGCACTTGTCACTGGTGGTGCGCGAGGCTGTGGTCTTGCCTTTGCCGAGGGTCTTGCGGAAGCAGGCGCAGATGTCGCCATCTTCGACGTGATTGACCCGGTTGAGGCATTCTTTGACATCGAGAAGAAGTTCAATGTCAAGACGAAGCACTACAAGTCAGTCCAGGATCACTTGGATTGCAGCTGCAAACGCTAATCTCGGGATAGGGTCGACGTCAGCAGCATGGAGAGCCTGGAAAAAGGATTCGCTGCTTTCAAGGCCGACTTTGGCGGCAAACTGGACATTTGCGTGCCCACTGCCGGCATCAACAAGAACCTCGCGTTTCTGGATACTTCGTTCGAGCAACATCAACAGCTTCTGGGCGTCAACGTCATGGGTGTCTACCACACGGCACAGCTGGCCGCCAAGCAGATGATCGAGAACAAGACCAAATGTGGTAGCATCGTTCTGGTCGCCAGCATTGCCAGCTACATGGCTATCAGAAGTCAAATGAGCAGCGCTTATTGCGGTACAAAGGGTGCTGTGAGAGCCATGTGTCCTGCCATTGCTGCTGAGTTGGTGCCATATGTGAGTTTTGTTGATTGGCGGGGACTGTCAAGCAACCGGCCGGCTGACGTGCGCGCGTAGGGTATCAGAGTCAACTCGATATCTCCTGGATATGTGAGGACAGAAATGACTGCTCCGGTAAGTGGAACTGCTGTTGCCGTTGGTGCTAGTAGCGTAATAGCTGACAAATTCTTGGTAAGTTTCCTCACTTGCTGGAAAGCTGGAAGGATGAGATTATGAACCGGAGAGTCGCTGAGCCAGATGATATTAGAGGTGCATGTGTGTTTTTGGCGAGTGATGCCAGTTTGTACATGACGGGCCAGGATGTCTGTGTGGACGGAGGTGTTACGAAGTGGTAGGCAATGAATAGTCCAACATCAGTCACAAATCCGGAATAGCATAGCGTAAGGAGGATGGCATAGTGGTCGGTTTAGATCTAAAGCCCATGTCTATGGAATGTGTTTGAGTAGACCTCCAGATGAGACGACATTTCTATGCTTTCATAAGCTTCTCTATCACAGCAGCGACTCCCAAGACCTTTTCTTCTTCGAACCGACGACCTACAATCTGTAGACCGACCGGATGCCCGTCCATTGTTTCTGGGTCGTAGAGCTTCCAATTCCAGGCATCGTAATCATTTCGAGGCTCGTACTCTGGCGGCCCGGCCAGATCCTTGGATGCTTCGACTTGTCCAGCTGGAAAAGAAAGTGCCGGGTAGTCCAGAAAATTCCATACTTTGGTATAGCCTACCCACTTGCACGTCTTGTGTGGCACTGCTGGATGAGGCATCGTAGGCATCAAGATAACGTCGACCGTCCGCCCAGAGTCGGGAGCTACCGCAAGGTTCCATTTGTCGTTGTATGCTTGTTGGGCAGCAATCTTCCTTTTGTTCAATTGCCAGTATTCGTAGACTGAGATTGCTTTCCCCCGGTTGATGAGCGCTTCGACGTGTGGTATGAAGGGTTCGCCTCCAGCTTGGACTTCTCTACGGATGTCCTCACCTCCATCGGCTGTGTAGAAGAGGTCCTGATTTCTTGTGAGTGAAGGGAAGTAATAGAGGCTTCTCTTGGTGCACACTTACCATTATTTCAATGCACTCTTTATGTCCGGTACAATTCCATTGGACAATCTCGTGTCCTGCAGCCTTGAGTTTCGCCTGCAGCTCTTTCAGCGCTCTTTCAATCGGCGGGTGCACTTTTACAACACCATCGTCTACGAGCACGCCTATAGTTAACGGCCTTGTCTGGACTTGTTCGTACATGTCTTGTCGCCACGGGATAGGCGTGACTTTGGGATCTAACACCCAGGGCTGGGCATCAATGACGTTCTGCATGACGGTGACTAGAGAAGAGAGACTTCTCGTCATCGGCCCAACAGACGAAGGTACATGTTCTTGTCCTTCTGTCGATACCGTGACGCCCATGTATGGCAGTCTAGAGCTCTTTTTGATGGAAAAAAGGGAATTGTCAGTAAGCAAGTCTCACGACTTGAGCGAGCGAGAGCTTACGGTTGGCTTTAATCCCCAGAGCCCGTTCATGTGAGATGGGATTCGTATCGAACCTCCTATATCCGTGCCCCAGCCTATCATGGATGCTTTCAGAGCGAGCAGGACACCTTCGCCTCCTGTCGAGCCTCCAGGGGTGAATGCTGGATTTCGAGGGTTCGTTGTCAGACCCCATAGAGGATTTTCGGTTTCACACCACTATACATGTTAGTGAGTATTTCAGGAGGCAACAGAGGACCATTAGGTACCATGATACTCTGAGGAAGGTTCGTCTTTGCTATGATGATTGCCCCGAGAGATTTCAGGATTTGAACAATGGCAGCATCCCTAGCAGCGGGCTTGAAAGCTCTCGCGACGTATCCTATCGTCGAATCGACACCTTCGACATCGAATTGGTCCTTGAGCGTGATGGGCACTCCATGAAGAGGTCCGATCAATTTTCCCTGCTGTTGATAATACTGATCGAGTCTATCGGCTTCTTTCATGGCATCGTCGAAGAAGACCTCTGTCAGACAGTTTGTCTAGAGGCCTGTCAGTATGATGATGGTTGATAAAGGTGGCTTCACTGGCCTGCTGATGCGCTTCTGCGGCCCTGTGGCGTTTTTTTTTTCAGCAGCTTGATCACCTCGGGGGCCGAGGACATTTACCTTCTGATGTAACTGGCGGTAACATCGTGCACTGTGACCTTTCCACTTGCCAGAAGTCTGGCCAGGTCGTCTACATTATTGATACTCAGGACAGTGTCGGCGACCGCTCGCTCACCGTTGACGTTGGTCAAGTAGGGTTCAACCAGCTTTTGTCGGATGTCGCACTTTTCTCGGACAACATCCTGCCAGGGTCTAGCTGACATTGTTACACCTGTTCAAATGCTATGATGTCCTAGCCAGACGATACCGCAATGGCTCTTTACTCCGCGTGCGAAGGATTGCGCTCAGCCTCGTGTCCGTTAATCACACGTGTCTATGCTCGTCGTCAACGACGTTCAAAGGTTCGTACCACAGTACGAGGCTGGGAGAATTACAGGTGATGTGATTGGTGGATTTCGAAGGTGATGTCCGTCCTTATCGGCTTTTGCTCTTTTGCTCGCACGTCCCTTTGCATTTTCTTTGTAAGACACAAATCTCGAGAAGAGTGGGGGATTAACTTGTGGTATTGTCCAGAACGCCAACAACATCTGCTGAGAGCTAGCTAGTCAGTCCACCCCGGCACCTCTCGCCTACTGTGGTACAGGCTCACATCGGATGTTCTGGCCAAAAGTCACCTGACAAGGCATGCTCGTCGCCACGGCCCACGTTTGCAAGGCTCGCTCTTAAACACCCGGATTCCGGCCAAAGTTCCATTGACAACCAGCTAATGAAGCGCACTCGATCTCAAGTCTCGCCGACAATGTCACCCGGCGCAGATAACGAAGGCTTTGATGTCCAGGCCAAGGTCAACGGCCATACCAATGGATTTGACAGCGAGGTGGAAAATGCTGTCATCGTTGGTGGTGGGCCAGCCGGGTTAATGCTTGGGTACGGATTACCAACAACTTATCCAGACGTTGGGCGACTGACAGTGGTTTAGATCGAACCTGGCTCGGTATGGTATCAAGGCTAGGATCGTTGATGACAGAGATGACAAGACGTCGACGGGGAGGGCAGATGGTCTGCAACCAAAGACCATTGAGACCTTTAAGCAGTTAAGGCTCGCGGATTCACTCCTGCGCAAGGGTGTTAAGATCTACGATATCTGTTTCTGGGTAAGTCGTTAAGCTCGAAACTCCTAACCCCGAAGGACCTCGAAGGATGGGTGTCAACTAGGAAAATGACTTGTCTTGATGCTGGGAAATGCTGGCATCTTGATGCAATGAGTGCTGATTGATGTACCTCCAGAGTTCAACGGTCACCAAACCTCTACACCGCACAAGGAGGGAGATACACTATCCTTCCGAGCTGGATGTAAAGGACCCCTTCATTCTCCTTGTTCACCAGGGAATGGTCGAAGACATCTTCATTGAGGATATTAAAGAAAGGGGCATCGAAGTCACGAGAAGCTCACCGTTCCAACGTTATGTGGCGACAGACGATCCTGATGCGCCGATCGAAGCTATTTGCCATGATACAAAGACCGGTTCCAGTCGGTCGTTCAAGACCAAGTACCTCATCGGATGCGATGGAGCACATTCCAATGTCCGGAAGAGTATTCCCGGTGCCCAGATGGTCGGAGAGAGCAGCAACTCCAAATGGGGTGTCCTTGATGGTATGGAGCTGACTATGCCGTCTTATAAATGCCGTACTAATCTTTGCCAGGGGTGATCGAGACTGATTTCCCCGACCTATGGAGCAAAGTCGTCATTCATTCGGAAACCGAAGGCACTGTCCTTTGCATTCCCCGAGAACGCAACATGACCAGACTCTACATCGAGCTGGACCGAAATCTGCAAGACAGCGTGCCCACGGAAGCAACACAAGACTACGTTATGAAGAAAGCTCGGGCCATTATGGCACCATTTTCGGTCGAATGGACAGTTGTCGGTAAGTTTCTCTTGTTCGCACTACCATGCTAGCCCGACCAAGTACTAACGACTTGGCTTTTCAGAATGGTTCAGCGTCTACAAAGTCGGCCAACGAGTAGCCAGCACATTCTCAGCCGAGAACGACCGTGTGTTCATCACGGGCGATGTGAGTATTTGATATCTTTGCACGGGAGCCCGAGCTAATGACCGTTTCCAGGCTGGCCATACTCATTCACCCAAAGCCGCTCAAGGCATGAACACATCCATGCACGACACTTTCAACCTGGCCTGGAAACTCAATTTGACCATCCGTGGGCTCGCAACACCGGATCTCTTGTCCACCTACCAGCACGAACGACGCAAGATCGCCCAGGACCTGATCAACTTCGACTTCGAGCACGCTGCTGCCTTTGCTGATGGCGATTCGAAAGCTCTAGCCGACAACTTCGCCACCAACGTCGGCTTCATCTCCGGCGTTGGTGTCAAGTACGCCGCTAATGTCCTCAACTACCCAGAAAAGGCGCCTCGAGGAGCTCTACGGGCCGGCGAGCTCATGCCTCCTGCGCAGGTCACTCGCTACATCGACGCCAATCCCGTCGATGTCCAGCTCGACATACCCATGCTCGGTCAATTCCGTGTGTACTTTTTCGTGCCCAACGTCCATTCCGCCAAGCCCTTCTTGAACGCCGTCTGCAGTCACATCTCGTCAAGCAACTCCATACTCGGTCGATCCACTGCGGCAGCTGCCAAGTCATATGCACAATTGAACCTTCCTCCTGTCGAGGCTGATAACTTCATTCAGCCGGGACGGTACACGGCAGCATCACACCTGTTCACGTTTGCGACGGTGACGACCATGCAGAAATCCACAGTTGAGATTGCGGATCTGCCCAGCTTACTGCAGAAGAGTCGATGGACGTTCTACATGGACGATCTGAAGGATCAGAAGGCTGGAAAGTCATGTACGGAGAAGTGGCTGGGTGAAATCGGGCAGGATGAGGTGGCTATCGTCAATATTCGACCAGACGGCTATGTTGGCAGTGTTGGACGGTTTGACGGAAAGGGCGATGGCGCCGCTGCTGCGCAATGGTTGGACATGTACTATGGTGGATTCTTGAAGGCATGAGTTCCGAGATTTGCATACACCAGTAGATCGTATTCTTAATGACAATTCACGTACATCTTTGAGGTTTGCGAAGTGCAAAGAATAAGGGGAAATTTTCATTGTTCCTCAATAACAGCCTTGTTACGTATTGCCTCACGCTGCCACAGGCGCTGACATAGCCGAGATCGTACTGGAGGCTGTCTTCTTGAAAGCTTCTGCTGCTCCATAGCTCTTCTTGTAGCTTCCGCCCACCGCCCCTTCAACAGTGATAGGAGGGTATTTGGGCCGCTCGCCCTCCTTGCGGCAGCTGGGCAAGCAGTCAACAACGTAGTCTGGATTACCGCTGTAGAAGAACGGGATCGAGTATCTCTCCTTCCCCGACCTGTTGATGACTCGGTGAGTATTGGAGATGTATTTGTCGTTCGACCTGAGTTCCCAAAGGCGTCAGCAACCGGAGTAAAGAGCAGGCCGCCAGAAACGTACCAGCGCATAAACATGTCTCCGAGATTGACCACATAGGCGCCTTTTGTAGGCACGACCTGCACGGAAAAGGTCAGCAATAGTAGTAGGCAATGCAAGGTGCCAAGCTTGCCGACGTACGTCAAGCCACTCGTTTGTGCTCTTCTCATAGACTTGAAGGCCATCTACTTCGTCTTGCATGAGAAGGGTGACTGATCCGAAATCAGTATGAGCACCGATACCCCTCGAGATCTTCTCGTCCGAATCGGCCGGTTGCGGAGGGTAATGCAGGAATCTCAACGTTGCGACTGCGTCTGTCGTGAAATCCTTGAAGTAACTTGGATCGAGGTCCAAGGTTTGCGCAATGACGACAAGAACATCCCTGGCGAGGGCGTGCATAGCCTTGTAGTACGACATACAAGTCATCTTGAACTCTTCGACGTTCTCGATTGTTTCGGGCCAGAAGTTCGGTCCGCTGTTGAGTTTCTTCTGCACGAAGTATGGATGGTCCTTGGGGATCTCCTCTCCAATATAAAAGCCTTCCTTCAGGTCGGGTGCCGTACCTGGCTCCAGAATTTGGGATCCGATCTTTTCATACCCTCTGTTCCAGGTATTCTTTTCTGATACCGTCAAAGGATAAGGCACCGAAATGTTATCAGGAACACTCACCCTTCAGCACGAGCTCCTTTTCTTCTTGTGGAAGAGCGAAGAACTTCTTGACGCATTTGAGTACACCTTCTTGCAAACCGGCGGGCACCCGATGGCCAACAATTTGGAAGAAGCCATTATGCAGACAGCACTTTCTGACCTCGGCGACCAGTTTCGCTTTGGCGTCTTCATCGTCTCCGTAAAATGCTGTACACAGTCTGTTAGGGGATATCAGTCATTCCGATTCAACTTAGGAGCACTCACGTGAAAAGTCTAGGATAGGGGGAGCGCTTGCTATGGTCATCTTGATGAGCTGTTCAATGGGTACTCTCCTTTGCTGTTGAACCTTAAGTACTTGATTGCATCTAGTGCTCTAGAGCTCTGGGTTATATGAAGTAAACTGGGGTTCAGCTCGTATCCAAGAAGCAAGCATGGCTTGTACGGTCGTACTATTGGTATGTGTCTGCGCTTAGGAACGACATTGCACCGCCAACGAGTTCATCAGGTACGCCTAGACTGCTCGGCTTCATCGCCATAGAGTCGTCCAATCTCGGGGCCCTCAGGGGCGTGTATCGTACATGTCCGTCGATGTGAGAACCCAAGATTGCCCAGAAGGCAAACGATGCCGACACTTTCCTCTCTCAATGTCGAAGGCTTGGGTCACTGCCCGGAGACGAACCAATCTTGACTAGTACTTTAAGCATGGATGGTCGATTGCCGGCTCCCAAATCAAACTTGGCAGCATCCTCAGGCTTACAAGGCTAAGAGTGGGGAGTGATACAGGCCTTAGCATGCCATAAGAATCTTATCAATGATCTGCACGGCGCCTTCCAGCGGCGCGTTAATCGTGGTGGCACCTTATCCGTTTCCATCTGCGTCTGCATGAACATCACCTCGCGTACATGTACTCTCCATTCTGAAGCAAGGGCTCACAGACGAGACACGAGAGCCCTGATGGTTCAGGCTTGCCCGCTTCGATGTCACCTCAATGGCTGATATGGCGAGTCGTGGTCACCGCTAACTGATGCTCTGCTGTCGGCATTCTCCACGTGAAGAATGGCGTTGCACATCGGACATGAGAGCACATATGAAGCTTGATATGCACATATATATGTGTGTGATCGGCTCTTGGTCGAAAAGATCGTTTGCGGTGAGGTTAGACATCTTGAGGTTCAACTCAAAGCCATTGCCTTTCAGTTTGCCTTTCAGCTTGCGAGGAACTCTTGTTGTCCCATACGCTTGAGCTTCGACTATGGAGAAGAAAGATATCTACGTGTCGGGAGCCGACCCAAACCTCGAATCAGGGGTGGTGGCTCCTGTTACCGACCGGGCCGCAGAGAAATCCTACGGTGGCTGCCTCTCCTTCGAACAGAGGACACGACTAACATCCATTGGCAGTCCGCAAACTCGATTTCTACCTGTTGCCTTTCTTGTCGTTGATGTATTTTTTCAACTCTGTTGATAGCTATGAACCTTCGCGGTATATCAACTTCATTAGTTGATCGCTCGCCAGATCTAACCTGGGCAATGCAAAGACCGACGGCCTCGACAAGGACTTGCACTTCACTGGCAATGACTACTCTTTGCTAATCTTACTGTTCTATGTCCCGTTCGGACTTTGCGATTTACCCCTTAATCTTCTTACCAAACGCTTCTCTGGCAAGGTTATGCTTCCCACGCGTCAGTCTCACATCGTCTCGCTAAATGGGATCCTTGGAAACACTGACTGAGGTGCAGTCATGTTCGGCTGGGGAGCTTTGGCCTTGATCCAATGTGCCGCGAAGGATTTCGGAGGCTTACTGGCCATTCGATTGATCCTTGGGTAAGTTTCTTGCTGCTCAGGCCTCTAAGGCGTCGTACCGTTTCGAAATCCTGACTTTGCAACAGAATATTCGAGGCAGGGTTCTTCGCTGGCGTTGTGTTCTACATGACACTATTCTACACCAGAGGAGAACTCGGTTTCAGAATTGCAATTTTCTTCGGCAGCGCTTTGCTGGCTGCAGCTTTCAGCGGCTTGATCTCATACGGCGTTTTTCAGATCAACCACGTCTCGGTCAAAGGATGGATGTGGCTGTTCATCATCGAGGGCGGGATGACCGTCGTCACGGCCTTCATCGCTTTCTTCTGGCTTCCAGGTCGTCCGGACACGGCCTGGTTTCTCAACGATGCCGAGAAAGCCGCTGCCACAGCTCGACATCTGCGTGATGCTTCCAAGGTGGTCAACTCGGAATTCGACCTGAAGGCCTGCTTTGCGACCTGGAAGAATCCGAAATTCGCGCTTTGGGTCGTCATTGCGTTTACATATCCTGTTGCGTTTTCAACCACCTCAAATTTCCTGCCCCAAATCGTGGAAAGACTGGGATACTCCGTGGTCAAGACTAACTTGTGGACGGTTGCGCCTAACAGTGTTGGCTTCGTGGTCCTGCTCTGCGTCACCAAATCCTCGGACTATTTCAGAGAGCGGACGTTCCACATCATCTTCTCGCTCTGTCTGTCGCTGATTGGCATGATAATCCTCGCTGCGATTGATGTTCTTGAGAACAAGGGCGCCGCATACTTTGCGTGCTTCCTGATGGCGGCTGGGGCGTACATCCCTAGCTGTCTTGTCCACTCCTGGCACAATAACAACAATCTGGAAGAGAACTCTCGTGCGGCTACAACTGGCTTGCTGGTCGGCTTGGGAAACCTTGGAGGCATTATTTCTGCTGCGACATTCAGAGTCCAATATGCACCAGGGTGAGTCCTGCAATACTTTATCTTAACTGGTTTACGAAGGGTAAAGCTCACGGTTATCTACAGATATATTCCGACGCTGATCGCCACGAGCTGCTGTAATGTTACCTGCATCGTCTTCACGCTTGCACTAGGCTTGTACATGAAGCGTGAGAATGCTAGGCGGAACAAGGAGCAAGGCGTGGTCATCAAGGCGGAAGATGTTGAGACCGACTCCCTTCAAGAAGGGGAGAGGTCGCCTAATTGGCGATATTTCACCTGAGGAGATGGACGACTACACCAGTAATTGCCAGCGAGTCTATAAATAGCAACAGAGGTGCGGACTAGTAAGTTGGAGACCGTCTGCAACTCTTTGTTCAGGGGCTTACCGAGAAATTCGTGTTTGAGGACGCGAGGAACAATGGTAGCTGGTGCTCATGACACGGCTATACGAAGGATGATAGGTCATTTGACGGTCAGGAGATCGAAAGAGAGTCAAACTCAGATGCTAGTACTAGTATTGCGTCGTTATTGAATTTCATATTGGCTAAGTCGTCTACTTCAAGAACGTCTCATACTCGTTTATACACCGCTCCGGCACGAGGCCTCTGAGCACTTTCATGCCTTCATGCACCACCGCCCATCGGATGTTGCTCAAGTGCTTGGCCATTACGGCAGTCAGTCCGGAAGTCGAGTACTTTCCAAGTCCGCGCCACAGGTTCTCAGGCATGACGCTGGCCATGCTGCTGACCAGAGCGTTCATCTCCGACTTTGCGTGCCAGACCATGCCGTTATCGACGCCGCCATTGTCAAGATGGGAATTCTTTGAGGGCGTGTTCCGATCGTTGTTGCTGTTGTTGTTGTTGTTCGTCGTCCCGTTCTTGTCGATGACGTTGGCGAAATGGAACGCCCAGCACGTCAGCGTGGAGAGGTACAAGCACCAGGGGTAATGGAAGGCGTTGTTGACGTCCCAATTGTCGAGGTTCATTATGCCGTCGCGCAGGAGATGCGCCGCGTGCCAGGCAGCTTTGGCGGCTGGCGTGGCGCCGCCTGGCTTTGCCCAGTCTTTCAGCATCCGTCGTGAGCGGTCGTAGTCGGCCCGCGTCACGGGGCGGCCGATGATATGTCGGGCGCCGGCGTAGATTTGCAGGTCGAGGATTTCGACGTTGAGCGTGATGTGTGCGGCGTGGTAGATGGCGATGGTGGCCGTGCTGAAGCGGGTGAATTCGGCTTTTCGGCTGGGGTTGTCGTTGAGGGACAGCGTCATGTTCATGCAGTAGGTGTCAAAGTCGGCTTTCCAGGCATCGTATGACTGAGAGAGTCGGTCTTGCCAGCGTGGCTGGTCGGGCGAAGAGCCATTGACGCTTCCAATGCCTGTGCGGGTGTGGGTAAGTACTAGTATAGTAGTATGAATGGGAACGTTGTGGGGGTGAAAAGAGAGGAGAGGGGGGGGGTCCAAAGCTTACCTAGAGACGTCTGGTCCCTGCGTTTCATGTCCCACTGGATGGACATGAGGCCGTGAAGGACGAGCAGGCGAGAAAGAGCGTTGAGCTGAGGGATCGGAGCACTTGACTCGGGGTTCATGTATGCTTTCAAGACGGAGAGGTAGGAGATTTGCGGCTCCTTTCTGGCGTATTTCCACCATTCCTCGGCGGAACTGGCTTCCCATGTACTCTGGTTGCATGGAAGGGTGGTGCGGAGTTCGAATGACGACATGCACAGTGACTGGGAGAAGAGGACGGCGTGTTGCGTGTCCCAGAGGAAGCAAAGGAATGCGAGTCTATTGTTAATCAGCCCCGTGGTCCAGCGTCCAAGAGTGGTTTGTTTCTTACCTCTTTCGAAGCTCGATGTCGATTGCTTTTCGCCAGTCCGACTCCAGGTCGCCGGAACCTTCACCAAGGTTCGGTTGTCTTACGGTTTGGCAGTCGCTTCGTCGGATCAGACTGCGTGATGGTTAGCAGATTGGGCGATGGCGAGTGCAGGAGAGGAAGAGAAGTGGCTTACTTGATCAACAAGCCATGGAAGAGGTGGGCCATGTCATGCTGCTTCTGGCCTGCTCTCGACTTCCCAAAGCATTCGACCAGCAGAATGGTCTGAAGCATCCACAGCTCCGGAGTCGAGGAGAAAGCGGTGTGCTGAAAGATCTGCGCTCTCAGAACGTCGTGTATGCATACGGCTAGTCGGTGGATAGCCTTCTCACTGTATGTGGCACCGAGAAGGAGAACAGCTAGTAAGAGCAAGGGCTCTGTTTGGGAAGGATCAAACGTAGCTTGGTGCAGAAGAGGGTATGCGACATTGAAGCGAGAGAAGAAAAGATCCAGGTAGTTTTGCATGGATGAGATGGACAAAAGTGGGTGGTCGCGAGAGATTTCGGTCCCCTCGGGTGTCTTGGGTCGAGCGGCCACCAAGAGATCCAGTATCTGGTTGCGGGATACTTCATCCATAGTAGGCATCGATCGGCGAGGTTGAGCTGGAGGGAGTGTTTGCATGTTGAATAGCGAAGAGTGTGGGTTGGCTGGATTTGCGGCTTGGGTGTGCATTGAGTCTGGGGATGTGGTGGTAGGCGGAGAAAAGTCGACTTCCGACGTAGGATTGCCAGATCTGTTGGATTCGACGGGCGACGGAGATCCCGTGCTCGCGATACCGGCATTGGGGGCAGACATTGAGTTGAAATGGTAGACATCTGGCGCTTGGAAAGCATCTGAAGACGAATGTTGCGGGACTGCTGGTTGCCTGAAAATGGTGTCTGCAGACGTAGTTCTATTGTCCAGTCCGAATTTGTCGGCTGTGGGTTGCGCTGTTGACTGATACTGCATGTTATCCATCTGATGATCTCGCGTCGAGTCGTGTGTTTCGGACATCATGCTGACGTTCTGCGGATTCGACATAGACATTCGCGTGGTGTCGCCGAGGTCGAACAACCAATTGTAATTGTTCATCGTCGTGAATGGCATATTGAAAGAGCTTGCTGGTCTTGGTCAGATATGTCATGGTAAACTTGTTGGATTGTTGACTCACCAGTATCGGGGTTGAACATGTCATCAAACGATATCTCGGGTTGCATGCCAAAAGAATTGGACGAGCTGGAACCCCATGACGAATTGGCTAGGAAGTCGAACATATCAGGTCCCGACGTGGGTTCGATGAAATCTTGGTCATCTGGCAGTTCTGGCAACTGATGTGAGAACAGCTCGAAGGACTCGGCGCTCAGCATCGACTTTGGTGGTGAAAGTGGCTCAGCATGGAGTCCCGCCTGGGGGTTGTAGCCCTCCACGAGGACCGTTGAGCTTGTTTGGTTGGGATGATTTGGTTCCGTGGCCTGCTTCTTCGCCGAAGCTCGACACGCTTCACCTTCAGCCGGTCGCTTGTTCACAATGTTGCCATTGGCGTCTTTCCAGAGCTTCTTCCTGCTCTCGATGACTCCAAGACCTTCACCTCCGGCCTCTTCATCTTTCTGCCGATGGCGGGCCATGTGTCTGTCTGCAGAGATAAGGTCATCAGTCCTCATTGACTTGTGGAATAGTCACAACGTTCCATGGCACTCACCTAACAAGTCAGGTCTCTTGAAGTGCAGGCTACATCTCGTGCATGTGCTGTCGCCTTCACCATGGTTCAGGACGTGGCGCTGAAGGTGATCCGATCTCGTAAACCCCTTCCCACATCCTTCATGGGAGCAAATGTACTTCTTAGACTTGGTGCTTGTAGTGGACGACATTGGGTAATCCTGACTCGATGACCAATAACAAGTACCTGAGCCTGAGACAGGCAATATGCCACCACTTTCGAAGCTGGGAAATGAAGTCGACTTTTGAAAAGTGGTGGTAGGGGTCCAAGCATGGGAGAAGCTTAAGCGGGGAACCTGGCAGCCTTTAATTGTACTCGTACAGGGCGAAGGGGGTCCATCACGAGGGGCGAGGGACTATCGGCCCATCATGGCCTATTAGCCTTGGGCCGTGTCACGGAAAGATAAGCACGACACAGCCAGCCGGCAAGTCCAGATATGGGTGGGGGTCGTACACTCTCTGTGGTGCTCGCCATAGGACAGCGGGGACAGGTAACGAAACGCACGGCTCAAGAGGGGGGTCACTATGGGCCTTAAGCGAGCGTGGCAGGCCAATTCCCGCCTAGAACATAGACAGTCTAGTGGTACAAGGAGGTAGTCTTGTGCCAATCAATGATCCGGCTTGATGAGATGCCCAACATCTATGCAAATGCCATCTAGAACTGCCATGCCTATGGATATCTTCTATGCTTGAACCACGCCTTGACTCAGGGAATCCCATATGCAAATGCAAAGCCTCAATCGTTCCCACTCCGCCAAGTTGATCAAGTTCATGCTGCAGCTTCTGCATCTTTGTAGAATGGATAGTCGGTATATCCCTTCTCGGGCGGGTCGGCTCCGTAGAAGGTGGTGCGGTCATATGGATTCAATGGTAGACCTTCAGCAAGTCTCCTGGGCAGATCTGGGTTTGCAATGAACCATCGGCCAAAGATGATCGCATCAGCCTCGCCAGACTCGACTTTGGGTGCAGCATTCTCAGCGTTGAAGTTTCCAGCTGCCACGAATTGAACACCACCCTTCTGCAGGATGTTTCGGAAACCCACCAAAGACGGCTTGCTCTCCTTCGCCCTGGAAGCAACCGATGTTTCGGTAGTGGGTTGCTGAAGAGACAGCAGCTTAGCAGACTCGTCGAGGATCTCATCGAATCTAGGTTCAACCATGTGGACGTATGTCAAACGGTTTGCTTCAGGAAGCTCGGCGATCTGTTCGCACAAGTATGACCAGTGCGCGGTAGGATTAGAGTCCTTGGTGTCTTGGAAATAATTGAAGGGTGACAGTCGCATTCCGACCTTATCTGCCCCAATTGCATCTGTCACGGACTTGATAACTTCGAGCGGGAAACGGCATCGCTTGTCAACTGACCCACCGTAAGCGTCGGTGCGGACGTTAACATTGTCGTGCAAGAACTGGTCCAAGAGGTAACCATTGGCACTGAGCATTGTTAGCACCTAAGCCTTGTGAGAATGATTTTGCCACTTACCCGTGAATTTCTACACCATCGAACCCGGCTTCCAAGGCACGTTTGGCGGCAGCTCCGAATTCCTGGACGGTCTCTTGGATTTCCTCGACCGACATGGGCTTTGGAGGTGTCGATGAATAGTCGGAGCCATCCAAAGCCTTGCCGGAGATTGGGATGTTACTGGCACTGAGAGCATCTTTTCCGTCAAGCAATGATGGAACGGTAGCACGGCCAACGTGCCACAGTTGGCAGTAAATGAAGCCGCCTTTTGCATGGATGGCATCGGTGACCTTCTTCCAGCCGGCAATTTGGCTCTTCGTGAAGATGCCTGGTACACCAGGGTAACCACATGAGATCCGACTGATCGGGCATGCCTCCGTCAGCTGGAAACCACCCTTGCTTGCGCGCTGGGAGTAGTATTCCACCATCAAGTCGTTCGGAACCCAGATACCATCTGATTCCTTTGAACCTCTCATCCGAGTCAGTGGTGCCATCATGACTCGGTGCTCGAGACTGATCGCGCCGAGTTTGAGTGGCTTGAACAACAACGTGTCCTCGAGCGGCTTGAAGCCGGTTGGTGACGTTCTTGATGGCATCTTGGCTGTCGCTTTTCCCTTGTCTTCCTTCTTCGTCGAGGTCCTTGGTGTCGAACACAATACTGCAATCGTCCGAGTTCGACTGGCCGTGTTAAGGACGATTGATATTCGAGAACCACAAGAAATACCAGCCCGCCGCCATTCGGACGTGGAGTATCCTCCACGCCCACAGCTGGCTTCAACATTTTTCGCCTTGCCAGAAGTGGGCAAATTCTTGCTTTGACTAACTGAGACTTGTGGACACCCAGAGACACCAAGAGAACAAGTCGGGACCCCAAGGCCGGGCCTCTTGGAATGCAAAGGCAAGCAACAAGCTGCCGTGCGCCATGCTATGTTGTGGGACTCTACCGTTGTGTTGCGAAGGTTGCAATCAAGAGTGGGGGATCCTGATCATGGCAACAATCTGCGGCTACAATCATAATGTCGAACTTTGTAAGGGACGTACCACCCACCACCAAGAGCCAACCACCCAATCCGACCCATGTACGATGTTCTCCGTCCTGTTGCCCGTCGGTCATGTCCGCATATTTTATCGAGCCAATAAGGTGCCATGTATTTCGCCGTTGGTGCTATTGTAACTGTTGAGCAACCTTCTCGCCCGTGTGATGACCGAAGGTAGTAGAGATGATACCTAGGGTCTGATTTCCATCTGACTCGGCGGTGACGGCGAGGATGAATCAATTTAGCACAAATACAAGGTGAACCCAAGCAACTAAGTATGGCTTTACCCTTTGTTGCCCACCGGCCGGCGGTTCCTGCGCCGTTCGAGAAATTGCAAGCCATCATTGAGTCTGATTTTGTCGAGTCGAACCTGGAATTTTATATGAATGGTCGGAGAGTCGTTTTGGAGAACCCCAACCCAGAATGGACGCTGCTGGACTTTATCAGATCTCGACATGGAAACAAAGGCACCAAACTCGGCTGCGGCGAGGGAGGGTGCGGCGCATGCACGGTTGTTCTGCAGAGTATTGACCAGACCGGTCCGAAGAGGTTGAGACATCTGGCTGTGAATGCGTGTCTCTACCCGCTGGTTGGCGGTAACCCAGCGCATGATTTCCTTGCAGCGAAGAAGTTCTAACAATGTTCCAGTGGTGGGTAAGCATTTGATCACTGTGGAAGGCCTGGGAAGCGTAGACAATCCGCACCCGTTGCAGGAAAGAATCGCAAAGCTTCACGGCTCGCAGTGCGGGTTTTGCACGCCTGGCATTGTCCTATCGATGTATGCCATGATCAGGAACGCTTGGGACCCGGCGGCGCAATCCTTCAAGCTATCAGCCAGCGACATTGAGCTCGAGGGCCATCTGGATGGCAACTTGTGCCGTTGCACTGGTTACAAGCCTATCTTGGCTGCTGCGAAGACTTTTATCGTCGAGGATCTCCATTCCAAGCTTGTTGAAGAGCAGGATAATGACGAGACCTTACTTGACGGAGAGACAGGGGCAAGAGCCAAGTACGTTCCCGCGGGCATTCCTGAACTTCTCAAGAAGTCACCCGTGTCATGCGGCAGACCTGGCGGTTGTTGCAGGGACGAACCGGGCTCCGCATCAGGATGCTCGTCTGGAGTCGATTCCGAACAAAGCAATCAGGAGACTTCTTCCGACGAAGAAGCTGGGAAAAGCTCACTGACATCTCAGACCACTCTGTCCGAGTCGGAAGAAAAGGAGGTTAGCGGAACAGCTTATGGACAGCCGGTTAGGAGGAGACAAAGAAACCCCCCGCCTGGTGAAGAAGGAGAAGGCACCAAGACTGGAAGTGGTCTGGATGCTCCTCCCCCAAAATCATATCCAGCCGGACTTCAACCCGACTTGAAGCCTTACACTCCGTCGACTGAGTTGATATTCCCGCCTTCGCTGAAGAAATTCGAACTACGGCCGATCTGCTACGGCAATTCCGACATGATTTGGCTGAGGCCGACTTGCCTCGAGCAGCTTCTCGCAATCAAATATCTCGACCCCACCGTCAAACTTGTTGGCGGTTCCAGTGAAGTCCAGGTTGAGATTCGATTCAAATTCTCCAAGTTTGCGATTATGGTCTTTGTCGGCGACATACCGGAATTGAAAGAGACTATTGTGCCTAAAAGCGAAGACGACGTCGCTAGCCTGACTGAGCTGGTTATCGGCGCTAACACAAGTCTCACAGACTGCGAGGAGATCTTCAAGACTCTGTCTAAAAAGCTCGGTCGACGAGGACTCGTGTTAGAGGCCGCTCGGAAGCAACTCCGATACTTTGCAGGTCGGCAAATCCGCAACGCAGCCTCACTTGCAGGCAACATTGCAACGGCCTCGCCTATCTCAGATATGAACCCCGTTTTGCTCGCCTCTGGCGCCACTGTCGTTGCTCAGAGCAAGAGCAATGGCGAAATTTTGTTGCCGATGGAGACATTCTTCCTTTCCTACCGCAAGACCAGTCTGCCCGCAGACGCAGTCATCACGAAAATTCGGATCCCAATCCCTCCAGCCAACGCTTCCGAGATTACAAAAGCTTACAAGCAAGCAAAGAGGAAAGACGACGACATTGCCATTGTGACCGCGGCATTCAAAGTCAGGCTGGACAGCGAAGGTAACGTCGACTCGATTTCGTTGGCTTATGGTGGAATGGCACCAACGACCGTACTCGCAAAGAGGTCGGCAAAGACGCTCAGTCGCCAGAAATGGTACAATCCCCGAACTCTAGATGCTGGTCTTCGGGCGTTGCGCGAGGAGTTCAATCTAAGCTTTGGTGTCCCTGGTGGGATGGCAACATATCGAGTTACACTTGCGCTCTCCTTCTTCTTTCGCTTCTGGCACGAGGTTGTGGCCGAGCTCAACCTTGGCGAGGTCGACCCTGAGTTGATCCAGGAAATCCACAGAGGAATATCTTCTGGTACTCGGGACAATATCAATCCTGAGGAGCAGCGGGTGGTAGGAAAGCAAATTCCCCACTTGTCAGCTCTGAAACAAAACACTGGTGAGGCGGAGTATATCGACGACATGCCGCGTCAAGACCAGGAATTGTACGGAGCGTTCGTGTTTTCACAGAAGGCTCATGCAAAGCTGATCGAAGTTGACTTCTCGCCCGCCATCGGCCCTGGCCTAGCGGTGGGATACGTCGACAAGAACGACCTCTCGAAGGAGCGGAACTATTGGGGTCCCATCAGGGAAGATGAACCATTGTTTGCCGATGGGGTCGTCGAGTCTCATGGCCAGGTCATCGGAATGGTGTATGCGGAAACGGCAATCCTTGCGCAGAAGGCGGCCAGACTAGTCAAAGTGGTGTACGAAGACCTGCCACCCATCCTAACGATCGACGAAGCCATTGAGGCGAAGAGCTTCTACACGCACGATAAGGAGTTGAAGAAAGGCGCTGCAATTGAAGGGTCAATGGATAAAATTTTCTCGAGCTGTGATCGAGTCTTTGAAGGTACTGTCCGCATGGGCGGGCAAGAGCACTTCTACCTAGAGACGAATGCGTCTATGGTCATCCCACATGTGGAAGATGGGTACATGGATGTCTGGTCGTCGACTCAGAACACGTAAGTCACAAGATCATCGTCGTTCTGACCTGGATCACTGATTGTAGCAGAATGGAGACGCAAGAGTGGGTGAGCCACACGACCGGCATGCCCAGCAATCGCATTAACGCGAGGGTGAAGCGGATGGGAGGTGCCTTCGGAGGTAAAGAATCACGAAGCACGCCGATAGCCTGTGTCCTAGCTGTTGCGGCGCAGAAGGAGAAGCGACCGATCCGTTGTATGCTGAACCGTGATGAAGATATGATGACTAGCGGCCAGCGACACCCATTTCAAGCGCGATGGAAAGTTGGGGCGATGAGCGACGGTACGCTTGTTGCGCTCGACATCGACTGTTATAACAACGGCGGCTGGTCATACGATATGACGGGCGCTGTCATGGATCGGTGCCTGACACATATCGACAACTCCTATGAAATCCCGAACGTCCATGCTCGTGGGCATCTCTGCAAGACCAACATCCACAGCAACACGGCCTTCCGCGGATTCGGGGGCCCGCAGGCTATGTTCATTGCCGAGACTTACATGTATGCTGTCGCTGAAGGCTTGGGCATTCCAGTGGATGAACTGAGGCTCCAGAATATGTACAAGGAAGGTGACCACACACCGTTCCTGCAAAAGATCGACGAGGACTGGCACGTGCCCTTGTTGATGTCCCAGCTCAAGCAGCAATGTGACTACGAAAAGCGAAAAGCGGCTGTCGAAGCCCACAATCAGAAGAACAAGTGGAAGAAGCGAGGGATTGCACTGATTCCATCCAAATTCGGTATCAGTTTTGCGACGGCCAACCATCTCAACCAGGCCAGTGCAGCTGTCAAGATCTTCGCTGACGGAAGCGTGCTTCTGCACCATGGCGGTACCGAGGTATGCGTTCCGTTCGTCGACATATGGTTGAGTGAAAAGCTAATGAATGATGTTTTAGATGGGTCAAGGACTGTACACCAAGATGGCACAGTGCGCTGCACAGGAGCTCAACGTCCCTGTCGATGCGATCTACACAAACGAGACGCAATCCTTTTACACGGCCAATGTCTCACCGACGGCGGCATCATCTGGCAGTGATCTCAACGGCATGGCTGTGAAGGATGCATGTGATCAACTCAACGAGCGGCTGCAGCCATATCGGGAGAAATTTGGTCCCGATGCCAGTATGAAGACCCTCGCCCACGCCGCTTACATGGACCGTGTCAATTTATCTGCTTCGGGGTTCTGGAAAATGCCCAAAGTCGGGTATCAATGGGGCAACTACGACATCAACAGCGTCAAACCGATGTACTACTATTGGACACAAGTGAGTCATTGCTCCATCTGCCCATGGCGCTGAACTGACAGAGATGCTTTTGTAGGGTGTCGCTTGTAGCGAGATCGAGCTTGACGTTCTCACAGGGGATCATACTGTTCTAAGAACGGACATTCACATGGACGTGGGCCGCTCGATCAACCCAGCCATAGACTATGGTCAGATCGAAGGTGCCTATGTCCAGGGACAGGGCCTCTTCACCATCGAAGAGTCTCTGTGGACCAAAGACGGGCAGCTGTTCACACGTGGACCGGGCACGTATAAAATCCCTGGGTTCAGCGACATTCCGCAGGAGTTCAATGTCAGCTTGCTCCAAGGCGTGTCGTGGAACCATCTCGGGACGATCCAGAGCAGTAAGGGTATCGGTGAGCCTCCGTTGTTCTTGGGTGCGGCTGCGCTGTTTGCTTTGAGAGATGCACTGGTGAGTGCCAGGAAGGACAATGGGGTCAATGAGCCTTTGATTCTTCATAGTCCTGCGACCGCGGAGAGGTTGCGGCTGGCGGTCGGCGACGACTTGTTGAAGTTGGGTACTGTGCAACCAAAGGAAGGCGAGAAGAACTTCTTTGTGGCTGTAGCATAAGAGGTTTTCTATCATTGAGCATCAATTCATCCAAACATATGCTCCCGCATCCGCAGGAGTACGTGATTTATCTTCTGCTCACGTTGTAGTGACCATTGCAAGCCCCTCACTGCAGCGCAATCAACTCCATCTCTATGGATACGCCTGCCGGCAGCCTCTTCGCCTCGATGGCACTTCGAGCCGGCTTTTGAGGGAAGTAGTGCTCATATACTTTATTCATCTCGGCAAAATCGTCCAGATCTGCAAAGAAGACCTGTATCCAAACAATGATGTCTCGCGATTAGCTTCATAAACCTCGCGATTTGCGTTGGAAATTCAGCTCACAGTGACCTTGACAACCTTGTCCAAGCTCGATCCTGCAGCTTCGAGGACGATTTTGGCGTTGCGGCACAACGAGTGAGTCTTGTCCGTAACAGTGCCTTCGGTCAATTTGATCTTGCCATTTTCAAAGGTCGCAGGCATCTGACCGGACACGAAGACGAAACCATTTGCTTTGATGGCTTGGGACTTGGTACAGCGCAGTTGTCAGCTCGATTTCACACGATGCTGCAACACCCCCATGGTATTGTGTATCCTCACATATGGTCCAATGGCTGCAAATCAGTTGGACGTCAGCTTGAAGGCTCTCCGGGCTGATAAGGAAGCCCACAAACACGTACGTGGGATACCCTTGTCGGTGTAAACACTCTCCATCGTGATCGGCTCGTTGTTCAGGTGAGGTGAAGTTCCAACTGATCTCTATAAACGATGCTGCTAATCCAGACTGGTCGACACTTGAGGCATGATGAGACCATTATTTGCCCATGTCCTCCAACGATTGCCACAAGGCGTAAGCCACTTGTACAGAGTGTGACGTTGAAAGCCGGCAGCACGTCATAGGGGTCAATAAGGGCCGCTGCTGCAGTCGGGGCCCTCCTATTAGGCGCGCAACTCCCTAGATCTGAGAAAGCTCAAAGCCTGGCACACCTTGGCAATGCTTATTGCAACCTATAAGTTAGCCTAGTGAGCCTCATCATGGCCTGGTTTGTCTGAAGGGCTCTCTGTCTCCCCTTCCTTCTTTTCATCGCCCGCTGGAAGGGCTGCTGACATTCGCCAAAGCCCGACAATGACGCTGCTGCAAAGAGGCACGTTCCATACAGCGTCCGCGTCTTTCAACAGAGATAGTGAAGTTTCCCGGATGGCTTGGTCCGTCTTGCGTGTACTGTCAAGGCTGCGGGCTCAAGCTTACAGGCTCGCTCGGCAGCGCGGAATGACCAGGTGCCACGACGATTGGTGTTTACCAAGGTACACAAACAGGATTTATCGCGAACATCACAGATCCAACGGGTAGGACACACTGCATTGTTATCTGCATCTGAATGATCGTCGTAAGGATGATGAAAGTCGGATTGCTCATCCGGACCGTGCTGTGCCGCCATGGAAGGCGCATTGATTCTAATTCAAACGTCGCATGCACAGCCACTCGTGCTTCTATAAATGCTCAGCAGCCTGTTATCGCTCTCAGACAACTCAAGTCTACAACTGTGATTTCTGGTTCGTCTTTGGCGAGACACACGTACGCAAAAAGACATAGAGAAGCATCGCCCGAAGTCCCATCACGAGTATTTGCATTGAGCTCTCGTCATGGAGAAAGTGAGCAAGACAGGCCCTAAGAAATTCCGCGAGGCTCTCAAGAAAGGTATGTAGGCATATTCCTTGTGCGAGCAAGCACACCACCGAAATGGCCAAACGATAGCTCATTAACAATGATTTCCAGGAAAATGCCTGATTGGACCTGGGGTCTTTGACGGCATCTCCACACGAGTCGCTTCAACTGTCGGGTTTGATTTCTTGTACCTGGCAGGTTCAGGAGCGACCGGATCTCGAGTAGGAGAGCCAGACTTGTCCGTCATGACACAGACCGAGTTCGCCGACATTGCTGGAATGATGGTGCAGCACACCAACTTACCTGTCATTGCCGATGCAGACACTGGATTTGGAGGCCCTCTCAACATCAGGCGCACAGTGCAGCTCTATGAGCACGCTGGTGTCGCTGGACTGCACATCGAAGACCAAGTGTTCCCGAAACGATGCGGACAGCTGAAGGGCAAGGATGTCGTCGATCTGCAGGTCTACCTTGAGCGAGTCAGAAGTGCCGTCGAAGCCCGGACTGATCCAGACTTCGTCATCATCGCGCGCACTGATGCACGACAGGCGAAGCATCTGGGCGGCAGCGAAGCCGGCGAGAAGGCATTCCACGAGGGCGTGAAGAGACTCAAGGCTGCGCTTGATGCCGGAGCTGACATGGCATTCATGGAGAGCCCGCGCACCGAGGAAGAGTGCAAGGAGCTGGTTAAGGCATGCGCTCCTAAGCCAGTGCTGATCAATGTCTTGCCTCATGTGAGTACAGCGACATACCGATCCGCAACGGGTGTAATACTGACTCAACTCTTCAGGGACTCACGCCCGACTTCAGTACTTCGGACTGCGAGCGTCTAGGATTTGCCGCTGCCATTTACCCTTGCACCGGCTTCATCCCGGCCATGCTCGCCATGCAGAAGTCTTACGAAGGTCTGAAGAAGGGGGGCTCCGACCTCAAATATTGCGAGGGTAAAACTATCAAGGACTTCTTCGATCAAGTCGGTCTCGCAGATGATTTCGACTTCGATAACCGGATCGAGGAATTTTCCAAGAAGGAAGTGGAGCACACAAGTCAACAGGACGAGAGTTGAAACTTTTGCGACTCGAACTACCTCAGTTGTTTTTTCCATCTGGATAGGGGCTGGGTTGCTGAAGAGAGGCGGAATCATCTCCAGGTCGACAGTGAGAGAGTGGTCCTTGGGATACGGTTAGTGCTGTGCTTCGGTTCGTAATAGGAGCTTTCCTCAATAAATCCGTGATTGTTTAGCAGGCCCCTGTGCAGCGAAGACCGCATTTTCGGCTCGATAATCCCTGAATGCGTCCCCGAAGTTCAAATTCTTTTCTGCAAGTTCCCCTTTGGTTGTGTAAAACAGTCTCTTTGATCTGCACTACAAAGTATCAAACACTTCGGATACCGGCATCTGGATTCCATTCATACCCACGTCTCCAAACGATCTGCATGTCGTATTACCTCAGGTGTCGTAACCACCATTGGCCTGATTTATCCAATACTTGCTCCTAGAAGCCTTGTTACCGACTATCCCATATCTCTACGAGTCCTTGTAGTTGCCTTGGATGACAGACACCGCCATACTCTCCGGATCCTAGCGATGAGGATCCGTTCCAAACCGACCACAACTGTAGCTGGCCACTTTCTGACAGCCTAGCCTTGTTTCCATCGCCTACCACATGCGATCAGCCTGATGTCCCATCATTCGATCCAGCGCGATCACAATGGAGTTCCATCCATTTCCCGATATAGGCGACGCCTTTTCAGCTGCTCTGTGGAAAACCTGCCAAGGCAGCCAGACGACCTTCCGTCGCCAATTATCGCCCGTTCTCGCTGTAAAGGTAAATCGCGTATCGGATAGCGTCAGGATTACAAACAGTGCATAGGATGCCGGTTGCGTCCCCGGGCGTTGAGGAGATGTCCAGCGGACCGCCTTGAGAAGCGAAGCAATGCCGCGCACTCGCTGTCAATCTCGACTTCCGCCTCACGCCGCCCATCGTCCAACCGGTGGTATAATTCCGGCATCTCCTGACGGGTGGTTTTCCGAATGACTCCCTTGAGATAACCTTTGGTATGGTTTAGGTCTACTCGCACGGAAGAGGAGGACATATGATATCACGAATACGAGATCGTGACGAACTGGTTAGCAGTCATGCCATTCCCATGAAATCATGTTGGACAAAGACTAATGCAATGTCCGCTGGCTATAAGGTCGGAGGACTGTCATCGAAGATAAAGGCAAGCTGTAACTTTGCTCAGCTCGCCCTCAACAGCATCTCTCGAGCATACGACAAAAGGCAAAGCCCTGATCAAATTAGAACACGACAATCTCCTCGATCAACCTTCGGAAGAACATCAGGACTCTATAATGGCAGAAGTACCAAAGTAAGTCTACTGTCTTGAATTGCATATCTATCACCAGTCTCACGTGAGCACAAAGACCGGTGTATACCACAGAGTACAAGCCCCATCCCAGTGAGAAGATGAAGGCAGCTCTCTGGACGGGCACGAAATCGATCGAGCTGGGTGAGGTGCCCAAGCCCACAATTACCGCACCCAAGGACGCCATTGTGCACATCACCCACTGCACCATATGTGGCTCGGACCTGCATATGTATTGCGGGGCTCTGAACAAGGTCATGCAAAAGGGGTTGATCATGGGCCATGAGGCCATCGGCATCGTCGAGGAGGTTGGGCCTGAAGTCAAGAACTTGAAGGCAGGAGACCGGGTGATCATCCTGCCGGTCATTGCGTGCGGAGAATGCTTCTACTGCAAGCGCAAAGAGTTCTCTCTCTGCGACCGAACCAACCCGTCGAAGGAGTTGGAGCAGATGTACGGGCATCGCTTGTCGGGCATCTTTGGCTATTCCATGATTACGGGAGGATATCCTGGCGACCAGGCTGAGTACTGCCGCGTCCCTAACGCGGACCTCACCTGCGTCAAGGCTCCGAAGGATGTAGATGCCAAGAAACTGGTTGGTCTTGCGGATGTGACACCTACTGCATGGCACGGCTGCGAGCTGGCGGAAGTGGGCGAAGGCGACGTCGTTGGCGTCTGGGGCTGTGGTGCCGTCGGCCTCTCCATCCAACGTTTGGCGAAGCTCCGTGGAGCCCACAAGGTTTATGCAGTTGACAAAGACGTGAACAGGCTCAAAATCGCGAAGTCTTTTGGCATGATTCCCGTCAATGTGAACGAGCACCCTGATCCGGCAGATTACATTCTGTCTATTGAACCGCACGGCCTGGACCGCGGTATCGAAGCGAGCGGTTTCAGGAGCACCAACTCGGCCGCTCACGCCACCATGAGAGCACTGGGCGTCGAGGGCGACAGCTCGGACACTGCCAGCGCAGTGATCAAGGCGACGCGAAAGGGCGGAAATGTCGCCCTTATTGGCGACTTCTTCTTTACGACCAACAATTTCCCTATTGGAATGTTGATGGAAAAAGCCATCACCCTGCGCGGTGGGCAGCTCTATGCCGAGAAGGTAATATGCTCATATTCCCTCCGCCATGATAGCCACAAGAAGAGACGAAGAGAAGAAAGCACTGCGCCCCCCCGAAAACGGACGCTGCTAACTGCTGCCGTATGAATCTTCTAGTACTTCCCACTCCTTCTAGACATGGTTGTTGAAGGCAAATACGACCCCTCATTCATTTTCACGCACGAAGGTACAGTATTCAAAACTGAGCTTACTGCTCTGGCCCCCGTTCCTTATTTCCTATTACATCTATATAAATCCCTGGCAATATCAACTAATTCGCTTCTTCTCCAGACAACTTCGAAAACATCTCACAGAGTTACGACGCATTCTTCAACCACAAAGTCCCCGGAGGGTTGAAAGTGTGCCTCACGACTGCCTTTGGCCGGACACAGAATTAAGGCCGGGTTTGATCGGAAAATGGCTATGCGGTGCAGTGAAGTGATGTACAGATGCCTCCGTGAATGAATGATCAGCTTGAAGGGCTTGCGATTCAGGGATGGCTCCAAGATAGCGTGCATATCTGAAAGATTCTGCAAAACCGGAATTCATTGTACATTCACTTGAAAAGGTGAAGGAGCCCTGAAATTGCTGCCGGCTTGCAGTCAAGGAATGAGTATTACCTAGGTAGGAGTATGGAATCTAAAATGTCTCGGGATGTGGCTTCAATTGTGGTCAGCCAACGATTTACATCTAAGTGGCCCATCGGCTTGCAACGCACGACAGTAATGACTCGGAGATGAGCATGCACTGCAAAAGGTCCCTGTGGCCAGCCAATGATCCAGATTGAAGAGGAATAAATTTCAGAGCAGCTTCTTTGCACGCAGTGCCCGCAGTTCAGCGAACGCCAGATTGAATCTGATCTTGAATTCTGGCTCGATCCCCCAGAAACATACCCAGAGATTTCCGTGATGGAGGAACTGCCAGTGAATATGGTCTCAAATTCAGCCCAATCTTCGTTGAATGCTTTGAAACAAGGCCAGTGACTCCGAAGCACGCGAGCCATGCCAGCTCCGAACTTCTGCAACCGAATTGATATAAGTAAGGCCGTATCCCTGTGCTCAGAATCCATCTTCAGTTTTGCAGGGCACTGAAGTGCAGGCATCGTCTCATGATGCCGAGATGAAAAGCAATATTTATATATATGATTAACATGTCTTCCCTTCGATGCCTTTCCCACTTGAGATCCGAAGACCTCAAGAAGCCAAAGACTTCACACAGCGCTGCTCCAGAAGGTTTCATGGGAAATCCATGGCCTCAGGAAGAAGACCAGGCACACAAAGACTGGCAGAAGTGAGACCTGAGTATCTTCGTTGACAACACAACACTGACTACCATAGACAAAAGGGTCCACGCGACACTGAACCCACGAGGAACAACCTGGGCAAGAGCACGAATCTGGACGTTCAGGGTAAAGTTCAATTTGGCCAGCCTGCCTCGTCTCTGTGACTTCTGCAGCCTGACATCCGTCTTACTTGAGTTCTGCCACTCTTCGCGCAGAAGGAAGCTGTGCAAGCACCAACAACTCGCGACGAATTGTGGATATCTCACACGAAGTCAGTATGGCGTCCACGGGATCCAATTGCTCTTCATCTTCCAGTGACAGCGACAATCACTATACACAACATTTCTTGACCAAATCAGAGTATGTCTACCATGACCGGATATGATAAAATTCGGATCATTGCCGCAGGTCCGTAGAACATAACCTCAACTGCGAACTATTTGCTGAGTCGCAAGCCTCTCGACTTATTCGTACAACGGGTCTGCCTCTGGCTCTGGCTCCAGCCTCTCAACGCCTGGAGTCGACGTCGACGTCCCGGGCATGCTTCGGTTACCAGGCTTGACACCTAGAACTTCAGGAATAGACCGAGTTCTTCCTTGTCCTTGTCGAAGCATTTCGGCCAACCCCATTTTTGTGGCGTTCTGGCGGACCAAAACATTCATCAGAGCCCGCGCATCATCCTCAGTTTTCACCCCTGCCAACGGCCTCGCAAGGCGCTGCTCTGACGTCCACTCTAGCAATTCCTTAAGTTCCACTATATCTTCTTTCAACGCTCCTATTTGTTCTCTTCGTATGCGCTCTCTTAGCCTTCACCTCCTCCAGCTTCCTCTTCTCTTCGGCCACCAACATCCTCAACTGGTTGTGAAACACCCACTTTGACTGTTTGTCAAAATTCTTGCTCTTGTGAAGGTCGTCGATCGTGATCGTCTTGTCGCGTCCACCGGTTTGCCTAGAGTGGTCAGTATGACAGCCTTGCCTTCGAGATTGCTGGAGTCTTACTCTTGCAACTGCTCATTCTCTCGTTTTGCTTCGTCGGTCACGGCAGCCCCATGGTTTTTCGAGGCAGAGTCTTCCATCTTGGCTGTTCCGCTTCAATGCTTGCAGCGTTTGCAGTCTACGCGTAGGGTGACAGAACTCAACTAACACAGATCCCAGGCTGCGGAGACTCGAAAGAAATATCAAAGACGGAACAAGGTTGGCTGCCATTCCTTGGCCGTGTCCCAGTCAATCTGATGAATGGAAGATTGAAGTGGATTGGAAGGCAGCGCTTGACAATCACATGTTACAGCCAAATTGAGAGTCTGGGAGTAGGGATGACCTTGTCTCGAGTGGGCGCTTTCAGCTCTTGCAGCGCTTGCAATCAAGATCAGGGTGACAATGAAGGTCCAGTGTTTGAAAGCGAAACGCTGGTTACAATTGGACTCATGATGGAAGTGGACAAAATTGCTGGTGTACCTCACCTAATCGTTGTGCCAGGTCTCTTGGACAACTGGAAGAAGCACTTGAGGGATTTCCTCGATACAAATCACCCAAAGTTTCCAAAAATTCTGATATACCATGGCGACGGTCGCAATGGCAGAGACGAAGAGAACCTCAAGGACTTCGACATCATCGTGACCACCTACAAAATCGTCAAAAGTGAGCAACAAGACTACGAGAGCTACAGGAGACTGATGTGGCAACATATGCGTCCCCTTGTGGAATCTGACCAGGAAGCAGCGCAATTGGCAGCTGGGAATGTACACATAAGACCAGGACATGACACGACACCGCTACTGGCCCTCCCAAGAGAGCCACCGAAAGGTCAATGGCCTCTTGCAAACCTCAAGTTTCACATCTTGACATTGGATGGAGTCCACGAAATCAAAACCCAGAGTACTCGAGATTTCCAGGAGATCATCAACCTGCATGCCAACTTCGTATCCACGGTCAGCAGAAGCCGTCTGAACAATTCATATGAGGATATGAGCTCAATTTGCAGGTTGATCAAGCTGTCGCCGTTGAACAACAGTCAAACATTCGACAAGGTAAGCGCACCATGCAGTGTACTTGCATAAGATGTCCAAGCTAAAGAAGCCAGTACTTCCGAGAAGGCGTTATCAAGGAGAAATGGCCTACCAACACGATTACCGGAAAATGGACTCATTATGAGAGATTCGCCATGTTGAGGGAAATCCTGAACGGAAGGAGCGTTCAGAGAGAGAGAGAGAACTGCGAAATTTGACGGCGAACCCATCGTCTCGTACTGACAGGCTGGTTGCATTAAGGCTGGGCTTTGCATTGTTGCGCATGTTATGATTGTGCTCCGTCTGCCATTGCAACGCAGACTTCAGACAATTGTCAGAGTTCTAAGCATTTCCCGGCCTGGTGCCCCAGTACTAAGAGGTATATAGTTAGCTAGTCGCCTGGGGCCCTTGGACAATCAACAGAGATTCTCTTTCACGCTCAAAGCCCCATGCTTTTGACATGGCACGTACAGCGATTAGGCCCTCATTGCAACAAGAGTCCTCACCCACATTAGGCTATACCTTTTCGCCATCGCGGTTCAGAGACCTTCGTGCTTGTTAGTCTTCATAGGTGCGAATATATCTGGTGTTCTCTTCTTCCATCTTGTCTGCGACTCTGACGGTGGCTATGACGTTCCCTTCGGTAGGAAACATGCTGCATAAGAGCAGGCGCTATATCTCCCTGTCGCCCGCCCCGGACAAGTTTGTCGTCAGCTCTAGGGATCCATTTGAGAGCCAGGCTGACGCCATGATTTCCACAGATACCAGTGTCGGGAGACAAGAGATGCGAGACGGTCAGGTCTTCTGTGACGAAATCAGATGACGCAGTACTCCGTATGGAGTACTCCATGGATGAAAGCGCAACGTCTGACAGAATTATTTGTCTCAGCCAGGCTCTGAATATGCGGTCGGTCTTTCTAGTCACGGAAATAATTTTCCATGAGCAGCTCGACAGCTTCCCCGCAAACTCTGCAATTTATGGCTGTAGCACGTGATGCGCTAAAGGGCCGCTTAATCTCGCTCAAACGTCCTCGATTCCAGATTCCCGATTCCAGACTCGACTTCTCACATTCTCTTTGCGTACATTACCACAATGGATTCATAACTCCTCCAATGAGAACTGCCGCCCATCGTTGGCGCTCTGCAGTCCGACATGAAAGAAAGAGGCTCAGACAAGAGTGCCGCGTGTAAGGTCTGTGGCAAGTGTTTTGCCCGCTCGGACACGCTACTCCGCCACGAAAGGAACCATCACGCCACAGAAGATCGCGGTCCTGTCCATCGCGTCACCAATGGCACTTTTCGTGCATGTCATGGCTGCGCATCAGCGAGATCACGATGCTCTGGAGGACTCCCGTGTGGCAGATGCAGGTGAGTCGTTGCTGATCACTTTGGCATGAGTCCTGCTTAGACCCTTCTAGCGTTCGACAACTAGAGTGTGTCTATCCCAACAAACGCCGCAAGGGCTCTACGTCAAATGGTCCAGCCGGAAGCGAGATCGATGGTGATGGCCCTCAACAGCAACTCCTGGGTCATTTCAGCGAACTAGTCTTCACGGCTAACGCCCCGACCCAGGTGTGCTCGGATGACAAAATGGCCAGGAAGAAATCTCCCACGTCGGTCACTACACTAAGCTCTGCAATTTCCAACGAACCTTATGGCCATGCGGCTTTTCCCTCGGGCTACAACCCGACACAGACGTCAACCTCTCATGCCAATCAGCTGGCTATGGGTGTTGATGGAATGAACTCGGCGGACGTCCAAATCATGCAGCAAAATCAATTTGTAAATCCTCCGTTGACTGCTCCCTTTGACTCCGATTTTGTAGGAGGACCATCCACCTACGACTACAATGCCTTTGACGAACCTCTGAACTGGATCCCTCCGTCACTAATTCCCTCTCCCTACGATGCAGAACTTGAGCAAGACTTTTCATTCATACTACCTCCATTGTCAGCCACACCAAATCTTGGGCCTGACTACAATATGGCTATCCCATTGGACTCTGCCGCCCAGATCTCCCAAGTGCCAACGGACATCCCTCAGGACATGTCTGAAAATCATGGGTTTCCCGCCTCAATGATTGGTGTGGAGCAAAGTCCTGCGTCTTCCGCGAGCGACGGCATCAATGTGGCCATATCGGTCAACACTGTATCGACATCCGAGTCAAAGCGGAAGAAGCGCAAATCTTCATTTGCACCCGACCTGTTCAATACCCCGAGGAGGCAGCGAACCACTTATGCGTTTCCTGATTCAACAGACCCTCTCAGCACGATACCTTCAACTGATTCAAGGGATTATTGCTCTCCTGCGATCTATGAAACTATTTTGGAACTTTTCAGAAAATTGTGCCTAGACCAAGCTTCGCAGCGCTCGTTTGAGCGCCCGGATTTCCCGAACATGTCCAGCTTCAATGCTTGCATCAATCTCTACTTCGAAAACTTCCACTCAAACTATCCCCTCATTCATCGAGCCACATTCGGGCATCAAACGCACTGGATCGTGATGCTTGCCGTAGCGGCAGTTGGTAGCACTTTCACAAAGGCACAATATGCCCTGGACATTCGAGAAGCCTTTCAGGAGTTTCTACGCCGCGCCGTACAGCAATACGCCGATGGTGTGCCCGATGTTGCTTTGGATATTCCACTTGCACAAGCCAGATTACTCAACCTTGTCGGCCTTGTACAGTCTGAAAGAGACCAGCTCCGTCAATCAGCACCACGGTATCATGCCGACCTATCACGGTGGTGCCTGGAGTCTGGCGTACTTCAGCTACCTGAGTCTGGTGATTTCTCGGACTTCAGGCTAGATGGTGTTGACAGTGAGAGCCCATATCAGGCGTGGCAAAAATGGATCAGAGCCGAAATGCTGCGGCGAATAGGTTACTTAGCATGGATGCTGGATTGCTGTTTGGGTTATATGGCGAATGCGCGGCCGCTGTGCAACATGGACGATGCGAGGACGCCACTACCGTGCGTCGAGTCGGCTTGGGAAGCGTCTTCAGCTGAGTCATGGATGGACGTCACACGAAAAATTCCCAAGACGCCCTCCTTGTGCGTTGCACTCGAGACACTTTACAAGAACAAGAAGGTGGATCCGATTTACAGCGAGTTGTCCCAAATATTGCTGATTCATGCTCTCTACATCCGCACATGGGAGGTTGGGACTCACATCAAGCAGCCGCTTAGTGAGTGGGTGCCCACTGGGAAGGCACGTGGATTCCTCAACACTCCTTCGAAGGACAACTTCTGGCTTCCACTCTATCCCCTGTATGCCAACTGGAGGAACAGCGCCTGCGACTGCCTCGACGTGCTACATTGGCAAGCTTCCAGTGTTGTCGCTCATGCCTCTGGCGTCGAGCATGGAGTCATGCTGCACCTACATCTCGCTCGAATTATACTTCTTACGCCATTTCAAGAAATCCAGGACTTGCTGTTCTCCCTGATAGGCAAAGTTGACAACTCTTCCAAAGCATCATTTTATGTCCATGACGGTAGCTACCAACCTCGAAACAGTGCGAAGCTGCCCCAAATCCGGAAGATTACGTGGCGTTGGCTTCGTGAAGATCAACACAAGGCCCGCCTTGCGATGGTGCATGCCGGTTCGGTGTTCTGGTATGTACGACGCTACTCCGCAACCAGCTTCTACGAGCCGGTTGCTGTCTACCTTGCCGCACTGGTTCTCTGGACCTACGGGTCGTACAAATCAAGTGCGCTAGAGCGTGACGCAGCCGCGGCCATCCACAAACCCGAAGGAGGTCCGAGCGGTCCTGATGCTGGTGCTGCAATCCAACCTTCTCGCATGGAGAGAAAGGGGCGGCCTGTCAGATTCATGAAAAATGTGGCTAACCGTGCCGTTAATGGGTCCGAGACGCAGCCGATCAGCTCTCCACGTGCAAGACAACTGTCAGATGCCGAAACTATGTCGACATCGGAGCCGAACAAAGCTGCTAATCCATCGGCATCGTCCCCTCTTCGCAGCTCCGAGTCGGACAGCGAAGAGACGTCATCTTCGGACGAGCAGCCTGAATTCATACACCTGGATCGACCCTGCGATGATGAGATGATTCAACATTTTGTGCGGAACGGAGAGAGCATGTCTGGGTTTATGACAGGCGTCGGGAACATTTGTGAGACGCCACAAAAAGTCCTGCTTGAAGGCGCAAAGCTTCTGCGAACGAGGTTGGCGTGTTGGGGCGTCAGCAGGGAATATTACGACATTTTGACGAAATTGGCCGAGTTGAGGAAGGCCGGGTAAACAATGGCGTTGAGGAGGTCACCACGCATTTCGCTTGTATAAGGGTTTGGTTACATATGATCGAGACTGCAGCTCACGCGAAGTCGAAGTTCAACATACACTAATGATATAACGGTATGCTTGATCTATTCTATTTCCTTCACGCCTTCAAAAGGCGAACAGTTTTTCGTCCGGACTGGTCCCAGCAACGGCTACTCGAACACGATGCCCCTGATCTATGTGATCTTCCATCTCAACATTGTGACGGAACACTTTGGGAACACAAAATCTGCGTCCTTGCTTGAATCCCACTCGGACTCGGTCATGCCCACTTCCTCCTTGCCAGCCATGTTTGTGCCCTTGGCATCCGACCCAGTGATTGAGTACACCGTGACCTTCACACCCGCCGGGCCGGCAAATGCAGTTTTCAAGTCCGAGTCCAGATGCATATTGACCACACAGACAGTCACATACCCGTCATCGTCGACTGTAGCACTGACGTCCAGCCACGGCGTTTCCTTTGTCGCCCTCACCCAATTCGGCTTCGTCGGGCCCGTGTACGCATCGCACGCCACATGCACAGCGATCGTATGGCCCTTCATGAATCTGCAAAACAACTCGTACGGCCACCAGGTGGTCTGCTTGACGATGCCCTTCTCGTTGGTCATCAGCGGACTGATGACATTGACGCTCTGTGCAATGCACGCCATGCCGACGTCCTTGGACTTGCGGACGAACACGTTCAACCAGACCGCGACGGCCAGCGCGTCGGAGAGCGTGTACACTTCCTCGGCGCCGGCACTGCCCGGCGCGCGCGGAGGCGACCACACGTTCCACTCGTCAAAGCAGATGGTCGGCCTCTTCTGGGTGGGCGGGAGCTTGTTCTCGACAAAGGCCAGGTCAATCAGGCTCGAGCACACTTCGATCGCGCGCTCGGCGGCCAGCGGTGCCGTCACGTTCTCGTAATGGTCCTCGCTCGCGGTGTATATGTGGATGCTGTGCATGTCGACCAGCGGGAATCGTTCCTCGCCGAGATCACTCAGCCCCGCCGGTCGCAGGCAGTGCTTGAGCGTGTGGTAGTCCCACGATGTCGGGCCCTCTTTGCCGCATAATATGAGTTGGATGGTCGGGTCGAGCAGTTTGAGGGCCTTTGCCCATTGGAACGCTCGGTCGGCATAGGCTTCTTGCGTCATCTGGTTGAGTTGCCAGTCTCCCCACATCTCGTTGCCCAGGGCCCAGTATTTGACGTTGTACGGTTCGGTGTGGCCGTTCTTGCGCCGCAGATTGGCGTAGTACGTGTCCTTGGTGCCGTTGCAGTATTCGAGCCAGGCCATGGCCTCGTCGAGCGTGCCGGTGCCGAAGTTCAGACACAGATAGGGTTCCGCGTTGACCGCTTTGCACCATGCCATGAACTCGTCGGTGCCGAAGTGGTTGGACTCGATGTTACCCCAGGCCAGTTCGGGTCGTGCGGGCCGTTGGTCGCGAGGCCCGATGCCATCTTGCCAGTGGTACGTCGCGCAGAAGTTGCCGCCTGGGTATCGGAAGACGGGGATGTCGAGCGGTCGGAGGGCCTCGAGGACGTCTTTTCGAAATCCCTCAGTGGTGATCAGGTCCTTGTTGGGGTTGGTTGGGTCGTAGATGCCAGTGTATATACATCGGCCCATGTGCTCGGTGAAGCCACTGTAGATGTTCCGATCAATCTTCGACACCCTGTGGGTGGGGAAGACGGAGATCGAGGGTGCAGAGTTGGTCGGAGTGTGGGTGGTCATGTTGGCGGCGAGGCGATGGACAAGCTTGCTGTTCCAGCTGTTGTAGTAGATTCAGATGCAGCTTTGCTTCGTATGCCCTGACCTTGTCCGATACCAGAATCCCGCTTGTATGGCAACACCAATCCACCGGACCTTTGACAACCTGATGTCTTGACGCCCAGTGTTGTCACGTGCGAGCAGTCACGTGGCGGGAGCTGAAATCTGCGAGATGGACAAGTTCGACTTCCAGTACGAGCTTGTAGAAGTGTGCGAATGAGATTCAATCATGCATGAAGCAATTCAAGTACCCATGCACGTTGACCACCGGCTGCTCAAGCTAGCCGCCGCATGCTGTACCGTTCCACACACTGACCACCAGATGGGATTCTTCTTCTTTGGGCGAAGATCCGGCCACTAACAGACACATTCTGATCGAGTTGCTCGGCAAGAGACTCCAGCATAAGCTCAAGTGGCTTTGTCGAGCACTGGCGAGTCATGATTCATCCCGCTTCGAAGCGGAGTCGATGAACCAGGAAGGTGGCCATGGCAGTCGTGGGCAGTCCAGTCGTATTTCCGCCAGGACGACGACTTCCAACGCCGGAATACTTCTGTTTCGGGTTGATGGCTCCTCCGCCGGAGCTTTCTTTTTCGCTACGAAGATCCATCGCAAAGACAGCGTTACCTTCCTCTGGACATCCTCCCATCGCTCACCCTGGAGATTCGTGGGAGCTTCTTGGATCATGCGCACCTTTACTGTGCTAGTCTGCGCCTCCGCTGTCGACTTGATGCCACTTTGCGGGGATGTAACTCTTGTGGGAAAAGCTGCGGGAGTTTAAACGTGGTTTGACGACACCCGGTAGATCGTTGCGGTTGAGCAATATCTCAGAAAAACGCATATCTAGGCCTCACGTCCGCCGAATTTCGAAGCTCATTGTTCTTCAGGACGTGCTCCGTCTTGTCAACATCGCTTTATCCATCTCTTGTGCCAGCCTCAACTATTTGCCTTCCAACAGCCCACCATGGCGCTACCACCCAAGTGGTACCAGTTTCTCGTGTGCGTTTTCGCCTCCCTGGGCTCATACCTCTACGGTTATGATCTTGGTGTGATTGCGGAAGTTGTGGCCAGTTCTACCTTCAAGGGGAAATTCCACCCAGATGACACGCAATCCGGTCTTGTTGTGTCCATGTTCACCACGGGCGCGTTCTTCGGCGCAGGCCTTGCCGGTATCAGTGGTGACTACCTTGGACGTCGTATGACGATCGTAATCGGAGCCGTGATCTTCTGTCTGGGTGGTGGCCTACAGACTGGTGCAGAAAGCATTCACTATCTTTGGTCCGGACGATTCTTGGCCGGCCTTGGTGTCGGTTTCCTTGTGATGATCGTGCCTATGTACCAGGCTGAGCTGGCTCATCCATCTATCCGCGGGCGTGTGACGGCTCTCCAGCAATTTATGCTAGGCGTGGGCGCCTTGGTGGCCTCCTGGATCTCGTGGGCGACTTACGTCCATATTGCCAACAACAGCGCACAATGGCGAGTGCCCCTCGGTCTGCAGATTATACCAGCCGTCTTCCTCGGTCTTCTTATCTTCATGTTCCCAGAGAGTCCCAGATGGCTTATGGACCACAACAAACCGGACGAAGCCCTCAAGGTCCTGGCCCAGCTCCACGCGCATGGCAACGAACAAGACCCCTGGGTCATGGCAGAGTACGAACAAATCCAAGCCTCGATTGCCTACGAGCACGACAACGAAGCCAAGTCTTATCTCGAGCTCTTCCGATCCGCCTCCTCTTTTCGGAGACTTTTCCTGTGCTGTGCCTTGCAAGCATCAATCCAGATGACGGGTGTTTCTGCAATCCAATACTATTCGGTCACAATCTATGGACAGATTGGTATCTCCGGCAACGACACACTCAAATATCAGGGTATCAACTCGATCATTGCACTGATCGCTCAGTTCTGCACCATCCTCTTCATCGACAAGACTGGCCGTCGTTGGCCTCTCATATTGGGCAACCTTGGTAATATGGTCACGTTCATTATCGCCACGATCCTCCTTGCAAAGTTCCCGCCTGGCATATCCACCAACACTGGCGCTCAATGGGGCTTCATCATCATGACCTGGCTGTACAATTTCTCCTTCAGCTGCACTTGCGGTCCTTTGAGTTGGATCATTCCCGCCGAGGTCTTCGACACTCATACTCGAAGCAAGGGTGTCAGTATCGCGACCATGACCAGCTTTGCTTTCAACACTATGATTGTACGTACTTGATCCGGCTCCTTCTCTCCTGTTGACCTTACTAACTTTTTCCAGGGCCAAGTCACGCCTATTGCCATGACTGTGAGTAGAGTCCTTTATCCCTCTCGGCCCAAACACCTCCAACCCTTCCTTGAGTATGGAAAGCCTTACTGACGATTGAATTTTACAGAACATTGGCTATCGCTTCTATTTCCTGTTCATTGTAAGCCTATTTCATTCTGGCAGCAGCTTCTCGAATCTTCTCAACTGACAACAACATAGATTTGCAACTTCACCAACGCCATCTTCTTCTGGCTGCTTCTCCCGGAGACCGCCCGCCGTCCTCTCGAAGAGATGAACTACCTGTTCACCCACGCACCCTGGATCGTTGTCGGAACCACGAAAGATAGCTATGCCAGCCACGACCTGGAGAACAGACTCCAGGAGATCACCCACCAAGCCGAGATCAAGAGAAGTGAAAGCGTCATGCATGATGAGAAGGCTGTCCGATAAGATGCGGTGGTCAGATTGATAGGGAGAAACCAGGGAACTCAAGACTGTCAGGCAAGTGGTAGATGCGGGGCGTCCAAAGGAAGATCCCAGCTGGAGTTCGTGTACAGTCACCGTCCACGAGTGGTTCGAGTCAGGCCGGTGGACTTTGTCATCGAAATGCTGGATGACCGTACCGTGTATATTCGAAGGGGTAAATTGAAGCAACTCAGGGCAAATACTGCAACTAGTACTAGTAGTACACAGATCCGGTCCCATTATGGCTTGGCCCATTCGCGTCTCGAGGTTTGTTATCACCTGCGCACCATAAATACTGCAGTTGCGTTTGTGTCAAAGGAGTCATTCTTATCGGTTTTAGAACCTAGCATCGTTGATCATTTTTTAGAACTCAGCCTTACATGAAGCATGCGGCGCTAAGGATCAGACGTCTGGCCTGTCTTTGCTGCTATGATCCGCCCCATCCGCATGCATCATTTCAGCCCGTGTTTCAAGCACCAACACTCAGCTCAATATCCTTTCCAGCGCCAAGGTTAGGTTGCATGAGCAACCTGGACAGCCCTGCTATCACCCCCTCATACCCCCTGCGGCCCAATGACATTATCGAGAGAGGTTTCATGAACCCGATCAACTAGGATACACAGCTCATGGAATATCTTTTGGTGCGGCCGCAGCGAGAATCTTTTCCACCATGTCCACGTCGACCCGTAGTTCAATTGTCAGTCAAGCCAGACAATTTTGATGTTTGATTTACTCGAATGGTTTCGTCCTTCTGGATCAAGTCAATGACGAACAGTCTCAAGTACTCAATTCTGGCAGCTTTGGGTGACTCTATACATGACTCAACTCGCTTGCAGCGCTTGCAATTTGCTCAGCCAGCGTCAATATATGCTGCCAGCTTCGATTCAATATAGCGGTACTTCACTGCGGTCAGCGGCATCTCGCTTGGCGATGAACTTTCATGCATCTTTCTCTTACCCAGCCTGGTATCAAGATCTCTCTGGTGCCCATTTTCCCTGAGAAACAACTCACTTGAGATCGAGTGGATCATTGCAAGCACTGCAAGCTCCTTTGACTTGTGTGCAACTTTCCCACGCCCACATACACGACAAGATCAATACAAGACATCATGGAAATCTCCAAGGAAGAACCCACTGAGCCACACAACCCCCTCGCCGTAGGATGTGCAGTGGTGGCATTGAGAACCATCCCCAAATATGTCAATTTTCGGGGTTCAGTAAACCTCACTGACTGTTTCACAGCTTCCAGGCTCTATCCTCAATGTGCACATCAGCATTCCCTGGTGGCCGCCTTTGTACACTCCAAAGCGCAAATTACCAGATTCGAAAGCGTGAAAAAGACCGTCATTGATTTGTTCCACTATATTGACGCTGACTGACCATATTGCAAGCTCTGCAAGCGAGTTGGGTCATGTATAGAGAGTCCTCTATGCATGCCATCGGAAGCCAAGTGTCATGGAGCCCCTTTTTTCCGGCTCCTCAGCATAGTGCGATGCGCCACTGCCACTCGATCAGACAACATATCAAAACGATGAAGATCAAGCTAAGACCCTCGCGCAGCAGGCAACGCGGGCACTGCAAGCACTGAAAGCTACCAAACGGTGCATTACCGACATAGTCGTCGTGCTTTACATGTTCTTACTGCCTTAATTATGGACGTTCGGGGTACTTCTTCAATCGACTGATCTACTCGCATCCACGAATTTTCCATAATGCTGGACCACAGCTCCATTGCAACCACTGGAGACCAGAGACCAACTTGCTCTCTCTACATATTCCTTCATCCGACCGATCCACGCCCATCCACGCGGTTTCAACAATACTTACAACAACTCGGTTGCAAGCACTGCAAGCTCTGCAAGCACTGCAAGCTCTGCAAGCACTGCAAGCTCTGCAAGCACTGCAAGAGTGCTGCAAGCTAGAGGCCGACCCGTGCTCTCTGAGGTGCCTACTTATTTAGACGATTGATCTGCTCACATCCACAAATTCTCAATAACGCGTACAACAGCTCGATTGCAAGCACGGCAAGTGGTTCACCGACCTACTCTGCTCTGTTATCCAATTACCCAATCCCAACCTCAATCTGTGAAGCTGATACTTCCTTGAGCACACGACCAATCTAGCAGCAGCAACCATTCTTGGAGTAAGCCTGTGATTGCTCGACTTCAAGCACAGCAAGCTGACTAAATCGCCTCAGCCTTGAATTTCAGTATGGATCGCTACGAAGACGATCCCGAATACACGAAGACCCTCAACGACGCCGTCTTCTACGAAAACAAATACCACGACACCAGAAAATAGATCATGCCTTCACCAAGACTTTCAGGGACATTGCCTACGATGCCGAAGCAATTCTTGATGATCTAGTCATGCCAGTGCCGAGAAGAAAGGATGGCAAGTTGTTCGTTGATGCATCTGCATCGGTGACGTACCTCCCGGACATGCTGCACGACGTCGTCTACCAACCAACAGAGCTCGTACGAGACGCTATGGTCATGTACATTCAGATCCGCGGTAGCCTGGCTGTGTACAAAGTCCGAGAAGACCTCGTCCGTCTCCTACGCGACCTCTGCCCAAAGGTGGATACTACTGTTCAGAAAATGCTGCTCGAGGCCCAAGTACCAGCACTATTGACCCAGACTTGGCAAGCTTCTGCAATGATGACTCGCGAGCCGTTCATTAAGTATTTCCACTTCATGAGGCGTCGGCGGGATCATTGGCACCAGTCACTCAAGCCCAAGCTCCTGGAGTGCGATGAGAGCACAAGGTCGTCGTTGAACAAGTGTCTTGCACGGGTGGTGAGCTCTTACAAGACTGGCGTCGAGATCCTGAACGGAGAACTGTCCAAACTGGAGGAGAGGTTTGCTGGATTTGAAAAAGAAGGTCTGGTGTTGAACCAAATCAATGAGAAGGTCAGTGAGGCGCAGGAGGCAATGGAGGAAGATTTCCGCCATCTATGCATGTCTTACATGAGCTACAAGATGCAACGCGAGACAGGGGAACGACTGAAGCTGATGATCGCCCAAACATGCTTGAGGAAAGTGAGTGCGAATGTGCAAGATCTGAGAGGCTGGTTGGACATCATCATGGAACAGGAAAGACAGGCGACTGAGCTGGCAGACGGCTTGAACGACACTCCTATGGGAGGGACGGGCTGCTGAGCGGCGCCATTGGGCAGGAGCGGGTGATAGCGAGGCTGTTCAGGTTGCTAATGCAACCTAACCTTGGTGCTTGAAAGGAGATTGAGCTGGAGTGTTGGTGCTTGAAACACGGGCTGACATGATGCATGCGGATGGGGCAGATGACAACAGCAAAAAACAAGGCCAAATGATGTTGTCGCCTTCATCAGAGCCTGCTGCTGAGCCTAGTCAGCACCGCAAGATGAGAGAAGTTGACTCGAAAGGGAGTGAATACACAAGTCACCCTGATACTCGATTTTGCTCAGATATCTGGGCTGAGATTCCAAAATCCCCCTTGATTTCCCTATGCCTGATATAGGTGCGGAGTCTACGCACGGAGACGCGCCGTCCTTCTAGTCCCCTAGCCTTTCTTATGACCATACCTTGACCGCCTGCTCAATCACGGCTTCCATCTCCAACTCCGGCAGATCCAAATACTCATTCCCAACTTGTGCGATTGCCTCATGGACCAGATCACTCCCGTACCCATCAAGGAACATCCCAACCTTGACGAGCCACAGTGCAGACGGCATATCCTTGTTTTCGTGCCACGAGCCCTGCGCCTTTGCAATCACCTCTTCCGCATCAAAGTGCTTGGTGATCTCGTACTTGACGCTCTGGATCTTCTCGAGTGCCGCGAGCACGTCGTTCTGAGACGCCTCAAACGCACGGATCGGCACTTTATTGGCGGTCTTGGAAGGAGGAGAGAGTAGGATCTGGGCAATGCCCTCTGCGGCCCAGGGCAAGGTACTCCACGACAAGGTGTGCTCGCCTGTACCCCAGATTGTCGCTGTGTGCGTTTTGATATTGATATCGGCGAAGCAGATGGCTGGATCGAGTGCCCTGTTTCATTTTTGATTAACGAAGAATATTCGAACTTGGCGTTGTCCGTTGGCAATTGGGATACCAGACTGTACCCAGTACTAGAAACTAGGGAAGAGGAAGAGACTTACCAATCCAACCATAACCCGGTTGGTACAGCCGTCCACGTGAGGCCGGTTGGCTCCTTGCTTTTGAGAATCTCGACTATCCGACCCTTGGCATCGAAGAGGGGACAAAGCGCTCTGGCTGCAGGGTGGGTGTTGTTGAGGCCATATTCCGAGGGTAGGAAGCGCTTGACCTTGGCCTCGATGGCAGCGTCGATCAGTTTCTCTCCCACTGCGATAAGGTCGTCGGACCAACGGCCGAGACCACCGCGTCGGCGCCTCGCATGGCGTTGACGAGGTCATCGTACCGGAGGGCGTCGTTGATGTACTGCACTTCCACACCGTCCGGGAATGTCGACTTGGTTGATTTGCGAGCGATGATGGAGACGTTGAACGACTCGGGCTTGGCCGCGAGTGCTTTTACGACGTGGTGGCCAATATTGGTGCCGCCGGCCTGGATACCTATGTCTTAATACAGCGGATCATATGGTGGTGATGATTGGGAAGAGCGCCTTACTCCAAAGACAACGATGTTTCTCACTAGTCCTTCTGAACTCATGTTGATCTAGAGCCTTTTCGTTGGTTAAAATGAAGTGGATCCGAGGTACGAGTAGGGGTTGCCCTTGACTGTATCCGTTCAGTCGGTCTGAGCAGCCTTTTTTGCTCTACGACTGCCGATGCTCCTTATATACTTGTCCATTGTGCCTGGTCTTTGAGGTAGTAATCTAGTATTGCTTAGGTGTTATCTCCATGCCGGAGGTCGAGTTTGATATTGCTCAGCGGGCATGATCGTCCGAATCCGTCCAGCAAATTCAGTAAGAGTCCTGATTACCAATGACATATTTTCTAATCAGATGTGAGGCCGTGAATGGTTATGGAATTTTTTCTGGTGTCGCCAACAATACCTGATCTGGCAGTAGGCAATTTGTGATTACTAGCACTCGCTGCCGAGGAATGGATTATCTTACCACCGAGGACTTGGCTGGTGAGGGCCATCATGGCCTAGCTTAGCCTCGCCTATATCTTTCACGCCTGCAACTCCTATATGTAACTGAGCTCTACAAGCTGATAATTCCAATTACTAGAATTTGTTCGCTGAGCCCTTGGTACATCATCGACCATTGCAAGGCTGATCTCTACTTTAAGCACAATTATTTCCCACTCTGCATTTCGACGCAAGTTGCAGGGAAAGTAACCTCAGGGGCCTCCCCAGGACGCTAACACTCTCTCCCCTTCAAACAGGGTGGATCGGATATCAATACATCTAAGGTATGTGCCCTGCCTTGTTTCTCATCATATCCCAGTCGAACGTCACACCATCTCGAGAGGCGGCTACAACAACGAATCGACAATGTCGCCGTCCTCATCAAGACCATTGCCAACCACTGCACCGACAGAAATGCGCATGTACCCGCACATACCGCTGACAGAGCCAAATTCGTGGTCGTTCCTACATTCAGGTAGCTTTGCGATTTGTTCGCTGAATACGTCCTGATGATTTCCATCTCCCGCCCACTCGTCCTGCTCCATAGCACTTCTCGCAGATCGCCAGAAAAACAGATTCCACCGTGGCCCCTCTGCTGAAAAAATTGCCAGTAGCAGGCGGTCACTCGCCAGCAGATTTAACCACGTCCAACACATTGGCTGCTTTAGGCACCTTGCCCCCTTTCAGACAGGTCGCGAACTCGAGAAGAAGCTGCTTGAAAGGGCTGACACCGTAACCAGGGAAAGTTTCACGCGAGGATATAGCAAATGACAAACATGAGCACAATCGATGGCGGACCGTTCACGACCCTTTCGTGAGTAACGGCAGATGTGAACTTGGGTGAGAGCCGACGCTGATTATCATGCAGCCCGAACGATCTAGTGATCGCCGTGATGGGTATCACTGGGTCGGGCAAAAGCACATTTATATCCCACCTCGTGGAGAGTGTTGTGCATATCGGACACGATTTGACGTCATGTCGGTACTTACCAAGTGTTGGTGCAGAGGTGGATGTGTTCTAACAGCAGCGCAGGCACCATGGAGGTCGGAATAAACAGCTTTCTCTCTACCAAAACTCGCGACGGGTATACCTCATTGACACACCAGGATTTGACGACACTAACCGAACTGATACGGACGTGCTCAAAGACGTGGCGTTCTTTATGGCTCAAACCTACAAACGTAACATAGAACTCGCCGGCATCGTTACTTTCTCAAAAGGGGCTTGATGGCGCGGCGTGGCAGCAAAGTCGCCCGACACACCGATGACAAAGCGTCGGCAGAAGCCATCATTGCTCTGATCATTGAACTTGAATCTAAGATAGTACTTGACATACAGAAAGAAATGGTAGACCAAGACAAGAGCCTTCAGGATACTGCAGCGGGTCAAGAGGTCGAGAAAGCAGGACATGAATAATCAACATAGGAGAGCCCAATCCGAGATCGGACAGAGGGAAAAGGCGAACTTGGCTGCGGTAGAAACTCAGTTCGCCGATCAGATCAGGGAAGCACAACGCCAGAGTGATGAAAGAAGAGCGGAGGCAGAGAGGCCTAGACAACGACAGAAAGACCTCGAAGCTAGCATTGTGCAAGAGCAGGAGCGATACGCCGAGAAGGTGAGGGAACTGGAAAGGAGGAGGTTTGAAGTGGAACAGCAACGGGAACAGCGAAACTCCAATAAAGGGAGTATTATTTCAATACTGGGTGTTCTCGCAGGGCTTGGTACAATGGCGGCTGGTGTCATAACTTTGAATCCTCCTTTGGCCGCTATGGGCGCCGGTATGGCCGGTTCAGCGGCAGGAAGTCGCTAGGACTGATGATAACATGCAGGCGACACGGGATGGGAAGTATCACTGGGACATCTCACTTCGACGTTGCGTCGATCATCCACTGCTCTCCGCTTGTGCCATGCCCGGGTATGAAGTTCATTGATATTACTTGTTATGGGTTCGCTCCAAACGACATGCCCAATGTCCTTTACCGCAACTGGCCAGAGCTTCTGATGGATGTCATCCTTAGCCTCATCGTCCCTGCGGCTCAACGGAACAATTGTTTGCAACCGGGACCGGATCCAGCTGCCGCAGGTTGCGATCCGCCGCCACACTGATAAGGTTTGGTATCCCAATAGCAAGGAAGCCAAAACAGTCAACTTACCTCAGGTCCTGTACAGGACCTTTCAGATTTGCAGCTTCCAACTACTTTACATACATTGAAAGTCCCTAGATCTTTCATTTCCTCGGGCCCCCACACATATGTACTGTATAATGAGAGGGCATTGCTTGGGTGACGAGCTAAGCGTTGTTCTGGACATCGCGGCGCACCATGAGACCTAGAATGAATGATTTTCCAGCATTCATGCTACCTCTACTTTGTCCTATTTACTAGCAGCCGCTGTAGCCTCCTTGTCAGCGGCCAACATCTCCTTTATGGCGGGCCTATTCACGCAGCGGTCCCACCAAGCACTCACAGCTCTGCGACTGAGGATAAAATGTCCGTAGCCGCACACGAAAAGTCTTTGGATCAGTGGAATGTAGTAGATATCCGTGAGGGTGAAGTTCTTTCCAGCCATGTAGTCTTTGTCCTCTAGGAGACGTTCTGCAACGTCGAAAAACAGCTCGACCGACCGCAGTGCATCCGAGACCACGGCGTCATCGGGAGGAAGCCCCCTGAATTTCTTGACGAATTTCTCGTAGACGATTCGACCAGCAGGCTCGGCGAAGTAGAGCATTTCTACCGACTCTGCCTGGTCGAACAGCGCCGCAGCCTCGAGGTCCGCGTCCGGCGGTAAAAGTGGAATGGAGTACTTCCTTGCCAGGTATTTGCAAATTGCGCGACTCTCGTAGAGAGCGAATCCTCCGGGGAAAGTTATGTTGGGTACTTTACCCCATGGGTGACGTTTCATGTTTTCCTCGGACTGGGTGCAGAGGGTGTTAGCGAACACAATTTGCTCGGGCCAGGAGAACCAGCGTCGGGCCTTCCAAGAGAAATGGTTCACGCACCTTCTGCTCCCCTTTTTGAAGGTTGAGAGGCACGAGGTCGTAATAGATGAAGCCACCTTCGGCGAGAGTCAGACGAATACGATCGGTGTTGGTCGAACCACGAGAGCCATATAGAATGAAAGCTGCCATTTTCGACCGGTGCAGTAGTTGGCTATTCGTGATGAGCTTCGACATGTGCAAGTGCTTGGAGTCATTTCGACAGAGATCAGGGGGCCACCCAGCTTATATTGAGACATTTGGGCCTCGAGAAGCGACGACGATAATCGTGTCAATTGCAGGAATGTGGCGTGTGCTGGTAGCCTGATAGGAGGATGAAGGATGAAGGTCCCTGAATCGCATCCATGGTTGGTGGGTTCGCTCTCGCTACCCAATCGAGCTAGTGTTGGCGCCCCGGGGGGTGACTCGGGAGAGATAGTCGCCGACACCGACTTCCCTTCCTCATGGTGCCGGTCATGAATCAAGCTGCATTATTTTGATTCACCTGCTCGGATTTCTTGCCTGCTACGATTCTTCCTCTCACCTCTAAGGTATTGCGCGACAAGCGAAGTTGTCCCATGTCCGCCCACCCATGGCCAGAAGCCTTGTCCACCGCAATCGGAACATCCAATCTAGAACGAAGGTAAAAACCGGTTGTGCAACCTGCAGGTCAGTATATCCCATCACCAGTGTACACCCGGCTGGCTAGATCTTCAATAGTTGTGCTGACATAGCAATAGAATCAGGAAGGTCAAATGCGACGAGAACAAGCCGTTTTGCCAAAAATGTGTCGACACTGGTCGTACTTGCGACGGCTACGAGTCTCCCTTTAGATTTTTCACCAGTCCACCCATCCAAAATGCCAATGCTGGTGGCATCAAATCAAGAGATGGTTTGCCAGCCATCCGGCCCACGTTGACTGAGATCGCCCCTCAAGATATCGACCTGCTCAATCGTTACTTCTCAACCAAAACCATGTTCGACGTGAATCTGGGCTGTGACGAAGAAGCAAGACAACTCCTCCAAGCCAGCTTGACTGATCCGCCTATACGACACGCAGTCATGTCTCTCAGAGCTCTTCGGGAAGATCTCGAGACGTCCGGAGACGTTCCAGCGTCTATCGCGCAGCAGACCCGAAGCTATGACTATGGCGTCCAGCAATACTGTATGGCTTTGGGAGGTCTTGCGACAAACTTGTTATCTCCGGGTTCAAGCGGGTTGAAGTCGGCATTACTTTGCTGTGAGATCTTCATCAGCATCGAGCAATTGCGGGGCAATTACGCTGCTATGGCCCAGCATATGGTTCGAGGACTCAGGATCATGCACGAGTACCGGGCAAGGCCAGGTTTTGTTGCCGCGAATGATTTGGTGCCAGCACAGCATGACCAACTACCTCTCCTGGATGTATTCATCATCAAGCTGTTTGCTGCACCGTGTAAGTTCGCGGATCCTCCAGCAACAGCCGACATGAGCGGGACGACGGTGCCTGTGTGTTCGATCGCGCCCGATATGCGGAGAGGGATCACAAGGATCGCGGCATCGACGCTTGAATTCCTCGACAAAGTGTCGCAAGTCGAATCGATAGGAGCCGCTCTTCGACTGCTAGCCGAGAAGACGGCCCTGTTGGGCTCCTTAGAATCGTGGGTCAATGCTCTTGACCACGTTCAGACGGAGATCAGACCTCCTGTCCCGGAGCTTATTTCGGTGTCTTTCATGCGCTTCTTCCATCGGACACTGAAAATCGTTCTCTTGGGGGCACTAGACTCCTCACCAGATCTTTACGCCAAACTGGGGACCGAGGACGACCAATTGCAGGGTGTAGCTAATAATATAGGGGAAAGATTAAAGACTTGTAGAATGAGTAGTGGAACTAAGAGTGGCTGAGGGGAGCGACCCCGAATGCCCTGAAATTCATAGAGCTGCTATGATACAAGGTCTAAAAGAAAAGCGGTAGATGATTTGTTCACTTGGTACCGTACCTTAGTATAGTAGTACTAGTAGTACTCGCCCGATTGCTCCGAAAAATTCCGTGTCTCCCGGCTTCAGCCTTGCACGAGGAAGGCTGCATCGGCTGCTAAGCCAGGTCACGTGTCGCTTGTCTTTAGCCTGTTCCTGATAACTCCGACTTCATGGTTACTTCTTCTTCCTGACTTCTTCGTTAGCGGCGCACCATCTTCATCAATAGCGCTACACCCATGCGCGTGATGCTTGTCAGATGGCACCTCCCTCTCAATCTCCACCTTCACGGCTGCGAGCCGGACATCTTGAAAGAGCAGAAGGAGGTATCAAGCGCCGTGTCCGGACTAGGCAAGCATGCGAGTCCTGTCGGCGTCGCCGTAGGAAGTGTAATGGCCGTCTTCCCTGCGCGCAATGCATTGGCTACTCTTATCCTTGCCAATATCTTAGCGGCGCACCCGGCAACGTCGAGGAACAGACATCAAGGCTCGAAAGTGATAACAGCAAAACTACTGATCTCAATCAACTTCATGTTGGCACGCATGAAGTCGCGGAAGCATCAGGATCTGTTCGACTATCGCAGCAATCGAACAATGATGGTCCCGAGAAGGGACCTGAAAATCATGAGATTAGGTCAGCCAAATTTCGGCCGACTGTGGACACAGTGAAGGGTCGATACTCAAATGCTCATAGCAGCATTCTCCTTCCTCGCAGGCTGGGCCGGACCATGAACTTATCAAAGCACATACGCTTCCATTCTTATGGGTGGTGAGCCGCCCATTTCCAAAACCCAGGCCCTGTCCTTCCAGTGTCCTGTCGCGTAGCCTCGCTGATATCGGTAGGAACGTCAACACGCGACTTGAGCCGACGGCGTTCATCGCACCGGCTGTGTGTCGACTGCTCACATTCCAAGATCTGTCTTTCTACAGCCACATCTTCTTCGAATTGGTGGATCCAATTTATCATTTCATCGATCAGCAGAAATTCCTTGACCAATGTGCCCAATACTGGACGGCAAAGAAAGACCTCCTCCAAGATATCGAAGCAGTTGTCTGTGGAGTCGTGGCACTCGGATCATTTTTTGCCGACAAACCGTCTCCAGTCGAAAGCTCGCTAGTCGAGCATGCCAAACAGGTCTTGGATATCGGATGCGCATATGCACCTGGAAGAGTATCTTTGACGCAGATAGCCGGCTGGGCTCTACGCACGTTATACCTAAGATTGACTACACGCCCACATCTATCATGGTACTCATCCTGTTCCACGATGCATGTCGCCGAGGCGATTGGTCTCCACGTGAACCTGGAAGATGTTGAAATCATCACCGGGGACTCGACAGAATTTATCCCAGAGCTCACCTCATCACGCTCAGACCTGTTTGAATGCGCTGTCTTCATCAACATGATCATATCTGCGGAATATGGCCGCTCTCGAGTTATTCTGCAAGGTGGAACAGAACCCAAGTTCGAGTCAACTTCCAAATTGGCGAAATTGACCGCCATCATGGTCCGAATAGAGTCCTCCTTGACTCAAGAAGCGAGAATGAACATACTGTCAACCCTTCAAGATCTACCTGGAGAACCTATGATCTTCATTCTCCTGAAAACTGATGTCACCATACACCTGTTCCGCAGACATTTGCATTTATACCAGGACACGCTGGGGTTGCCGGAAAGCACGATCTTGCTATCAATTATAAAGACTGGGCTCTCTGCCATACGTAGTCTTGTACCCCAACGGCAGGCGTGGTGGAACGTCTCTTGTCAACACCGTTCCAGTCGCTGATGGTTCTTTTGGCAATGGACACGGACGACAGCTTATCGATGGTTGAAGAGACATTCTCAGTCTTGAGCCTTGTCTACAACACGTTCCCTACTCACCTTGCAGGCGAGGTTGTTCAAACAGCGCAGACTCTTATACAAGGACTCCAGAAGCGTAAGACGAGGCAAGCAGAAATGTTGAATAAAGCATACACCAATAATCAGTCGACCATCGAAACACCGTCTTGTTACAACTCATCATCTGGACTTGGTCAGGCTGTAGATCAGGCAGAGGTATTATTCGACAGTTGGCTAGCAGGGGAGGCAAGCTGGAGTTGGCTACCCACTGACACCATTTTCGAGCAAACATTTGATGCGAATGCCGATGCATTTGGTCTCGGCTGAGCGAACACCGTACAGTACTTCGTGAGTACTAAGGTACCTAGGTACGTACTCTCAACCTGATGCCAACCATGCCATGCGCCAGCTCAACCCGAATTCATCCCAAATTCCTACCAAGTGCATCCTAAATCCATCCCAACAGTGGAACCAAAATGGCCCTCAGCATATATACTAAGGTATCTTACGGAGTACGTGGCGTAGTACTACAGTAAAGGGTCCAGCCCGCTCAATTACCAGGTAATCTCAGCATGCCTCAACAACTCCTTCATCACAGGTCCAATCTCACCAGGATGCACCGGCACCACAATACCCGCATCCTGCATCGCCTTGACCTTATCCTCGGCCGTCACGCTGCTCCCACCACCTGCGATCGCGCCCGCATGACCCATGGTCCTCCCCTTCGGCGCCGTACGGCCCGTGACCATACCCACCACCGGCTTCGGCTTGCGCCCGGCCTTGATCTCCCCTTCGCGATACTGCTTCAATAACGCCGCCGCTCTGATCTCAGCGTCCCCACCGATCTCGCCCAGCAACACAATTCCCTTCGTTGCGGGGTCCTCAATCATAGCAGTCACCGCATCCAATAGACTCGTGCCTGGCAACAGATCGCCCCCTACGCCAACGCAAAGGGACTGGCCGAGCCCAGCTTTCGTGGTCGACCCCACAGCCTCGTATGACAACGTCCCTGACTTCGATGCGATGCCCACGATGCCCGGCGCGTACTGTAGATGAGGCATGATGCCAATCTTGCAAGCGTTCACGGGCGAGATGATGCCCGGACAATTGGGCCCAACGAGTCTCGACTTCGATTGTGTGCGCAACACTTCCTGCACCCGCAGCATATCGTGCACGGGGATGTGCTCGGCCACAGAAACGATCAGGGGAACTTCGGCTTCGATGGATTCGATGATGGCATCTGCGGCGAATTGCGCGGGAATAAACACCGCGCTTGCATCGGGCTTGATCTCATCGACTGCTTGGCGGACGGTGCTGAATACCGGGAGACTCGCGAGGCTGGCATCGGTGTGCTTGCCTGAGCTGGACTTCTGGGACCGTGAGACGCCGCCGACGATGTTCGTTCCATATTTGATAGCCTCTACGGCGTTCCTGCTGGCCTGTGTGGTGTCATAAAAGTGTTAAGATTGTCCTTTGCGTAGAACTGCATTGAAGACATGGAAGACGATTGGGGGCTTCATTCGAGAAACACATACCGCACGGCCGGTGAAACCCTGATACATAACGCGGGTGTTCTGATTGATTGCGAGATTGGGGATGGATTCATTGTAGGAAGCAACTCTGCGTGATGAGCTGCGGAATGGGCGACTCTGCTGCCGAGTTGCCAAGACGGATGTGGATGCTCGTGGCTCCTTCAGAATGCTGCTGGAGAAGGACGAGGTAGAAAAAGCTCTGAGCGCTTTCCGGCCGATCGACACATTCGAGGGGACATAGTTGTTTGGCGGAGACTTTTGCGCTGCTTGAGAAGTGGAAGAGTCCTGGGTTCTCGTCGTCGCTCGGTTGGAAAGCTCAATGGCCTTCTTGACAGCACCATCAAACTCAGACTCGGCGAAGAGTTTCAGGCCCGACTTTGCGATCTAAAGACGGTCAATCACCACTGCTAACGGGTTCAAAGAGTGAGATGACGAACCATCTGTTGACCTTGCTCGGCGTTGGTGCCCTGCAAACGCACCACGACCGGCACGTCTCCGAAATGCTGAGCGGCGGCAATGACGGCCTCGGCGATCATATCGCAGCGAATGATACCTGCACGCGCCAGACAGTCAGATCATCCCCGTTCCTACCCCATGGTTCGTTCCACGTGGTACTCACCTCCATAGATGTTGACCAATATCGTGTTGACATTCTGGTCGCTCAGGATGAGTTCGAAAGCCTTGACCATCCGGGCGACATCTGCCTGACCTCCGCCGTCCAGGAAATTGGCACATTTCCCACCGAAATGAGCGACGGCATCATTGGTGGCCATCGCCAGACCCGCGCCGTTCACGAGGCACCCGATACTGCCCTCGAGCTGGATATACACCAGCCCGTGCTTCTCGGCTTCGAGCTCTATAGGCTTTTCTTGAGACAAGTCTCTAAGCTGGAAAACCTCGCCTTGTCGGTGCGCTGCGGCATTGTCGACTGTCAATTTGGTGTCGGCACACATGAGCTGGCGGCTCTTGCGGTTTTGAACCAAAGGATTGATCTCCAGAAGGGTGGCGTCGCGCTCGCGGAACACTCTGTACAGGTTGGACAGCAAGTCCTTGACCTCAGCGTGCCTCTCGTGGCCAAGTTCAAGTTTCTGGCAAACCGTCGAAACAATGTCATCGGTTATTCCTTCGCTGTACTTCAAAGGCACGTTGATCACTTCCTCTGGGCTTCGCGCGGCAAGTTCTTCGATGCCGGTACCTCCACCCTTGCACATGAGCAGGACTGGTGCATAGTGTTCGCGACTGACGGTGAAGGCCAGGTAGTATTCATCCGCAATGTCGACTTTCTCCGTCACGTAGAGCTGGTTGACTGGAAGACCTTCGGAGCTGGTTTGCTTGGTGACGAGTTTGTGTCCAAGCATGCGGGATGCAAATTTCTCTGCTTCTGATTTACTGTTTGCCAAAACGTCAGTCACATCTCTTCGGATGGAGACGCAACGAACAACCTTACCTCGAGACAATGTGTACGCCGGACTTCAGCCCATTGTCGAAAGATCCTTTCCCGCGGCCTCCAGCAAGGATCTGGGATTTCAACACGGCGTTGCCTCCGAGAGCCGTGACTGCTGCTCCGACTTCCTCTACCGAAGTCGCCGCCCTACCACGGGGGACGTCGATCCCATATTCTCCAAGCAAGCCTTGTGCTTGGTGCTCATGCAGGCTGAGGTGCCGTTTCGATGATGTTGAGACCACGCCGGAGATGTTCTGCAAGGCTGTCGCTGCTGGCCTTTTGCGTAAAGTTTTGAACATGGTGTAGTCTTGCGCTAGACTTCGAGCCACGATTATCCCGAATCCGGGCCATGACCGTCGAATCCGAGGCTGTTATGAAGTATATAGACATTGTTAGCAGACTGCTTGCAAATGATCCAAAGAGAGTGATGTGCACAGACGGAGGATTCCGAACTCACGAGATCCAAGTGGCCGAGATCGCTTGCTGCCGAAAACGACTAGGCGTGAGCAATTCGGCGAGAGATTCTTGCGGGCCGATAACAGGACTTCGGACCCATCATGGACCTATTTCTTCCGTGCCCACCCAGCATCAGAAAGAAGGGGTGGATGCGCGCTTACACGGTCCGGATGCGGAGAAGCCTGGGGGTTCGGCCTAAGTTAGCAAGTCTAGCATCAGATCATCTCGCAATCAAGCCGGAAAGGCTTGGGTGCACTTGGTACGAGTGGGCAGTGAGGACTCTGACGGAAGGCTGCCCTTTGAATCGTTATGATCGGAAATAACAGGAATTCATCGTGCCTATGGAGTAGACGATCCTCTTTGGCCTGCAATAAATGAGGCACGTGACCAGGCTGGCTATCGGTCGCTTTCTGGTTGCGTCTCTACCCTGCTTCCGGGCTGCGACTACTGCTTCCTAGCTGTGCAGCTTTGAGCAGGAGTGGGTACCTGGGTAGGCAAGCTCGTGGCTCAGAATCAAAGGGTCGGCAAGGGGCAGCGAGGTATGCTGTGACGAAGAGCTGTGCGTCTCGTAATGGGATGCTGTCATCGTTGGGCCGGATGCCGTACATGGGAAGACCCCAGCAATTCGGACGATAGGTATGCCGAGCAGTTCTGCCACCCGACACATGCAGGGTGAGACGGTCTGTTCTCAAAGGGCCCTCCCGGGCTCAGGTAGTATCCGTCTCATACCAGGGTCGTTATGACGTGTATGAGTTCGTCATTCCATAGATTTTCATGCTATCTAGCAAGCTGTTTAAATACACCTGGGTAAATATCAGGAAATGTCAGAAGTATTTATACACAGTCCTCAGTTGCAGTCGAGGCAATTTTCTGAGTGGGCTCGGACACGACAACATCAGGACTCGATTCCTGATCTTTAGAAACCGGTGCCGTGCGGTTCCAAGGGAATCTGAATCCGTTGTTCTGCCACTCCAGGGCTTCCGGATGCGAGTCGAATTCCAAGCCAGCTTCCTTGCATTTCATCCGCACACGGCGAGTCCGAAGGAGCCAGATACCATGGGAGACGAACATAGACATCTCCAGGAACGCGCACAAAGCGTACAATGTCCCGAATAAAGGATCGAAAGTATTTTGGGCCACTGACACGCGGTGAGAATGTGCATTATTAGTGAGAGCCAAAATGAGCGAACTTACCCAGTGACATCAAGGAGAAAAATGCTCCAAACCAGTCGATAATGAGGAACAGAAAGTCAATGCCAACCACCCTTCCTCTTCGCTTGATCAACTCGAAAGGTATGGGAATATATCCCGAGATAAGAAGGATGAAAGCTAGTGCGCCTATCAATGTCAAGGGCCATTCCAGATTCTTTTCGTAGTAGGCCTTGCGAAGGAGCCAGACGAGAAGTCCTTGAAGACCTCCGTCGAGCACAAGGATGGCCGTACAGATCAGGAAGACGTTCCTTGCCTTCCATTTGCTGCTTGACAGGTTAGTTTGTTGAAATCGTGAAAAACGGAATGTATCCGAGATCGGTGTTAGTGCTGGGAATGCGGGCATGCATACCTCGAGTAGTACATGCATTGACCCCAATTGACAAGGCAGAAAAGACAAAAACACTGTGGCTGGATCTGGATGGGGATGTTGAAGTTTTGAACGATTGCATAAGCCCCGAATGGCACCCCGCTGGCCGACCACAGGAACATCATGGCAGGCGGTACTCCTTCGGTCGACTTGGTGCGGTAGCTTCGATATATCTGAGGAAGGAGCTGGACGCACCAGAAAACCGTGCCGATTGTACCAAGCACATTTGCCGCAGGTGGAATAGAAGTCTGAGGCGCCATATTGAATCTTGTTATTGCGAGTCGTTCCCAATGGGTGTCTTGAGGTGTTGTGCAAAATAACCGGTTGGTCTCGGGGATATCTGGGGGAAGAACTTGTTACACTGTCAGGCCAGCAAAGCCATAAGAGGGACCCTTTCGGAATCCAGTGAAGACTCCAGGAAGCTGTGTTGGGACGTACGCGGTCAATGTGCCCTGTTGATGTGCTTGCCTAGGGGTCGAATTTCCACCAACAATCAGGAATGAGAGATTCGGTCTCCCTGGGTTGCTCGGGGTGTCTCCAAGATGAGAGCAAACCAAGCACAAAGAAATAATAACGGCAAAAACTCAAATTGCAGCATCAGACCGTAACAATTGAAGGCGGAGAGACGGCCCATCAGGCCTGAGCACGGGGAGCAAAGCCCACTGGACCGCACGTGCAGAACTTTTCAATGCAAAATTTTCCAACTTGGCCAGAATCGTCAAGTGGATGCCTCCTGTCGTCATGGAAGCGGAGGGTGAGACGGCATATGCAGCCATGCTCGAGATTGGTCTCTGCAGGGCACCAAATTACACAGAGATACTCTGAGCAACGATGCCATGTTCAAAATTGGAGTGGTCATGAGTACTGGCCATTATATGGGGAGGTTCGTAAGGACGGAACACCACGACTGACTGCGATTGTGCCGTAGGTTTAAAGTTAAAAACTCGCCAAGCTTGTAGTCACGTGGCTGGATCACGTGGCAAGGCTTGAGGCCCCTTATCACGTGTAACGTCTTCGAGACTCCCGGGTCTGTTGGTGATGTTTCAAAATGCGTGTTCTCAAGCATTATGTCGCAAAATTGGCCTATCTCCTGTCGAGGTGGATGAGTGACCATCTCTCTTGAACGTCTTCCGAGCGAGTGCACGCATTTTTGACTTGGACGGCCGCTGGTACATTCATCGTCCGTACATGGCGCGCCCTCGATGCATCTAGGTTACCTTGCGGTTCAACATTCCCATCTGTGTCATATGGATTGTATGTACTACAGGGTGGTATTCTGGAGGACTTTTGGCATTCTGGTCGTGCAGGCTAGGGCCAAACTCACATGACCTCAACCCCACGCGTGCGAAAAGTGATTTGACCAAGTGATTGTCGTTCAAACGGTATATGTGCATGCCCAAACGCGCCGTGTCCATCATATTCTCATAGTCTTCTTCAAGCCATGCTTCCCTCGCTGGATTGAGTAGGATTTCCCGGCGCTGTGCCGTGCTGTCTCGACTCACAGGCTAAAATTCCACAGTGTGGACATCGGGTCGTGCAGGGCCATAACGGTAGAGTAGTTGGCCACCGGGTTCGCGGCCGTGAATATCAGATCGCCAGAGCCGTCTTCCATGACCGGCTGCACCAGTGGAATGCGTTAGCCAAACCACTTTCTAGCACTAGATAGATAATGTAGACTGACACGAGACTTACCGCAGAGATCTCCGGCGTCATCCAGTTGGCCGACGATTCGTAGGTCGCAAACATCTGCTGGTCATCGATCCATGTTGAGAGGTCGTCCAGAGGCTCCGGATCTGGCAGCTCGGCTCGTTCGAACGCCGCACCGTTGAGGTGGGAAGTGGCGGAGACGTGCGAAGGCGCAACTTGCGTATTCGGTGGACGGTGGAAGCGGATACTGCTCGAGGTTGTGGTGTTGTTGAGGCCAGGCGTGGAGGGCGCCTTCGACGGGACCGAGAAGTCTCGAGGCAATGTTTGCTGCACCGCCTGGGGACTCGCGCATGCCCCGACCGTGAAGTCTTTAGGGACTTTTGATGTATTGTTCCTCGGACTCCTTACGACGCCCGGCCCCTCGTTTTCGAATTTCTTCACCAGCATCTCGAGGATGTCGGCCGCCTTGTATGCTTCGACACTCTGGTCCCGCATCGACGCGTGGATGCGCGCGCTGAGACTCAATGCCTTGATCATCTCCGTCCTGGTATACACGCCGGGCGCGGCTCTGTGGCCGGCCGTGCTTTGGGCGGGTTGACCAGAGCACAGATCGGCGGTGATGATGGTCGCAGCTAGCAGGTAGTCATGGATCGTGAGGGAGGTTTGGTAGTGGGTCAAGCTTCGCAGGCGGCCATCGACCGGGATGTTTTGATTTTGGATCGCCTGGAAGCGAAGTATAGATATGGCAGAGCTTAGACAGACCCGTCGGGAGTACGAGAATCGATCGTCGATGTTGGAAGTCTCGAGGAATCGGCTGTGGAGGACACAGAGGGACTTGTAGTGGATGCTCGACAGGACAAATCGTGCGGAGACAAGCACGAGCGAGTCCTGGCTGGATAGCGGACCAATCTTATAATATTCCGGCACATTGTGGTAGAGATTCCTCAGCTCCCGATCCAGTTCGAGAACCCGTTCCCAGCTCATCGCCTCGGAGCTGGTAATCTCATCTAGAACACGCGCAAATCCAAAAACTAGTTTGGACTTGGCGATTAGATAGGAGACTTGGGTGGGCTCAGAATCCGGAAGGGACGGCGGCAATGAGGTACAGTCCTCGTCGAAGGCCTCGTTATCATAGATATTGCGAGGGAAGGGGCCTTCGAGCAAGGGAAGCCCGATTAGAGAAGGCAGGCCAAGCTGGAACGATATCATAATGTCAAGTTGTCTGATATAAGCCCAGTTTCGTCGACGCATCTCTACCTGTCATGGTTGGTCAGTGGTGCCAATACTCTTACATTGCTCGCGACTTGCCTGGAAAGGAGTCGGTGTTAACCCAGGTTGCGATTGTTGGTGATAGCCCATCCGCATGGCGAGCCTTGCGACCATCCCACCCAAGACCCAAACGCTCGATTTGGCGTCCCTACTGGAGACGTACTCACCATAAATGTGTAAACCGAGAGCCTCGATGAGAAAGTCTTGAGGGCGGGTATAGTCAGCCAGGATTAGACAATCCGTCAGACGGTTGCGGAAGGTGTTGGCGAGGTCTCGACATTTACCCCGGAACTCTTGAGGTTCGTCGCCTTCTCGGAGATAGTCGAGCATGGCGATCCGCAGGGTGCCAAATAAGATGGCGACCCACGCGATCGAGGTCGTGCTTTCGTCGTTCCAGAAGCGTTCGTACTGGGGGGCAGAATGTCAGTCTAGGCCACAGATAAGGCGAGGAATTTGCCAACCTGTCGCAGGAAAGAAGCTTGGTGCAGGATATCTATTCAGATTAGTGCTGGTATGGCTAGCCCATCAACCTCAACACTTACGGAGTGCGGGATAGAGATGGGCAAAGAACCTCGTGATCATAACGTCGCAGCTGTAGCGGGAGGGGAGCTGTGACAGGATCTCCAGTCGGCTCAAGTTCTTGGCCGAACCGAAAAGAAGCGTCGGACCTGGATCGCCAGACGTCCGTCGGAACAGCTGAGATATGATCTGGTTTTGTTCTTCATAATGCTTGCGCTGAGCATGGAGATGTGAACGAACTTCGCCGATCTACGCTCCATGTTAGATAAATCATCTGAAAGACTGAGAGAACCGCCGACCTCGTTCAGCAACAGACCCCATTGTGCTTCATCGACGGACAGACGTTCCTTGTAGTCGGAGTTGATGTTGATAACGGTCCCTGATCTCACACGAAGCGTGGTGGTCTGCGTCTCCGACGGTCCCGAGGCATCATCACATCTACCGCTGTCGGCATTCGCGTCCTCCAGACTCTCGTCATGGTCGGCATCGATGCTGGTTGACGGAGTATGGATCTGGTTCTGCTTCGATCGGGTTTCCTTCAGCAGCGTGAGAACCAGCTGCTCCAGGTGATCAATTCGCGCCTGGCCACTATCCGAGACGGGTAGGCTAGACAGTTCAGGCTGAGGTTGCTTTGGACGCGGCTCCGGTTTGCGAGAGAAGTAGTAGCACGCGGTGATGTCCCCACGATTCACACAATTCCCACACGCAGGCACATCCCGATCGCATCTCAATCTGGGGCTCAGAAGTCAGCATGTAGACTTCGAGACGTGGGGACTGCGAGGGTGCTAAGTCGCAGTAACGTACTTCCGGTTCCGGCAGGGCATACAGGAAACGGGCCGCCGCTTCCTCGTATTGCGCAGGCCAGCTTGGCCGTTGGGTCCGCCGAAGACGGGCATGGGGGTCGATCAAGGTCGAGACGAGAGATTTCAGCGAGACGATGGCTCATGTTCGTGGTGATGGAGATAGGGAATCATGATGTCCTTTAGCAAATTCGGACAGACGAAGAATCCGGAGTTAGTGGTGAGGGGATCGTGGGGGATGTCGACCAGGCGGGGAATGCAGGCGAAGGCTAGCGAGGCTCAGGGCGGCATAGGCCAGCAGCGCTAACGGAGAAGACGGAGTCGTTGACGGAGTTATGTGGATCCCTCTATTTCCTAGGTCGTCGTCCAAACATCTCGATTCAGGTGGCCATGATAAGATCAATGCCCTCGCAGTCCAAGATGGCCGCTGGAGGAGCTCGACGACAAGGCAGCTGTAGCACACCGTCAACATGCCTGCGATCTCGAACGGATACGGCACGACACGTGCGGTGGAATTTCTCTCCGACGGTCTGACCATTCGAGGCGTCTTACAGTTGCCCGAGGGTCAAGGGCCGTTTCCCCTTGTCGTCCTCGCCCATGGTTTGGGCGGATTGAAAGAGTGGTCTCTTCCCGACGTGGCTGCTGCTCTAGTCAAGGTTGGGATCGCGGGACTCTCGTTCGACTATCGAAACTTCGGCGACAGTGAGGGCACCCCGCGTGAAGAAGTAGCGCATTACGGCCGCCTCCAGGACTGGCAAGACGCCATCAGCTACGCATCCAGTCTGCCCGAGGTCGACGCGCAGAGAATTGGCGTCTGGGGCACTAGCTTAGGCGGCCGAGACGTGCTCGCCATCTCATGGATGGACCGACGTATTAAGGCCGTGGTTGCGCAGGCACCTCTAATCAAATGGACTCCTGTCTCGGCCTCCCGCATGGCCGGCTACGGAGATGACCTGGAGCGCTTTGAGCGCGAACTGGCCGAGGATCGCAAGGACCGGGCCCTCGGAAAGGAGCCTCGCTACGTGCAGTTTGTTAAACCGACCGGCGACGACATCAAAGGGGCGTTTATCGGACAGCTGAGCGAGGCGGAGGCCAAGAACTATACCGGCCGTCTCACGCTCCAGACCTACCAGCCAACCACCCTGGTCGACGTCACGCCGTTTGTCGAACTCATCGCCCCGACGCCCGTGCACTTCATCCTCGCAGACCAAGATTTCTTGCCTGGCCAGAAGGAGGCCTACCAGGCCGCCAAAGAGCCTAAGTCGCTGGTCACCATCCCGGGAAACCATTTCTCGCCATACCTGGAATTGGAGTCGAAGCCACAGTCGATCGCTGCCACCCAAGATTTCTTCTCTAAAGTGTTCTTGGGCAGTTAGGTGGTGATTGAATAGCAGATAGAATGTATGCTGCCAACAGACCCGAGATAGATATCGAGCGGTGTGGACACCTAAAGCAATACCATAGGGACGGTACCTATACTAGTACCTACATCAAGTGCACGTAATTGCCCCACCATCCAGCCATGATCATACTCGAGAGAATACGTACTCGAATCCACTCGGTCATTTTTTGAATGCTTTATATCATTCCCAATCCCCGAACCTACGTGGCCACATATTTGGGCGTATTAAATTCTCCAGGATTCTTTCATAGAGCCATCCTGACCTTCAACAAATCCTTGGAGACGATCTCATCTTTCTTCTGCAGCAGCTCTTCCACGTCCCACCGCGAGTCGATGTATCTGTCCGCCAACCACTCCCGGCGCTCCTTGGTCAAAAACACCAACGTATCCGCCACCATCTCCGGCGTGTCCGTAAGGCGATTGAGGAGATCCTGGGGGAACCCCTTAGCCATATCCGTCAGGACGCCGCCCGGCGCGATGGCGTAAGCCAGGATGCCTTCGGACTGGTGCTCTAGGGTGAGGTATTGGTTGAGCTTGAGCACGGCCTGTTTGGACGTCTCGTAGGCCGAGCCGCCGGGCAACGTGAAATGAGCGCCGACGCTGGATAAGACGACGATGGTCTTCTCGCGACCCTTGAAGAGCAGCGGAAGGAAGCCACGGGCGATCAGAAAGGGTCCCTTGACGTTGACCTCCCAGCACTTCCACCACGTCGCGGCATCCGTCTCCAGGATCGGCACGTAGGTGATGGCGCCGGCATTGTTGACCACGATGTCCAGGCTGCCGAATGCGTCAGAAACCGCTTTGACCGCCTCTGCTACCGATTGTTCGTCGGTCACGTCCACCCTCAGGGAGAGGAGCTTCGGCTCAGCGCGCCCCGCTGCTTTCGCCGCTACCAGCAGGTCCGCTTCGACAGGTTTAGAGTCCAGGATGTCGAGGAGGACGATTCCCGATGCTCCTGCTCGGGCGTACGAGATGGCTTCGGCTCGTCCAAGGCCCCGAGCAGCGCCAGTAATGAGCACGTGTCGGCCGGTGAAGTCCCACTGCAAAGGGTCAATCGCCGTGTAGGAATCCTCCCGCTGCGTTGCCACGAAACCCTGTCCTGGATTGGGGTCAGTAAGATTTATTCAGATAGCCTGGGATAGCTTAACCCACCGGTGCTGGGGTCTAAAGCTGGAGTTTTCACCATTGCGACGGATTTGCTGTATCTCAACCGAAGCTTAGGCACTTGAATGGTCCAGAAAGTGCTTTAATTAGTATTGACCATCGACCCTTGACCCTTAGACCCTAGATGAACTCTCAGCTCTCCATTTCCCCATCTTCTCAAACGAGTCCCGCCCCACGCCGGTATCTCCGATGCTCTGCAACGACAGAGACTCCGCAAACTCCGCCCAGATGAGTGTCCAGGAAAAGGCTCCATAGAAACCCGGGGATTGGGGCGTTGTGGAGAGGGCTTGAAGACTTTTCGTCGTGGCCGGCTGAGTTTGGCTTGTAAGGTCAAGACAGGCTCGTCGTGCCACCTAGGGGATTACCTTCACGCAAGCGATATACTTCTGCTTCAGTGCATGGACATGTCCAGGCTTGGAATTGTTCTTCACTACTCGCGTATGAAGATAGAACACCAACGTACCAAGGGTCTCAGCTCTAGTCTCGAAGTGATGTATGTCGACCAAGATGCACGATCTCGCTTTCCGGAATCTCCTACTACTAGTATAGAAAGTCTCAATAGGATCTGGATGCAGCACAGATGATCGGTATCAACAACCTGTTGTTTACAGGTTGAAAGGTCCTAACTTTTGTATCCCCCTCAAGACTATACAATGCATGGAGCAGTTGAGTACGGCTCCCTCGTCCCTGCTAACCCTACTTATCAACATTGCCCGCATTCACATCATGCTCTGGTGACATCGGCCCGTCTTTCCTCGCCACTTAGTCTCTTTCCTCGGAATCAAAGTCAGCCTTCGACGTGTTCACACTCGGCTCGATTAACATTGGGAAGCACCAGCTTTTCGCTGATCTCAAGTGCCTGCTCGGGGCTCAACTCGGGCCCATCCAGCGCCACACGAACGTGTCTGTCACCAAAGATCAGGCCCACTTCCTCGAGAGATTGGCCCTTGGTCTCGGGGCAGACAAGCCAAATGAACGGGATGAATGCCAGGAGGCAGCAGAGGTAGATAAGGATGATTCTGGCGGTCCCTGTCAGTGCCTGTGCGTTTGGGGGAACGGTGATGCGACATACCTCCAGCCGATGTTGGCAAAGGCCGTGGGGGCGGTATCCAACTGGACCACCAGGATCAGAAAGTATGATCCGATGGCGATGGACATTCCCTTTCCGCGCATGTTATTGGGGAAGATCTCCGTGGTGTAGATGCTGCGCCCGGTCAGCTCGCTACACCCTTCCTACAGATGAGGAGGTTGTCAACTTACTAGGTGGTGGCATCGACAAACGTGGCGTACATGATGATGTGAAGATACAAAAAGAAGATGGCGGCGATGGCGGCGGAGTGGGATCCGCTCTTTTCAAACATGGCGAGAGACACCACCATCCCAATCATGGCGCAAGCATCACCTACCCAACCGATCTTCAAGGCCAGAACTCGTCCCATCCGATCCACTGTAAACGCACAGATGGTGTTGCCGATGATGGTGAAGTTGGCCCAAATTCCCGTAAACATCAGTTGCTTCGGAACGCCATACCCTAAGCTGCCATAGAGAACCGGATTATAGACTGAGCCTGTTAGTGACCGCACGGGCTTGGGGACAAGATCACCATACCGGAGACGAGCAAGGTGGCCGTCATCTGGCTTCCTATCATGACGAAGACTGCGACTCCCACTCGTCGACGATATGTAGGGACAGTGATCATCTGTATCCAGCTGACTCTTTCCTTCTCGTCCTCGTCATGCTGTGCTCTGATTTGGAGATATTCCTTGTGAGCAAACGTATTGTCACAGTCGTGTTTGCTGCGGTGCAGCCTTATCAGAGACTTCAAGGCATCGTCATGGCGGTCCTTGGTAATCACTGGTGAAGTCAGCCATGTACCAAGTCGGCGGTATAGGCCGATCTAGTTACTTACACCACCTAGGAGACTCGGGCATGAACCAGACGCCCAGAGCTAGGGCCAGTGGGAAAATGCATTGGATCGCTAGTGGTAAACGCCATTGGGTCCCATTTGCATTGACAAAGTAGAACCCGTAGCCGATCCAGCTACGACTGTTCAGCATACAGCTCCCATAAGTTCCAAGTAAGTGGACTTACGAGGGTAAGATAGTGCCCAGAGAGATCATGATACCATGAGTACCGACGATCAGGCCCCGGGATTTGGGTGGCGCGATCTCGCTCTGAAAGAGAGGCACCAACGCAAACAGTGCCCCTGTGGCGAACGGTCAGTTAAGGGATCCCTGTGTCTGCATCGTGCGGTGGACGCACCAATTCCAAAGCCTGCAATGAGACGGGCGGCAATGAACATGCCAATGTTGGAAGCACCAGCTTGCAGTGCACCACCAAGCACGGCCAGCGCCGAGGCCAGGGAGAGCGACTTTCTCCGACCAAGCGAGTCGGTCGCCTGGGAGGACAAAACGGACCCTATCAAACAGCCGGCGATGTAAACACCGCTGACAGCACCGACGAGCTGCGTTGCATTAGAGGCGGTGTCGAGGCCCATGTAGGTACTGGAAGAGAGTCAATTCGTAGCAACAAGACGTGTTGGCTCTAGAGACTCACACAAAGGAGGGTTGGGCAGAGGTAGTGGCTGGGATGACTGTGTAATAGGCGCACGCAATGGAGCCTATGGACAGGAACAATGCCACCCAGGTACTGTAGAGGCTCTTGGAATGGTCCGACATCTTGGTCGAGGAGAAGATGAAACTACTGCGAGGCGAGAGCTGCCGAAAATGGACTCGACACAACGCATCGTGGCCAGGCTACAGGTCGTAATATATCGATAGCCCCTGACCACAGCGACAACCTTCTGGTGGGCAACGAGTGTCTGGGGTTCGGGGTATCTAGTGGAGTTTTCTGTGGATACCTGAACTGACTGGCCGATAAATCCAGTAGACTGTCCAGATCCTGGGGATCCACACGGACATGGCGGAGAGGCTAGAGGAGTTCCATATCATCCAGCTATACATCACATGGCCGTGAAAGTACTGCATTTTTGACACTTCGGCAAGACGGACACGAGTCTAGAGCTGTCGACGGAACATTGGCCATTCAAGGCAGCAGCACCCAGACAAAGGGACGTGGAAGAAGATCTTTAAAGCAGACCGAGGCTGGAAGCAGCCATCGACGCCTTCAATTGCTCTTCTTGTCCCAATCTCTTTCTCTTTCTCTCAAATCTTGATATATCCACACAAGTTGACCACCCCGAGTCCATCAATATCCAGCTTTACCGCGACCGCCGAGTCTCCAACAACCAGCATGCCAAACCGCGGAGGTCTCACGGACCGAGAAGCCGCCATTGACGCGCTCATCCGGTTCGCGTGGGCGCTCGATGAGGGTTCCTCCGAGCTGTCTGCATCGTCACTGACCGAGGATGCCACCATGGTCCTTTCCTTCACTCACAATGGCGCCATACCTCGCGAACTGACTGGCCGTGACACGATTGTTGAAACGCTCATGAGCGCCGTTGGCCGGCCGCTAGACACGACGCACATGGCGACCAACATCCGGTGCGAGGTTGACGGCGACAAGGCCGAACTCCAGGCTCAGATCTTGGCCCAGCATTTCCGGGGCGGCGAGGGCCTGGGGCCCGAGTTCAACGACTTCTACCTGTTCGGCAACATCTACAAGTGCAGCATTGTCCGCGCGGATGACCTCTGGAGGATCAGCAAAGTGACCATCAAGGCGGCGTGGACACAAGGGAACCCTGAGGTGATGAAGGTCTAAGGGACACAAGGCAAAGGCCTCATCAGATCACGCAGATGCCGAAATCGAATCAGTCCACTCTAGTCTCGTGTTTGAATAGTAATCTCAAGGACATCACCGCTCGTATTTGGCGGCTGAGAGCCAAGTCCACCAGTTTTGGAGTACTCGTAGACGGGGGCTGAGTGATTGGCCATTTGGACCGTCTCTGGCAATCCCGTGATACCCATCGCGAGTGAAACGAGAACAGTCTCCCACCCAGCACTCCTCCAAAACGAGGCCGCTAAATCCGGGGTCCAAGCAAAGATTGGGGTCCACCCACGGGGACAGGGATCAGCGTCGGCCTCCACGGCCAAGCTCGCCTTTACCATCTATACCGTCCCGTATATAGTGCCATGGCAAGGAAGACAATCTCAGCGCGCGATGTAGGAGCTCAGTTGTGACCAAAACCTTGGACCATGGCACTGTTGGAGACCTTGATGACGAACATATCACCCTTCCGGCTTGGAGCCCTGATTCTGCTGGCACCGTTGGTTCTCTCGGTGCTCCGGACCCTGGTTCTCAGCCGGACGAAACTGCCCAAGGGTGCGAAGCCGCTGCCTGGGCCCAAAGGTGAGTTAGCGCTGGCCGGTCTGAGTGACTGAGATGGCCATGCTGATGGGGCGAGTCCCAGGTCTGCCGATCGTAGGCAATGCATTCGACATCCCCAAGACGCACGCATGGCTCAAGTTCAAGCAGTGGTCCGACGAGTTCGGACCCATCTACCAGGTCAAGGCCTTTGGGACGACGCTGGTCGTCATCTCCAGAGAGTCCATCGCCAACGACCTCCTCGGCCTGCGCGGGGCAATCTACTCTGACCGGCCGCCTCTTGTCATGGCGGGATTGATCGCCGACAACGGATTCCTCGGCGCTGCCCGCTGGGGAGACTATTGGCGGAAAGGGCGCCGGTTTGCGCAGACGATGCTCAGCACCAACATGATCCAGCAGTCGCTCCCCAAGCAGACAATTGAGGCGCGACAGGCCGTGGTCGACCTGGCCCGGGAGCCGACCAAATACGCATACTGGCTGGAGCGCGCGGGCGTTATGACCTCAATCAAGCAGATCTACGGCATCGCCGAGAAGCGCGGGTCGGGCGAGGAGCACCACGTCCACGAGATCTGCTCGTACATGGAGGAGATTGAGCGCGTGACCGTCCCCGGCGCGTACGCCGTCGAGTTCATGCCGTGGCTCATGCATCTACCCGTCTGGCTGGCGCCGTTCAAGAAGGAAGCCAACACCCTCATGAAACGGCACTGGGACTATCTCTCCCCGCTCATGCGACAGGAGACGCAGAAGACCGAGCCCCTCGCGCCGGGAGTCTCGGAAAGCTTCGCAGGACGATACTTCAAGTCCAAGGAGGACTGGGATCTGACAGACCGCGAAATGGTCTGGGTCCTGTCCAGCATCTACGGCGGCGCCTCCGGGACGTCGGCGACTGCGATGCAATCCATCATCCTCAACTTGTGTCTATTTCCGGAGTGGCAGCAGCAGATCCAGGAAGAGCTCGAGACGGCGATTGGCGGGCAACGACTGCCCGATTTCGACGACTTTGGCAGCCTTCCTGTCCTCCGTGCCGTTATTAAGGAGACCATGCGATGGCGGCCGGTCCTCTCGGGCGGTAAGTCAGGAAGAGGACCTTCCCTCGACCCTCGAAAAGAAAGACGCTGACACACGGACAGGGTTCCCTCACTCCGTGATCAAGGACGATATATACCACGACTTCTTCATCCCCAAGGGCGCGGTCATCATCCCGAACCAATGGGCCATAATGCGCGCCGAGGATCTGTACCCAGATCCAGAGAGTTTCCGACCCGAGAGATGGTTGGAGCCCAAGTATCCCACCTACCAGGAGCCGCTGAGCACGTATCCGAACCTCAAACGTTTCGCCGCGTTTGGCCACGGCCGGCGCATTTGTCCCGGCCTAGAGGTGACCGAGAAGGCCCTCTTTCTAGAAGCCTCCAGCCTGCTTTGGGCGTGCAACGTGAAGAAGGAGGAGGGGGCAAGCCTACCGTGGTACGACTATACCGGCGCCTCGATCTCGACGCCGCGTAAGTTTCGCTTCGTCGTCGAAGAGAGGGCGCCGGGAAGGTTGAAGATGATGGAAGAGGCTGCACGAACAGATCATGCAGATGAATTGTCGTGAACGCTGTATAGATCAGGGGCGCGACATCTCCGGTGCTAGTTGGGAAATCTCGGTGTATTCCTTATGTGGAGAGATGATGGGCCAAACCTCTCTCCTGGTCCTCCACTATCCATTCTCAATTTCTCTTGCTTCAAGTTGTGTATTATAATCTCGCCTTGACGGTGTGTTCCAGTTCCTTCGCATCCGTCTTGGCCCACTCCTTGAGGACCTTCCGCACGATCTTCCCGCTGGCAAGCTTGGGAACCTCGTCAATGAACTTGACCCCTCCCACCAGTCGCTTATGCTTGGACACCTTTTGGGCGACAAAGTCCTGCACGTCCCGGGCGGTAGTTCTACCTCGGGCAGAATTCTGGAGCACTACATATGCCCGGGGCAACTCCTCGTCGTGGATGGTGATGCCGACTACCGCTGCGTCGGCGACATCCTCGTTCTCAAGGAGCACGGCTTCTAACTCTGCTGGAGCGACTTGGAGGCCCTAGTACTGCGTCAGCGGACTCATATATGGCGAGAGAAGGCGTTTCACATTGACTTTAATTAACTCCTTCTTGCGATCGACGATCCACCATTTCCCACCTTTTGTGACGGCGACATCACCGGTCTTCATCCAGCCATCCGCAGTGATAGTCTGCTGTGTCGCACTTTCGTTCCTCCAGTATCGGAGCATCATCTGTGGTCCTCTCAGACACAACTCTCCAGGCTGGCCATCTCCACTGAGTTCCTTCCCATCTTCGTCCAGCAGACAAGCCTCTGCCATTGCCCGAGTGTTAGCATACTTAGTGATTGAAGAAAAGCAACGAGAACTCACCAGTGTTGGGCAGCAGATTCCCAATGCTGCCACTCTGGTCCTTGGTCATACCCGGCGTCATGACCGCAGCACATGTCGTTTCGGACATCCCAAAGGCTTGAGAGACCACAAGGTTGAACCTACTCATGACCTCGTTCTGCAACTCACTCGACAAAGGAGCAGCGCCACATAGAATGTACTTAAGGCTACTGATGTCGTATTTTGACGTCTCGGCGCGCTTGGTCATCATCACGAGAACCGGCGGGACAGCCTGTATAGCTGTGATCATGAACTGCTGGATATGCCTAATGAAATCCTCAAAGGAGAACCTGGGCATAATATATACCGGGATCAGCAACTTGCAAGCAATATTGATGGTGAAGAGCTGTGAGTATGCGTGGTACAGTGGCAGGAAAGCTAGCCATCGTTCTGCACCTCGGTTCTCGGGAGAGTAGGGTGTTCCTTGATAGTAGTTGAAAATGGCCTGGGTTGAATTGGCCACCAGGCTATAATGTGAGATACATACGCCTTTGGGTAGGCCGGTCGTCCCACTGGAGAAGTTGATCACTGCCACGGTTTGCAGGGCAAGCTCCCCATTCAGGGGGTCCCACTGCCATGACGCCGACTCAACCGAGGAAGCTAGGATCGACCGCCAGTCTGGAAGAGTCTGGTCCTGGGTTTGAGGCCCGGGGGTATCGGAGAAGACGAATAGACGTTTCAAGGGGATTTTCGCCTGCTTAGCTGCGGCGATGCCTGTTGCGAGGAGGGTGTCGTGAACCAGAACCACGGCGGCATCGACAGCCCTCATCTGATGTGCTAGCTCTTGGGCCGTATACCCAGGGTTGGCGCCTGTGAAGAATCTCTTCGACCCGGTCGTCGCCAGATACACGAGCGGGACGTAGAGGTGGTTCGGCGTGAAGACCAAGATGGCTTGTTGCTGAGCGATGCCGAGCTTGTCGAGGCCCATCGCGAATCGCTTGATCAGTGAAAGCATCTGAGCAGGAGACAGGCTGTTGGAGGTGTCGTTGACATCAGTCCATATCGGTTGCTCTGATGGTGTCGTGCCAGAAGGGAAGAGGTACGACAAGATATTGCATTTGGGTATGTCGACGGGGGCCCACGGCGAGAAGTACATGTTGCTGAGGTGCTGAATAGAATTGACGGTGTCTCGAAGGATTGGAATGAGTGTCCCTGAGGCCTATCAGACGGTTTTTGTGTGGTTGAAGTGCCTGTGTCGGTGGTTGGGATTGTTCGGACAGATGAAGGCTGGTAAGGCTGATGCAGCGGTTCTAGTGAGAACAGGTCGGCAGCTCTAAACCAAGGAAACACCAGGCTCCAGCTTATGGTTCTCCCCATGGGAGTTGATGGGCACCCGCAAGCCATGAGAAGGAAAATCATGCCTTGATGGAAGAGTGTCCAATGTCCATTGGTCTTGGTGAGAGTTGGTGAGGTGTCGTCGGTCAAATTTGGCCGGCACCGCAAAATCCGAACCTTGTCGGACTTGCAGGATCGCCTAATGCTGGGAGGAGGATGGTGCGAGTTGAGCAGAGGTGTGTACTGGGCTTGAACCTCGAGAACACACAAAGAGATTTGGAGCGAGCAATCATCCTGGATACCTCGGGGCGTCAGTTGGATGTGAATATCCGACTCGACACATTTCCTGGCCGATGAGGGCGACAAGTCGTAACCCTTCGGTTCTCTCAGCCTTGGTCCTCATGACCTCCCACCTGAAATCGCTCTTCCAGCTCTCCCAATGTCATAATCAGAACAGCCGAGAGGCAGAAGCAGCCGGTTGCCAGGGGGGCTGGATTGGCCTGGTGAGCCCCGGCTGTATTACTCAGGAATTTCTCGGGGAGCGCTCACCCTCTAGGATCAAACCATATATAGCAATTACTGTGGTTTTTGTTTCGCGACTAAGGTGGGTAGGTAGAACTCCGTATGCCATGAGGAAAGCTGCAAGTTCGAGTTACTATGTAAACTCATAGTGAATGCTCTGCTCAAAGGCGAGCATCTTGGTCAAGGAAGGGAGAGTCAGCCTTGTACGTGACGAGGCAAACCCCTTCGTCTTGTAACGTGCAATGCCTCACCAACCAACTATGAGACACCTGGAAATCCTGCGATGGTTTCGAGCACATTTGGTCTCACATTTGATGAATTTCCTGATCAGTCCTATGTATCCATGCAATCCTCTCACTGCACTACTATGTACATAGTATGCAATTTGACCACGAGGAGCCCACGTGGATCCTGTTCTGCATAGTAGCTCAAAGTTCTGGAGATGGGCTACAAACTCGTAGACCAAGACCGGTGTTTGGCATTTGTTTGCTATCGATTGGTCGTTTCTTCAGACGACAGTTTTAAGATCAACGAAGCCGACTGTACTCCTATGTACTACATAGAATCCACTCACAGGAGAGAGCGGTTGAATAGTTGAATAAAGTACTAGTCCACGCCGCCCACCCATCCATCCATCCTGCACCTTGACAATCACTCTCTTCGCAATCTCATCTCGATTGAGTACTGGTAACAACGGACCAAAAGATCTTCATCTTGGCTCAAATCACCTTACCTCACCTCATCGTCTTTCTCGAGCTTCGTCGTGGTCGGCTGGTCTAAAATAGAACAGGCGCAGAACCATGCATCTCTCCTTCCACCTCGCCGTTTTCTCCCTCCTCACAACCAGCGCGTTCTCCTCCCCTCTATGGCCCAACAGCGTCGTCCCAACGGACAGACACAAGCCGTCCCCTTCGATCACGATCAGCAACCGCGCCGTCGCAGTCGCACCGCGCGACCCAGCCAATACTTCCGTCAACCCGGACGCAGTGACGGGCACGACGTGCGACGACACGACGGTCGCGCTGGATAGTCACGACACCAACGTCGCCATCCTGTCGATATGCGGAGGCATCGCGGGAAGTATCCAATTCTGCGGCGGCGACCCGGAGACCACGGTCGGCGCGTCGGGGACGTCCAAGTTCACGCTGACGGCGGTGAACCAGGGCGCCACGATCAATGTTAGTAAAGGGCGGTGGGAAGGCTGTGTGCGGGCCGCGCAGGCCGTGTGTCCGACTGGGACGTTTAGTAGTACGTGTATCGGCGGGACGAGTGATGGGGCCGGGTTCACGTTTGTGTTGAGTCAGAATTGATTACCTGTATAGTAGCTACCAGCTAGGTAGGGAGAGTCTCACGTCAGAGATCTTTACAGGTTCACGGCTGGGCAATGACTTACAGATACTTGGCCTGCACCTTAGGTCGTAGCTGGTTGAGGCGGCTTGCCAAGGCGTCTGCTTGGGTTGGGAAAATAGCCCTGATGATGTGATGCATAGAAATGCGATCGTGATGGCGGGAAGCCTGGGAGACCACTTTGAGATTGCAAGTCTCGAGTGTTTGCAATGTGATATATCGAAGATAAGGTACTCTTTCTCGATCTATTGATGGGATGCAGAAGTGGTGCAAGAGCTGCTCTCCCCGCGTCTTTTGCGAGATGATGCGAGTAACAGGGCCATGGATGATCGTGGGCCTCCACGCCTCTCATCGGCACCCACTTGACGTGACTCGCTAGAGAGGCGCGCAGATGCACTGAAGCAGGGACCCGGCGCTACACTGGCGGGCCGGATCACAACAACAAATTCCCCAGGCACAGGCACTGGCACAGGCACAGGCACCGTGGCACGAGACGAGGCGAAGATACGAGGCTGATCTTTGCTTTCGTGTTACTCCATAAGGTACCTTACTCCATACCTAACTTAGGGCTTCTTTCTATTCTCCACGACGTGACACCGCGACTTGAATCCCTCTGCCTTTCTCCTCGCGTTCTTTCCCTTTCGTTATTCTGTCCTCGACACGGCGGACGCGGTCTGGTTTTGCTGTATAACTCTCGCTGTTCAAGAAGTTTCCTGGCTTATTTGGTTCTGTTCTTCAGCGACGCATTCGCAGGCGGTGTGCTTGCAGTGTACTAGAGTGAGTCCAGGTATTCTCAGCATTAGCAGATGCTTTCTGACGAGCCTTAGGTCTACTGATCTACGGACCATACTTTTCGACGTCCTTCTCGAACTATAACCTCACAATGAGTGCTGCTGCCTCTCCCACGCGTCGCGTGCTGGGCGAAAAAGACCTGAACGCGCTGCTCTCTCCGAAGAAAACGAAAGCCGCCGGGGAACTTGTCAGTCCTCGACCGTTGAAGCGTGTGGCCTCCTCGAGTAGTCCGCGAGCCGGTCAGAAGCGAAAGATTGCAGAGGTGCACAATCAGGAAGTGGGAGATTCTCAGAAGACAAACACTTCGCATACCTCGTCTCAAGGCCCCGAGATATTAAGCGATGGCCCATCGGTGCACCACGAAACCGTTCGCGCACCGACGGCTCAGGCAAAGTCCACTGTCTACACCTCATTCCATGCTTCACAAGAAGAGCCTGTTCAACTTGAGTCCGAATTTGAAATCCTTGACGAACCGAGTCAACAAACGTTGGACAAGATGGTATTTGCCTTGGAGTCGCGGAGTTTCTGGGAGTTTTATGTGCTGATCGTTTGCCCAGCACGCCGTGACCTTCACCCAGAGCAACTCACAGCTCGTGCCGCCTCTCCGACCAAATATCAACAAGGAACCGTCGCAAGTCAGTCTGGATATGTCGAGTCTGATCGATTTCGAGAACCTCTCCTCTCAAGGTGATGACATGCAAATGCTCGCAGAGCTCCAGGTCGTCAAGGATCAAAGACCGAAAACAGAGGAAGACACCAGGAAGGAGATGCTGCTAGAGGTATTCTATCCCGTAATCAACAGCCTTTGGTATCTTGCTCACATGCTGCAGAAAGCAGAAACGCTCCGAACCCGACTCCAGCTCGCCCTGTACAAGATCCAAACCAACCAGATCTCGATGCCCTTTTCACGAATGACAGTCCCCAAGACAACCAAATCGTCGTCTCCAGAAGTACCAGGACCGTCATCAAGCTCTCCCAGATCTTCCTCCACACTCCGACCGAGTTCTTCTGTCCAGTGGCCAACCACCACCACCCCCCTTCTTACTCCAGAATCCACGGTCGCGATAGCACGCGCGAGGGCGACCATGGATCCAAAACCAACAATCAAGCCTCTTTCAAGCTTTCCTATCCCAACGATAGAACCCACTGCCTTTTCGGCAAGATGGAACACCGGCAACCAGCAGGACAGGCAAGACAGTCAAGACGCCCGTGTCCCTCATATCATCCCCAGCAGTCCACCAATGTCGGAACAGGCCGAGGACGGAGACGATCTCGAAATTGTTGATGGTGGCTTGAATATCCGTACGGGGAACCGTACGGAGAACCAGGACCGGGTCCACATTGAAGTTGAACCGAGGACGCCTGTCCATCTTTCAAGTCCCACTGGCAGTGTAGGTGGCAGTCATCAGCGTAGAGGAAGCGAGAGCGAGAGTTTGCAGAATAGCAACAGCAACAGCCAGCTTCGGCTTCGGGGTTTGACCAGCAGTGTGATCAAGGGCGAGGCCGCCAATAGTCTGCTGCAGCTCGTCAGGGGCGGTGGTGTCGCAACGTCTTCTGGTGTGGGAATGTGCGGATTGTGAAGCTGTCGATGCAGAGTGCCGTTGGTTCAACAGTTCACTGTTGAGATATACCCTACCAATACCTAGATAGCCTAGCTTGGTGCCAGGTTACTAGTATTCATGAATAGAAGATAAGGACCGCCTCCACGGATATGCTGTGGTTGCATTCAAGCTATACTGCGTGTGCCCGTGCCCGTGCCCGTGCCTCTGCGATACGCGAGATTATTCTCCGAACAACTTGTTCCTGTCGGAGTCCTGACGTCCAGTGATATGGACTGGCCATGGTATAACACGACGTGGTCAAGCACCCAAACATCAGCACAATACAGCCTTACTTACGTACTGATTCGTAGCTACGCAGGAGCCTCGAATTATGGTGATGGCTCCCTTGCAGGTGAAGAAAACCCGCAGAGAATGTGTTCTCTTTTCACTTTCTGTATCTCGGTCGAAGTTCTGTCTCTGCAATCCTGCCAGACCGATCCCTTGCTGCAATATCTTGTTTACCAATAGACGAAGCTCAAAATTGGGCAAAAAAGAGAAACGATTTGACGGCTGAAGGGTATCTCATCTTTGTCTCTCCAGGCAATGGAATGGCCTGCAACCTGCCCGTATAGACTAGAATCCCCTCCGAGTATCCATACACCAAAAACCTTGCAAGCACTTGCGTCTCCTTTTCTTTCCCGTCATCGGCTCATATCCTTACTGGGGCCATCTCTCTAGCCTCAGAGGAAGATGTACCACACGCTGTAATCCGCATCCGCGTCCGCATCCGATATCGTGGTTCTCGTTGTCGTCTTCTTCTGCTGCTGCTGCTTCAGGCTTAAAATGTTTCCGGCTCTTCTGCCCCGTTTGCCTCCAGATCAGGAATCTCGAACCCTTCCTCCGTGCTATAGAGTATGGTCTGAACCTGCTTGATCAGTCCGTTCTCGTCGGCATCGAGACTGGGATCTTGTTCAACGGCGGTCTGAAGCAGTAGTTCAATGTCGCGGAGTTTGCTGAAGTAGAAATCCCGTTCTTTTTCCAACCCTCCTATGGCCTCTTTGAGTTGCTCGTTTTCTTGCTTGAGAACCGCAGAGCCCCCGGAAGCCGCCGACAGCGCACGTGGAGCAGCTCTGTTGACGGGTGTTGCACCGGTTTTTCGTGTGGTACTTGCGCCTGTGCTTACTCGTGCAGCAACAGACGGGGCAGGAGTTGGAGCGCCGGTCCCTTTTCTTCGTGCGACTGCGTCATAGTCATGTCCCGGAAAGTATTGATCCCAGAATCTTTTTGACCATTGTAGGAATTCCAGATTGTCTTGCATCTTGCATTTTACTAGTGATTCGACGGGCACGGTCCGATCGATGCCATGTTTGGTGAAGCAATCTGAGAGCACCTCATGTCAGCGTCCCACTATCCGATGAGAAGGAAACCATGTTAATGAGCTCTGTCCTTACTCTGTAAGATCTTGAAATTTTGTATGTAGGCATATTCTGTATTGACATTGAATTTGACTCGACCCATGGGCAGGTCAACTGCGATTTGTGAATTAGTCTTAATTCATGGGTCCTTCGCTTTGAAAGCACACGGGTGCCGATGGCAGGAGTAAACGTACGGAAGATTGAGTCGAATAACTGACAGAAGGCTGAACTGTTGGATCATCTTGTTAGCAATTGGTGTCGAAGGAATTTTGCGCTTCTGACATACCCAGTACCACATTGTTCAACTTTTGTGATGTTGAGCTGGAGTAATCCGTTCAGCCAGTTCAGCAATTCCTGCCTGCAGAGAACTAGTTAACGTTGGTGCTTATATTGCCAGCCTGATGTGTGTTGCGCACCTGGATTCACCCATGACGATGGCTTGGAGGGGTTCGGCGCAAGCGACTGAATATCCAGGGAGGTTCGAAACGAATGGTTTGTACACGAAAGGCTCAGGCAAAGTTGACGATCTATGGGATGACTTGCAGTATGAGATTGTTGAACGGTGAATGTTGGTGGTGGTAAGAGGAGAAAGATGTTTTGTTTCTGTTGTTGCGCAATCAACAGTCGCCAGTTCCACTGCAAAACGCGCCTAAACAATTGATTGCTGGTCGGTCTACAATCAAAAAATTAGTGGTGTCTGACTAACGATCTAACACGGTAGAATGGAGTGACGACCGGAAATATCTTTTGTCAGACTGCCGAATTTTCTGTCCCTTGATTCTCAGCGTCCACAGGCCGCATCTTCCTCAGAACCACTCATTCAGGATTGTCCCTGATGACTTTGATGCTCCTCACAGGCGCCAACTCGACATACTTGCTAAGAACAAGTGATAGGTATGACAAGCAGGAAACGGTCATTGGCCAGGCGATCCGAAGGCACTGACGGCTACCTCGGACACCAAATGGCTTCCCCAAACCCCACGATCAAGCCCATCAAAGCCCATGCGCACGGCCAATTAGCTACGCCTAGGTGAGGCTTCGAATCTCTTCCCCAGCAACCAGCCCTTTCACTACTTACCTGATTACTACCACACTGCAAGTGGTGCAAGTGGTATTCCTCTTCATCCTGGTAGTCTGATGGCTCGACTTTGTTGCCTTCCATCACCATCTCTCAATCAACATGTCAGACGACGGGTCCAAACACATCGCTTGCGATCGTTGTCACAAACGCAAAGCACGCTGTGACAAACTTCAGCCGGCATGTTCATCATGTGTCAAGGCCGATACACCATGCGTATACACTACTCGCGATCCTGCGATTCGACGCCAGGATATGGAAAAGCTTGAAAGAAGATTGCGCCAGATGGAGGCCAAGAATGAGGCCTTGACCAGTCAATTGAGAGAAGCCAACCACCGCGCAAGTCTCAATACTTCAACTGCAAACGGACGCCCACATTCAACCAGTCAATCGTCCACAACGGAATTTGCAAATAACAACCACAATTCAAACAACAACGAGGTCGCCAGTCAAGTCTCATTCCTCAGCTTGAGTGCTGGCGGAGAACGGCAGTTTTTGGGCTCAGCTAGTGGCCTACTTCTTGCCAGTCTTCTCCAAGCTGACAATCGAGCAAAAGGCCGTGGTGTCCAAGACGATGATCACTACAATGCAGCACGCAGATTCAGTTCCGTTGCTCGTGCCGGCACCCTCACTCCAGATGTCTCCGCTTTACCTCCAAGCATGCTGGCAAGGAGTCTGGTCTCAGCATACCTAGCACATGACCACCTATCCTACCCATTTCTACACGCCGGCAAACTACTTCAAACCCTCGAGGCAGTCTACAACGACGATGATTTCTACAGGAGACAGCCAGTCGAAGCCTTTACTTTAGACATGGTCCTCGCCATTGCCACTGCTCAAGTCTCGAAGTTCGACTGGCAAGTGATGCCTGATGCTGAAACTCATCACGATCGTGCCATGAGTAGATTGGGACCTGTTCTCGGGAAGGGGGGCTTGGATGCGCTCCAAGCTATCCTCTTGATCTGTCACTATAGGGTTGGAAGCGGTCTTTACGATGCATCTGCTAGCTTATGGCATCTGGTCGGCATTGCCGCAAGAATGTGCTTCGAACTTGGATTGCACCGGGAGTCTGTCTACTACGCCCCCGAAGAAGGCGCAACCGGTCCCGATGAAGCTGCACTGGAAATGTCAGAGGTGAAACGGAGATGCTTTTGGTGCGTGGTGGCCATGGACCGAGTCACAAGTATCACGCTAGGACGGCCACTCGCCATCCATCTGGAAGACTTTGACACGGAGCTACCTCGTGCCGAAGCACATATTGTTGTAAGCCCGGACAACAATCTGTCTCCCACCGAACCCATTGGAAGCCCTCCTTGGCAGCTACGCACCGCCATCTTCGTTCACATTGTGCGCTACCGGCTGATCTGTGGCAAAATCCTGAGTTCATTGCACAATGTTATCAAGTCGAGAATGACAGCAACATTTGACTATGAAGCGGTGCGCCGTCAACTCACGGAAGAGCTTGAGGCCTGGCGTTCAGACATCCTTGGCTTGCCTTTGGGCGCATTTCCGAGCGACTCGGATAGATCAAGCTTTAGGTCTCGGGAATGGTATGACCTCTTGTACCAGAACGGGATCTTGATGCTTTACCGGCCATCACCCTCCCTGCACGAGGTCTCTCAGAACAATCAAACTCTTCAAAGGATCTTCGAGGCAGCCCAAAAATCCATCAGCATCTATGCATATCTCCACAAATCGCGTCGCATCAACTATTCATGTATCACACTCCACGGCGTCTTCATTGCCGGACTATCGTACATCTACGCAGTACGATCACACTTCCAAAACCGGCGCCGGCACTTGCGCGGAACGATCGATCATCAGTCACATGCTTGTTTGGCGACGGATCCGACTATCAATCAGATAGTCAACACCACTCGAGATTGCTCCAACGTCCTCGTGGCAGTATCCGAGCGCTGGAGTACAGCTCGCAATGCTCACCAAGTCTATGGGCGCCTGAGTGACGCTCTACTAACTGATGTGATCGAGTTCCAAGCACAGTCACGCAATGCGTTCCCTGCCACCACTCAGTATGCTGTACCGACCCAACCCATGTCAGGCATGAATATGACTCCTGCAATGCAGCCACAGCAATCATTCCCTTCGATGACTCCAAATGACATCGACTTTAGCTATCAAGAATGCTTTGATGACCTACAGAATCTGTACACAAGTTATGATTTCGGAAATGTCTCCATGATGCAGGTGTCACAGGATTGGCTGTACGAGATTCAATCCCTGGACCAGAGTTTTCCAGGCCTAGCACATTGAACTGTCGAAGGCTCGGCTTCCCACAGCAACTGTAATGCTTATGTGGCCAAGTACGCCTCAGCCTCCCCCCGACCTCGACGTCGACGGGCTTGGACATAGGCAGACGTGGGACTATGGGACGAAGATATAAAATGTCTAAACGCCTTCGCCCTCAAGCCCACAGACATTGTCATTCTCCTTCTTTATTACGTTGTTGGCGCTGTGGTCAACTTACCCGATTAGGCTCCAGCGCACGCAGGCGTGCACCGTTTCCCGTCCCAAGCAGCCATTCGCAGAAATATTGAGAACGACAAACTGTACTCAAGGTCCCGGCAGAAATACCTCTCGTCATGCACAGACTTCAAGTCGCATCTACTACACTGCGACGCCACCCTCCTGTTGCTGCATCTCATCCCGAACACGGCTAAATCCACCCACGCTCCAAGAATCTCGTCGGAATCTCGACATGTCTGCTCCTCAAATACTCACCAATACCCTTACCCAGGCCGTCTATTCTGTCCGACGAAGCAATCCCTCCCGAGAGATTATCAAGCACACGACTGTTCGATCTATCAGCTCAACTCTTCACCAAACGAAAGACTGGACTTACAAGTGCACGGCCAGAATATTTGGAAACTCGACCCTCTCGACCCTTCGATCGGGATCAGCCTTCAACCAATCCCGCCCAAACAAGCTCTTCAATTTCTCGACAGACAAGAGCGTTTTCAGCCACGGATACTCATCCTCATGCCGTACAAAGAACCCAATATTCGAATTATCGGCCTTATCCCCTGAGCGCGCATGCACAACACTTCCCAGCGGCGCTGTTGTCGTTGCGCCCAGACTCGCAAGATCGACTGGGTCACTTGTCTCATAGCTGGGCCGTTGTGCAGGGTACTCCGCCGTCCGTGTGGGTGAAGGTATATCCATGACCTTTCCATTGCCCACGTCGACGCTGAGTTCAATCGCAGACAGCGGGATCGTCGCGGGAAAGATCTCCATGAACGGCTTCGGATCCATCGTGCGGAAGTCCAAGTTCATGTGGTACCCTGGATAACTCTGCATTCTTAATGCATAAATAGGAATCTTAAAATGTTTGGCGTCAATGTCCTCTTTCCGCCGTGCTTGCGCGAACACTCGAAGTTGGACAGTCCCGGCTTGCTGTGAATCTGGATTCTCGACTTCACTGCCGTACTGCTCGATGCTAAGCTTGGTGAATTTGTGGTTTCGGAAAATGTGCTTGAGTTGGTTTCGCATCATAGTTGCTTTGGCATCGACATCGAGCCCATTGATGAAAAAGGTCGCTTCGGCTTGGAACCCGCCTGGCGCGGCGAACATGGCTTTCGTGCTTGGTGGAGGTGGGAGACCCTTCACACCGGATACCCGGACGCGGTCAACTGTGCCTGGTTCGGCCTCGATGCGAATTTGTGATAGGTCTGCGACAACATCTGGGTTCAGATACAGATGACCTTGCAATTCATAAAGAGTTTGTGCTTTGACGGTCTCGGGCGTAACATGCCCGCCACCGGTCGTGGTCTTGGTGATCACGCACCGTCCTTCGGCGTCGATTTCAGCAATGGGGAATGCAACGTCGACCAATTCCGGCAGAAAGTCTTTGAACCCGGAGAAATTGGCGCCGACGATGTATGCGCCGCATTCGATAAGGTGGCCTGCCAAAAGAGAGCCGGCGAGATGGTCAAAATGACTGGGTGAGTCAAGTGGCCAGCCGAAGTGCCATGCAGCGGCGCCCATGACGGGCGAGGCATCGGTCACGCGGCCGCAGATGACGATTTGGGCACCGGCGTTGAGGGCCTCGACAATGCCCCGACAGCCAATGTACGCGTTGCCGCAGAAGGGTGTGAGGTCCCAATCGCCTAGACTGCGGTCGGTGTGGTCCAGATGTGGGAAGGAGAGGTTCAGTGATTGGCGCCGGGCTGGATCGCGCAGGAGATGGGAAATGTCGTCACCCAGGACGGCGGCGACAATGGTGTTGTGGTACCCTCGAGACGCGCATAGGTCGCGGACTTTAGCAGTGAGGGAGGCCGTGTTGAGCGCGCCGGCGTTGGTGATGACTTTCATGCCCTTTTGTATGATGGTGTCGAGGTTTTCGGACAGCTGGGTGAAGAAGCCTTCTTCGTAACCCAGGTCTGGGTTGGAGGATTTGGTGATGGCGTTCCAGGCGATGTTCATCTCGGATAGCCAGTCGCCGGTGATGATGTCGATGTTGGGCTCGGCAACCATGCGGGCCATTGCGGTTGGCATGTCGCCAGTCGCCCCAGAGACATTGCCTACACGCAAGGGGCGTCTGGATATCATGGTGACTTATTGTCGGTTTTGAGGTCGGGAATTGAGTGATTGTGGTTGCTGGTTTGACTGCTTCGAACTTCCAAACTCTCCCGGTTGTTGGTCGTCTTCCGAGCAAAGGGTGGTTTTAGTAGGATTGGTACCAAATATTGTTGGGCAAGTTTGCGGCGTTGACGAAGACCAACACTTATTTCAGGTACTGTGTAGGTAGAAAGATGTCGGCTTGAAATACACCCAAGGAGTTGCAACCGATGAGCAAGTGCTGTTAGAGGGCCCCAAGTCACCCTCGCCACTGTCTAAAGGTACTCGTAACACTTTATGCTCCTGACACTCAACACTGGTTGACTGTTATCAGATCCTGTATGTCGATGTCTGTCCGATCAAGATTGAGACGTCCAGTGCCTTTCAATGCCCAGACAAGTTGTGAATCCGGATCTGGCTTCTAGACGTGATGGCGGTCAAAAGGTCCTACAGTACTACTGGTTCGTAAGGACTCGGCACTTGGCTCAGCCCTTGAGTGGTGGATGGCACATGCAGCCGAAGCAGTGGGTAGCTGACCTGGTCAGATCCCGGCTACCCACTGCTTCGGTGCCACCTCCGACGGACAAGGCAAAGCCCGTCTTTTGCCCCTTGAGGAGGAGGAGACATCCGGCCTGACTCTCGGTCGGAAAGCCTACACATTACCTAGGTGTGCTTGGTAAGATATGTTTATCCTTGCCTAGGTATGCTTGGAGTTTCGGCTTGCCAAGGAGGTCCAGGAGCAGAATGCACAATGGAATACAGTGTGATCCCGATTTGTTTACGGAGTAGTCTGCTGACAGTTACAATATTGTAAGTCAGTAGATGCCCGGATGAATTTGCGAGATCTACAGTACGCAAAACTATTTTTTACAGTATACGGAGGCCGAGGAGAAAGTCTTCTATCAACCAAAAAATACATTTGAATCACTGTGATTGCCGCCCTGGTATCAAGATGACCTTCCGCGCCTGCTGCTTCTCGAACATCTCGTATCCCTTGGCTGCTTCCGATAACGGTAGACGGTGTGTTATCATGCTCGACATTTTGTCCTTGTTGGCGGCTAGAACTTCGAGGGCTTCGTCGAAAACTGTGCGAACAGGGGCACGGCCTAGGTTGATGCTACGGCAAATTAGTAACTATTCAGCCATGTCATCTATACGTCTGGCCAACTTACTTCAAGCTCTTCTGATAGCACTCCAGAGCCGTGAACGGGAGATCTCCCTGGTGAAAGCCGAGCGACGACAGCACGCCGGCGGGCCGCAGAAGATCGAATGCCGATCTCAGAGCGGTCGTGTTTCCGACCACTTCCACCACTGCGTCTGCTCCACGGCCGTCAGTCGCTTCTTGAATGATGGCTGGTATATCGTCCTTGCCAAGCTTGAGCGGGATACCGCCTAGTTTGGCCGCTTGCTCCAGCCTGTCGTCGACGCTATCAACCACGTAGATTGTTCGTACTCCTTTCGATCGTGCAGTGAGAATTGCGCAGAGCCCGACCGGGCCACAGCCCAGACAGACAAAGACTGCAGATGATAATGGTTGTGACTTTGAAGCGTGAGTGGCCGCGGTGGTGGTACTAGTATGTGATTGTGCATCGCCATTGATAAGACCCGATGACGGCCCAAAGTATTCAATGGCCCTGATGGCGCCGTAATAGCCTGTGGGGAAGATGTCGGACATCATGACCAAGAGTTCTTCAGGAACGCTCTCGGGAGCACGCTGAAGTGTCCCATCTGCATACGGTACTCGCACGTATTCTGCTTGTCCGCCTGCCAGCCCCTGCGTGCCAAAAGGTGCCAGACCTTTGGGGCAGCGGTTTGTGTACCCGTTCTGGCAAAAGAAGCAGGACATACTATTAAGGCTTTAGATGGTACATACCGAGTGGAGAGCAAGATGGAGAGTGGGCTTACCAGACGGGTGCGAACGTGCAGACGACTTTCTGGCCAGCTTCGAAATGCTGCACCGCTGAGCCCACTTCTTCGATATATCCTACAAACTCGTGGCCCTGAAATGGAGAGTCAGTAAGCGTTGTTGAAGTTGACATTAAGGAACAGGTCTTCGGACTTCAATGTTCAGGCCCAGGCTCAGGCACCGAATCCTGCGGTTCGTTGGAGAGAGTGGTGCATCGAACAAAAGAACTTACCATTATATGCCCTGTCCCCGACTTCTGGTGCCCTCGATACATGTGTAATTCCGAGCCACATATTCCGGCCGTCGTGACTTTCACGATTGCATCTGTAGGTTCGGCAAGGGTTGGCTTGGGTCGACGTTCGATGTCAATCCTCCAAGGACCATTGAAAACGACTGCCTCCATTGTGCCGAGTGGATGAATCGACAGTTCCGTCTCTGTAGTGACTTCGTTTTTTCAAAGATCATGAAGTCTCAACGCTCATCTGCCAACAGTGAGGTTTAAGGAGCTGAGTATGGACACAGTCGTCGACGAACACTCTAAGGCAATGCGACAGTACAGAATCGCGATAGACCTACTAGTACTGGTGTCCACGTGGAATATCAAGGCGCTTGTGCTCCGGTCATCTCCAGCATGCGGCCTCTGCGATGACGCAGGCTCCATCGTGCGAACAGCCCTTCAGCCGCTGGTTTCGACAATGATAATGATTGCCAACTTGGGCGTGCGGATTGGTCAATGCGAAAAGGTGTCACGACCATGGAGGATGAGGCCCAGGATGCCGACAATAGTGTGAGTGGTACTTCCGAAGCTAGACGGCGAGACAGCGAAACCGGCCCCTGAACTAGATTCCAGTCGGCGCGGCCACCGACGCCGTGAAGATTGCCTCGACTGCGGCCACCTGTCCGAAAGATTGACCAAACCGTCGCCGCGTCAGTCGCTCCTTCACGAGCACCATTTCCTCGCGCGAGACCGAGGCCGCCATGATGCCTGCCGCTAACGATGTTGGTCCCTTCGCATGTTCGCAGAAGCGTGGCTCGTCTCCATCATCGCAGACGACGATCCGGCTTTCCAAGCTTGTGGGGATTCTCCAGACTCACGGACTCACGGGCGTTCTTCAGCTCCCGCAAAACCATCAGGATTACGGAGTATCATTCATCAACGGCCTCTTAACAGGGGACAGCGTGTAACCACAGAAGCAGGATCAGAGAGTCCCTCAGACTCTCAACGGTGTCAAAACATGGGCTTCGAGCAGATGGGCGACTTTCCCGTTCGCCATGTGCCTCCCATCAGTGGCAAACCCTTGAGCAGGAGAAAACCCAGTCTCCAGTCTCTCGGAAACGTGGTATCTGGGGTGTGCTGGGCATGGCTGGGGTAAGGTCTCGAGAAAGCTTGACATCCGCTCTCGAGATTTTGTCTTAGCGAGGAACGAAGAGCGGGGCCCTGGAAGACGACGAGTCGACTCTCGAGCTGTACGTTTCGAGATGTTCCGTCCTTCTCCTGGCCATCGCAGATATCAGTGCTTCTACGGAGTCTTTGCCCTACTTCTTCGGCTTCTTCAGGATCGTGTGGCCATCGGCTCCAGTCCTAATACGAGGAGTCTCCTCACCTTCCTTGCTTCATACCGATCATCGGACAGGGACACCAACAACCATGGGAAACCCCACCAATTTTTCGGATTGTTCCACCGATTCGACTCGACTTGACTTGAATTCCCCGCCGCACCTTATAAGAATGATATGCCACTGGACGACTTGATTGGTGGCAATACCATAGTCCTCTTTGTGGGCAATCTAGACTCCTCTCTAACAGGAGACTATCCTCCACAACGCGCAGTACCGCTTTGATCATGCCACAAGGGGCCAATCTTTCCCCCGCTGGCAGTCGGTGAGAGCACATCCCATGCACATCCCCATGATTTGGCACGGCGCACAGCTCCAGAGAAGCGGCCCATGGGTCCGAGTGGCCCTTTGACTTTGATGGGCGTATCTCCTAACTTTACAACACCAAGATATACTTATTATTCCCCTCTCGCCAGTACCGAGGGTAAGGGGAAGATGCCGTTGATCAAAGGTCTATAAGTTTTGCCCCGGACCCCAAACTTCCCCAGACTGCTTCTTCCAACTCCATCAAGACTTCCTCAACTATCTATATTACAAGTGGTACTTTCACACCTCCAACCGCGACAATGGTTCTCTCACCGTCGGCCGTCCGGTTCTTCATTGTCCTTTTCGTTGCCCTTGGCTCGCTCACCTACGGCTACTGCAGCAGTATCATCGCGACCACCCTTGGGCAGCCGACCTTCATCGCATACTTCAAGCTCGACACAGGCTCGAATGCCACCCAACTGATAGGCGCCATCAATGGCTTGTACCAAGCCGGTGGCCTGTTTGGCTCCCTCTCCATGATCACATTCCCCGACTTGCTCGGCCGAAGAAAGGCGCTCTTGTTATACTCGGTGGTCACCGTCATTGGTGGCGCGCTGCAAGCTGGCTCCGTCCACATTGCCATGTTTCTCGTCATGCGTTTCATCACTGGCTTCGGCATCGGCGCCCTCGTCGGCCTCGTCCCGCTGTATCAATCAGAAATGTCGCCACCACGTATTCGAGGGCTGCTCGTCGGCATGCACGGCGTCTTGATCTGTGTCGGCTACACCTCTGCCAGTTGGATCGGACTGGGCTTCTACTTTGTGAATGCCAGTGGTGCCCAATGGCGTCTACCCTTGGCCATCCAGTGCTTGCCACCTCTCTGCCTCGCCATCGGTGTCCTCTTCCTACCCGAGAGTCCTCGTTGGCTCATCGATCGCGACCGCGTCGAGGATGCCTACAAAGCCTTCAAGGCCGTACGCGCAGAGAAGAGCGACAACATTGTCAACAACGAGGAGGCCATCCAGGATGAGTTCAAACTGCTTCAAGGCCAGATTTTGCACGAACGCACAGAGGCTTTGTCCTTGATGGATCTACTCAGACTGCCTCATATGCGCAAGCGATGCATCATGGGATTTCTGGTCCTCTTCGGATGCCAGGGCACAGGTCAGTAGATTTTGCGTGCCTTCCAATATGTTTCAACAGTTCAAATTCATACTAACGCACCACCATCACAGGCACTCTCGTGATCAACAACTACGGACCTTCTCTGTACTCGTCTCTCGGCTTCAACACCGTCCAACAGCTGCTCATTCAGTCCGGCTGGATTTCGGTCTGCCCCTTCGGCAACCTGCTCAACTCCCTGGTTGTCGACCGAGTCGGTCGATGTCGAATGCTCATCATCGGCTATGCAGGATGCGTCATCGCCTTGATCGGCGAATGTATCACTGTCGACCGCTTCGACAAGACAGGAGACAGAGGTCTCGCTTCCGCAGCCGTCTTCTTCCTCTTCCTTCACATCCTCTTCTTTTCGTCGACCTGTGACGCCACGTCGTACATCTACGCCGCCGAGATCTTTCCGACCCCTGTCCGCGCAAAGGGCCTGGCGGTCAGTATCTCCGGCCTATTCGTGGCTACGATCATCTTCCTCCAGGCCGCGCCCACCGCGTTCGCCGCGATTGGCTGGAGGTATTATATCGTGTTCATCGCCGTTACCACCGTCATCGCCATCGCCATCTGGCTTTATTTCCCCGAGACGAAAGGCCGGTCTTTGGAGGACATTGGCGAGCTCTTTGGCGATTCCGTCGAGCCGATCCACGTCGACGAAAAGATGCAGGTTCACCACGCCGAGCAGGAGATCGTTGAAGATGTCAGAAACGAGGAGAGGCACGACAAGCACGAGAGGCACTGAGCACATCTGTCTTGGAGAGCGACTGTCCAAAAAAGATGCTAGAGCACGTACATAGGGGCCAGTGGTCTGCGAAGACCAGTGTACATACTGTAGTGGTCGATCAAGACCATCTACTGACTTTTGTTTCGCCCTCGACAAAGGCGAATTAAAGTAGCCATGACGAAGACTTCCAACTTTCATGTTCCTTTCTCCTCGTCTCCGGGCCTGTGCTCATATCAGGTCGCCACCTGATGGGACGTGATTGCTAATGTCGAGATCGAAGGTATAGATTTCAGAGTCCTCGGAGTCAACCATAGACTGGCCTGCGTGCTTCCAATTGTCCCATAGGATGTTCTTGTCACGACGAACCTAGTATCCTCCCAAACCCTCCTTCTCGACCAATTTACGGCCCGAAATGCTGATCTACATATGAAAGCCCTCTCTGATCTGAGGTTGGCAAAGGCGCCATTGCTCTTACTAAAGCCGCTAGTTAGATCAACTCATCCGATCCATCGTCCCCGTGCTCCCGTTTGAAGTGTTGTCGTCGACTCAAGCAGCTTGAACCTTCCTCCCTGGCTCCTTCGACAGGACTCACTGCTCTTCAATCCGGCAGGTGTCAGACTTATGGCGTCAACTCATGTCATTACTACTACTCCACATGCCCAAGGGCCAACTCGATTGCAAGCATGCAACAATCAAACAATGAGGTGATCGTACAAAGATTGGTGTCTGGTGTCTGGTGTCATCTCACACGCGACGATAAGGAGCAAACACACTGGTACTAGTACTAGGATGTCAAAACTCCAGGCAAAAATGACTCCAATCTACTAACGTAGTATCTGCTCCGTCATGAGAAAATGGAAGGAAACGACACCACCACTCATACTAGTGTTCGTTCGATACGTTCGACAGGGAGTCAAGCATGCACAAACGCGTTCGCTGGATGGCAAGTTTATATAAATCTTCCATCCTCGACCTTTGGAATACTTACTCTGGCATCACGACATCACAGCCTCGAGCAACAATAACAACAACTCAAATAACCAGCAGACTCAAGCTTCCATTCCCGAGACGATACGGATACGGATATTGCTAAACATACGCCTGCGCTACCGATCCTCTCAAAAGGTGAATCCCGGACGTGTATCGAATTGACGGGCCTCTTTGACAACACGAAGAGTTTTCGACACCGACACCTGACTGTTAACCACCCTCAGACAAGACTCACAAAGTTCACTTCCACACCAAGAAAGATGTGTGTACAGAAACAAGTCCAATTTCGATGCGGCCACACTCAATACGTCGGCATCGAGGCATGTGGAAGACGGGTGTGTCGAATCCAAACTTCCACCAGGACAGACACCGTCAATCGTTGCCCAACTTGTAGCGGAAGGCAGCCTGGCCGCCCTCGTCCTCGACCGAAACTGTGATACTGTGATCCTGTGACAATTGTTCTACTCTCTGACATGCTGCGACATTGGACCCACCAAGTCGAATTCCTACCAAATATGTCTGTGTAATTCCTGCGGCTTATTGCCACTGTGCTGGTGATAATGGATCAAGGCCATTGCTGACACCCAAAATGGACAACAAACACCAACAGCACAGGCTTAGTATATACGACAAAATATGGGCCATCAGCCTGCGCGCATCTGAGATGCTAGCCTGCGATAAGTAGCAAAGCAAGCAAGCAAGAATGCAAGCAAACCAATGACTCCAAGTTCTTTCGATCTTTCAGCCTGTGAACACATTCCCCTTCTCAATGTCCTCAAACGCCCCCATCGTATGCTTCCATACCATCTCCCTCAGCTCCTCCTTGTCCACGCCCGTCTTCTTATACACCTCCTCTCTCGACATCGTCTCGCTATCGGACCAGACCGTATACACTCCACTCCCCTTCTGCCCGTCCGCGCCAACGGCCACATCGGAGTCTTCTCTGGCCCCTTTTGCCGGAAACCTCGGTGTCGCCAGGAACAATGTCCTCGCGCCCGCCTCGGCGTGTGACGTGCCAAAGACCCACATCAGCGGGCGTCCGACGATCGGAAAGACAACCTTGAACCAGGTCGGTAACTCGGGGTTCTTGAACCCAGGCGTGTGCACCAGGCCGGGGAATACGTGGCAGAAACTCAATTTCCCGGGATACTGTGCGACGAGTTTCTCGAAGAACAGCGTTTTGAAGTACGCAATGTGTGAGCGCGCGTTCATGTAAGTGAAATGGCCCGGTTGACGAAGAGATAAGTCGTCGGCGAATAGTTGGCCTTCGGTCTTGGGCGCGTAGATGGAGATTATGTGTGCTGCGCCGCCACCGGGAGGCAAGCGAGATTCGACGAGGAGTGGGAGCAGCCGGTCGATGAAGCGCATGCGAGAATAGTACATTAGGGACATGAGATTGTCGAGTCCTTCGGTCGTATCTGTGCTTTCACGTTTTGTGTGTCAGCCCAATGCATGCTGCAGCTCCACGGGTGCCGGCTAAGGAGGAGGAGGAGGAGGAGGAGGAGGAGGAGGAGGAGGAGGAGAGGGCCCTGCAAAAGGGGAACGGCAGTGTCAACCTGGGGCAAGAAAGACGAACCTTTGCGCGTGACGAATATCGAGCCAGCCTGGCTCATCACCAGCACGTCTACTCTAGGCTTACTATGCGGTCCGTTCGCGGCGGTCTCCAATTTGATGATCTCCTCACAGACCCGGTCGACATCTTTCAGGAGGGCCAGGTCTTTCGCTCGGACGAAGGTGAAGTTGGCTTGAGGACATAGTTTGCGGCAGTCGGCGATCGTCACATCAGCGGCTTTGGCATTGCGGCCGACAATGTATATCCGCAGATCAATATTCCTGGATTTGGACTTGCCCACAGATGCAGCGTTGGATACGAGAGAGCGAAGCGCGTACTCGCATATGCCCGACGTGCCGCCCACGAAGACACCGACCAGAGGCTCACTGAGGGATGCCACGAAGTCGGCGTTGGCGGCTTTGACGTCGGAAAGTCGGACCATTGCGCTTTCGATGTGCAGGGTGGTACAGTACTTGAGGCAGCTGTGGATGCCAATGAGGCGACTGACAGTCCCGACAAGCCAACGATGCGGAACGCCTTCTATGCTGAGGCTTTGAGCTGAGCCTACAGGAAAGGTGAATGTCGGGCTAAAGACGAAAAGATCGTGAAAGTGGTTTGCAGCGGCCGTGGGATTGTTCTTATCCCTTATAGGGCTGAGTAACAAGCATTCCAGGTGGATACACCGACCGTACAGCGAACAAGATACTGCTTTCGGGTTAGTGGTGTTGGGGCCGCCAGTAGACCATTTCATAAGATCTACCCCGGCCTGCGCGCCTGACAAGGACTAACCTTACCTCGTACTTCGTGCTCGTAAAGGCTAACCAGTCTCGATGGGTCCGACACTGATCATTCTCCTGTGTCTTGTCTCGCTCCATCGATCAGTCCAGCGACTTGGTTGCTGCATAGAAGCGCCAGTTGTCCAAAAGAAAAGGCCGCTTACTAGTTTTTGTACTGTTCTCTCGCCGCACTCTTGTCATAGCACTCTTGTCCACCCGGGTTATGCCGACGTCTCAGAGGCGTTTCCACACGAAAAGCCGGCGTGGCTGCATTCAATGTAAGAAGAACAGGACTAAGGTGAGTTCCTTTCCTGCCGTCATCTTCGAAGCCTACCTTGTAGTCTCCACTTGCCTGATTCCTGGTCTGCAGTGTGATGAGGAAAAGCCAGTCTGTGGTAGATGTGTCCGAACCGGCCAGAGCTGTTCGTTGAACTCGCTTGAGCCGGACCTGATCATCGTTGATGGGTCGAAAAAGGCCGAAGCAAAAGCCGCATGGAGATCGAATTCCCTCGTACGCTCCAGGTCTGGATCAGAGGAAAAGTCTTCCAGCTCCGGTCTGCACACCTCTATCAGTCCTGTCACGTCGACGTTTAATATCACGCCACGACGATATTTCGACCCGTCCGAGCGCGACCGTCTGAGGTTGATGCACCATGATGATCGATATACCTGCGAGACAATAGCCGACCTGATCCTTCCCACGCCCGAAGGACTCACCATTATGCGCCACTATGTGCCCGAAATGGCCTTCGAGCATGATTTTCTCTTGCATGGAATGCTAGGCTTGAGCTCGCTTCATCTAGCCCTGTTGTCAATGGATGCTGGTGAAGCACAAGCTCGCGACAAACACATCGGCCTTGCCATGCATCATCACACTTGCGCGATCCAGATTTTCAATCAACAGTCATTCAACATCACCGGCCACAACGTTGACGCCCTCTTTATCTTCTCTGGCCTAATAGTCCTGTACGCTTTTGGATTCCAGCGTGTCACAGCGGGATCTTCGGCTAGTCCGTTGGATAATATTGTCGAGATGCTGACGTTGCTTCGTGGGACTGGCACTGTCGCCAAAACAAGTTTCGAACGGCTGATAAATGGGCGGTTGAGTCCTCTGTTTAGACAGATGAAACGTGCTCTCGCGGGACCGACGCCGAAACTGTCGGAACGAGTGGAAGACGTGCTCGCGAAACTCTTGGAGCGGGTGTTGGCGACTGCATCTCCTGAGCGTGAGGTGTACGTCGAGTCACTCGCAGCACTGCGCTTGAATATCGAGCTTGCTTCGGCCGAAAGCTTGGCTCATGAAGCTCCTATCTCGACTTTCCCGGTAATGTTGCCAGCAGGATTCCTCCAAGTACTGGCCACCGGCGAGCCGCTGGCTCTGTCTATGGTAGCGAACTATGGGGTAATTCTGCATTGGTTGAGAGGGAACATATGGCTCGCTGAATGGGGGAGGCAGACAGCAGAGACGATACAGGCGATTTTGTTGCCAGAGTGGCAGGATTGTCAATTGAGCCTGGAAGAAGATGAGAGGAAGTGCAGGAGCTGTGATCAGCGCTTGCAAATAGGGATGACATCCGCAAGCATCGGTATCAATTGTGCAGCATTGGGAAGCTAGCACAATGATGCCGTCGAGCATCCATTTGTGGATGTGACTTGAATAAACTCGGCATAGTTGGGATGAGTGGTTTCTTTTACTTGGTACCTGCAACAACATCAGTGCTGTATCAGTGCTGTATTATACGGTCGGCCGATTAAGCGTAGTGATGCCTGGCATGGATTGCAGATAGGGATGAATTAAAGAACATCGTGAACGGCGTTCATACACAGAACAGAGCCCAGCCTCGTCCGCCAAGCATCCAATTAAGACGCGCATGACGCGACGAGGCTGCAGGCTTTCTTGAAACTGCGACCATCGTCTCCTTCAGCGTCCAAACCAACACTCCTGAGCTCCCTGTTGACAACACCTTTACAACCCCCATTCCATCTCGTCCGGCCATCACACTTCCCCACAATGCCTCCAAAACGCCGCTCCGACGCCATATCTCGCGACGACCCTCCCTCCGCTTCCGCATCAGAATCGGACGACAATGAACCACAAACCCAAGCACGACGCGTACGTCAACGCTCCTCATCAACCACATCCGCCGCATCCAGCATCTCCTCCTCGGCCGCCGCCTCAGACTCGCACACCACGAACTCCGAGTCCACGCTAGTCAAGAAACTCGTCCGTCTGGCGCTGTCGACCGAGTACGCGCGTACGCCGCTCCGACGCAGCGACATATCCGCCAAGGTCTTCAAGGACTCGAACGCGCACGGCCGGTCCTTCAAGAATGTATTCGCCTCCGCGCAGCGCACGCTGAGAGACACATTCGGCATGCAATTGGTGGAACTCCCCTCGAAAGAGAAGACCAGCCTCAAAGACCGACGGAACCAGGCCACGCAGACGTCGAAAACGTCCAACAACACCACATCTTCCAAATCATGGATCCTTCTCTCGACGTTGCCGACCGCCCTAAAAAACGACCCGGTCATAGTCCAGCCCACAAGAGCGCCGACTCTGGAAACCGAAGCAAGCTACACGGCGATGTACACGTTCGTTCTCGCGCTGATTTATCTGAACAACAAGGCCTTGACGGACCAGAAGTTGAATAGATACCTCAAAAGGGTGAACGCGGATACATATACCCCCTTCGGCGCGCTGGAGAAATTGCTACAACGCATGGTCAGGGAAGGGTATGTCGAAAAGCGCCGAGATACGAGTTTGGGTGAGGAGGTGATGGAATGGGTGCCCGGGCCCAGGGGCAAGATTGAGGTTGGAGTCAACGGTGTAGCCGGGCTGGTAAGGAGTGTATACGGATATGGAGCTGTGGATTTGGGTCTGGAAGAGCTGCCGGACCGTCGTGGGCAGGGTGGGGGTGATGAGGACGATGAAGGCGAAGGGGAACAGCCGCAGAGGCGGAGGGTTGTCAAGATCGAGGAGGACGAGTTGAATGCGAAGCTTTCGCGGAGTTTGGGAATCAAGGTCGGTGGGGACGAGGCAGGGACCGATCGTGAGCAAGAAATCGACGATCAAGCCGTCGAGGAAGAACAGGTTGAAGCAGGATCGTCACGCCGAGGCCAAGCACAGAGAAGCAGAGGGAGGCCGAGACGGACGGCCAGGGATGACGATGAGGATTAAGTGAGTGTCGGCCTGTGCTGGGTTGATGATACGATGACCGGCTTGGGTATGGATGAAGCATGGATAGTTGCGAATGCATGCCGCTGCAAGCTCGACTTGCTGTCTTTGAACGGCGGCATAATTGATTCGACTTGCCGCGGACGCTCTGACTACTACTAGACGACCATGACGAGTCCCGATGGCTTACTGTCCGTACTGCAGCACGAAGCTTCTCTTTCCTGTGACACAGTGTGATCATCTTGGCCATGTCCCATTGCCCTTCTACAAGTCTTTGGCCCATTCAATCCAGTTCATGATATATGCAATGATCGAATATCGGCCCGGAATATGACAAAGATACCAGAACGCCAACACCCAATGCCGTGGCACGCCATGCAGATAGATCGGTTCGAAGATTGTACTTTCGACCTCTGAAGGGAAAGAAACTCCTCGCAATGCAATGCTTGCCAACCACGCTATGTGCTTTCTACTTTTTTCTCACAGATCTGGAGCTTGTGTGTCCCAATTCATCGTTTGATTTGAAGGGACGAAGGTAACGTGGGTGTAGATGCAGATGTTCGGTTCGTGAAGCTGAAGAGTATCCAAGATTTGGTGCACAAGGAGGCAGGCTGTTCGTGTCTGCAATGCAAAGTCGACCTGCTCTCGACTTTACTCGGCCTGCCGCCGTCTGCTGTCTGACTGCCCGTTGCAGTGTGATAGTCTTACACAATCCAGGCAATGGCAGAGTTTCGATCTGGTCTCAGCGGCTTTGCCACATACAGCCCCTAATCGAGAGGGACTCGCCTGCATTGCGCACCTCTCGCTCAACGCGAGCTTGAGTCGTCGCGTTCCTTCCAGTCCACGTGTAATATTCATCTCAACCGAATGCTGAGAAGCCTCCTGGTCCACCACCACCCGTACTGAATCTGAACCCACCGCCGCCACCGCCGTTCATCATATTGAACAGCATCTCCGGATCGATCTGGACACCACCACCACCCATCCCACCCATCCCACCAAAGCCGCCCATGCCTCCAGGGAAACCACCGCCCATGCCCATGCCGGGCTCCATTAGATCGGCGCCAGAATCATACATTTGCCGCTTTTGCGGATCCAGCAGCGTCTCCTTCGCCTCCAAGCAGTCTTTGAACTCCTCTTCCTTCTTCTTATCACCCTGCGTCTTGTCTGGATGCAGTACCGCCGCCTTACGTTTGTATGCGCGCTCAATGTCTTTATCACCGGCATCCTTCTCCACGCCCAAGATCTTGTAGTAGTCCTTGCGCTTGGACTTCTTGAGCTCAAGCTCAGCATTCCGCAGTTCCTTGTTTAGTTCCTGATCCTGGGGGTTGTCCTCGAGCAGTGCCTTGTAGTCTTTGACCGCTTGCTCCCAGTCGCCCGATTCCCCTGTTGCTTTGGCCCGCAAGCGTCGTGCCTTGGTGTACGTCGGATCGAGCTTGAGTGCCTGGTCACAGTCTGCTTTCGCCTCATCGAATTCTTTGATCTTAATGCGGGCCGTGGCGCGGTTGCCCAATAATTTCGCGTTGGTAACTTTATTGCTTGGGTCGATCGTGAGAGCTTCGGAGTACGCTTCCACAGCGTCATGGTACTTCCCACGCTTAAACATATCGTTCGCCGATGTCCGGGCCCGGTCTAGTTTCTTCATCGTCCGCAAGTTGTTTCGGGCGTCGGTATTGTCGGGATCTAATGAGAGTGCTTGTCGAAAGTAATCCTCTGCACGCTCGTAGTCGCTCTTGCCGCCCCCAGTTTTCTCGTCTCTCAGGTACATCGCCCGTGCGGCAAGGACGATTGCCTCGGCATCCATTCCGTTCTCGCGCATGAGGGACTGAGAGATGGCTTGGACTTCGCCTAGCGCATTAGCAGTGCCTACTTTGAGGTTTGCCTTGGCTTTCAGTATCTGCCAGCTTCGTGGCGTGGGTGTGTCCCGTCCGAGGGTCTGCTTCGCCTGCTCGATGCTCCATAGCGCCATATTCCCGTTGCCATCTTCGGAATTGATCTGCTTCTCTGCCAATTCTATTGATTGCAATGCTTTCCGAGCGGCTGCGGTATCTGTCGCCGAGGCATTCGGTATTTTTGCATATGTGTCCAAGGCATCCTGTGGTCGGCCTAATGATGTGTAAATTCGAGCGAGACGGTGCAGGATTTTGTCGTTGTTCGGGTCTAATCTGCTGGCCTGTAATGAGTCACCGAGTGCCTGGCTATAGTTATTCGCAGAAATGTAGGCTGCGGCTCGGTTGGACAGGTAGGTGGGATTTGTAGGATCTGCTTCAACAGCTAGAAGAATTTGTCAGCCAGAAGTTTGTTGAAAGGACATGTTTTACCATACCTTTTGAGTATTCCACGATTGCTTTATCATAATCCTTCGCTTTGAAGAATTTATTACCTGCGGCCTTGCAGGCTTCTGGGTCTACTTTCGGCGCAGGAGTGACTTTGTGTGGTGGGGGTGTAGGACTTCTCTCGTTGTGGCCATTGACGCCGTTTGTAGCAGGCTCGTCTGGAAAAGCACCGGGTGCATCTTGTGAAGGGGTCGCAGGCTGCGAGGAATCGTTCGGTATTGAGTCTTTATCAGTTGTTCCTGGGATTTCTCGGTCCATAGACATAGATTGTCTCTCAGCCTCTTCTCTTGCCATTCTGGCTGTGAGTTTGCGCAATTGATCGGGAGGTAGATTTAATGGATGGGTGTCAGTGTCGTGTTTTGCCGACTTCTTCTTGTCTCTGTCTTTGTCCTGCTTTTTGGGAGATTTTGACTTCCGCATGGGCGAAGATGAATTGAATTTTGCACCAGTCGAATTCAAGTCGGCTGCGGCTGTCGACTTGGAGTGGGGCGCACCCAGCGGAGGCAGAGACAGACGGGACAGAGGCTCTGACACTGGGACGGGTATTGACACGGGCTGTACGAGTAGCTGCGGCTCAGATCTCCTGCCGCTGCCGCTACCCTCCTTCTCCTTGTCGATTGAGCGTAAGAGATGCCGAAGGTTTGCCTCAGTGAGAGGAGCAGGCCCAGACTGCCTAGGGTGCCCAGAGTGGCTGCTGTCAACGTCAACTTTTGACGCTTCGGCGAGATGCGGGAGAGGATCTTTGTAAGACGTCGAACGAGTAACGGAATGATTCAGTCTGCCACTTATTGTTCTTGACAGAAGATTGTGGGAATTTGACTGCACGGCTTCGTTGTCATGCTTCTTATCGTCCTTGTCGAATTTTCTAGACTGGTTCTGGTTCTTGGAAAATTGAGCGGGACTCTGATTACCGCCGAGCTCGTCTAGCCGGGCGCCGTTTGAACGAATTTGGGCGTCGTTGGCGCTGGTCATAGGCGCAATAGGCGAACCGGGCCCTGATCGTATTGGATTTGGCCCTGCGGCAGCCTTGGCTGGTTGCTGAGCCTCAAAAGGCATCTTCGCATTGCTCGCGCGTCGTTTCGCATGCACGCCTGTGACTTTTCCAGGTTGTGAACCGGATGACAGGTCAGATGGAGTCTTTCGCTTGTGTCCAGACATCTTGACAAAGTAGAGCAATTGGTAGTATTGTTCACGACAGATTGTGCCCAGACTCACGGCAAAGTGATGGATGAGAATGCACACAGCGCTTTTATTACGAATATTAACAGACGGTGGTCCAACCACAAGGTCCCTATGAAGAAGGCAAATCACTTCTTCGTCAAGAAAGTGCAGCTCCATCCCTATCTTTAGGCCTACTACTAATACAGATGATAAGTGTTGTTACAGTTCTCAATGCATGCAGGCCGCATGAGGAGAGCCTCCGAGCTCACTGAGCATTACTCATACAAGTCCAACTGCTCCCACTCGACTCCTGATGAATAGAATACCCACTGGCGTACAAGCCCATTCCACAGATCCCACAACCCATTGCGAACAAGCCCACGTTGGCAATGGTGAGAACGATCTTCTTCCAATTCTTGGTGTACTGACCCCAGTTCATGAACAACCAGAAAACTCCCGAGATGCCATAGGTGAACCACGAGGCAAACAGACTGGAAATTAGAGCCAGCAAGTCGTTGAAGTTGGGAATAGATTCCGCGATGATCCATGCAATGACCCAAACCGTCAAGGTGATGATAAGCCAGGTGCCCACGGACAAGAGCGTTCGTTGCGACATGTGCTTCGTACCACGGAACAGACGCACATAGATGTACTTAGAGGCGACGTGCCCATAAATGACACCAGCAACAATGATGGTTGGGATAGCCAGACCCCAGGCGACCTTTCCAATGACGGTCCCCGCAGAACCAAGTGCAGGCGAGTCGACTTGGTCTCCACCATAGGCATATACCACCATGGCGATGAGGAAGTACATGGCGGTATCCGTGACTTGCAAGAGGACCAAAGCCTTGGGAAAATCTTCGGGATTGCGCATCTCCGAGATGAAACTGAAGAAGGCAACGTGTCCAGCATATGCAAAGACAATGTTTGTTACACTGAGGAACGCCGTAGCGAAAGTCGCTGTTTGTGTTGCATGGAAGTGGCCATGAGACGGATTTCTGGCACCAACGCCGGCCATACAGACAATTACGGCGGTGGTGATGCTGAGAAAGCTGGCGCACGAGAGCCACGAGACTTTCTGGAGGGTTCGAGGGATGTCGCAGATCCAGAAAATCACCAAGCCTACGATCCCCCAGGCGATCGTGCATGCGGCTCCATTGGTCAAAGTGTTAAGACAAATGGTCCAGGTCAGAATATGACTTGCCATGCTGAAGATCAGGAAAATCGTTTGAGCTGCCCCGAAGACTTCTCGCATCACGGTCGCCCAGCGAGGACCGACGGGTTTGAATAACACATAGCCTGCATCAGCCATGTTGTGAACCTGCAAAGGGAAATGTCAGAAGATTCACGGCAGGACAGAATGCTTAAGGCTTACCCATGGATGCGCCATCTTGAATTGTCCAATTACATAGCCAGAGTATGTGGCCACGACCCCCAAACCCACGATCAGGATTGCACCAGGAGCCATGCCAATTGTCGCAAGAACGGAGGGCAAAGACAGAATGCCCAAGGATATGGTCTCTGCAATCATAACTGTGTGGAGATAACCATTAATTTGACTCTGGAGTGCCTCAGAAGGACATACTCATGCTGCATTGCCTGTTTCTACATGTTAGCATCCGAACTTCTTCATAGCAAGACTGATGCGTACCACCACTTCAAGGTCCGATACTTCACGCCATCGCCATCTTCGTCATCAAACGGGTCCACTTCCTTATATTCGCTTTGCCGACGAAACGCTGCGCCTAGAGAAGAGCGACGCCGCTTCTCAGCACCTGGAGCAATGTCGGGACGAGCAGCGCCATGAAGGTTGGAATTGTCGAGAGTTTGAACATCCTTCTCCGCGTCAGGACCGAAGGGGTCCGACGACGCTCGCAATGTGGGCGATCGAGAAGCCATAGTGGAGTATGGTTCGATTGAGCCGCTGATTATTGCCGGTATACTGCCTACGATCGCTTGATGGTAGGCGTTGGCTCCCAAAGGCTCAATGTGGTTGTAGTCGTCGTGGTAAACAAGAGTCGAGGACGAAGGCGTATTGCATTCAGGGTATATAGTCATGCGAGCAGTATGATGACATTGTTGGCTGAAATGCGAACATCCGTCGACGTCATGGCGGTTTATAAAGGAGGGGAGCGTGCCGTGTGTGGTGGAGTTCGATACCAGCCTTGTCGATCTGCGCGCATGAAATATCCAGGCATGGTAAGATCAGCACCTATACGGAGTACATGGCTGATGCCAGCCAGAAGATCGACTGCCGGAGCCGAATTGCTAGGACTTTGAGGGAGCACGACATATAGCTCTATACAGTGCTTGACTGATCAATGGACGACTTGTAGAGGGGACTGTATGCAGAAGAAGTCAGGAAAGGCAGGAAGGTTGATGGCTCCCCTACAAAAGGCATTCTTTGGCCAGCGTTATCAATTGACTGCAAGAGTTCTTCAGTTAGTGGTAGGCCTGAATCTCCCGCTCTACCACTCTTCCAAGACTGCGTACGACCAGTACTCAGTTAATTCCAGGAGCACTCTACTCGCAGCAGCTTGTTCCGCAAGCTTCGCAGGGATCCTGAATGGTCTATCATGAGAAGCTCATGCCGCAATAGTCTGGAGACATGTTCACTCCGTGGATTCGGTAGTCGAGAGGTTCGCCGTGCATGTTCTGCGGCCTGTCGCAGGGCGAACGGTCGGACGGTCTATCCTCAGACTTACTCTCCGCCACGGCCGTGACCATAGTATCAGGCACATCATAGAGAATAGGCAGTGGCGAGGCATGGACGTCGAAGAAGCTGCTCATCTCGCGGGTGCTCAAGTCAAGCAAAGTCAAGCACAGCCAAGCTCTTTTGCTTAGTCACAACTCCCGGCTCATATTGTTTCATCAGGCCCGATTCACATCATGAGTCGTTTACCTGGGAAAACGAAGAGGCATGTTACGAAGCAGCGGGCATCCGGCCTATAAGGATCTGCACTCGTGTAGATGTGGAAGCCACAGGGCGTATATATCCTCAAAAGACAGTGGTATTGCTCTTGCCGCCGTAGAGAGAGGTTGGCGTTGTTGGGTTCTGCTCTCCGGTGGCGACCAGACAGGTTCCAATGCGAGCAAATGGCATCACACCCGTTCGCCTGTTGCATACTGTATAACGGACGGTTTTCTTTTGCAGGGACGTTCTAGTTGGTGTGACTGATATCGAAAGAATGCGAAGACAGCAAATGCCGCACGTGACCAGGCGTTGTTGCCAAGGCGCTAACGGCCGGGGATTGTTTACTTGGTCACGTCATTTCAGAAATCGAGCATCACACAAGTTCGACCAATGCTCTCGTGCCTCTCTCACTCCTCACAGACCACCACAAGTTCTGACATCTCCATCTTACAGTACTGTGTACATCCACAACGATCCTCTCCATCTTCCTGGCTGTCCTGTGCGCTGTTTCATTGAATCTTGTACATGGTTTACAATGGCTACCCCTCGTCGTAGATCTGCTCGATTGAGCAAAAACGCTCAGCAACAGGTAATGTTTGCCAGTTGTTTGACACTGCTTTGCCTTGTGCTCTGGTGATCATTGAATGGCTTCTCTGCCCTACGCAATGGTCCACCTCTTCCGACTGGGAACTAATTGTTTGGCAGCGATCTTCTACCCGTAAACAGTCCTCGGCACCACTTGGGGCTCTCATAGAACGAGACGAGACTCCCGATGTGGGCGAACCGCAATCCATTGACAACGTTATCGCAACTCCAGCATCTGCTGCCACCACCCAATCCCAGCTCACCAAGCTGTCGGGCCTCAAGACACCCAAAACTGAACCACGAGTTGATCGCGGCGAGATGCACCCTGAGCTCGTCCATCACAGCACCACTAAAGCTCCCGACTCTGGCCTTAAGCTAGGCTTCATCGACATACCTTCACATCCCCAATCGATCGCGAGCGCACAAAACACGCCTTCAAAAATCCGTACAAGCACTCCTGCACACTTTCAATCCACCAGCTTGGACTTCAAGTTTGGGAGCGAATCCCAATTGAGCAGCGAGGCACAGAAATTGATGGACAATGTGCGTGAGGAAGCGACCAGAATCAAAGCACAGATGCAGGCCGAAAGAGAGGCTCAACAACAGAAAGACGAAGACGCCGAGTCTACCTTTGGTGGAATCAATGCTTCTGGTAGAAAGATTGCGAAACCAAAGGGCAAGGCTGGTCGATTCAGCGACATCCATATGGCTCAGTTCAAGAAGATGGACTCGATTGCAAATCATCCTTCCGCATTTCGGGGGAAGCCAGGTTTTGCGCAGCCTACGGCCCAATCACTCAAGCGAAGCGGCTCTAAAGCTCGTCTGGATGAAATGGACCGACCTCGAACTGCTGGCAAAAGCACTCCTGGACGACGACCGCCACCTTTCCTTGGTCGCCCAACTTCTGTGAGCCCGTTCAAATCCATTCCAGCGCAGCCAGAACGACTCGAGAATGCCACTCCAGCTAAGCGTGCTAGACACTCCGAACTGCAGGATGTTTCCTCAAGTCGACCGAAAGAACTCACCCAACCAGCTCGGACCGAAACCTTGACAAATTCAGTGTCCAGCAGCTTGCTGTCGCCAACCAAGGCATCCTTGGCCAGAGCTGGAGCTAGTCAGATACCGTTGGCTTCACCCAACAAGGCTTCACCACTCAAACGCCCTGCATCGGCCAAGTCGCTGAGAACAACTTCACAAGGAGCGGCCAATAGACCTGCTACTTCTCATGGGGCACCGACAGCTCAGACTATGTTTCACTTTGCACGCCCTGAAGGATCGCACTTGGATAGGCCCCTCCCACCATTACCCAAGGATGTTCCTTCGCCTACATCTTCTCAATCAGAAGAACCCCAACAGGCACCTATCAGCATTCAAGGTCCAACTATGTCCAAGAACCAGGGGTTCTCCTCGAAACTGCCGAAATTTGCTGGATTGAAATCAATTCTACGTTCTGGCCGAAAGACGGATATTGTACCTTTCATCCAAGATCGACAAGGCACCCCGAAGCGCCCGGCTACTGCAACGGCTAACAGTGGCTCCTTGAAGAAAGTCGACTTTACTCCGAGTGTCAAGTCAAGATACGCCGTGAAATTGGCTGCTGGAAGCCCCAGCCCAGTCAAGCTCCCGCAACAACTCACGCCCGGCAAAGCACTCGCGCCACTTGTCCCCTACGACCCAGCGGCATATGTGCTAGAAGCTGATGATGGTGACGACTGCTGGGAAGACGCCGAAGGTGAGATCGACTATCCAGTTCTACCTGAAGGTTCTTCAAGCCCGGTTCAATCGACGCCCGACAAGTCTTTCGAGAGAAAGGCCAAAGACCACAACCGCCGCGAGTCTAAGGAGTTCAAATCAATCTTCACCACTTTGCACCACCCATCTAGACCTGCGCCTCCTTCGAATTTGACCTCTGTGAATACCGTAGTCAACAAGACGGACCCGGCCATTCACGCTAACAAGGTCATGCGATCACCTAGCAACCCTCACTTCTCACAACCATCTCCCTCTACTATTCGCCGCGTCACCACTTCCGGCGTAACGGAGCTCGTTCAGCCATTCGAAGATGCAGAAGTAAAGACCGTTCCACACGGGATCCCAGGCAAGAAACGTCGTCGAGACTCGATCGTGTCTGACAATGACGAGTCAGGCGAGGATGCTGGGAAAGAGAACCGCCGCATCTCCGTCATGCCGTCTGTTCCTGGTGGCTGGCATGACACCCCACAACCTGACGAACAGGATGAGGGCGAGAAGCGTGGTGGGAAGCGTGCGAGAGTCGGTGGCGCGCCTACAGACCCGAGGGAGAAGGCGAAAAACGACGTCGGAAAACCACGACAGAGCACGGCAAGAGAAATGGCGAAGAAGAGCGCTGATGCGCGTAAGGGAAAAGGCATTTTGAGTCTGAGCCGCTTGAATATGCTGAGTCGACCGAAGCAGAGAGAGTGAACAATGATCTGTGTACTGATTTCTAGCACTGCTATCGGTCGGCAGGATCACTGCAGAGATCGTTTGCATGGTGGTTGCGGGCATCATGCGCTTCTACCTCTCTCAGCGTCCTCACATGAGCAAGGGATAGCATACCTTGCGACGCTCATAGTCGGATGACAACGGCTACTACTTTTCGGAAATTGTGTTACATGTTTTACTTGTTTTTATTACCGGCTTCTGCCGCAAGGGAAATGGGAAGCATCGATCTGGAGCTGAAGTGGGATTAGATCATGACCAAATCACATAATGACATGCTCTGGATATTGATGGCTGGCCGGACTGGGGGCTTGGGATCTACGGTCTACGGTCTGCGGCTGGTGTTCAAGGTCCTTGGGAACGGGCGGGTCACAAAAGCTGTTGGTTTACTTGGGTTATGGATGGGATTTCAGTCTTGGAGTATTGTGACTGTGAGGATTATTCGGAGACAACAAGTCGAGGTACATTGAGCTGACGGGGCGTCGTATGGACGGACGGACGAAAAGGGGCAACCTGGTTGATGGCTGAGCCGAACAAAATAGTTGTCACTGTCCGAGTACGACGTCCTTTACATCTGCATAAGCTCGATCAATAGTCTGCTCTGCATGAACAAAGGGCAATGAAACATATTGTTTTGATTCTTCGGCCGTTTCTAGTCAGCATCGAGAATTTCGTTGGGAAGTATCACAACCAGCTTCATCTGGCCGCACTCGTCGATGTCAGGGACGAACGGATATTTCGATCTTCGGCTACAGTAGCACAAGTCGATCTCCAATAGAGTAGGTAGCCAACTGGTCTTCCCACGCGCGACTGGCACAGAGAGATCAAGAAGATTAACATTCGTACACTATACATTTGGTACAATTCTCCTCCTGGGGCTTGCAAGCACACTGCACACTGGTTTTACCATTCCCTCAACCTCGTCCACAGAATCAACAGGCATCATCCCTTCTCTCTCTCGCCGAGGTACCTGATCCATTAATGAGACTCATCGTGATTGTTGAGGTACAAGTGTATAACATCGATCGAACTGGAGTCCGAACAGAACACACGGTCTTCGATTTCTCTAAGGGGCAACCATGAAAGCGTTGAATGAAGGGACCCGGCCCCTTGTTCACCACTGCGTGATAATTGAAGTCCTTGAAAAGTGATGGGCAGTCGCAAAAACTCCGAACGGAAGATTAATAAACAGCCTCGAGAAGGTAAATCACACCAAACACCAAGAAAGCAATCGCGCCACCCATGGTCACTGTTAACACGAAACATTAGCTTTCAAAATCGCAACACCCACAAAGTACATAGCAAGCAGATGATACGTACCGGTCCTCATACTGACCCTGCCGGCGATGGCTCTACCACCTAGGACGGCCGCCCCAGTACAAATGGCATGCCCACCCAATGCACCGGCGGTAACCCACCAATAATCCTGTCCAGCGGCCATTGCAATCGTGGCGATTTGCGACCGGTCGCCCCATTCACCAAGGAACGTCATGACGAAAGTCTGCACCCAGGCCGGACTCAGCAGTAACGAGCACAGATTGTTGATTCCGTTCAGCATGCTCTTGATCGTCGACCGTCGCTCAGGCGATGCCTCGCGCGAACTGGACGGACTTTCCGGTGGTGACGGTAACCGACCGTTTGTATGTTTCCTGCCGACGCCTGCACGACCGGATTCCAGTGCGTATGGGGATATGGACGAAAGCCGCCTAGACATGCGCCGTTGTTGATGTTCCTTCTCTTCCAATTCCATCTCGACCTCTTTCATTTCTTCGCCGACGCCGTCGTCGGGGCTCATTCCTCGCGCCTCGATGACCATTTTGACTCCAAAAACCAGAAACAGGCCAGCTGCGGCGAAATTGGTGATCGTCTTCGGGATCAATGTTGGAACTGCGTGGCCTAGCATCGCCGAGAGGACGGTCATGGTGATCAGCGCGGAGAAGGCGGCGGTAAAGACGACCACTCTGGGATGACGCATGGCCATGAGCGCCGCGACCAGGAAGGTCTTGTCGCCTACTTCGGAGAAGAGGATCATGGTAAACGAGAGGACCAGAGAATGCATAGGCGAGATGACTGCAGGCTCGTGCTCCTTGGCTTTCGGTATCCGGTCAGGATTTTCCGACACGATTGTGTTGTCTTTCGGCGACGAGGGGTTTTCAGGGTAAGGGATGTCGTGAGGCTTCTCTGGGAGGTCTTGAGGCGCCTGCAATGGGGTTAGACGATTGAGACCAAATATGGCGTGGTTTGGCTTACCGTTAAAATCTTCTTGGGCTCCTCTTCCGTGGTCTGTTTCGTCTGCGTCTTGTCCGCGTCCTTCAACGTTTCCACCTCGTGATGGGGTAAGGGTCTGGCGTCCTTGGGAGGATCAGGCCTCTTCTCTGTGGATTTACCCTCCTTCGACTTCTCTGATATGCCGCCCTCGACGCCTCTCGTACCTTCGGCAGGATTTGACTTGAGACGGTCGTCCATTACCGCGTCATTGGATTGTGGAAGGTCTCCGGCTTTGTATGTTGTCTTCTCTGTCGCGAGGTCGTCGTCATAACCCACACCTTGAGTCTTCTTCCTCGTCCTTTCTGCATTTGTCTCAACGAAAGGTCCTTCATGTGGCATTCCGTCTTTTCCATCCACTGGAGCATGCTCGGTTCCGACTGGCGCAGGTTTCCCTCCGCCATTCCCTCCTGACGCGGCAACAACCTCGCCTAAAGACCTCGAATTTGCGAAGTTTTTGGCCAGTGATTCTCGAGGGAGTGAGGCGTCAGTCGCTTCGGAGACGATCACCGAGGTAAGTAGGAAAAGAAGCAATTGAACACGCCTCCGTCCGATCTTCATGGTCGCGTGAGGGTGCGTAAATGAAGGGCGCGGGTGGATTGGTAGGGATTGGCCTGCTTGCGTGGCAGTTGAAGCAGGGAAGCCACTATGGAACAATAGGCGATACCAGGATGGTTGAAGAATGGGGTTAACAGAAGGAAAGTATGCCAGTAGAAGCCGCAATGAAGTGTTAGGTCCTGGCTCTTGGTGTGAGATCTGGGTGCGTGAATCGTGGAAATCCAGGCGCTCCTTTTCCCATTAACGCATTGCGCATCTCACTTTTCTCCGCCCAGAGATTCTCCCTATTTTAGTGGCCGTTAGGATTTCGCCTCCCGGTAAAGAATAATTGTTACACCAATCACCATTCAGAGATACGGTACCTGACTTGCCGCTGCTTTAAATAGACGAGGCTGAGAAAGACTAGGCTGGAACGGCTGAGGGATGATCGCCGGAGATTTTTCTTGCTACTCCGTACAGCGTCGAGACTCGATATCGCCCAAGGATACTTTCTTGCTTACCGGGCTTTACTAAAAAGGTCTGACTACTCACTGCACATATCACAACCCTCGCTAGGTCAGGTGCAATGCCGAAACGAAAAGTTGAAACCGGCGAGGTCAAGGCAAAGAAAAGAAAGGTCCACCAAGACGAGGAAGAAGCCACAGTCGACACATCGAAACCATCTGCAGTCTTCCAACCTTCCGGCGGCCGCTCCTGGACACTTTCTGTCGCTCTGCCAGGCAGTGTCGTCGCCAACGCCAAATCTCACGAACAAAAAACCTTCCTGGCCGGACAGATCGCCCGGGCATTGGCGGTATTCTGCGTGGACGAGATCGTCATCTTCGATGATGAAGACACGCCGACACAGCAACGACGACCCGAGATCGCAGAGACCGACTACACTGCATTCTCCCATCCGGATCACTTTCTCGCCCATTTGCTCTCATACCTCGAAACACCACCTCACCTGCGTAGGGCTCTGTTCCCAATGCACCCGAATCTGCGCACGGCAGGGACACTCCCGAGTCTGGACATGCCGCACCATCTACGCGCCAACGAATTGTGCGAGTACCGAGAAGGTGTCACTGTGCGAGCCGCACCCGCGGGTCCCGGTAACGGCACGCTCGTCGACGTTGGATTGTCAAACCACGTAACCGTCAGCGACGATATACCTCCAGGCACCCGCGTCACTGTGCACTTGCAAGAACAATCCTCCACGGCGGCTGCTGAAACGGTCGCTCCGAACGTTCCTCGCGAGGAGAAGGGCTATTACTGGGGCTATTCAGTACGGCAATGCAGCAGTCTATCCGACATCTGGACGGAATGTCCATTTAAAGGAGGCTACGACGTCTCAATAGGCACTTCCGAACGAGGCAAGCCGCTCGGCAAAGTCTTGTCGAGAAGTCCGTTCAGGGACTCTAGCCTGCTGGGTTTCAAGCACGTTCTTCTCGTCTTCGGCGGCGTTGCAGGTCTGGAAAAGGCCGCCAAGAATGATGTGAACTTGTACGAGCACGGCATCGGCGAGAAGAATGTGAAGGAGCTGTTCGATGCTTGGGTCAATGTCCTGCCGGGCCAAGGAAGTCGCACCATCAGGACCGAGGAGGCTATATGGTTGGGGTTGATGGGTCTGAGACCGTTCGTCGAACAGCTCGGCAAGCCAGCGCCCGTCCCACTCCCACCCAGCGACGGGCCAGAGTCAGAGTCAGAGTCAGACCAAAGCTCCTCAAGTGACGGTCGATTTTCGCCTGTAAAGATACGAGGTATTTGGGCGTGAAAAATATGTCTGGCGCCTTGTCAAAATTTGGACACGACACCCGACAGTGACCTCTGCGCAGCACATACATGGGCAAAAGGGTCGAACTCGAGGCAAATGTGGCCTCGAAAGATTGGAACGGTGCGGCCATCTGACTACCAGGTCCTGGCCGCTGTACGGGCTTTGATCAACAGCTTCCAAAGTTCGCTTGCATCCATGCACTCCATAACCCAGCGCTTTGCGGCACGACGGCACTATGCCTTGCAGATAACCCCTCGATCTAGCTGACAGGCATCTCAAGCGGATCGTGCAAGCCTGCAACACGACCGGGTCAAGGGCATTGAGGATCTGGTGAGAAGGGTCTGTCTCTTCCGTAAACCGACCTCAATAGTACCGGTTCGGAATCGCTTACCCTATCCGGCGCTCTTGCACTGGAGATGTCCTGACGCAGGGCCTGCAAGGTTGAAGTCCTGAAGCCGCTTGAAGAGTGATCGTCGATTGAATTGAGGTGAAGAAAGCGAGAGTGGGATATCATTACACAGTACAATAAACTACTAGTACCTGAGCTGCCGGTAACCCGGCTTCGAGGTTGCGAGGCCTTTCCTTCATGGTGTATCATACAAACACTTCGTTCACGGTCATCAATGGCGTATTAATCCCTGTCCACCAGCATGCTATTGCCCGTTCTTCCGCCTCTGGACCTTTCTCATCAACCCGTGCCATTGCCTGCAGTCTGCCGTTCTCCAATTTTCCAACCGCACCCAATTTGGTACGTCGCCTCAACTCAACCAATGTCTTTGTCACCTTAGGGCAGAAGCGAGGCACGCTCTTGGCTACTGTATTCTGGGCTGATGACGGAGCTCAACCACCACATCCTCACAAGGGATACACGGCTTTTCTGTGTCCCGGCTACTACCAGCAACCTCTAACCCCGCTTGTGCTGAGTGGGCTTTTCCATGATTGGATTGGTGTGTTCCTGATTGCAGCTAGAGTTTGTAGTGCAAGGACTGTGAATTGGCTCTGTTGGAGACCGAAGCGAAGCAAGATACCTTCTTTGGCAGAGATAGAGCGAGCTTCCTTACAGGCCAAAAACCACACTACTAGCAGCAAACGACGAAGCGTCCGATAGCAGTTGCATCGATGCCTGGTATAGAGGAAAGCCGGCGCTATCCTCAAGTGGCGTGCAGCTCATGACGCGCTCTGAAGTGCCGGCATTGTCGTCGTCGTGCTCTCAAGGGCTGACATGTTCGCGGTCACAGTATCCTGCAATTGCGGCATCGTAAAGTTATCAAACACCGCACACCCGGGTCCATCACCGACATTTGGCTGCGTCTCGATCAAATTCTCCATCCACAGCTCATTGTTGAACGGCGGCATGTCATACTGCAACTGGGGCATGGGCTCCGGCGCGATCCTTGGAATCATACCCGGGCCCGTACTGTCCACACACACATTCGGCTTGGTGAGCACCTCTCGCGCAAACTTGGCGACTTGACCCTTGGCGATGTTGGCGCGCGGCCAGATCTCGGCGAACGCCGCGAGCGCGGAAACTGCAACTTGTAAGCGCTCTTTGATGGCGATGGCTTGGTCTGGCCTGTCAATCATCGAGTATGCTGGCAAGTGCACGGTTGCGGCGGTGGTGATCCCGCACATCAGCACAGGGGGTGCATCGATCATAGAGTGTTGAACAGTGGCAAGGTTGACGATGTTGTTGGCCGCGCGGAGGGCTTTGGCTGTGTGTGACGAGTACGCCAGCGCAGGAAGGCCGGCGGCTTCGGCCCTTGTGCATGTTGTGCGGTAGTGGTTGCGGATAAAGGTCAGGCTGGATCGAGGTCGATGCAGGCTGATGGCAGCCCAGTTGATGAGCAGATGGGCGACGAGGAGGTTTTCATCGACGAGGCCGCATTGGCCTATGACTTCCCTCTTGGCTGGGGGCAGGGAGAGGAAATAGTTCGTGATGCTGGCATCGATGGCTTCGACTTGTGGATCGGTCACGGCGAAGGTGTCTGGTCCAAGGGCCAGTACCGAGCCGAGGATATATGCTGCCTCGATGGCGTAGGCGAAGGACGAGTATGCGTATGTGTCTTCAGAGAAGGTGCGATTCCGGAGATCGGCAAGGCTGCGAGGAAGAGGTGAGGATCGAGCGTCATTGTAGTCCTCGTCGTCGCCCGGCAGAGGGACGTCGGTGAAGGTTGTGTATAGTCTGAATGGTTGTGATTGCCCACCGATGACGACGACGGTGGCTTCCACAATGAACAGTGACCACCATGTCCGACGCCATGACTCTTGTATGGTTGGGTCGTTGCGGCCATGCTGGATGGCGAAGCTCTGTCTGTTCATGCCGATTCTCAGAGCGATGTCGATGGCTTGCTCGAGTGCTTTGGCTCCTTCCTCTTGGGTAAAGCGCGAGAAGCACGTCATGGCGTAGAGGAGAAGACCTTGGACTCTGTATCCATCGTCAGGAACGTCGTCTGAGAAGATGCCTTTGGCGGCAGTCTCCAGGGCATTTTGGTTTGTCCCAGGAACATAGTGGCTTGCTAGGTAGTGAATGACAGCCCGCAATGGCTTGGGTAGAGTTAATGGGCTGTCAATGTATGTCTTCCTCGGTATGATAAAAGGGTGAGCAGGGTGAAAATGCTTATAGAACAGGTCGATCAGGTCATCACCTCCCCTCCTAGGACCGGTCGAGCTAGGTTCTCGAGGAATCGACATGGTTGAATCACTTTGTCCGCCTGGACTGGAGGGCCCATGGTAAATTGTCTGCAGCTCCAGCGGCATCGTGGTGAAGGTTGGATCTATGCCGAGAGGAAAGAGTTCGTCGTAGGTAAGGGACCGTATTTCAGAAGGGTCAGCCTCGTCGACCCCTTGAAAGGATGGTTGAAGGTGGGGAGCTTGCGATTCGTGGAATATGGCATCATTTCTGGTCGGCCTCTCAGAACCTTTGTCGTCGATGGAGGATTGGGGCTTTCTGAATTCCCGGTATCCTCTTCTGGATTCTACCCAGAAACAGTCGCTGTTCCGCTCGGCGCACCGCTTGCATAACGGCTTTTCACCACTACATTTCAGATGACTACGGCGACACGGTATACAAGCGAGCAGACTTGGCGGCTTCGATCGGCCTTTAGAGGCGTTGGCGGACGTCGTCGAATTGTCAGCTGTCGACATTTTTGAGACTCTGGGTGTGCTTCAATAACAATTGGAAGTGGCTCAGGTGTTACAGACGGAAGCAATCTCCCATTAAAATGGCAGATCTTGTGTAATGTGCTCGAAGGCCTTCCAGACCGTTTTTGTCCGCCTCTAGAAGATCGCTGCGAACAAAGGTGGCGCTATCGAGGGTTCGATGGGAAAGGCCTGAGATCCCAGTCCAGAGGATCTCCGGTCATCCCACAATCATGCACCAAGACGGAGATGGCGCTTCGGGCTTCTCAAGCTTGTGGTGGGAGGGTATGAGGGAAAAATAAGAAAGACGTCCACGACGTCCTTTCGGGGTCTCGGGGTCTCGGGGTCTGGAGCACAATCGAAGAATAGAGTGGCCTGTGAGTGGTTCGGGGGCAGTGCAGCTTAATTGGCCATTGGATCCAGCAATCGCCAGGGAATCCGAACTGTCATGTGTTGAGAGGAACCAGATTTACCGCACGCACAGGCCAACCAGCAGACACTGTACCGTCGAGTGGCCACCAGTAGGTACGTAGTTAGCCCGCCATGGCTGATCGCCGACTGGGGCGCGGGATCTTCAAGCATGGTGTCTTCCTCCACGCCCGATAGATCTAGTGGTTTTCTGCCGTATCTTCTCACAGCGCTCAATTGCAACGTGGCCATCACCTATGTCAGCATCAAGAAGCGGGAAACCCGGAAGAGAGTCGAGAGCCTGTACTGTGCCAGTGTACCATAGTACTAGTCGTACGACCCACATCTATTTCTGAAGTTGTTGATACAACGACGCGTGGTTTGGTTGCAACCCGAGGGCACTAGGTAGGCTTCAGTAATTGAGATTGAGCTGAGATCCTTCCCCTGGAGCTGGACCAAGGATGGTAGTCGCTTGCAGCCCTACGAGCTCAGATCGCAATAACGGGAGAAAGATTCCCTCAATTTTCCATGGTTGGATGCTGCGTGAAAAGGCACTATGTCACAATTGGAAACCGTCGGTGCGGCTGAAGAGTGTTTGAGGACTTTGAGTTGTGCAAGGCTTGCGCATTCGGGGATCAGACATCACTCACCTCAATATGTCAACATGGTGAGATCATTTATTGTTTATTCACTGATGTCGGAGCCTTATATTTCCTTCACTCCCCCTCATTGCGTTTTCCTATATCATTAGGCGTTCAAGTCAAACCAGATCTCTACTTCCCTGGCCCTTTTACCTTTGCAACATTGACGAGAAGCAGCAACTAGCATGTCTGATCAAGACCCTACTGGGCTGTCCGAAGGCTCTACCGATATGGCCGACTTGACGAGAGATGTGGAAAAAGGCCATGAACTCGGCCGCCATTTGACAAACACGCTGGTGGAAAGTTTCTCCTGGGCCGACGTTGGCATCACAGTGAAAGATCGAAAATCGGGCCAACCTCTCAAGATCCTCGACTCGAACTATGGCTGCGTCAGAGCTGGCAACGTCCTTGCATTGATGGGCCCTTCAGGTTCAGGAAAGACGACGCTGTTGAACACTCTTGCCCACAGGACATCTACTATGAAAGGGGACATTAAGGGCAAGATCATGATCAATGGGCGAGTCACCAACCGGCAGGCTATTCGGAAAGTGTCTAGTTATGTCGAGCAAGAGGACGCCATGATCGGTATACTCACACTGCATGAGACGGTCGACTTTGCTGCGAGGCTTGCGCTTCCAACGAATCTTTCGAAAAGAGAGAGGCTCGCAAGGGTGGACGAACTTATCGAGTCATTTGGGCTTCAACGACAAAAAAATAACATCGTCGGCACACCTCTTCGCAAAGGCCTGAGTGGCGGGCAAAAGCGCAGACTCAGCGTGGCCAGTCAGCTCGTGACATCTCCACGGATACTCTTCCTCGATGAACCGACCAGTGGACTTGATTCTGCCGCGTCCTACGAAGTCATGAACTATATCAAGCAGGTCGCCAAGGAGCACCGCTTGGTCTGTATTACGTCCATTCATCAGCCATCGACCACGACGTTCGAGTTGTTCGACCAATTGATGCTCTTGTCCGGGGGACGAACCTGCTACTTCGGTCCAGTATCGGACGTTCATGGCTATTTTGAGCGCATTCAGCGGCCGATCCCGCTGCATATAAACCCAGCAGAATTCCTCCTGGAACTGGTCAACAGCGACTTTGGCAATTCCTCACACCGTACACAGGATGAACTCAGTTACATCCAAAGCTCCTGGTCGTCCTGTCAAGAGTGCAAGTCCGCTATTGAAGAATGCAGCTTCACATCGCCAGGGGAACCTTCAGGGACCACGCCTCACCACTCCAATCAAAACGTCCTCGCCATATCTTGGATCCTGCTACACCGTAACTTCATCAAGTCCTACCGAGACATCATTGCGTATGGTACCCGGGTGGCCATGTACTTCGGCCTGGCAATCATGATGGGTAAGTGACGTGTCAGGCTTTGTGAGCGGTTGCTGACACCCCACAGGCACGGTCTGGCTTCGTCTCTCGTACGACCAAGAATCAATTCAACCCTTTATCAACGCGATTTTCTTTGGTGGAGCCTTTATGTCGTTCATGGCTGTGGCATATGTCCCTTCCATCATCGAAGATCTACACACATTTCGTAAGGAGCGAGCCAACGGACTTTACGGCCCTCTTCCATTCACGATCGCCAACGCGCTTGTGGGCATCCCTTGGCTGTTCCTCATTTCTCTACTCTTCTCCATAATCACCTACTGGCTCGGACACTTCAGACCCACAGCAGGCGGCTTCTGGATGTGGGTGTTGTGGTTGTTCCTAGATCTCCTGGCCGCCGAAGGCCTCGTGGTCCTGGTATCAAGCATCTTCCCCATTTTCGTCGTGTCGCTCGCCATCACTGCCTTCGCCAATGGTTTGTGGATGTGCGTGGGAGGGTTTCTTGTTCCTTTGGGTACTTTGAATGTGTTTTGGAAATGTAAGCTTCAAATGCCACGGCCAATCTAGCAACCAGCTAATCAATCTTGCAGACGTGTTCCATTACATCGACTACCAAGCCTACGTCTTCCAAGGAATGATGGCAAACCAGTTTCGAAGTACCATCTGGAACTGCGCCAAACTAGCCACGGGCTACCAGTGCATGTATCCAAGTGATCTGGCTTCCGAGGGCAAGATTCGTGGCACCGCCGTCCTTCGCGCATACAAGTATCCCTGGTCTGACGACAAGATCGGAGAGTGGATCGGGATCATGTTTGCCATCATTTTCGCTTACCGTATCCTGGGGTATCTGGCTTTGGTCTTGAAGAAGCATTAATGTATCAAGGGCTTGTTGAGCACAGTTTGGGTCCTCCAATCCCCTTCATCAATCATCGGTTGCCAGAGAGCAATCCTGCAAAGCTTGGTGGTGCCAACGACTTCATCAGCGACAGCCTCGCTTGCTTAATTAGGCGCCAGTATCAATCTGCGAATTAGACATCTTTATTTTGTACTTTTCTGTTTCGAGATAATGAAAGGAGATATAATGAAAGGAGATAAATGGTCCAGAAGCAAGTCTGGGAGTGAATCAACTTGTACTGTGTAGAAGCTACTGTTGGGCAGGAGCAGTTGCCTTAACATTCGACCACCTCACCGGCTACGGTCTACCAGTAAGCCTGTCGCGAAGACTAGCGTGACTAAGGTAAGCCTGCCCCAGGCATCTCTGGGCAAAGCCAACCACAACGCATCTCTCCTACATCCAATACGAAGCGTTCAGCTGCTATTGCAGCCGTAGCACAGCCCTGGCGGCTGCCTCTGCGGCTGCGACTAGAATCATGAAGAAGAAAGCTAGGCCTGCTGAGAATACGATTGTCGGTAAGTCGAGTGCTGCTCAGGACTGACCGCAAACCACTCTGGTAGCTGCATACCGACGACTGTGCTTGCTCATCTATCGCAGATTCATGATGGCCGACGCTGCCGATGAGACTTCCTCCGCACCGACTACAGCCTATGGCACAACCGTAGGCGACATCGACAGGACCGTTTCCACCACAAACGCAGTCCTTCTCCTTGTCGATCGGTGGGTTGGCAAGCCAATTGCTTCGTTGGCCAAGAGCAGGAGCGATGCACAAGTGCTGAAGGAGAGCCTCGGAGAATGGGCGACGGAAGCATACGATGCTCAGAGGCGCCTGATGATACCGGTCCTGCGCAAAGATGCGTTCATCAAACATCTGCTCGACACCGATGGCAAGATCACACCCTCTGTGCCTTGCACAGCGACGGCTCCGTGGGCACATTTCCTGTGTGCCTTGAATATCCGTCCTGGCATGGGCATCACGCAGTGGAAACCGGCCGGCCAGGCACTACGACTCGACAACGGAAGCCCTCGGCTCCACTTGGAAGTCGACGGCGAGGTTCTTTGCCACGTCATCAACTTCTACATTCTGGACACGTACTCCGCTGGTGAACTTATCAGCAGATATGACGTTGGCCCTGTACAGGCGATAACCTGCAAACTGCAGTTTGGAACACTGCGCTTCTTAAAGACCGAGTCTACTGATAGCAACCCCATCTCCGAAGTCAAAGCAGAATTTGAAGCCGGGACTTTTGCAGACCTGGCAAGCCGGCGGGAACCTTTCGCAGTGCCTAACGAAACCGCCCGATTTGAAGGAGGAACTGTATATGCACACTACCAAAATGCATTGAATCACGGCGTTTCGAATACACAAGCCAAATTTCCACCCAATGCATCGCTCACCACGAGACTGGCCGCGCTGTTAGCCAACGCAAATATAGGAAGGGCAGCAACCCGATCTGAGCCACTTTTACTCACTCACGACTGGCTACACGAGGCCAATCGCATTCGAAGGCGAGTTCTCTCACAAGGAGGACAAGACACCAGTTTTCTTGATGACCTCGTATCGGCCGTCGATGGTCACGGGTTCAAATATTTGGATCCAGCCTCGGTCAAAGACAGCCTCAGGTCACAGATTGCCCTCGAGGGGAACTTCTTCCTGTACGCTTATTATGCCCGACACGGCCCTTGGGCCTCACGTGATGTGGAGAAACCTATTGACGTGGCATTACCTGTGCTGAACCGTTACGAAAGAGAGCCCCAAGGTACCTGGAAGTATACCTTGTTCACGGTAAAATCGTCGGTGATCAAGCTCCTGAAGATGAAGGCCAACATTGCATGCAGCGAATATGTGAGGGTGTTGAACTTCGATCGAGACTCGAAGCTGTGGAACGTGACAGTCAAACTCTGGTAGATGGACAAGAGAATGGCGGGAACGCTAGCATATCAGTAGTACCAACAGGCTAATTCCTCCCCTGGAACTCGCATGCTCTCGACAGTTCTTGACTGGCTATGAGAACATCGTCAGGCCTGGTATCCAATCCTTGGTGGTATCTGGAATGTCTGTGACCTTGGCCAGTGTTGACCTTGTTGAGTCTGGTTAATCGCAAACCATTTCAAGCGTCACGGCTTCAGCGACTAGGGAGCGGTGGGAGCTTCCGGATTGATGTGTGGCCTTCTAAATCAATTGCCGAGGGCCTATTTGTCTTATTACTCTGCCTACTTCGTAGATCTCTGATGTTGGGCGCTGTTCGATGTACTCGTTACCATGTCGACGGTTTTAAGGGCTGAAAGGGGCAATGAGTACTTGTTTCGGCGCAGATATACCGAGGGTGAATTGGTATAGGCATCATTATGGCACCCAATAGGCGGCAGTGCCTGGCATAAGCGAAAACCATACCCTACCGACAGCAACTACAGTAACGTATTCCGTACTAGGTATGGATAATACTCTGATATAAGATGGGAGGTGTGGGAACCATCAAACGTCTTCTTCTACATGCTTACTGATAGAGGACCCTGTTGTTCTGTTTGCCATTGTGCGGGTGGCTACGTAGGTGCCGATATTGGCAGCGGGACCTTGCATGGGATCTCGTTTGTCGCTGGGTAAGTTAATGTGCGGAACTGGCAGTGTCGAATAGCAGGCGCCACAATGTGAATTGGAGTGTCTTGATAAAGCTGATGAGTTCCTGGATTTCAAGAGTCCTAGATCGATGGGTGGTGCTCTGTGGCGTGAAGGATACGAGCGTTGACTTGGACTAGGCTGCGGCCCTTCTGATATGTGGTTGTCACTCTTTTTGGGGAAAGCAACTTCAACGAGCAACGTCTCTTCTCGGATTCAATGCAGCTGCGGCATTACCGTTTGATGTAGCAATCACGCCGCAATTGCTGCCTTCAATAACCTCGTGAGACTCAATCATTGTCTCACTCCTACTATGCAAACAACTTGGCTCGATCAGACTAGAGTTGAAGCCGGGCCTAACGGCTCTTTTATTCATCCCCCATACATCCATCCTTCTTGAATTGAAATACTCCTCAGCGCCACTCCGTCACTCTCTTATCTCACTGGCTTCGTTACTCAAAAGCAGCCACATTCGTCCTCATTAGCCTGGTCTTTCCTGTCACCTCCATCACCTCTCTCTCAGAGTCTCCCAGTGGTACAAAGTGATTAGCGAGGCACTAAGCACGGGTAGAGCCTCACTTCCCGCTGCCGAAATTCACCTTAAATTCTGCAAGTCGGTGGGGGTCACGAGTGTGTAAAACACCTCTAACATACACAACAACTTCGTCCTTTCCTCTCTGTTACTCACTCGCCACCTTTTCTCTTCTTCACTCATTTCATTATCAGACATAATCATCTGCGGAGATCTATCTCTTCCTCTTTCCTTCGCTTCCTGGGACATGGCAGGTGGTGTCGAGCGTTGAGTCCGGGGCTAACATGAGACCGCAACAACATGCGGCGGTGAGCCGATCTGTTCTTCCTCAAGATCTCAATCGACGCGACCGCAACGAAGAATGGAGAAATGCTCCCGCAGTCAAATGCAAGCTGCACAATCTTCCACCCGGGACAACGACTCTTGACATCCACCGAAATCTTCGTCGTTTCGGAAATGTCGAACACATCCGTATCGAAGAGACCCGCCAGGGTGATTTTTCCAGGACAGCGTTGGTCACGTTCAAGTATGCACCATACTTCCTGCACAGAACACCACTGACTTTCATAGACCACCGCCTGAACGTACAGCACCATGGGATCCTCGTCTCAATGGGATCAAGTTCGTCATCGGCGACTCCAGTAGGGATCGACCACCCACTGTCAAAGTCTTTGGTCCGATCATCCACGCCTTTGCTCAGCAGGTCGACAGCCCAATCAGATCGGGTCTCAAGTACCCTTCTGACATGACCCTCCATGCCGAGAGCATCGACTTCGGGTACTTGGAGCGCCCTACCTCCATGGTCATCAAGGCTACGAAACGACCCTCAGGAGAAGATGCCGTCAAGCTGGTGCTGAACTTGAAGAAGCTGGAACTCGGCGTCCACTTCCCCATCGATCTGAAGTCCAAGGGTGCGTCTACTATACGCTCCTATCGCTTCTTCGTGGCTCTCGACGATCAGTTCTCTCTCTGTGAAGTCCCCGGGTCGACTACAACCTCATTGATCATCCACCTCGCAAACCCTCCATGGTACTCTAGGCAGTTGAAAGATGCGGTGGCAATGAGCCATGCCACAGACTCCCACAGATGGACTCAGGACGATACCTGGTTTCGACAGACGGACATTGTTGAGGACAAGAAGGATTATGGTATCATCGACGGCAGCCCCGTCTCAGTGAAGAAGTTGTTCAATAGCATCAACATTGCAAGATGGACGACGTTCCGTATCACGATCAAGGCGATTCCTGGAAATGCTCGAGCCTATGCACCCTTGCAACAATTTCTCAAGGCTCTTCAGGATTTCAACGTCCCTATTCGACGCAACCCTGATATCAAAATCTTCCAAGACCTCGCGGGTGAACCCCGCGTTTGGGACCTTCTTGATGCCAAACATACATCGCATTCTCTCAGCGAGCAGCTATCGGAGATATACCTCTCCTTCCATGTACGGTATCAACTGGAAGTTTGCATCTCGCAGGGCTGGTTGAACGAATATACCCTGGATGAAGCATTCTTGCGTCGACTCGCCGCCATGCCGCCACATCGGGCCAAGCAAACACTGATCCACGTAGACTCATATCAGCAGCGAGTTTATAACCCCATAGATATCTTCACTGATCTCCGTTATTCCAAGCCAGTCAGAGCCCGTCCACTCCCGACCAATTGTATTGAGATACATCATGCCACAGTCACAGCGACCGGTATACTCTTCCATACGCCTTCTGTCGAGATCACCAATCGTATCATCCGGAAGTACCAACGGTACAGCGACAGATTCCTACGTGTTCGCTTCGAGGACGACTCGTATCGGGGACAATCCCGACTTTACGCGGCAACAAATGGCAAGATGAAGTTGATCTTTGAAAAGGTGCGAAGAACGATGAAGCACGGAATCATCTTAGGAGAACGCCACTACCAGTTTCTCGCCTGGGGCAACTCCCAACTACGAGAGCACGGCGCCTACTTCTTTGCACCTATTGATGACATCACTCCGGACTCCATTCGCACAGAAATGGGCGTTTTCGAGCGCGAAAAGGTGGTCGCGAAGCGTGCTGCTCGAATGGGTCAATGTTTCTCTACCACCAGACCTGTATCAGTGGTGAGCAAGCGGGCCTGGAAGAAGGACCCGATTCCGGACATTGTCAACGGACGATACACCTTCACAGACGGGGTAGGAAAGATATCAAAACTCACCGCCCAACTGGTCCATGCACATCTCAAGTTGAAGGGACCAGTTCCTTCAGCATTCCAGTTTCGTTTGGGCGGGTGCAAGGGCGTACTTGTCATTGATCCTGACCTATCTGGCCTCGATATCAAGATCCGACCAAGTCAATACAAATTCGACAGCACGTCAGACGAGCTCGAAATCATTCGTGTGTCCGAATTCTGGCAACCATTTCTCAATCGGCAATTGATTCTGGTGCTTTCGGACCTAGGCGTGCCGGACAAGGTCTTTCTGATCAAACAAGACGACTGCATAGACGCCCTTAATCGCGCTTTGATCGATGACGCTGCCGCTCTAAGCGCTTTGCGTGACAATGTTGATCCGAATTTGATGACCCTCAGCATTGCCACCATGATTGAGGATGGCTTTCGACAGAGCAATGAGCCTTTTGTCACATCACTCTTGAGATTGTATCGAGCCTGGACATTGAAATACCTGAAAGAAAAGGCAAAGATTCCAGTTGCTCAAGGAGCATTTGTCTTGGGAGTCGTGGATGAGACTAAGACTCTTCGTGGCCACGTTGACAACAATTCGAAGGCTTTCCAGGACAACAAGCAACCCTTTCTGCCCGAGATATTCATGCAATATACAAATCAACACACGGGAAAACTCTGCGTCGTGGAAGGTGTTTGTATCATTGCTCGAAATCCTTCCCTTCACCGAGGCGACATCCGAGTCGTCAGAGCGATCGATGTCGACCAGCTGCATCACCTGAGTGATGTTCTGGTCATGCCCGGCACGGGTGATCGGGATCTACCGAGTATGTGTTCTGGCGGTGATCTGGATGGAGACGATTATGTGGTCATCTGGGACCCAGACTTGATACCAAAGGAATGGAATGCAGAACCCTTCGACTATGAAGCCCCAAGCCCTGTCACAAAGGAGAAGATATCCACACACGACATCATCAACTTCTTTTGCGACTATATGCAAAACGACTATCTGGGCAGGATCGCTCATGCTCATCTTGCGGCTGCCGACTTTCTTGACGACGGAATCAGAAGCGAACAGTGCCTGGAGCTCGTCAAGCTTCATTCCATGGCTGTTGACTATCCGAAAACCGGCGTCCCTGCGACAATGCCAAGAGCACTGGAACGAACCAAATGGCCACATTTTATGGAAAAGAAAAGATCGGGAGAGTACCGATCTCACAAGATCCTGGGCAAATTGTACGATGCTGTTGAACGAGTCAACTTCCAACCAAATTGGGATGGTGCATTTGATCAACGAATACTATCGCACAAAGTGCCACCACCTGCAATATTGGATGCTGTCAGCCAGCTCAAGAAAAGTTATGATGAGAGCATGCGTCGCATCATGGCACAGCATCAGATCCGCACCGAATTTGAGGTCTGGTCTACGTTTGTTCTGCACCATAGCAAAGCGGCCCGCGACTTCAAATTCCACGAAGAGATTGGGGAACACGCGAAGAACTTAAAGCAACAGTACTACGATGCTTTGGTTGTCGAAGCCAAAGGCCCCGAGTTTGAAAAACTGGTACCCTACGCGTTAGCAGCGTACCATATTACTCAGAACGAAGTTCAGAGATTCCGGGAAAAGTTTAAGAACCATGATGAGGAAGAAGCTGAGGATCATGATTGGGACGCTGCTGAAGCACCATTCATCAGCTTTCCATGGGTCCTGCAAGATGTGTTGGGAAAGATTGCGAGAAGCACCGTGCTTAATAGCGGGGCGTCCCAGTCAAACAGTGTCGAAACTACCAGTGAACAAAGTCGGCATTTGAAGGCAGTCCTCGATGACTTTGACAACGCGGAAGGAAATGCTAAGTGGTTGAGAATCGGAGAGCATTTGCCTGATCCTTTCGTGCCCGAGACACCAGCTATCAGTGCTGAGAGTCGTGAGGCAAGCGAAGCTCAAGCAGAAGCAGCATCAACGGAGAAAAAGACGAGAACGAGCGATGTTCACAGCGCAGCATCTCCGGGCTCTTCCAGAACTCTTCCACAGTTGAAAGTTTCCACTTCGAAATCGAAGACCCGAGACGAGCAGTCGACATCCGAGAGCGGCTCGATGGTGTCTTCCGTGGGTTCTAGACTCTCGAGCGTTGAGAGTGGCGACACAAGCCCGGAGGATCTTCATGCTCCAACATCTGCCCTGGCTCAAGGTCTAACGACTGCAGCAATCAAAGACACTGGCTCGACTGGAGGGTCCAGCCAGCCTCGAGGTGTTGATATGTCGAAACGAGACGTTGTTGAACTTCAAGTCTTCAAGGACCCGGCATTGATGTCCAAAGATGAGGCGAATGCAAGTGGCATGCCTGGAGACTCCGAGGACGACGAGGACGATTTCACCTATTGAACGAAAGCTGCAATGTGACAAGCGGGCTGAAGCAGAGTCGTTGGGACGATGCATGGTATGGGGGACAGCAGGGAAGGTAGGCAACGACCACTCAGAGTGTTTTCCGTCCTCACGACACCAGGGAGGGTTCCAAGTTCAACTTTATTCCATTTTGCATGTGCGCTGGCGTGCTATGATACCCCAATGACGAGGTTCAGATTGATATGCATTTCAGGGCGAAATGGGTTTACATAAGTGTGTTCAATGAGCTGGCGATGACAATCCTGCGACTACGACAGTCTCGAAAAAGGCCTTGGGAGGCTCGAGCAATGATGTGTATGTACTATTAGCATGAGACATGAGAAACGAGGAATGAAAAAAAAAAGAGATTTAGAATCACCCCATGTGTAGATTTAGACATGACGGGATTGTTGTCCGAATTTCCAAGCTCTCTTATCGATCGTAGTGCTCTGGACAACCCGTGTGCTGGATCCATGGACGTGAAGAGGAGCTGTGATGAGTAACAAGGCACTGGAAGCATGAAGACTGGCCAGCAGTATTGTCAGCATACCGTCACGATTGATCAGAATACGAAAAAAGGGGGGGAATACAGGTAAGCTCGTGACCGGCCAGGCCGAGATGGTGTACGTGGTAGGCTTTGGACGGGGACACTCTACTCTTTTCGATCGTAGTAGTTGCCCTTTGAACAAGGAACAAGACATTTCACAGCTACCTTAGGTAGACAGGTATGGGCATGGCGGAGGACTAGACCAACAGAGAGAGGACAGGACAGGACAGGACAGCTTTCTTGATTTCAAGACTCGTGTATGTTAGTGTACTTCTGGGACATCCTCCACACATGCCGCTGTTCACGACCAATGAAGAAACCAGCTGTATCATGCAGCCAAATGCCCGTTCACGATCAATGAAGGAAGGACGGGAAAAGTACATAACGATAAAACCCAATAGGGTCGTAACGCCGTGATGTGCAGGTTTGAATTCCTTTGATTGATCGTAGCCGTTTGAACAAAGCACATGCATCTGACGACATTGAAATGGTCAACCACTCCAGTGCTTGCATCCATTCGAGGCTGCACCTCTTGCTCACCGAGACTATGCAGCATGTCTTGCGGAATGAGCACTCTCGACCCAAATCCCAGCCGTCATATGGCTCATCCGTGCTAGCCTTCAATGCAGCCATCCGCAGCCTCCTAGCATCAGAAATCCCGGCCATCTCCTCATATGCATGCCTTTCCAAACCAGAGAACCCCGTACACAACACGCCAAGCGAATCGTTTAGATGTGGGTATCGTATGGTTGAGGAGCAAGGCTCTCGACTTCGGTCAATTCGACGGTGCGCGCAGCTCGAGGGCCGACGGGTTGACGCTTAAGCTGGACGGACTCTCCCTTCTCCTTGGCTTCTCGGCGGCGCTGGGCGTTTGACTTGACTCTGTTCAAGACTGTACACACACGCACAAATGTTAGCCTGTGTCCCCCAAATCGTCTTCTGTCCTCGTAGGGCGAATGTTTGTGTCTGGAATACTTTGCGGGAAGGACTTACACTCTTCTCTCGATCTTGAGGATGCAATATGCTCGACGCGGACGTTGACTCTCTTCTCCATGTATCGGTTGCCGACCTTCTTGTAGATGATGACACCGACAGCGGATTTCGTGACGTTGTACACAACGCCGGTCTTTCCGTGGTAGACCTTGTATGGCATACCCTTTTGAACGGCACCGTTGGCCTTGATGTCGACGATATCACCCACGCGGTAGGTCTTCATGTAAGTGCCGAGAGGGATCATACCCTGTAATGTCGAGCGTCAGTCTCATTGTTCCCAATCCAATTTCTTCTTTGTCGCTTTTTCGAGAGGATCAGAGCGTACCTTCTGGCGAAAGCTACGGCTGAACGCATAGCGCGTGCCGGCTCGGAGACCTGCAGAGTGACCCATTGCGACGGATTCTGTCGAGGTGAAATGTGGTCGGCGTCGAGGATGATTGTCGTAGGATGGGAAATTCGTTGGTGGTAGTGGGCTTCGCTGGGCGCAGTTTCCCAAAATGAGTGCCAAGACCTCGTTGACCACACCTGCCCGAAATCGATTTTTGTGCGTCTTGGCATTTTTGGGCTCGGTTTCATTTTCGCACCACCACTTGCGCTTCATACAGAAATTACTCTCCAGCTTCGATAAACGACAACAGCCCAAACCGGACTCTTTTGATTGCGCAGCATCCATCGCAATCATGGCGCCACGATCCTACTCAAAGACCTACAAGGTCCCTCGTCGACGTAAGTCTAGCAGTATTAAGGCCGCATTGAATTGAGACTAATATTGTGTGTCCTACAGCATTCGAGTCTGCTCGTCTGTACGTTACATATCCTGGCCACTGAGCACTAGCTTGCCTGTGCTTCATGTCTGAGATATCCCCTTCTGACATTTGCGGTCGAACAGAGACTCGGAATTGAAGATTGTCGGCGAATACGGCCTGCGCAACAAGCGTGAAGTCTGGCGTGTCCAGCTTACTCTGTCCAAGATTCGTCGTGCTGCTCGGTATGGATATTCACATTGACAAGAGGTGTATTTGGAATGTGGTGCTGACTCTGTTGGATAGTCAACTTCTCACTCTCGACGAAAAGGACCCCAAGCGTCTTTTCGAAGGCAATGCCTTGATTCGACGACTTGTCCGTGTCGGTGTGCTCGACGAATCCCGCATGAAGCTCGATTACGTGCTTGCCTTGAAGGTCGAAGATTTCTTGGAGCGCCGACTGCAAACTTGCGTCTACAAGCTCGGCCTTGCCAAGTCGATCCATCACGCCCGTGTCCTGATCAGACAGCGACATATCCGTGTTGGCAAGCAGATCGTCAATGTCCCCAGCTTCATCGTCCGACTGGACAGCCAAAAGCACATCGACTTCGCCCTGACGAGTCCCTTTGGTGGTGGTCGTCCTGGTCGTGTTAGGAGAAAGAAGGCGAGGGCTGCTGAGTCCAAGGAAGAGGGCGAGGAAGAGGCTGGTGAAGACGAGGAGTAAACGATGCAATGAAACAAGGATCGACTGTCTATTGTTGATTCAGTGCCTGGCCATTGATGGGCGGGGTCACGGACAGTGGCAAGGGGGTCACCCTTGTGGCGAAGACGACCCGCTCCGGAATTGAAGGCAGACTACAAGCCGGTGGCAGGGGAAGAAAGTCAAATACGTCGAGATTGCTATTTTAGCAAGTTCATCGGTTCTCAAAATCAGATAAGCTGAGGAACGTCAGCTTGGTGGACTATGCAGGAAATCTACCACGAGTCCTCATTCTCATCAATACTTCCTACCAAGTCCAACTTTGCTTCGCGTGATCACACTACTTTCCTCAACGCCAGTACCTTAGCATGCCCGATGCAAAGATCCAAGATTGCCGTCGACTTCCAAGCACCAACACCTGTTCCGTAGTACAGTTACCGTCACTTCCCAAACACCCAACTCCAGGCCCAGGTGGCGCCATAAAATGCCCGTCCGCTTCCCATTGAAATTAGAATTCAAATCGGCTTCGCATCAAGACGTCGTGTCGTATCGTGGTCGCATGTGCCTTCATGCCGCATCGTCCCTGGCAACCCATCTCATGCCACCATGTCATCACTTTCTGCCACCGACAGTTTCTACCTTATCCCTCGACACCCAACCCGAGGCCGCGTAACACCACCTCTTGACTCCTATACCACCTCGCCAGCTCCTCCACCTCATCCCGCCCGCCCATCTCTTTCCTTTTTCTCTCCTCGGCAGCCAACCGCGCACTCTCGTTCCTCCGCCTATCCAACTCGGCCAACTCACGATCCACAGCCTCCATGCGCTCCATCTTCCCCGGCAACTCTCGCTGCAACGCGGCGATCTGCTCCTCAATCTCCCTCGTCCGGCCCGTCTGCTCCGCCAGAGCCTGACGCGTCGCTTCAAGCGACATGTTCATTCTCGGATCATTTGTTGTCGTCGTCGTTCCCGTTCCCGTTCCATCCCTCTTCCCCGCGACTTCCCTCTTCAACGCCTCCACCTGCCCCCGCAGTGTCTCGATTTCCGCGGGCACCGTCTCCAGCACATCCATGCCCATCTGGATATCCTCATAAACGTCGGCCAACATGGTCGCCTGCGCCTCCATGTCCTTGACCAACGCCTCGACGCCCTCCTTCTTGGCCTTGAGTTCGCTCTTCATGCCCGCCAATTTCGCCTCGAGCTCCAGATTGTCATCGTGAGTCACCACCAAGGGCGGATCGCCTACGATACTGCGCAGGTACTTCTCCTTGGTGACTTGCTCGAGGTAGCTGAAGCGCAGCTTGGCGAAGAGGTCTTTGTAGTGCGCCAGGTCGGCGGATAAGCTGGAGGGCGTCAATTGGCCATTATCGAGGTCCGAAGCATTGTGAGATGAGACGTCTGACGGTCGGGGCTGCGCGGTGGAAATGTTTGGTTGAGACTGCGACGCGGTGATGGGCTCGGCCAGCGCGAGGATCGAGAGCGGGTGTTGTGCTTGTTGAGTGCGTAGGGATGAAAGCGTGGCGGAATAGTCGATGTTCTTTGATGCCATGGTCAATATTGGTTTATGATGCTTCGTGCTGGTCTTGCGAAAACGTGCTGGCCTTGTACATGAGATTCAGAAGTTTTGCGATCGTGGCTTGAAGATCGCTCGACTCGGAAATGTAAATAAACGGTCACGTGATTACGGAGGTGGAGGTTCTAGGAGTGAAGTGAGAAAGCCAAAAGTGTCTGGATTACGAGCTTAGTTCTCTAAGCCATTGCTCTAGTTAAGCATAATATACATGGTTCATCATACAGGAGAAGGGTATCGGCCGCACTGAAGAAAAGATGTTTCCTTCCCAACCCATTCTGATTTGCGCCTGACCCAATGCAAACTTTTGATTTGGCGAAGTTGCCGGATTGGTGTACAGCATCCGCTTGTGGAGGAGAAGGATACCGACGAAGAGGACATTGTTTTGTACAATGCAGAGGAACCCTTCCTCGGGTTCCACATCAGGAAGTTGTCCCGAACAGTCGCAGGATAACCTCATACCTAGATCCCATCTGTCAGCAATAGGCGTCAATACGGACCGGACAAGCACTCACGTTCCAAACATGATAGCCGCACTGGGGACTGCTCGAAGCAAGTGCGGCGTCATGCCTCCGTACAAACCAGCCACCCCCTCCTCTTTCGCAACCAGTCGGAAACACTGCACCAGACCAGTATACTTGACAGTCACCTTGCCAGTCTCGGTCGTCATGGTTGGCGCCTGTCGTAACCTCGTTCTGACCACTTCATGCGGATATGTGATGGCGGCAGCGACACCCTTCGCTCCAGCAGCAGCGGTGAATTTCCCCCCAAATTCTTCTGCATCATCTAGCCACGTCCGTCGATATCCTGGAGTGTTCAACCGCCTGGCTTCGCGCCGTGCAAGAGACAATTTCAGCCTCTCGTACAATACCCATTGCAGCGTAGATTCTGTGACTCCCAGATACGAAGCCGACAGTCCACGATACAGGCCTCTGATACCCTCGTGTCGGACAGTCTGCTTGATACAGTCCCAGCTGTTCTTGTACTGTCTTCCTCGTGTCGGATCGTGACTAGCGGTATTCTTGTCGAGTTGCAATCTGGTCTTTACCAACCATATGGGATTGGTCGCAGTGCCCGTGGCGATTCCGGCAATGGCTGCCGCTGCAAGATGTACGCTCCAGACATTCTCTCGACCTTCCGGATTGAAGTAATTATTAAGTATCCTCTTGCCATTACCGTAGACGTAGAAATTGATGCTTCGGGCAGGAACAACGCCAATCAGATTCGCCCCCAGACCCCGAAAGAGCGCGCGGAAACCTTCATGTTGGTGTATGGACCGTAGTATTTGTACAGTCTCTGCAATATGGAAATATGCGGATCGAGGGATCGAGGTGAGAGTGGTTTTCTGAGGGTAGTGGTGCTGGGCATGCAGCGCTTGTAATTGCGCCTGGTAGAAGTCGGATTGTAAACGGGTTTTAAGAACATCGAGAGGAGAAGTCAAGGCTGCTGCGGTCATGCCACCGATGCTAGAAATCCGTCAGTTTCGATTTGCCCGGCAGGCTGCGCTGGGATGGCTTGTTGTACCCTCCTGCAACAAAATGAGCCCATGGCTTAGCCACAGGCTTCTCCTTTGTCACCGTAGCCGCGTTGGCATCGTGTCCTTCCGGAACCACTTGCCCAGTCTCCTGGGATTGTGGTATGAGGTTTTCTTCTCCTTTTCGAGTACCCGGAAAAGGCTTCGGAGTAGCCGTGGAAAATGTCATGAACGTCACAAGGTTCCCAATCCGCGTTGCCGGAGATCACGACGAGAGAGGGAGAACGAAGGGAGGCTAAAATACAATCAATGAAGAGAAGCGCGGAAGGACCAAGGCGGCAATTATTGAAGAACAAGGACGACGAGAACGAGTCTAGAGTCTAGAATTTCCGCGCAGCGCAAACCCTGAGAATGCGACGTCAAGGTCAGTCAAGATGGAGACGGGACTGTCGGGGATCTGTGATTATCTAATTCAATCACGTGATGACGGATGACGATGAACCAACTTGAAATCCCTACAACCAGGATAGGTGGCGGTAGTACAGAGAAGACAACGAGTGGTGTTTGCCATTAGATGGTCCTTGATACACGGGATGGGAAAGACTAGGGACCTCAGTTAGTCGTGCACCTTGAGCGCTCGTTGAAGACTGGCCTCCAGACCGAGGTCCTTTTGATCCTTTTGCTTTTCCACCGGAATTGGAGGATCGGGATCTTGATCTTTGAAGGTGGCCGGCCGGAGTCTCCTCCGATTGATTTGCAGGCTGAACACATCTAGCCTCTGATATCCTCCTACCACATCGTGGTATTGCTTCCCTTCCACGCACTTGTTCAGATCTAGAGTCGCAAGTAGGATTCCTTCTTCATTGTCCAGCCAAGCAGCGGTACGTCGAGCACCCATCAACGTAAAAGCATGCGAATCTATTACTTGGCCATCTGGATCAAGAAACTGAGTCAAGGCTTGTGGGTAGCTTGAGAGGATTTTCCTCGTTTGCTGGGGATCCTCTGTCATCGCAGCAATACCCTCTATATTTGCTTCGTCGAGAAACCCGGCACACTGTATCCCGAAGCACTTTGCTTCGAAGCAGTGAGCTGCAGCTCTGGTGGTATTTGATTTGACGTTATCGTAGTTGCCGACGGCGGGCCCGGTCTCTCCCTTCTTGGGTAACCTGGTAGGCCAGATGGCGGGCCATGTCGAGATGTGCACTTGCTCCCCTTGCGCCATGAGAGCATATCTTGCTAGGGGATTGGTGTTTTCGCCACATATCAGTGCCCCTATTTTTCCGTGTTTGGTGTCCGCCACTCGCAGGCCGTAGCCATCACCGGGGGACCACGTCAATTTCTCAAAGAACGTCGGCATCAGCTTACGGTGATGCACCAGGATTTGGCCATTGTCTCCAATAATCAGGTTTGAATTGAACAAGGTCGCAGAGCTATATCGTACTTTTTCCGAGATGCCTAGACTGACCATAACACCCAGCCGGGATGCTGCACGACGGATGGCACCGATCTCCTCCCCATCGACGTACACAGACTGCCGAGCGATCTGCTTAAAGAAGTCGTGGCCTTGGGAAGGTGCAAGTATGGACGACCAGTAAGGAAATCCTGGTATCGAAGACTCGGGAAACACGACCAATTTGGCCGATTTAGCCGCGGCATAATGGATGAAACTAATTGTTTTTTCGGTCGTTTTGTAAGCTGAGAGAAAGACTGGCGCGAGATGGCATGCGGCGGCCTTCAGTTTGGGCAGGGCCATAATCGAGCATGCCACTGGACTGCACAATGGCAGAGATCATCAGCATTGCAGGCACTGGGTGGTGATCTGATCTACGGAGTAAGGGTTGACTGACACAGACCTGTAGCCGAAATACAAGTACTTGCAATTACGAGCCCTCAGGGAAAGGGAAGGCCACCTTCCAACCAGTTACCAGTGGCCTGACAAGCTACTGTAGTACTTCGTAGAGGTAACAGCGTGATGGGCGTGGTCTGGGGTAAGGACTGTGGTCACCCAGTGGTAGAATCCCAGGTCCCAAGTGTAGTGGTCATGGAGCAATCGGAAGTCGAGATTTGATTACGGCCATCTCGTGCCATCTCGTGCCATCTCCAATTCCGTACAACAGCCTCGGCAATTCGGAAGCTGGTCCAGCCTTTACCGTAGGAAGCTGATCCACGCTCATCACATCAACTCGATCACGAAGTCAAACATCTCTCCTTTCCCTGTTCACATTATATATCAATCTCCATCACTCCATCTTACCTCCATCCTACCCCAGATCCCTTTGCCCACTAAGTCGTTCAACATGTCTGTTCCCTACCTTCTCAACAGTGCCACTGGCCACATCCCCGCATCGGAACGAATCCCAGTCATTGCTCGCCCATGGGTGAGTGAGCGGGCAAAGAGGACTCTGGATCTGGTAAAACAAACCCCTGTTGCTTTTGTTTTCCAGAGGTACCATCTTAACCGCTTGATATAGGTCGAGAAATTTGTCGAGGAGGAATGCATCCCCGCCGATGCCGTCTTCAAGCAACAAATCGGCCAAGGCACCGTTGCTCGCTTCGACTCCCATCCACAAGTCATTGAAGACTTGAAAGCCAAGGCCAAGAAACTTGGGCTTTGGAACATGTTCCTGCCCAAAAACCATTTCAAAGAAGGCGCCGGCTTTAGCAATCTCGAATACGGCTTGATGGCAGAATACCTCGGCAAGAGTGTCACTGCCAGCGAAGCCACAAATTGTGCTGCTCCCGACACAGGCAACATGGAAGTCATCGCCAAATACGGCACCGAAGAACAGAAAAAGCAATGGCTGGGTCAATTGCTGGACGGCCAGATCCGATCAGCTTTCTTGATGACCGAGCCTCAAGTGGCGAGCAGTGACGCCACCAACATTGAACTCAACATGCGCAAAGACGGCGACTATTGGGTTCTCAATGGACAGGTGCGTTCACATTCCGCCCACCTTTTTATCGTTGATCTTTCCCAACTAACATGATAGTAGAAATGGTGGTCCAGCGGCGCTGGTGACCGCCGGTGCAAGATCTACATTGTCATGGGCAAATCCGACCCCAACAACAAGAGCCCCTACAAACAACAATCAGTCATCCTCGTCCCCGCCGACACCCCAGGCATCACCATCCACCGCATGCTTTCCGTCATGGGCTTTGACGACGCCCCGCACGGCCATGGCCACATCTCTTTCAACAATGTCCGAGTGCACAAGAGCAATATGGTCCTCGGCGAAGGACGAGGCTTCGAGGTCGTCCAAGGCCGTCTTGGCCCCGGCAGAATTCACCACGCCATGAGATCGGTTGGCTCTGTAAGTCTTATTTTCCCCTTCCCTCCCTCCCTCCCTCCCTCCTTTCGTAAACCGAATGGCCCAAATTCTAACCAGACACGAAACCCCAGGCCGAAAAAGCACTCGAGTACTTCCTCGCCCGACTCAACGACCCGGCCAAGCGACCATTCGGCAAACAGCTGTCCGAGCACGGCATCATGCTCGAACGAGTGGCCAAATCCCGCATCGAAATCGACTCGGCCAGACTTGCCGTGCTCAACGCCGCCATCAAGATCGACCAGTCCAACGCCAAGGACGCGCTCAAGGAGATCGCCGAAGTCAAGGTCCAAGTGCCCTCGATGCTGTTGGACGTGCTCGACCGCGCCATTCAAGCCTATGGCGGCGCCGGTGTGTCTCAAGACACGCCCCTGGCCAAAATGTGGGCCAGTGGACGGACGATGAGAATCGTCGATGGACCTGATGAGGTGCACATGCTGCAACTGGGCCGCAATGAAAACAAGCGTGGTCCAGCGCTGTTGAAGAGGATTCAGGCACAGAAGGACAAGACCAGAGAGTTGCTGAAGCAGTATGGTCTGGAGGAGCGTGATGTGCTCCAGCTTAACAGGGTGAGCGGTGGGAAATCGAAGTTGTAGCTTCTATCCCGTTTGAAGCTCGAAGTTCCAAGTTCGAAAGTTCACAAGGCATGACACCAAGGGATTGTGTCTGTCATCTCGTCAAAAATTGTTATGAGGGTTAGGTTGGAACTCGAGCAATCATTGGTTTTTTTTGATCTGTCTTCTGCGTTTTCGTTTCGTGAGACATTTTGCTCTTCTCTTTATTGGGCTTGTTGGTGTCTCCCCAACCTAAGGTATTGCAGTCAGATTGCCAATGTGTGTTCCGGTACTTTTGCCGGCCGTGGAGAACGAGCAGGCACTTTACAGTATGGAGTACGGAGTAACTGAGGTGTAAATCCACCCGAGCCACCTGGCAGACACCCAATTGCCGTCTTGTAAGTACTAGTAGTACAGCGTCGATGGCATTCTGTGTTCTCCACCATCACTTCCCCAACACCTCATAGGAGTAGATCGAAAGGGTTTTGCCACGGGTTCTTCGGAAGCTAGCTCTCGCGGTGGTCATCGAAGAAAAAGAGAATCTGATCCCATCTACCTTCACCTCGCCTCGATGAGTTTTTGTATCATACTTGCAGTCGCAGTAAAACTCGTATTAGCCTTCAGGTGGCGCAAGGCTGAGGGCGGTATTCGCCCATTAGGATGTTGCAACCGGTCTCTGCGAAAAGTCTTTCTTTTTTTTACAAGTCCATGCGACCGGAGTTCTACGAGGAATACAGTAGTCCTGCAGTGATGTACCCTCTCGTCTAACGTCATGGTGACAAAACTTATGATCATGTACTCTACCGTGTAGGCGAATTCCGAAAACCCCTTTTTCAGCCTTGATATCACTACTCGTAGCCTTGTATATATACACCAAAAGCTTATTTATTGCTATCCGTACTACCAGTACCTATCCCAAAGTGCCCAAGTCTTGGGGTTTCGTCCTAGGCTGACTGTCAGAAACAGAAACTCGATCCTGTATTGTAATTAGCTTGTTGATTTTGAGACTCCTTCCACAATATCAAACAGCAACGACAATGCCACAGCGCATACGACGTGGTCATCCTCGGCTACGGCGCAGCAGGTTGCCAGTGCTGCTCTCGAAGCCGCCGCCCAAGGGGCGCAGGGAATCCTCATTCTCGAAAAATGCGTCAAGGGAGGCGGCAACTCGTTCGTCTCCTCCGCGAACATGACATTCCCCATGAACTTCAATGACGAAATGCTGCGCGACGAAGGGCATCAGTGGACAGACTATCTCACCGAAGCCACGCAGCATCCCACGCCGAGAGAGGTCATTAGGGAATTTGCCACGGGACTGTATGAACTACCGGACTGGCTGAAGTCGCTTGGAGGGGAGTTGGACGACACAAATTATGACAAGATGCAAGGCCTCTTTCGCACTCACTCCAGACCCACCTTTATCCTCACCTGAATTTCTGCCTTCTTTGGTCTAGTATGGTTGAAACGGCAGGATGCTGACATGAAGAAGGTATACCTACGTGATACCGCGAATCACGTTTCCTCACCTGAAAAATGCAAAGGGACTGGAGCTCAACGTGCTGCATTTGAAACAGACGGAGAGATGCCCGGCACCAACTGGGGGGGAGGAGGATTTGGGAATTGCTTGACTCACACATTCAGCAACAACCGTCCATAGAGGTGAGGACATCGGTCAAAGTGTCAAGGATACTCAAGGACGATGAGAAAGATACAGTCACCGGAGTGCGGCTCGAGAGCGGAGAGCGGATTTCTGCAAAGGCCGTTGTTCTCAGTACGGGAGGGTTCGAAAACAATGTCCCCTTGCGCCGAGACTGGATAAGTTCGCGTGAGCTAGGGGTGCTCGGTTCTCCGTACAACTATGGTGACGGGATCAAATTGGCGCAAGAGTTGGGAGCACAGTTATGGCACATGAGCCGAGGCGACAGCATTTGGCTTTCACCCGGAAGGCGAGAGATGTGGCTTTGCTCTGGGCCTGCGGAAACCTGGTTTCATCTACATAAACCGCGAAGGGAAACAGTTCGTCGATGAGATGCTGGTCGAGTCGCACCGGGCACACGTCGAAACCATGGCGCAGGATTCATACACGGGTGGTGCAAGACACGACCCCATGTATTTGATCAGTGACAAGAAGAATATGCTGGATCCCGACAAGTCACCCACCGTGGACATGTTCAGTCAACCAGTCGTTGTGGATGGCTATCAGTGGTCGCAGCATAGCGAAGCAGAGATCATGAAGGGATGGATCATCGTGTCGGACTCGTTGAAGGAGCTGGCGGTGAAGCCCAACTTGCCAGAGTTGGAACAAACGGTTGAAATCTGGAATCATACCTGTAAACAAGATTCTGATGAGCTTTTTGGTCGAGATTCTGACACCCTCCCGCCCTTGAACGGTCCATTCTGCGCGGTGAGGATGATGCCGATGCTGTATAATACTCAGGGATGGGCGAGAAGGAACGAGAAGGCGCAGATCATTGATGTCGATGGAAACCCGATAGGAGGGCTGTACGGTGCTGGAGAGCTTGGGAGTATTTGGGGCCATGCATATCAAAGCAGTACCAATTTTGCCGAGGCGTTGATATTCGGGAGGATTGCTGGTCGGGAGGCTGCGCACCATTCGAGAGAGTAATATGATATGGTGGGTGATATTGAAATGGCACAAGCCTCGACGTGTAGCTTCTGTTTGCCACAGCGGAATTGGATCTGCTAGTTGACGTGCGTGCTGACAAAGGAGGGAGAATAGCCTGTGAGCGGGCCATGGCTGACGGCGGCATATCACTGTCTCGCAAGGCAGAGGCCCCCTGCTGTTGCCTCGGGAAAAGGACCAATGATCCCTCAAGATTCGCGATGGTGCTCATGAAGCCTATCTTGCAATGTCGGCTGGCATCATGTTCAAGTAGGCAAACGGCTCGCTCTGTGGACGGTGACGCATCAAGTGACATGCGCTGACCAAAAATAACTCGACGAGACTGCCTCAGTTGCTGGTCTGCGTCTGTCTTTCGGCCGTTGGCGGTGCAATGCGAACACTCCACAAGGATATTCCTGTCCGTATGTGGGTAAGGCTCGAGCCGAAGGGAAGCTCAAGCTTGGAGTGAGACATCCTGCACTCAGCTGAAGTAACATATGATTCATGAACGTGCCTCGTACACAGTACACACGTGGGTAGTGGAGAGGAAAAGGAGAAGAAAATTGAGAAATGAAGCCTTTGAGAATGCGTCGGGGGAAGAGTGGCCGCTGCCGACGCCGGTTCAGCCTTGAGCCAGGAGAAGCAGCAGCGCGCCCACCTACAGCAACCTCCCCGTTCATCATTTCCAGTGGCGTGCCGTGCTTGATATTGCCAGAGCCTACCGAAGATACCTAGGTACTCTTCTTCTGCTGCATCGTTTGTTGACTGAGTCTCCGGCCAAGTTGAAGACCCGCAGAATGTGTCAATGGACCACGCCGAAGAGTCTCTCGCATCCGGCTAAGGACTTGGGCACAATTGCCTCAACTGCCCATCCTCAATCCTCGACATGCAGCCACCTTGGATAAGGCCTTCTGCTCCACGCTCAATGCGTCAGCATCATCATTCGCTGCGGTCTTTAAGCATCTCGCCTGATCGAGTGGGAAGCCTCCTTTGACCCCTGGCTCATGCACAATGCCTCACAATTAGCCTTGCCACTCGTATCCTAAGCCGTTTCTGGCTCGACTTCCTCATCTTATGCGCGTCCCAGACCACCGCAACGTTTTGCCGTGTTGTTCGATCGGTGTACAACGGGTACAACAGCGATATGAGCCTTCGTTCAGCCGGTTTACGTGTCCCCATGATAAGAAACGTTTCTGGGGGCCGATGGATAGCCAATTGTGTGTCCCTTGTTATTCAGCCACTCGAACGGGTTCATTCACCTCGGAAGGGGACATGGACCTTCGCTGGTTTGTTGCCGTTTATGGCCCACGCTGATTATGGTCGCGGTGAGGTCAAGTGCGTCGCCAGGATACTTATATGTTGATACTGCAATTACTAGTGGTCTACGTCCGTGTCCTCACACATGGCTCCCACTCACAGCTCCCCGCCGCCGGCCACTAGAACCAAGCAAGAACGCATTCGAGATAATCAGAGGCGAAGCCGTGCTCGCCGGGCAGAGTACCTGGCTGAGCTTGAGAGACGGCTGAATGAATGTCACGCTGTCTGTCGCGAGGCTGAAATGCAACGTGTGGCCTTCGCCGACCTCCAGGCCGAAAATGCTCGACTCCGAAGTCTTTTGAATACAGCTGGAATCAGCCGAGATGTTGCAGACCCTCTCAGACGGAAGAACATTCACAGTCATGGGGATTATATCGCGGCGGCTTCAAATCGACAAATTAAACCAAAATTTCAACATACAGATAGTGGCCAACGATATTCGCTGTGCAACCAATCTATGCAACAGTATCACGGTATTCCTTGTTCTACGGCATTTTCGCCCTCCTACTGTACTCCCCAGGCGAACATCAACCCTGAGGCGTTCCATTCGTACGACGCTCACTACACTTGTCCATTGACGAGTGCCCAACCAACCCTTGTGGCCACGCCGCCTCAGACGAATGACCCTTCACCAATGCCGTCGTACGACTGGCTTTTCGGCTCAGACGCCGGTGGCTCCGGTACATCCAGTCACAATGGACTTTCCTGCGATACCTTTCATGTTCCGCAGACCGCCACGCTTGTGCCAGACGACTGCAATACGGTGCCATGCTCAGGGGCGAAGAGTATGATCGAACAGTACGATTCCACATCATTAGAGATGGAGGAGATCAAGACACGGCTGGCGACAGCTTTCAGCCCAAACACCGGGAGTCGGCTCAACACTCAAGTGCTATTTCGAGTACTGAATGATATGAATGCCAGGCAAGCGCAGGAGGGATATCTAACCAGCCAGACATGAAAGATCTTCCAAACAGGGCTAAGCGGTCCAGTTCTTTCGTCGTCCATACCATCTGACCACATATACCAAGCCAAGCAAGACTGGAACCTCAATCAACGGTCCCACCGTTGCCGCAAGGGCCTGGTCACTATCCACACCATATGTTGCAATGGCCACGGCAATGGCCAACTCAAAGTTGTTACTTGCGGCCGTGAAGCTCTGAGTACAGGCCAGTCGGTAGCCGAATCCAAATCTCCTCATTATCAGCAATGTCAAAGTGAATATGACAGCAAAGTACACTACCAGCGGCGCCGCCACTCTGACAACTGAGACGATTTGGTGGACGACCCGCCGGCCTTGTGATCCAAAGAGGACAATGATGGTGAACAGTAAGCCGATCAATGACAATGGACCGATCAGCTTGAGGTATACCCTCTCGTACCATTCCTTTCCCACCAAGTTTCGTAGAGTAAAGCGCGTCACGATGGCAGCTGCGAGCGGAATGCCGAGGAAGACGCCAACGCTCTTTGCCACCGGGCGGTAGTCGACGTCGACGCCCTCGTGAGAATGGCTAATGTCGACAATAAAGAGGACTGCAAGTGGTGCAAATAGGATCATTTGAAGAAGGGAGTTGATGGCAACCAGGATTGCACAGTACTCGTTGTCACCTCCCGCCAGGCCGGTCCAGATCAACACCATGGCAATACATCGTGCAATGCCGACCAGAATCAAACCCTCTCGCAAGGCGGGCTCATCTGGAAGGAAAGCCCATGCCAGAGCAAGCTACATATCGATCAGCTTATCGTACAAAACATTGCAGAGACCATCCATACCATGAATAAAGGAGCAATAATCCAGTTGACTACAATGCTGAAGCCAATCTGCACCCACAATGCTTTCTCTCGAAAAGAGTGATGAAGGGTCTCGAACCGAACTTTGCACAGTATGGGATACATCATAACGAGCAGACCAACCGCTAGCGTCGGAGTCAGACCATGTATATTGATGCAGAAGGACCTGACTCACCAATTGGCACTGACACTCCGACAAACTCACCACGTTGCAAAGCAGGACCAGTATTAGGGACGAAGTTCCCAAGCAGGATGCCTATTAGCATGGCCAGAAATATCCACAAGGCAAGGAACTGGTCGAGAAGTCCCAGGCTCTTGAAGGCGGAGGTATGGAGTGGACGCGTGTCTTGTGGTCCGTCTTGTTTCTCGACATCCTGAGGCTGGGTGGAGGGAGACGCCTCGGGAGCGAGGACAGCTTCCTTGTTCTGGACGTCCATAGCGACACTTATCTGATGACAGAAGAATGAAATGTTTGTAGTCTAGAAACCAACAAGTAAGGGTTTATGGCAAATATAAAGGCTCTTCAAAGCGTCAATGTTTGCAGAAAAATGTCCACGCACCAGAGTCGGAGCAACCAATAGAACTGCAGAAGTGACACATCTAGAGGGAGATAGGAACAGGCATAGCGGGCTGCCTTGGGCCAAGGAATAGGCGGACCCATGCCTCCGTCGGTACCTACCAAGGCTACCTAATAGGGGCTAGCTGGGGGGCTAGATGCCTAAGGTTGGAGGTGACACAGCGGACCTCAAATGCCGTCATCGCAGTGCTCGCCTGTGTCGGCTGACCTGTACCCTGCACCACCTGCGTATTGGGGCCTTCACTTCAACGAGCTTCACTCTGCATCCTTCGTTTCTCTCCTCCTTCAGAGAAAACTCCAGAGCAACTTGCGTCTCGTTCTTTCGTTCGGGCATCGTTATAACCCGGCATCGTTCATTCTGTGTCTCTCACCATGCGGCTGGTCTCCGCGTGGGCAGTGCTAGCGGCTGTCCTTCCCTCCGTCGTCGACTCTTCCCGCCTGACACCTCCTGTCTTACCTCTCATCGTGCGAAACCCCTACCTGAGTACTTGGCTACAGAATGCGAGGGATCTCCCTTGGGAAAAATGGCCCATGTTTTGGACCGGTCAGGAAATCGGCTTCTCCGTTCTAGCCAGTGTGGGAGAACAAAGGACGGTGTATCCACTGCTTGGGAGACCGCAAGACTCGCTACGTAGTGAGGGCGACAAGTAAAGATCGCGGAACTCCACTGTGCCTCCCAATGGCTAATCTGCTGTAGTTATACTATCTCTTACCCTGTTTACCGTGGGGCTCAGTACGATGCCTCGACCACCAACCTGTCCTACTCTCTCCCTCTCACCTCGTCCTACTCCGCCTTGAGCCATCTCGACATCACTCTTTCTTTTCTGTCTCCTATAACTCCTACGTCTACTGTCAGGCAGTCGCTACCCGCAAGCTACGTCACCGTCTATGTTGCTGGCAACGTCGCGGTGGACATCTACATCGATGTTAATGGCCAATGGGTGAGCGGGGACAGAGGCAGCAAGATTGTCTGGGAACTCGATCAAAGGCCTCTGGATGGCATGGGCAAAGGCTTCAAGACGTGGCAATTTCGAAGAGAAGTCGAACAACTATTTACAGAGTTCCAAGATCGTGCTGAATGGGGTAGCCTGCATTTCTCTGCCCCAGCAGATGTCCGACACGAAGTCGGTACTTCCGCGCTTCTGAGGCAGCGCTTCTCGAGGACAGGGACTCTTCAAAACTTGGTTGATTCCCACTTCCGTCCCATCATGGACCAGGAGCCAGTCTTTGCCTTCTCGAAATCCTTCGCCATGAACTATAGCGCCGAGTCCGTCCACCATGACAGCATCACGTTTACCATTGCCCACATCCAGGATCCAGTCGTACAATTTGCTGCCGCTCGGGGTTTGACGTATATGCGACCTTTATGGGAGTCCTACTTCACCACGGTCGACAAATTGCTCACATTCCACTATCTGGATTTCTACTCCGCCAAAGAACTAGCGTACAACTACTCGGCCCAGCTGGCCGCCGATGCTTACAAGTCCGGAGCAGAGGATTATGTGGACATTGTGGCTCTGTCTGCTCGGCAGGTGCTGGGCGCCACAAGCTTTTCCGGTACTCCCGATGATCCCATCCTGTTTCTGAAGGAGATCTCGTCCAACGGCAACTTCCAGACAATAGACGTCATCTTCCCTGCTTTTCCATTCTTCCTGTACACGAATCCTCGGTGGCTCGGATACTTGCTTGAGCCATTGATCGAGCACATGTTAAGCGGACAATACCCGAACAAGTATGCAATGCACGACCTCGGTGCCCACTTTCCCAATGCGACCGGACATCCTCTCGGAAGGGATGAGTATATGCCGGTGGAAGAATGCGGAAACATTCTTATCATGGGTCTTGCTCTAGCAAATTCCCTGAAGAACGGGGCAAATACGTCTGTCTCTGAAACTTGGCAACCTATGAGCGGGGTGCCAGGTCCGACATCGACGAGTGAGAGCCTCAGTCCGCTTTCTGTTGGCAGAGAAGGTGGTCTGTCCTACATTGACAATGCTTACGTTGGGCAGTCGGAAAGTCTCAAAAGGGCTAAAAAATGGGTGAGCAGGAGTTATCGATTGTGGAAGCAATGGACGAGTTATGTTGTGGACTTTTCCTTGGAACCTCACAATCAGTTGTCGACCGACGACTTTGCTGGCTGGCTGGCGCTGCAAACCAATCTGGCACTTAAAGGCATCATCGGCATCAAGGCTATGGCGGGTCTGTCAGAGCTTGTTGAGAATTACGAAGACGCCAAGGTCTACAATAACATTTCCAAGGTCTACATTGCCAAATGGGAAGAATTTGGTATTTCTCGTGATAAGACTCATGCGAAGCTCGCCTACGACTGGTACGGTTCATGGACGACGACATACAATCTGTACGCGGACAGCCTGCTGTGCTTCCATCTCGGGTCGGAAAATACTTCGAGTGTTCCACCGAGCATAGGAGGACGATACGAGTACCAGAAACCACTTAAGAAGATTGAAGGCGACAAGGATGGATTCGTGCCGAAGCACATCTACCAACTACAGAGCGATTGGTATTGGGCGGTACGCCAGAAGTATGGATTGCCATTGGACTCACGGCATTTATATACCAAGACGGATTGGGAGTTCTTCGCTATGGCGGTCGCCGCGCCCAAGGTCCGAGCTGGAATACTGCAGTCCGTCGCAAAGTGGGTCAACGAGACGGACACGGATCGACCGTTGACGGATCTGCACATGACTGAAGGTCGCGGCGGGTTTCCCGGGCCCAATTTCTTCGCCCGGCCGGTCGTGGGAGGACACTTTGCCTTCTTGACTCTAGGTCAGGCATGCGGTGGGGAAGCCATGGCTGGACTGGACTTCTTGGACGATAGCGTCACGAAGAAGTCGAAGGATCTGGATGTCGATGCTCTTCTCGAGGCGGAGAGGCTGGAGGCCAGTTGGGCGAGCCAGGAGCTATAGGGCTTTTGATCTTTTCTGTCCGGTCCGCCCCCGTGTCGTCCGGTTAGTGTCATTGATGTAAGGTTTTGGAACAAAGGGCTCGCAATAGGCTACCTTGTATGTTGCCTGCACACGAAGAAAAGAACTGCATGTTGGTCTGTCAAAAGGCTGAAACGGAGTATTTTGGTGTTTTTGCGCCTTTGTGCTTTCGTGCTTTCGTGCTTTCGTGCTTCATTTTTGCTCATCTGTGCACGCTGTGAGTCACCATGGAGGCACAAATCCCTAAGACCACTACGGAGTACTAGTAATCAGTATGGACACGAGGAATTCACGATGCACGAAGGCTCGAGAGGGGTGCGGCTGGAGAATAGACTTAAGTGCCTTGGACTTACCTTAACCTACCGACCCTACCTAGTACATGCTAACTCAATGCTAGTAGGGTACTTACTTGGGCACGTTATACGAGTAAGGCCTGAGACCTCGGAACAAAAGCCGTTCGATATTAACGTAGTACTACCACAATTCTGGTATAGCGGATCCAAAGCACGGAGCACAAATAAGGTCTTTACCCTCCTGACACAAGATGGGCCAAAGCGGAATGAAAATCAATCTGCAACACCGTAGACAACAATAGGAATGGCAGTGCAGGGCAGCTGGTTGCAACTATCGCCCGTCGAGTTACATTGTAGGTCTACCTCTATAAAAAAAAGTATCTGCATCCTGTCCAGTATCCATGTATCGTCACTTTCCATTTTCACGTTCGTATGCATGTTCAACTCACTCAGCGAATGTGTGCGTCCCAAGGATGATACAGATGGTTTCTCGTTGATTTTGTCACGAGCGTGGACAGATTTCTTGGATCTTGACGGCCGGACAGCCTGGCATTTCCCATATGTCGGTTACGCGCGCAACGTAGTCCAGACGTGTACCAACTCTCTAGACGTTCAGGTCACGAAGAACATCTTCTCGACCCGTCTCGCCAGGTTGACGCAGGGTATATCGATCAGTCTCAAGAAAATATCGGCCGCCCAGACCACCATCAGCATTATTACAACAGACGCCTTCGAGAAGTCCAGCTCGAATTGGCGCATGATTTCGGGCGTTTCGAGGTCAGGTGTTCGTGGGAGAATCTGGGACTTTCGTTAGTTCGATCACGTCTGACGAAGTTAATGCGGAACGTACCGAGTAGCCAAGGGTATGAATGATCGGGCCGTGCATTACGTACAGCGGGAAGCTGATTTTGCCGAGATATTGTATCGGAGCAAAGCAAAATACCCGGTTTCGAAGGACGTCTAGGCGGCAGGCCGACCAGATGATGAGGACAGCGCCGATGGTCGGCCAGAAGCGGTGCTTTTGTGTGAAGCAAGTGGGAATGTAATGAGTGAGGGTGACGTAACCTGGTGTTGCGTGGCCAGCGGCGTCGGGGTATGAGAGGAGGAATAGCGAGCAGCAAAACATAAGCGTATAAAAGATACTGGATGCACATTTGAGGCTTCGAGACGATAATTGCCCAGCGATGGAGGAAAGGCGAGAAGGGTTCGAAAGCCGTATGATATCCAATTCCGCAATTATCGCACCAGCCCAGAACGGGCACAGCTCCCACCGGTCCCATGAGACTCCCCAGACCATGAGCGCCGAAAGGGTCGAAAGGCGAAGTCTCGTCGACATCCTCGCGACCATCATCTGACTGAGGAAGAGAGCCATGCTGCAACGAAACTCGGCAGGAATGGTCCAGAGGTGACGGTCCAGTTCAATCGATCCGGCATATAGTGACCAGTCGAATACGTCGATGAAGATGAGTATCTGTTGCAGCCAGTCGGTGAATTGTAACCAAAAATAAGGCTGAGTATAGCAGTGGTCTTCGCGTAGCGTGCGCATCTGGTTGGCAAACTCTTCCGTGAGCTCGTACAGATTGAGTTGGGCCAAACATATGACAAGGAATGTGGATGCGAAGCATGGTAAGAAGAGTCGCAGTCCACGTCGGAAAACGGCGGAGCTCATGGTCGTCATGAGCTGCTCGTGACTTTGTGACCGCATTAACCTGATAGGTTTGTAGCTGAGTGCATAGCCTGAGATGACGAAGAATATTGCCACCATTGGCGGGCCACTGTATAACAATCGAACTATAGGTAGACGGAGGAATTCCTTGTTGGCTTCTTGACCTTGGGGGTTGGCTTCTGAACCCGTGTTTGCACCCCAGGCATGGCCAATGTCGAAAGTGCCATATGTCAAGTGGCAGATGACGACGATGAACGCGGCAAGACCTCGCATGCCATCCAGGAAAGCTGTCGGTGGGAGAGTGTCAGGTTTCCCAGAGCCACTCTGGCGACGAGGCTGAAGGAAGCTCGGTAGCAACAGATGAATTATCTGGGCGAGAAACCGACCAAGATGTCGTATGGGTAAACAAGGCCAAATGAGGAGGAGCTTGTAAGTGGTGCGAGGCCTGGGCAACCTCGTGGTAGGGGATAATTCTTCTTCATCCTCGTGGTAGAAGTCCCGTTTCTCACTGAGAAGGCCGACTTGAGATTCATCCGTGCTAGTTCGGGAAGAGTCGCTGCAGCTCATGATTCCGGCCCGGGTGAGCAAACATCTCGAATGGTAAGAAGAAAGACAGGTCTAGGACGATTTGATGGGAAGGCACAAGATGAGCGGCAGCAACAAAATTCGTAGGGCAATCACGTTAACCAAGCAAGTGCGCACCAGGGTGCAGGGATGAGTACTACCATAATATGCACTCCGAGCAACGAACGCCATTCCCAGTCGCAATCTCAAGGATTTGATGGGCGATGTTTCTCCACATAAATCCACTGCGTATCGCTTGCCCGTGCTGATCCAAGGTCTGAAACAGGGTCAAGCCCACTCCCGTTCGCACACACGCACTCACCGGCTGAGAGGAAGCATACTATGGTAGTTCGTCCAACACATCAATCATAGGGCTATAAACACGAGTAAAGATGGTCTTCGAGGTCTTGAACAAGGCTGGAGCTGCAGGTAGTAGCACTAAAAATAAGAGTCGGCGTTCATGGTTCGAGAACCCGATCTTTGGCTGTCCCTGCGCGTTGGCGACGTCGAGCAAGTTTCGACCAGCGTCTGTCCAAGAGTTGTTGGTCGGTTATGTTACTCGTACTGAAGACTGGGCAGTCCGCCTCATGTTTGATGAAAGGGTACTCTGTACGGAGAGATTGACGGTTAATGATGTGTGTGATTGAACGTGTTTTTCGCATCCCTGTCGATCTGTTTCATTTCTATCCGTACTGATGATGAGCTTTGACGCGTCTGTCTAGAAGGGCAGGTTGTCCGAACCCTACCTAGAGATTTCTGCACGTGAAGCTGCACAGTGAGAATCAAATCTCGCAATGTACTCAGGTCAGGTATTTACCTAGGTAACATTGGCACAATGAATTCTCTAACCAGGCACTCAAAGCCTCAAAGCTTGCGAGTCGTGTTCCCTCTTCCTGCCAGCAAACGTCTGGGCCTTGTGGTCATCAACGGTAAATTTTGACCTTGTCACACTGCCAGGCGCGAGATGTTCACGCGACAGTGGCAACCCTTTCATCTTCATTTTCAGCATCACTTTTTACGTACATCGGTTCCTGCATCCGTCATAGAAGAAAAGTACAGTCAACATATCCAAGTACCACTCGTGTTCATCATGGCGTCTGCTCACCAAATGTGTCTCCCCTTTGGACAACTCTGAGGTCCCAAGCCCAAGCCTGTGGACTTCTCTAACCTGGAATTTACTCCGGATTTGTGAAGATTCAGACACCCCGAACTTGCTCAACAATGTCGCCCTCAACGACAGGGCCATTGTAACGCCCTCGAAGGTATCCGAAATAGCTTGCGATTCCGATGATCATGGTGCCTCCCCACAAGAGACAGGACCAGTTCATGGTTTGTGCCGACAAAGCCGTCCGGTCCGCCGGGAAAAAGCTGAAGACCATGACAATGGCAATCCAACTGAGACCGAAGACGTTGCAGAAGATGCCAAAAACTCGTCCCAATCTCCATGGCCCATAATGGATAGACGAAGGGTGGAATATCTTCTTATGCAGCAGTAAAATCATGGGTAAGGTATAGCTGGAAAGATATCCTGAAACCACCAATGAGGCAACGGCATTGAAGCTACAACTGGTCAGCACAATATCTTGTAGACTCACAAGCCAGGTGACGAAGCCAATGAGGGGCATCAGAGCTCGGGAAGAGAAACTCACGCAGCACTGGAACCAATATTGATCAAACCCAACAACATCGTGATCATGACTGAGAGCCCAACCGAGTACAGGGGCAATTTCGTCCGAGGCTCGACTTGAGAGATGAACCGTGAGCCAGGCAGTCCATTGTCCCTTGCAAAAGCCCACATCATTCGCGAGGCGGCTGCCAAGACAGCAATGGTTGCAAATATCATCAATGAAAGGACCACAGCACTCATGGCTGTGGCTCCTGCGTTCGTGTTGACGGCCTGGCGGAAGATTTCGATGAAAGGAAAGCCGGTCGGCGTTGAGAGCGCGCTCTCGATGTCTCCGATGCAAAACAGGATTGCGATTAACATACTGAACCCCATCGCACCGTTCAAGCCAATTGATGCCACCAAGGAATTTGGTACAACTGTGGACGCATTGATGATCTCTTCGGACATGTGAATGGCTCCATCGGCACCCACAAAAGCAAAAACCGTGGTAATCAACCCCACAAAAAAGGAGGTGCCCTTGTCGTATCCTCCGGAGTTGAGATACTTGACGAAAACGTCGTGGGCAGATCCATGCGGCGCAAGATAGACCAGAGTGATGAGCACTCCAAAGAAGCCAACAATATGCACGATCAAGACGGCGCCCTCGATTTTAGGCAGCTGCTTCGCCAGGTACGTGTTAAAGAGCAACGCCACAGTGATCACTGCAAAAAGCAGGAGAGTTCCATGCCAGCGATGGAAGTCATAGCTGGGGTAGTTAAGCACGAGCAGCCCCTGCATGATGGTACCACCGAGATAAGCAGCCGATGCGAGACAAGCTTGCCATGAAAGAACGGACTGCCATCCCGTAACGAACGACAGGAAGTTGCGACAAGACTTCGGAGCAAACAGAAACGTCCAGTGATACTGGCCGCCTGCTGTGGGCGCCCTGCACAGGTCAGCGCGCAAGTCATCATCAGGACGTCCGATTGGCCTACATTGAAACCATCTCGGCCAGAGAAGCAACAACAGTAAAGTACCCAACCCAGCAGAAGAGAAACCCGTACACGAGTCCAGCTGGGCCTCCGTCGGTCAATCCATAAACGAATACCGTTAGGAGTCCCTCCCAGGTTATCATAAGCGTGCAGGAAAAGCCGAGCATGCTCATAAAGCCAAAGTTTCTCTGTGAAGTGTCAGTCATATTCTCCCGGATCACTTGGAGCATGTTGCATTCCCACCCGCAGTTCTTGACGCTTGCCGAGTCTCGCCATCTCCTGCTCATCCCGATCGACAGACTTTTCGACATTGCGTGCCATTTCAGACGAAGTTCTGGAGTGGTGAATCTCAGAAGCATATTTGCTGCCACTCTTCATTGCGTATGAGTCGCCCATCTTGCACTTCGAGAACGAACGCGATATTCTCTTTTCAGCAGATGAATAGCGGCCGTGCGGCGTGATTGCAATAAATTGAGAACTCAATATGTGAGAATACTGAAGGAACGACGAAAGACCAGCAAGATACTAGTATCTCAAAAGATCAGAAAATCAGAAGTGCAACATGTGCACAGGACGGTCCATCTAATTTACCTGCCGAACGGCAGATGGAAATCTACGGATCAATGAGTACTGCACGACCCAAAAGACCCTAGATACAAGAATGCGCCATGCGTTGAGAAACGGATCAACCCATTGCGATACTGGAACCATGCATCGTTCACGGGTTGGTGGTCGGTGCGCAATGCGGATGTTTGACGACCAATGTCGGTGACCAGGGTCCAGAACGCCTCTCAAGCGGCATGCAAGCCCCCGACGGGGATGGTGGCTCAAAAAGGCCAATATCCCCGGATGGTCTCGAGCGTCACTTAAAAGATGGCTTGCATGAGTGTCAGCCTTCTACGCGAGAGCTTGTACTCACATGCTATTGTTGTACGAGTAAGTGGGTCCACAGGGTATAGTTATTGCCCGATATCACGTATTCATTTGACTCTGTAGGTGTGTCCCGCCGAATATGCAGCAAGGAACTTGACAGCCAGCAAAATCCATTGCCAATATTGCCTGGAAGGACATAGCATTCCAACATTGTAGCTTGGAAGCCATGGACAAACCCCTTACTACTTGTTATGATGGTAAAATGGGCAGATGAGGCCCGAGATTCTGCGACGAACCTGACGGGGATGATCTGCCAAAGTGATGGCAGCTTACCGGTGTGACGGAAATGCAATTCGTGCAGCTCGCTAGGCCGCGCTCGTCCCAACGTTACAATAACCCCGGAGAGTTCCTGGCATCATTGTTGGATTTCACAAAACTGCTCAAGCCCCAGCCAGTGTCATTTCCTGTGAAGCCACAAATCACTCAATTTGGCTGATACATATATGAGACTTGGGTGGGACGCGATCAACGCTCTCCGCGACTCTGTACGCGATGGGACCTCCCTCTCTTTTCTCCCCCGAACCATTACCAGGTAGCACGAAGCGAACAGGTTGCGACAGATCGCCTAAGTCGAACGGATTCATGCTTGCGTCAGGTCTTGCGATGAGCAGGGATCAACAACGCAGGGCACGCTGGTCTCTCTCGAGACGGTATCAGCAGGCTTTCATTTTTGCATTTGGTTTTCGCCGACCAACCACCCATCATGAGGGAGACTGACACAGCAATCTCAGTCCTCGAGCTGTCTACAAATTATCCACCGCCGAAAGGAGGTTTGGCGGCCTCTCTTTGAAAGGAAGTGCTTGAATGTGCCAACTGCAGGGAGCCATTTTTTTGTGATAAGCCCCTGACCAGCATTCATTTTAAGCTTCATCACACGCTACTGTAGCTACAAGTAAGCACAGAGGCGTGCTTTGCGACACGCGATCAGTGGCTCCTGTCAAACCGTTGGAGCATTCGTGGCCAAGTCCCTCGTCATGTACGGAATATGCCTTAGAAACGAGGTGCCTCATGGTTGACCCAAGTATTTGATCCGAAATCACCAGAAGACCTAGAACGCCGTCTGAGCTGTCAACCAGACAAATGCTTGCATATGCGGGGAGCAAATACGACGTAGGTGTCTCAGCCGTCCTGGTGATCACTTCAATGTGGATCATCCCGGCAGCTCCTGGAGTATCGAGCCAAAGATGAGGCATGGTGGGCATCACCAATGCGATAGGTGGCATTGACACTTTTGCACCCGAAGCCATCCTGCGTGTCTGTTCAACTGACTGTCGAAGCGATTAGGGAACTGTGTTGGTCGAATGAGGACGAGTTAAGCAATGTCTGGCCACCATCCGCCCCAGCGATCTGCGCTACTTGTTTAGCTTGCATGGGTGCTGTGAACGGTTGACCAAACACCAATGTCCGGCACTGAAAGACTAAGCTCTTCCCCCGGCATACCATGGCACTATGTACTTTGGTAGCACCGGGAGGGACCATCGCCCCCAGAGAAAACTTGGTCGTTTTGGAGTGGGCCTTGGGAGATCGTTACCGCTTAAATCGGGGCTGCCACAAGCGGCGTCTGGGAACACGACCTCCGCGCCCCGTTAGCCCACCAAGTCCATAACCTTTTTTCAACCCATGCCAGCACTTTTGCCTGCACATCCCTCAGTAGGTTTGTTTCCGCTATACATGTGCCGAGGACCAGCAGGTCGCCGAGTGATACCCAAGGTCCTATTTGAGCATGATAGCAAGATTAGGCCATCAAGTCACAGGGGTAATGCCGAAGATCTCTGACACGAGCAGAAGGCCAGAAAGGCTGCTGCTCGTCGAAAGGGTATCCACGGTACTGATACCTTATCAGCAACCTCGATGGTCCCCTGCTTGATTTCATGCATCCAGAGCCAACCGAGAATCCATCACAATTCACGTTGCAACGTCTTTCACTAACCCCGGCTTCGAATCACCAACCTTGATCGTTTGCAAGACAGTTCTTCTTCCCCCTAGATGGTCTTGCTCATCGGGTTTTCTACTTGTTCTCGGGGACTTCTCAATGCGCCCATTCGCTTTCAGAGGCATTGAGATTTCAACGTCCCGAGGGAAGAACTGGTCCCCGTTCAAGCCTCCAGACACTATTCTTCCAACATGGCGACGGCACGGGCTCTTATCGCTCGAACGCCCGTGATATCAGCTACAGCAAAAGGACCCGTCGTCAACCTAGTATCATGGGTCGCGTTGGCAACTTTGTGTCTGGCCGTTATTACCGTCCTCATCAGCAAGCTGGTGGTGTTGCGGAGGCTGATGTGGGCAGATAGCATTATCACGACGGCCATGGTATGCACGAGGCTCCGTCAGTGTGTAGGCTATGCGACAAGGCTAACATGTGCAGCTTTTTTCAATCGGCTTCACCATTGCGATCAACAACCAGGTCAGCAATGGGCTTGGGTCACTGCTCTCCAGTGTCTCACAAGAAGAATATGAGGGGTTTCAAAAAGCCGGCTATGCTTGGAATATTTTGTACATCTGGAGCTTGGCCTTGGGCAAGCTTTCAACATTGTCACTTCTGATTGCGTTGGCGCCAAACAAGTCATATCACCGAATGCCCATGCGGGCTGTGGGAGGTATCATCCTTGTGTGGGCGTTTACCGCGGTCTTTTCCAGCGCCTTTCAATGCGATCTACCACACCCATATCTGATCACGACGGGTAAATGTTTCAGCCAGACCGGCTTCTGGGATGCGTTCGGAGTCATCGACATCCTCACCGACGTGGCCATCATGGCTTTGCCGATGTTCTTGGTCTACAACTTGCAGCTTGTGACGAAGAAGAAGATTGCTGTCTGCTTCGCTTTCTCGTTCAGAATCGGTGCAGTCGCGTGTACGGTGTGGCGGCTGACTGAAATCCATCGCTTCTTCGAGCGTGGCACTGATGTCACGTTCAACAGCTGGCTTCCCACGATTGCGACGATCCTCGAAGTGTTCTTCAGTGTTTTCTCTGCGTGCGTACCACATCTACGACCCTTCATGGACTCCATCCAGGCAGGATACTTGTCTGGAGTCGTCCAGGAAGATGGACGCTTCGGATATGGAAATGACAGTTATCTTATGGGCAAGACGGCTCAGAGCAAAGCCATCTCGGCTGTCCGGAGTCAGGCACTTACGAGTGACGTTCGAGGCGAGAGCCTTGATCTTCCTCGTCAAGGTACTACATTGGCCGATACGGGAGAACGTGGGATTGGACAGGCGCTCACGAGCAGTTCCCGCGTCGTCATCCACAGCGGACGTGGTGGCAAGGCGCAGAAGGACGATATGGATCCAAGACCAGAGCGCAACAGGAGTGACAGTATTAATTCCAACGGGGGTCGAAGCGACGGAAGTGATGGGAGCAAAGCGATGATTATCAAAACTACGAAGGAATGGAGCATCTCCTATCAAGACGCTTAGACCTATATATTCTTGGAGATTGTTCCCTGCAAAACGGAACATGGGCCTGGTGGCGTGGGACATTGGAAGGCGCTGGACGTTATGCGGTGCGTCGGTGATCCGGTTACACAAAATGGGCCCGCATTGGGAGGTGTGGATGACCAGCAAAGGCGCATGGGCCGTGAACACGACTATGATGGATAGGCGGGACAGGACTTCTGTACAGATATGATTGAAAGCCCACCAAAGTGAGGAATTTCTCCTCTCTTCATGGGTTGATCCGGCGCTCGAGACGGCAAGGAGAATTGACTGATCCTGGAATCGGAATCAGGATCTTGTCACTTCTCCTGCATCTTTTGGAATGCATGCAGCGGCTGATAATGTGCCCGCGGTCCAGGATCATGGGCGATATCATACTGGACATGCAAGGGCAAGTCCTCGCAAGGGTTTACGCAGTACCAGCGCTCCTCCATCCACCTTCAACTGCCGGCATGGGCTGCAGGCTGAAAGGCATGATCCCAGTCTCCCAGTGTTGACCCACCAGCTTGATCAGCCACATGCACGCAGGCCAAATGCCGCCGCCAATGCAACAGCCATCAAGTCGAACCGTGCAATGTCAGAGATCGTGTGCATTTCCCCGATACCACGAGCCAGCCCATGAGGCCGGTTTCTCGTAACTTTTGCCTGATGTAGGGTAATGCCTGTCTCAGGGGTAGAATCAAGACGCAACTTGAGACTATCACTGCAGTAGCAAATTGGTCTCGGCCCCCGTCACAACTTGCCCCGTCCAGTCCAGGCTTTGCGTAGTCCCGGAAATGCTTGTGGATGCTTGTCCAAGATACGAGTAACATGCTCGTTCCTGCATTTGCCGGCATACAGTAGCTTGGTGGTTCACCTTGCATTCTGCCGACTTGCATATGGGTGGCGGAGAAAAAGCAACTTCCTCAAATATTCCTGTGGATGGACCGGTCGATGTGACGATCATCAAGCTGGCAGCTCGCGCGCCCGTCACCGGCTTCGGAATGGTAAGATTTACCACTCAATGTGGTCTCAAAGCGTGTCTTCCCTTACCACCACGAAAGGGAGCCGAATTGCAGCCAACTTGAGAGGATGTTCCCTGCGCTGCGCATGACCTACTCCAGCACAGGCGAGTATCGTGGTGATTGTGACTTTTGACCTAGGTGCCTACCTACCAACCTTTTGTCTGGCGCCATTGAAGGATAGCACCATGGAACAGCAGTAAACGACGTCATGGCTATCGTTGAGCTCGCGCGGACCTTGCCTTACTATATGCGCAAAAGACCGAAGCCATGGATGGCCATCAATCTCATTGAACAGCTCATCTTACAGGTTGTCCGCGTCTGCAATGTTGGGCACGTAAGTATAATGGGGTCATCATGGGGTCATCAGGTCAAGGCCGATACGAGACGCCGCAAGAATAAAGCGGAGTTCTTCCAGTTGTTCCCCTCATTTCAATGGATCAATTCCGAGGCTGTTGAATTGACGGGGGAACGTCGACGAAGAGGCTCTTTTGACGTTCAACCTCTTGGGTACTACTAAGTTAGCATTCGTGCTCTCACCTGACGACCTACTGCCTTGAAGATACACCGATCATTGACGTAACAATGGCACCACCCTTTCGAGCCGACCAAGTTGGCTCTCTTCTACGACCCAGGAGCCTCGTTGAAGCGCGAAAGAAATCGACTTTGAAATGGAACCGTCTACGGGCTGGACCTTCGGCAGACGCATCCATGAGCGACGGCAGTACTGGCACAACCGACGAGTCCAGTGATCCTCTGATAACACTCAGAAATGAGCAAGAGTCCGCCATCAGGGATGTCGTCAGCGAACAGCTCCAGCGCAATATCCTCCCAATCGTGACCGGCGAATTTGAACGTGGCATCTTCTACGGGAATTTCTTCGAATCCTTGAGCGGTTTCGAGGTCCGCTATACGCCCATGGAAGACTTTAAAAAGGATTTCCCCACCAATCGTCCCCTGGCGAAATGGGGAGTCCCGGGGCGCGACGCTGGGTATCCGACAGCGAAGAAGGTCACGCTGGAAAAGTCCGCCTATCTGGACGACTGGCTGTTCTTCCGCAACTTGCTTCCCGAAGATCAGGTCAAGAACGCAAAGATGACCGTGCCACCGCCTGGATGGTGGCACATTCAACTAAAACAGCCATTTTCTCCGGACTTGTTTTCCTCGGACGAAGCCCTTTTGGCCGATTTGAGTGCCGCTGTGAGGAAGGAGATCATGACGCTTTATGACCACGGCCTTCGTGCGGTCCAGGTCGACGACCCGAACCTTAGTTTCTTTTGCGATGAAGAATGGATCGCGACTTGTAAGGCCGAAGGGGTCGATCTCGACCGTTTGCTCGAATTGTATATCAAATCGCACAATGATGCGATCCGTGACTTGCCCTCAGATCTGCATGTTGGCGTTCACATCTGCCGAGGCAATTTTCCCAACGGAGTCGGATTGGCCAGCGGCTCTTATGAGCGGATTGCCAGGAAATTGTTCAATGAGACCGAGTATAAGTTATTCTACCTGGAATTCGATAGTCCTCGGGCGGGCGATTTCACGCCGTTGAAGCATTTGCCAGTCGACAAGGCTGTGGTGTTGGGCGTGGTCACGACCAAGTATGCCGAATTGGAGGACTTGAATGAGTTGAAAGAGAGGGTGTACCAAGCTGCGGACGCAATTGCGGAGGGACAGGGTAGGGCAAGGGAGGATGCGCTCAGAGATAATCTTGCGGTGAGTCCTCAGTGTGGGTTCGCTAGCGACCACAGTGAAGGTGGCGTGGGCATGAGCAGAGAGAGGATGTGGGAGAAATTGGAGCTGGTCAAACGGCTCTCGGAGGAGATCTGGCCTGGGTGGAACGAGAAGTAGGTGTGTGCGGCGAGGGAACTTGAGGAGTCAGTGGGAAGTGACAAAAAGTTATGTACCGTCGAAATGGCATTTGTCGGATATCTGCTTAGGAATAATATCTGTTGTAATGACAGATACTTAAATATTCTCTCGGTGCCTAAAATCTTTTGCCTATGTGCCGTGCAGGGGTAGTATGCCCTGTACATGTAAGCCTGTGCGTTGATCTTTTTCTGGAACTCAACTGTCAGGCAACTCACTTTTTGCCTTATCGAAGCGAGGATCTTTTGGTCACGGTGAGTCAGTCTTCTTCATCTAAGATTGTCAGAAAAGTCCCGATGCTTCACATACCACTGTATACGAGGATCTTTCACGGGAAAGCCTCCAGTACATATCTAAGCATATCAGAATCTAGTGGGTATCTGGTGTCCAGGTGAGAAACTCAATCTCCCCTCCAACTACTATGTCATCAGGCCCCCAATACGACTGGACGCGCAACGTCGACATATTCGTCTCTGGTCAGCTTCAACTTGGAACACCATCCATGCGAGATCTAGTAATCGTTTCAAGTCAACAGCATAAGAATTGAACTGTCTGGGCCAAGGCTGGTGTCGCGCGTGAGTCCAACAAACAGTGGTATCGACATCCGGCTTCAATATGAAGATAGGACTTTACATCGTCTTTCTCCCTTGCATTGCCTTCACCGTCTACAGGTCCTACCGACTACTCGTCAACTACATCGGCGCCCGTCGTCTCAAGCTCCCAATCGTGCTGTTGCCTATCTCCTTCGAGGACGCATGGTTCGCGCCACTCAGACCGCTATTTGCATGGGTTGAGCGGCTGCCCTGCGGACTCGGCAACTGGTATCTGTACACTGACATCGGGTGGCCGATGGTGGATGGCGGGAGGAGTGTGTCGAGACTGGGAGAGTCGTTCGTCCTGGTCACACCTACCCGCAATCAGATCATCACAAGTCACCAGCCCGCGATTGAGCGACTTTACAAGGACATGAAGACATGGATCCTGCCGGACCCGTTTGCGCAGTTCTTCACCTTCTTTGGACAGAATGTGTCGAGCTTGAACGGTCAGGACTGGCAACGTCACCGCAAGATCACGGCTCCGGCTTTCAATGACCAAAACATGCGCAATGTCTGGGACGAGTCTCTCGAGCGGGCCCGCGAAATCATCAGATTTGACAACGAAAACGTTCGAAATCTGGCAGATATCCGATCCGATTTCGAAGTTCTTGCCATGCATGTGCTCGCTGCTGTCGGGTTCGGCCAAGATAGCACCGCCTTGACGACAATTCCGCCTGGCCACCGCCTGACACTCCTAGATTCGCTAGGATTCATCCTCAAGCATGTCTTCGTGAGCATCATCTTCAACGGCATCCAGGTCCCCGACCCATTCCTCCCTCAGACGCTTCGTCGGCTCAAGCTTTCAGTTGCCGAGTTCCGCAAGTACATGCAGGAATCTGTTCTTTATCAGTTGCGCAAATCAAACCAGAAGTCTGTGGGAAAGACCACCAGTCTTCTTGAGGCTATGGTCCACGCCAACGAGGCCGAGAAGTCGCAATCCCAAGCTCAGACAGCTTCTTCCAAGCCGTCATATCTGACAGACTCCGAGCTCTATGGAAATCTTTTCGTTTTCAACTTGGCTGGATTTGAAACCACGGCAGGGACCATGACCTTCGCTCTTCCGTATCTCGCAGCACATCCTAAGACGCAAGATTGGGTCAGGGAAGAAGTCGACGCGCAGTATACTCACACTTTATCCAAGGTCAGTTATGCAGATACATACTCCAAGCTTGTTCGTGTCATGGCAGTGATGTACGAAACTCTACGACTCGCAGGACCCGCGCCGCAAATGCTTCGGATACCCACCACCTCGACGCTGCTTCCTATTGCTCCCTCGGCCAAGAAGCCTGGACACTCTCGGACCGTCATGATAGAACCCGAAACTTTGATCACTGCAGATTTCTATGCCCTGCATCTGTCGCCTCTGTGGGGTGCAGATAGATTCGAGTTCAAGCCGCAGCGCTTCGTCTCCCAGTCGAAGGACGGCGAAGATGTACTGACGGTGCCGGAAGCTGATGGTATTATGTACATACCTTGGGTGTTTGGACCGCGCGTCTGCCCGGGCAAGAAATTCAGCCAAGTCGAGTTCGTTGCGGTTGTTGCGCATGTGCTTTCAGCGTATAAGATCGAGCCAGTGAGACAGAACGGGGAAACTGAAGAAGCAGCAAGGGCGCGGTTGATGGGTGTATTGGATGGGAAGTACTTCAACATCAGTACGCATGTGAAGAATCCGGAGACAGGGGGAATCCGCTTTGTCAGGAGATAGCAGAACACCCACCCGCAGTCAAATGGAAGAAGTGCTGATCAAGCCGTCCACATGACAATTGAACACTGTTCAGAAAGTGATGGCTGACTGTGCCTAACGACCCTTGGTGGCGCTCTGGTCGACTACTCAAGATGGGTATCCGCAGCCTAATCATACCACTTTCGCATACCTATGATCTCAGGGTTATGGGCGAAGTTCGCCGAGGACAGGTTGATTGTGGACCGGGGCGCGAAAGCTGGGATATCGAGGATTCGCAAGGTACCCAGGAGCCCCGCAAGAGATGTAACATATGCTGACATGTCGATGATGATGACCTACTCGTACAAGTATCTCCCCCAGGACGCGGGTTTTTGGCCTACCACGCCTACGTAGTAAGGACCACGGGAGCGCCGAAAAGATACAGTACTGTACACAGTACACGGGACTCTTTAATACAGTAGTATTCTCGTGATAATGGAGCAACGAAGACAACATCGAATGTTCGATGAAAACTTGGCTGCGCTCGTGATCTGCAGGTACATCGTACGTACCACATTCAAGCTTCTTGTGGCTTGAAGGCCCAGGCGATGCCCAGGCGTGCCAGGCTAACTAAAGGAAGGTCCCGGTGGGCAGGTGGCAGGCTCTAGGCAGTGGCAAGCCGAGGAGGCTCTATAACCATAGGGCATCACCTGACTGAGAGGCCATTCGCGGAACTGGCGTGACTAACCTAACTAAGTTAGTACCAATATTCTGGGCAGAGTCCCGCACCGAGAGATTATTCGACGTTGTTCCCTTCGCCGTCCACTTCTTGCACAATACTGTAATGCGACCCATCATTAATCATCATGTACTGATTCATTGTCATGGGTAGCATTCTTCAGGAGCTGTCCCCGAGACAGACTGTATACTGCAGCTCTTGTTTCGCAGCAAAAGTCACCATCTCGACGTCTTCCTTGGTCGCCTCTCTCCTTGCTGACATGCAGGACTGTTGCCTCGTATCCTCCCAGGAAAACTCCCCATGGGGAGGGCAAATTGATTACGAGGTTCTGAGGAAGGAAATCGAACATTCCCACCTAGAACCACAGTAGTACCTAGTCTACTGGAGGTAACAGTGATCCATCATTGATCAAATGACCTTGTGCCAATGCTGACATCGTGGACACCGGCCTTGCGTTCGGGAGCCGCGCCTTTCCGGTAGGTTCGCAGCCTTGCATTCTTTGATATCCTGAGATCTACACAAGCTATCGAGACCGGTCACCCGAAATGCTTCTTCACGCCACAAGACGTCTGCGGCGCTTTGGCCCAGTCATTCGATTGCACGTCTGTTCTAGATCTTTGGTTATGCACTCGCCTTTCGGTACTTGCGACGGCCCTTGTTTAGCACCTACCACGGATTCCATCTTACTGGCGACCCTGTCGAAGGGGCCCAATATTCCGGATTACTCTGCACAGTATTGTGCACTGTGCGTTATGGAGCGTTGCGCCTTCACGTCATACGCTCAACTCCCTGCTCTTTGTGCTTACAGATCCCTGGAGAAATCACTCAGTCACCATCATCATTTGACATACCATGCAGTACCCCCGTCTCCTCTCGTGGTGTCATCTGTGGGCCTCCGCCATTGGAAGTAACATCACCGCTCCGGCTTCGACCACGTGTTGTACAACAATTTTCTCGGGTGGGAATCTGACACGAAGGTATAAGATCAATCGCTTCGCTTGTTCTCTCTCATCCAAGTCTGACTCGAACAATAAACAACAAATTGCGACTCAACCTACGAAAGAATTATGGGGTTGATGAAGGTTCCAAAGTTCCAGATGCCCACGCGGCAATCTCTGGGGTTGACCAACTACGTCAACTACGACAGGTACGTCCTTTCTCATGCTGCCCCTTGTGTGAGCGGGAATCTCACAGACGTCCAGATACAATCCGCACGGTGAAGACTCTACTGATGCGAGAAAATCCTTGTCTCATCTCGACTACAGTCCTCTGCGACGAGTAACATGGGCGTCATTCTGGATGGGCATGCTCGTCTCAATGGGAGGCTTCATCTTCGGATATGATACTGGTCAGATCTCCGGTTTCCTGGAGCTGCCAGATTTCCTCGACAGATTTGGCCAGCACCACAGTGATGGCACAGCTTACTTCAGCAACGTCAGATCCGGTCTCATCGTAGGAATGGTCAGTGACACGCCCATACTGTTTTGCACGATCTTCTGCTAACCATACACAGCTCTCAATCGGTACATTGATCGGTGCTCTGATTGCGGCTCCAATCGCCGATGTCATTGGCCGGAAGCCCTCTGTCACGTTTTGGTGCTGCATCTTCTCGGTCGGTAACATTGTCATGATTACATCCGAGCACCACTGGTATCAAATGATGATGGGTCGTTGGGTTGCTGGCCTTGGTGTCGGTGCCTTGTCTTTGCTGGTACCAATGTATATGGGTAAGTAGGAGCTATCAATGTCGCATGATACGATGCTGATTGTTACAGCCGAGACCGCTCCTCGACACATTCGTGGATCCTTGATCAGCACATACCAACTCTTCGTAAGATTTCTACCTCACCGTCGCTTTCGACAAAAAATTAACGCAAATCCAGATCACCTTGGGTATCTTCTTGGCCGCGTGTATCAACTATGGTTGCTACGAACACCAAAGAAGTAGCTCGGCCTCGTGGCGTATCCCCATGGGTCTTGCTTTCGTGTTCGCGTTCATTTTGGGCGCGGGCATCCTAATCTTCCCGGAGACACCTCGATACCTCTACCGCAAAGGCAAGAAGGACGAAGCCAAGCGGGTTATGCTCAAAGTATACGGCGCTCAGGAGAACCATTATAGCGTCCACGTCGAGCTGGAAGAGATCGAAGCCAAACTTCGCGCCGAAGCCGTACATCAAGGAGTCGTCCAGGAATGGATCAACATGTTCAGAGCTCCCAAGATGGCATATCGTATCCTTCTTGGCATCGCCCTCCAGATGTTCCAGCAATTGACTGGCGCCAACTACTTCTTCTACTACGGTACGGTGATCTTCAAGGCTACCGGTATCAACAACTCTTTCGTCACTCAAATGATCTTGAACGGCATCAATTTCGGCACTACCTTCTACGGACTGTACATCGTCGAGCACTACGGTCGTCGTAGGTCGCTCATCGTCGGGTCGTTCTGGATGTTCCTCATGTTTATGATCTTCGCCAGTGTCGGCCACTTCTCCCTGGATCGCAACGATCCCCAGAGCACAGAATCCAGTGGTACGGCAATGATTGTTATGGCCTCATTTTTCATTTTTGGCTTCGCAACAACTTGGGGACCGATGATCTGGACCATTTGTGGCGAGTTGTATCCTTCTCGCTACCGCGCCAAAGGTATGGCCTTGTCCACCGCATCGAACTGGTTCTGGAACTTCCTTCTCGCCTTCTTCACCCCTTTTATCACCGCCGATATCGATTTCTTATACGGTTATGTCTTTGCTGGCTGCAACATCCTAGGCTTGTTCCTCATCTACTTCTTCGTCATTGAAGGCCAAGGCCGGACCCTCGAAGAGATTGATACCATGTACATCCTCAGTGTCAAGCCATGGGACAGCCGGAAATGGGCTGCACCCCCGCCAGAAGAGATTGCCAAGATTAGGAGAGAAGCCGGTACCGAAAATGGCGCTGCAGAGGCCGGAGAAATCCAGCCTGTTGCTGCTGGCGCTGCTGAACTTGCGCGAGACAGCGAGAGCACGCAAGCCGAGAAGGAGCTCGAACACCGAGAATAAGAAAAGACAGAGACCTGTCTGTTGGAGACGTGGAGTAATGGTTGCGACCGAATCGACTAGAAAGGTATAGGTAGGAGAAAGAAGAACTCTGGGTGGAGAGGAAGCATGCACAAGAATGGGAGTGGTAGAGGGAAGAAAACAGGAGTTGATACCCCCAGATGGAGGATTGCTTTGGTTTTCATGATACCACGATCGTTATGTCTATTACGCATAATACTAATTGCAAGTCACTATGTGGACTTTGCTACAACTGATACTATCTACTACTGCCCTGCAAGCATAGAAAATCTGAGATTAGGACTCCCAGCTTGGTCTGGTGCACAGTCATTCTAATACTGAGAGATTTTGTCCCTTCCTATCACGGCGCCCCCTAGGAGTTACAGTAAGCAGCTCACGTGGCCGCTTAGGACACTACCTTATAGGCGCCCCATGGCGCACTTAGGCCTAGTGGCCTAGCCTAGTGAGCCCTACGAAGCACCTCACTAACCCTAATTTAGGCTTGGGGCAGTGATGGGCAGGTATACCGAGGCGACCGAGTTATCTCACGTTTCAATTTGTATCCTTTGACAATCGTCTCCCTTCTTTGAGAGCACTTCTTTAAGCCAACCACCTCAAAAGTGTCAACTGATCCCGGCCGCTGGTCCTATTCATCTGGGGAACGTCGGCGATCCCAGAAGACCGGATTATTCATAGTAATGTGCCACACCATTGAATGACCTACCAATGCTTGCACCTCACTCATAGCACCTTCCACGCATCCCTGATCTCGCCGGCGGTCGCCACATGCGCCGTCATCGGCAATGCATGCGCACACAACATCCCATGCAAGCCCGGGACAGGATCGAAACACGCATCCTCCACGACCGTTACGATGAACCCCTGATCCGTGGCCGCCCGCGCCGTGCTCAGAACACACCCACTTGTGACTATGCCACAGACCATCAAGCTCTTCACACCGCGTGAGACCAATTCATCCATCAGCCCGCGCGACTCCAGCGCCGAGATCAGTCCCGGCGTGCGCAGGACCGTCTTCTCCCAGCCTGGATCAACGGGGGCCAACACATCGGCCTCGAACCCCAGGCCCGGCACCGCAGCGAACTTGTCCTCGTACATGCGCCACTTGGCGGCAATCTTGTTGCGCGCAGGAGGCTGTGTGATGCCGGGCCTTGTGTCGATCAGACAGTGATACACCGACATGCCCTTGCACAAGGCCCAGTCGCGCATCTGCCGCGCGATGCCGAGCACGCTGGGCGCCGCGTCGCCGAGCCTCGCGACCGCGATGTTCTGGTAATCGATCAGTAGCAAGGCCGTCTCGGAGGGCGAAACGGATAACGGGGAGGTGCTGTCGGTAGGCGAGAAGACGGCGCGGGCGGCGACGTAGGACATACTTTTTCCCTTTTCTCCTTTTTTGGCACCGGGTCCCCGGTCGGCGACGACGGCGTGTGGACGACTGCGCGAAAAAATTAAAACACAATCTCCAGGGCTACATCTAAGTGCTTCTGCGATGTACAAGCAGTGTGTTTGGGTCTTAGTGCAGGAAAGGGGGGTTTTAGACTTGCCTACCCTTGGTGGGACGTGGTGGTTTAATGCCCAATATACAGTAGGCCTTGACGAGAAGTCCCCCCGGAGATAAGTGTCATGGGGCTGGCATAACACCGACCATTGGCAGCTGCATCTCTGATTCGACAAACATGCCGACAGGAGGGACATCGCGTATGGGCTCTGGTTATCGCCGGAGAAGGAAACGGCGAATCGTACGAGCTACAGCTGGCATTCGTAAAGAACGAAACAGCGCGAGCCGGTCTGGCTGGCTTGGCCTGGGGAAGTGCGTCGTAGTGAGTCAACTTTCCAAGGGGTGTTGGGCGTTTGATTTCATACCTAGGGTATTCTTGACCACAGTCTTCAACAAGTACCAGTATAATCTGGAACCATTAAAGCGGGTAATGGACGGACATATTCGAAGCGATTGATACTTCTAGTTGCTGTATTAGCCACGCCGTCGGGCTTCAACAGCAATATCACGTGAGCAGATGGTGACTAAGGATTGGAACTAAGCCAGATTTGCACAGTAGTTATCTGCATCGCTCCACAAAAGATTTCCAACGTCAAGATTGCTCCAACTCCTGTTTAGATTTGTAGTTACAGGGTAAAGAGAAAGCATTGTGTCGGAGAAGCACTGGAGTATTACAGGACATACAATCAGCTACCCGAGAGATTGGAGGAGTTTGGCCTGCAACCGCGGCCTGATGCTTCTTTCGAATCCGGACGGCGATGCTGAATGATCAGATCACCCACGCATCGCTTGCATTTCATATCCTTACTCAAGCATACCGAAGAACATGCCGCTAACCTGAACGAAGGTTCTTCGGAAAAGCCGATGATGGCGTAAAAAAAGTCCTTTTTGCGGTTTGCGGCATGTGTGGTGGCCCTCAACCTTACCTGCTTACCCCTACCCTGCCCTTTGTTCTCACCCTCTCGTGTCAGCCTCACGTCGCGTCGTCGCCATGCGTGCGGTCCTCACGCTGTACCCTACTCTACGGCTTGGCACGAAAAGAAACCTCAGGTACCTGACCTGCCTTACCTTCTTGGAAGTGTTCTACTTGGCGAAACAAATGCCCGCAATGCCAGCTGAAAACTCGCAGGGTTGATATATTTCAAACCTCGAATTCCTGCTAACAATCGTCCCTCCGTTAGATCGGGTTATGAACTACGTGTGGGGCCGGACATTGTCTGGATAGGTAGAGATGGATTTACTGGCTGCAGACAGTTTACCCTCCTACTGAAACCCAGAAGCAATAACCCTGCCGTTGATACTACAGCATCTAGGATCCCTCCTAGACGGAAAGCTTGATTGTGAGGCAGTGTTTTCTCCATGTATCTACACATGGATTTTTTGCTCCGCTGCCCGGTGGTTCCAGATGTCGATCGAGTTCGATTCTCGGGTTTGTGACTTTTCTTTTTCTTTTTTTTTTGGGAGCCGGCAGGGCGCGACGAACGGATTTTCTTTTATTGAGCGGTGATGGCGGTGGCCGTGGGTTGTGGGTGGGTTGTGCCGCACCCCTTCTGGCGTTGCGACGGTCCTCGAGAAGCATGTTTTACGTTTGCACGTGTCCGGGCGGGAGGCAGAAAGTTCTCGCATTCTTTGACTGAGTCAGGCTGCTGCGTGAGTTCAAGGGCGTGGATGCTACTGATCAGAAAGGAAGCTGTACTAGTATCAGGTGAATCTTTTCATTGCAGCTGACCTTTCCATGCAAATAGTAAGGTGAGATCTATTCTTCAACGCGTCCTCTTCCCAAACTCCCAGCGGAACAGCCCTTTTGCAAAACTAGCAAGCAGGAAAGCGATACCGAAGGCCTCGACAATTTCTACCGGAATTCCCGCCGTACCACCAACCTCGAGGCGCGACGGCGAGGGCGACGGCTGCGCTGCTGTCCACGGGTAGACACATTCAAGTCTCCACAGCTCTTGATCTGCCAGCTGCATCAGCGAACCAAGCTCTTCACACTGCTCTGGCCCTGAGAAATGTGGCACATAGACATCTGCAACCTCGACCGTTCCTACCGCCGTACCATTGGTCCAGACGTGGCAAGCACAATTCTCCTCAATGGTGGCCGAGAAGGCCCAACGTTCTTCACACACGGCCTCATCCAGGGGGAAATTGAAGATCAAAGTCGAGGTATCACACATAACGGTGTCACCATACTGTGTCGCAATAGGTTCCGATGCACCTAATTCATCATGGGACGGGCTGCCGTGGACCCGATAATATTGGACCTTGGGTATGTTTGTCTTGAAGTAATCTCGCCAGGTCGGAGGTGGTCGTAGACTTTGGCGGAGGATCTTGTCACATTCAGGAGACGTGACATTAAAGGCTTGGAATTGCTCCCGGCAGTCCTCGCGGAAGTCCTTTGCGGCAGTCCACATTGCTAGGTCGAGTGCCCACCATGTCGCGACGAGGCCAAGGATGCCAACCATAGCGCCCGTGACCAATTTGACTACCCCCACCATAGTGAGCCTCAAGGGAGCACGGAAGTTGCAGGATCCATGACCACTTCTTGCAGATGACGAAACTACTGGAGGCGGGAGACCGGCCCCTCGGAGAACGGTGGTTTCCAAGATGACTCGTCCCCGACGCTCCTGCTGCGAAGGCCTCCCGAGGCTCATAGTCATCTTTGTACTGGGCTGGAGGCGCGGTGAACAAAGCAATATTGCATGACACGGTGAGGAACACCGATGCTCAAAGGCGATGGGTGATTTTCGACATTTTCGAGGGGTTACTGGCTGCCTGGCACAGCCTCGTTGACCTGGCACGCCTGGGGACCAGCACTTGGGGGCCGACCACGCCGAGTCGATCAGATGACTTCGATCTTGAGGAGCAAGGGAACTCTGTCGAAACGAACGCTGTCTTGCTGGATGTGCAAGGGTCTTGGACCTGGAATGGGCTCTTGGGAGGAATATGTCAGTCATTGCAGAGGCGTCAGATTTTCAGTAAATGGCTTGGAATTCTCGTGCTTGCTACCTTAGTGAACATGCTGGACTAGTCAACTTTTCCGCTGGACTCCTCGGGCAACCGTATATATAGAATCTTGCCACGGGCATTTTGGAGGCAGCGGTGGGCGAGAAACGCGGCAATTGACAATATCTTTTACTTAAACGCCTTAACAAATCCTTCACTCTGGCCGTCGCCTACAGCACACTTTCCTCTGTCGAAAGCGACTCACTTGAGGAACAAAATTGACAGGCTAGACCTGGGACTAGTTCCAGACCTGGACCTGCTTGAAAGACTTGACAACTCTGGTCTTGCTCCCTCGGGCCTGGACGCCACCAACTTCTGGAATAGAAGCTTCGTCGTTCATCTCAAGAAGAGTATCTTGCTCGGGATCGAAGCAAACGCCACGAGTGTTCTCCTCACAAAAGGGGTGAATCTCTCTCGTGTCCATATCACAGTAGAGTCTCTCAGGCAGACTCGCAAAGTCGGGACCGATATTGGTTTTGCCTTCGCAGAGGCGGACAACAGCACCAGTATTCTCCAGATTGCTTTTGATCAGTTGTGTACTGAAACCGCCGGTGCCCGGACTGGTTTCGATTCTCTTCACCAGAGCCTGCTGCAACTCTGGAACAGGGTTGTGGAATGGCGGCTTGCAGAGATCCTCGGGCCTTTGAGCCTGGTATTTTTCGCGATCTTGCAAGACCGGAGTAATGTCGAAAATGAGGCCATGCTGCTGAATACCATTTGACCCGTGACGATCCACCCAGACACATGCTCCGGCTTTGTCATATGGTGCTGGGAGAACGCTCTGGCTCGACTCGTAGGTTGCTAGTCCACAAGTCCTACCGAGGTTACCGGAGATGGCCACACTTGACCCGTTAGGGAACCGCACCTCCATCCCGGCGATACAAACAGGGTCACCCGAATTCGTGATGTAGACGTAATTCGGGTTCTCCAAAGCGGGAAAGCTATGGCTGCCGAAATGTGGAAGGAAGGCATCTGCAATTCGTCAGAAGAATGAACAAGTGAAGATAGGAATGAAAAACGAGACCCGCGCTTTGAGATGCACCAGCCTCTGAGGGAGAGAGCACTTACGTTGCCCACCTAGAAAGCGCGAAGTATCATTTGCGCCATATATTTCAACGCCAGACAGATTCGCTTGTGGCAATCCTTGCATGCCATTCACCACAGTTATTGTGGTTCCCTCGACGCTCCTGGATTGCATAGCTTCTCCAAGCTGCCAGGCGAGCTGCGAATAGTCAGAAACTTGTACGGGTGTAAGAGGGAGTAGATGGGGCATTTGATGAAATGGCACAGTCTTGCAGGGAGGTCAAAACATACAACGCCGATACCACCTCCAAAGACGATTCCAAGCACAGCGCCCATAAGAGAAAAAGCTGCGCCCATGATGATGTTGTGATAGGGAGAGACGTGGCGAGACGGTAGAGCAAAGTCAGTAGGTTGACTGGTTGGCAGGTCGAGATTTGTGTCTGGAAGACGGACAGAACGTGATTGTGTTGAGTTGAATCTTCCAAAGAGTGATTATATATATATCGACTGAGGAGAGAGAGGATGAGGATGCAGAAAGCGATCGAGGGAAGAGAGGGACGTATATATAGTATAGGAGCATCTAGGCTTTGCTGATGAAGTTGGGCATGTTGGGCACGAAGTAGCAGTACTATATCGTAGATATGGGGTCTTGTAGAAGAGTTCAGGCAGAAGCGTGAAGTTCATCCATACAACAGTGAAGAAATTCCAGGTTTCGTTGGTCGCGTTGAGACATTGTGAACATTCTGCTCTTAGGTTTCAGCGTACTATGGCACTGCCAATGGTCAGATGAAGAACGAGCCCATAAGCTCAGCATAGTGTGAATGTATGCTTCGCGATGTCTCACTCGAGTAAAAACATGATGCTCAGCTTGTGAAACACGACATGAAGATCAGAACGGAAGGTTGAGGTTGTCGTGGAGTAGTTTTGATATTCGTTCGAGGCCTCGCCGCTTTTACACTCTTGGCATGTTGCAATGGCCGCTTCTTCAAATGTTTGGCTGTGACTCAGGTGGCGATACTTTGTAGGTCTCTCGCTAAAATTATTTTCAAACCGCATCGGTATTTGCTTCCAAAGCCCGCTCACCGTGTCACTTTCACCAAGATAACAGAAACTTGAAGAAAGCGCCGAGAAGTTCGTACTCAGCAAGAAAGACCTTCAAGCAATCACTCGATACAAACTGGAGCTCAGTCCTTAGCTCTTTCTTTGACACTACCTCGACTCAATTTCTAGTCCTATTTTTCGATACTTCGAAGATGTCAAGCACAACGTCCCAACCCAAAAGAAAATGTGCTGTATTGGGCGCAACAGGTGGGTTTGCTGGATTCAAGTCAGATATGGAAACCCTAATTTGATCAGGATCTGTTGGTCAGAGATTCATACTGCTTCTGGCCGATCACCCTATGCTTCATTTACAGGCCGTGGGCGCCTCATCGAGGTCGGCTGGCAAGCTTTACAAAGACGCGGTCCGGTGGAAACAGGCAAGGCCCATGTCTACCGACCTAGCAAACCTTACGGTTCGGGAATGCAAAGCAAGTAACTTCACAGACTGTGATTTGGTCTTCTCTGGTCTGGACAGCGACGTGGCCGGAGAAGTTGGTAGGTCTTCCACGAATCCAAGCAATTCCATACTCACACATCTACTCGTCTAGAAATGGAATTCCTCAAAGCCGAGATCCCCGTCTTCTCCAATGCCAAGAACTATCGAAGGGATCCCATTGTGCCTTTGGTGGTGCCTACGGTCAACATCTCACATCTGGGGCTCATCCCTCATCAACGGAAGCACTTCGGCCTCAAGAAGGGATTTCTCGTCTGCAACTCCAACTGTGCTGTGATTGGGATTGTCATCCCTTTCGCGGCCTTACAGGCGAAGTTCGGACCCGTCGAGGATGTGGAGGTGTTTACCGAACAAGCGGTATCAGGTGCCGGCTACCCAGGTGTTTCTAGCATGGATATCTTCGACAACGTGGTTCCTTACATTGCTGGAGAGGAGGACAAACTGGAGACCGAGGCTCAAAAGATCCTGGGCTCGATCAATGCAGACGCCACTGCGTTTGAGGAGCAGTCTGGCCTCACAGTAGGCGCAACATGCACACGTGTCGGCGTCACAGATGGTCATATGGCGTTCGTCTCGCTAAGATTCAAGCAAAGACCTCCACCAAGCGCAGAGCAGGTCAAACAAGCCATGAGGGATTACGTAGCCGAGGCCCAGAAGCTTGGATGTCCGTCGGCCCCGGAGAAAGCTATCGTTGTCTTCGACGAGCCAGATCGACCACAGCCTCGACTCGATCGTGACATCTCAGGCGGTTATGCCGTCAGTGTGGGCAGAGTTCGCGAGGCTGCCAAGGGCTCACACTTTGACATCAGATTTGCATGCCTGAGCCACAACACGGTCATTGGTGCCGCAGGTTCTTCAATATTGAATGCAGAGGCGGCCATCATCCAGGGTCTGCTATGAGGAGGGTGTTCTTTTACTGTACAGGCACTAGAATGTAGCAATACAAAAAGAGACTCCCGATCATATTTCAAATGACGTCTTTATCCCGAGAAGTTCGTCTTTCAAAGAATCCGTTCTCGACGTCCTGCCAAGCGTCAAAAATCTTGGCGCTAATTTTCCCACTTACCAAAATTCAACTGCGAAGTGAGAAGTGAGTTGTACTTCATCTTCAAACTTACAACATCACATCAAGATGGGTCGCGGTCCAAAGAAGCATCAGAAACGCCTCAGTGCGCCTTCACACTGGCTGTTGGACAAGCTCTCGGGCGCCTATGCCCCGAAGGCGTCCCCTGGGCCTCATGTTCGTCGCGACTCTGCTGCAAGGATCAAGGACAAGTGCTAACGTCAGGGACAGAAAACGCGCGACTGCCTTCCCTTGATCGTCTTCCTTCGAAACCGCCTGAAGTATGCCCTGAACGGCCGTGAGACCAATGCTATCTTGATGCAACGTCTGATCAAGGTCGATGGCAAAGTCCGTACCGACGTTACCTATCCTGCCGGTTTCATGGATGTCATCTCCATTGACAAGACTGGCGAACACTTCCGTCTGATCTACGATACCAAAGGTCGATTCGCCGTCCACCGAGTCGAACAAGCTGAGGCAGAATACAAACTTGGCAAGGTCAAGCGTGTTCAACTTGGTAGAGGAGGAATCCCATACTTGGTTACGCATGATGCTCGCACGTAAGTCTGCGCCAGCATCTATCAGCCGTTGGGCCAAGATGTGGTTGGAAAGATCAGAAATGCTGATGGGTTTATAGTATCCGATTCCCAGACCCGGCCATCAAGGTCAACGATACCGTCAAGATCGATCTTGCGACTGGAAAGATCACGGACTTCATTCGATTCGATACTGGTGTGATCGCCATGGTTACTGGTGGTCGTAACATGGGTCGTGTTGGTGTCATCACTCACCGTGAGAGACATGATGGTGGTTTCAACATCGTTCACATCAAGGACGCCATTGACAACTCCTTCGCTACACGGGAAAGCAACGTCTTCATCATTGGTAAGGAAAAGCCATGGGTCAGTCTGCCCAAGGGCAAGGGTGTCAAGGTACGAAATCACACTCCAAGCTGCAAGTCTCGTTCTCTAACACGATTTACAGTTGTCCATCGCTGAGGAGAGAGATCGTCGTCGTGCTGTTGCTATGGCTCATTAGATTCTGTCCATCCGCTCTGCGGTATGATTCACAGCTACGCGAGAGTTCCAATGCCCTTGGAGATATGCAAGGACTGGAGAGCTTGAAGATGGAATGGAGTCTGGGGATGTGATATGTGCACGCTGCACAATGATGGCCCGTAGCCGCTACGAGCACAAGAGTCTGTACAAGCCAGCTTTTCCGCCCGCGGAGGCTCAAGTAGGAAGGCCAAATACCCAAAAATTATGCGGAACTTGCTTCGGTGCAAGGGCTTGTCCCTTATCTGTTCTTCTTGCTCTTATCACCATGCACACCGAGTCTCCCAAAGAGTCCCGCCACTGTCATCCACCTGTTTATATGCAGAAACGCACTTGCTCCAATATTTCCATACGCCATCTCATTCCACTGTGTCACGTCCCAAAAGACGGTGTCCCCGAGTCCACGGTACGCAGCGTAGATATGACCCAGATCCGCAAGCGCAACAGCAATCAAATATCTTCGGGCGACCTCGGCATGCGTGGTCCAACAGCAGATGATGGCCACTGCCGCTAGCAATAGGAGAACGTTGCCCAGCTGCAATGTCAAGGAGAGTGCTTGAGGTGTGAAAACAAGCTTGGCCAGCTCAGCATTGGGCGTCTGATCAGCGTAGTACTGTTCCGGGGTTCGCAAGGCCGTCACGTAGCCCCAGACTCTGGAGGAGAGTGTCAATAAGAAGGACTCTTTCTTGTCCACAAATGCTGACCGACTTACAGCGCAACAGGCTCGAGGACGCCAAAGAGAATCAGCGGCCAGGCAGGAAGGGCGGAGTAGGGCATTTTGAAGGCAGTGTCGCGTCTCTGTCGAAGAAGTGATGTATCTTTGACTGTCTATTGTCACAGGTTGACCTACCTCCCAATGATTTCAGGACTTTCATTAGATCTCTAAGGAGTATTGGGAGGCCTTGACTGACTGCAGTGCAGCTTTCTCCGTGCGTACTCGTGCCGGCAAATCTGCGGTAAAAGGCGATACAAGTACTCCGTAGCATACGGAGATAATCGCAATGCGGCTGCAAGGTCAAAGTATCACAGTACCCTTCTCGCCTTCGTGCTTTCTCTCATGCTTTCTGTACTGCTTGCACAAACTTGACATTGTCCCTCTCGACTCTGGACCCGGCGTAAAGGGCCTGAAAGCGCTCCAATCGTGGTAGGCGCTGGCGGACAATATGAGCGGCTTGAGTCCAATTCAACGCGAGTCGCTAGCAACCAAGCCACGACGTCGCATCCTTTCTTGCAACTCGTGTCGACGCCTCAAAAGTCGTTGCGAGTATGATGTGCGGTTCAATTCCTGTCATCGGTGTCATAAGCTGAGGTCAGAAATGAACTGCCCTGGACATTTTCAACTTTCTCAACCGTATCAGGATCAATTGCTCGCTCAAACGAGAGGGTCTGCCCGAAGGCCCGATCGAAGTCAGCCACGACAACAAGAATCTTGAAAATCATGACAGGTATCCTCATTCTTGGGCGCCTCTTGAAGCAGACGCAGCTGACTCTGTAAGGTTGGCTAGACTGGAATTTTCGGTCGCTGAAACAAAGCATTCCGTCGACAAAATCTTGAATTTCCTCCAAGAGCATATTAAAGGCTCACCCGAGCCTCTCAACGATTTATTTGGCCAGAATGCAAGTGGAGAAAAAGGGCCTTCAGGCTCTGAAGATCCGTCGAATATGCCAGATTTCCCACCATTGGCCAGGGTACAGAATGGCCTGAACGAGTCTGCGCCAATTTTGATGGTCAGACAATACCGCTCAAGCACACGTAGGCTTTACAAAGAACCAGGCAAGGATATCATCACCAAGCAGATACTGTCGGAAGATATTGCCAACAGACTGTTCTCAAAGTATGGGAGTCTCTGCTCCTCATCACCAGCTGCTGATTTGAGCTTGTTAGATTTGTGAGCCGTCTCGGACACATCATACAGATCAAGCTGAATGAAGACATCACGAGTGAGCAATCCGTTCGGCGTAGCTCGCCGTTACTCTACGCTGTTTGCTGCCTCAATGGGCTGCGGTTCTGCGATCAACCCGACTTGATCAATACTAGCGATCACAGGCAGCTTTATGAAGAAGTCAGAGACATGCTTGGCCAGGTCGTTCTTGCCAGCCCATTGCCGGTGGAGGAACTATATGCGTTGCTAATCATGTCTACATTCGAGGCCGCCCCTAGAGCATGTCTACATGTCCTTAGCTTCGATGCACCGGCTAACCCTCGTCCAGCCTGCCTACGAATATATCGAAAGCTGGCTGTTAAGTGGCATCTGTGCACAGCAAGCCATCTCATCCATCAACTTTGTCCAGATACTAGGCAATTTGACCATGGGAAGACATCAGAGCAAGGACAAGCAATATTTGTCCTTGTGGAACAACATTTGTCTCGTCAATCTCAGGTTTTGTTCTCCCCATGGGAGGTAGAACGAATGTCTGACTGCTGCAGGTTCGCCGTCGGAACGGGTAAGCCGACCACTATTCCCTGGGAATATATTCAGCACTGCCCATCTATTCTTAACCACCCGCAAGCTTCCATTGAAGATGGTATAATACTTGCAGAAATATTGCTTTTGTCGGTGTTGTGCGAGAAGCCCAGGTCGTCATTGTTGCTCGATCGAGACGGCCAAAGTCGGGATCTAGCGGCTTGGGAGCAGAGATGGGCACACCTACTGAGTAAGTAGCCCGTCATCAAATCTGGGTACATTCGCTCATCCTTCGAACTACTACAGCTTCGCCTAAAGCAACATTGCTTAAGTTCTGTCGCGAATTTGCATACCTTTTGCTGGCTATGCGCACACTCGAGAGACACCGTTCTCAGAATAGCCCAAAGGGACAGAAACAGTCTGCCCCTGATGGCGCCGACGCCAACGTGAACGTCGACATGGATGATTCCGGTTTGCCTATCGATACTTTCCAGAGCTACGCACGGGACCACGCCCTTTCCATGGCCCAGATCTTCCTGGAAATGTCCGCTTCCCTTGTCGAGGAATTGCCTAAATTTCACCTTATCTCCATTGCCTACTGCCTTCTTGTCCTGTCTGATTGCACTGAATGCCTGCGCAACGCGCTTCGAGAGGACATCGCGCAGACAATTGATGATGTTTGCAGACATTACTCCCGGGCCACACATGATCTACCTGCGGCAATGAGTGTTGCTATGGAGAAACTTAAGCTCGGCCAAGGCCAGATATTACCCCCAAGACCGACCAGACACCCTACTAAAACCCGTACTTCGACGCCTTCCTTCAGGCCAGATCAAGCGCCCGTCTTCAGAGGCAACCCAGACCAGTTCTTCACTGTGCCGATGGAAGGACGAGCCTTGGCCCCTCTGGAAGGATCGAGTCTGACCAACGGAAATCCCACTAGCTCCACCAGCGACGCAGGACAGTTTTCCCACATGAACGGAACTGATGATGATATTCTTTTTGCAGCTCTCCCCACCGTCGAGGATTTCTTCGAAAACTGGATGATCGGTGTTGGCAATCAGGATACAGAGTTCACATTCCTTGAATGAATAAAGAAGGTTCAATTTCAATCAATCTCCATCAATCTCGCAGGCTTGTTCTTCAGTGGGATGGTCGGTCGATGGTCACTCGGGGGACCAATTGCCCCTTTTCGTCCGCCGGCCACAACATCCATATCCCAGATATACAGAACTTCAGGCCAGCGGCGACGAAAAATACCGACGGAATGCCTCCTCGGCTTCTACTCAACCATCCGCCGGAAATAGCCCCAATTAACAGGGCGGCCACAGCGATTAAACGCCGATTCCTGGGAAGGTTCATCTTCAGGCCCTGCAGGAACTTCACATCCGAGGCAAGCCCAAAATAGACGCTCGTCAGCACAGTTGTGGGAATTTCTTTGAAACCGAGAACTTCGCCAGTCCAGACTTGTCCTCCAGCTTGAAACCCAAGGAAGACTAGTGGAATGAGAACCATCATCGATTCGGAGTCCTTGACTGCGTCTGGTACAACCTTTGCTTGCACGAGGACGGCAGCCACAACCAGGCAGCTTCCTTGCACCAGGAAAGATGTCGCCAACGTCCCTCGACTCCTTGGATTACGGTTCCGGCTCGTCGAAAAAACGAAACAGCCCACCACAAACGCGAGAATTGCTATCAGCGAGCGAAGCCAACCATAAGGCTTTGAAATTGGTAATCCTGCTGCACCAAGTCCCAGGAAGATGGTATTGCCTGCAGTTCGACGTGAGCGGTTCCATTCTTCCAGGCAAGCTCGCCAACTGACTGCAAGCTTGAGAACCGGAGGATGGACGTACCTGTCTGCATACAGACGAAACAACTCCAGGCATTGAATGCACCACTGTCACAAAGGCCAGAAAGAAAGCTGCACATCAATAGAATGATGTCCGAATGCTTGATGCGGATGTCTTGTCTCCAATGCTTCAAGAGACGAGATTGTTTCGACTGGGTCACGACCACTGAAGCATTCTTTTCGGGGTCGGCTTCGAAAACGACGGAGTTCAGAGGCATTGCGGGCATCTGGTGAAGCCGCCTTGGTCAGTGATAAATTAACCCATGTGAAGCCTTTGTGAATACCAACATCGAATATTTGGGCCCATCATGGACGGGTATGCAGCTGTCGCGGCTAACAGGGAAAGGCCGACGCAGACCGGCGGAGATTGATGAACTCCGCAATGCAAATCATCATCACAAATTCGAACTGTAACAATCTCTCCGGCCCACGGCTGTCCAGTTGAAATGACAGCACCCATGACACATCGGATGCTATAATCGGTTTTCTATTTCATCACAGAGGTGACCTCCCAATGGTCTGGAGCTCGAGCAACGGTATTCTTGATCCATTCAATCATGTGACGCCAATATGCATTCATGTCTCTACACGTGTTTGTGCATTGAATCGTATCATTCGGAGATGGCAAACGTACTCTCTACCTCCACAATGTCGTCCTAATCAAATTGTCAGATGTTGCTAATGACCAAACGTCACAGGGTTGAGGATCACTTGGTTGAGTCTCGACACTTCTACTATCGAGCGTGGCGGGAAGGGGACCTCTCCCCAGATCTCTTTCTGCGCTTCATTCACGAGAGGCCTATATTGTGGCATGTCCGTGGTGTATCTATGCATATCAGCAAAGCTAAGTCTCAAACACAGGCCTTAGGAGGCCTACACTACAAGGCGTATGCAGTCCCCTACTGTGGCGCCAGCAGCCTCCATTACCATGCACATGTTCTGAAAGGCTGTTGATGATTAGCTCGTGAGACATATCTGAATTCGACGAAGGTACCTTTCAGTACCCGAGGATACGCAGGCGATTGGCTGGGAGGGCCATCCTGCTTTCCCTCGCTGTTGAATGGGATCAACTCTTGCGTCTCTGGAGATATCCCGCGCATGCCTGCATGGTCCGATCGTGTCAGTCTGTTCCATCTCAAAATTTGCCTGGTGGCCGTACCAGAGATATAAAGAGTGTTTCCGCGTTTGCTCGCGATCGACCACGTGCCGGTAGGTTTGTAACTTCATCTGTCAGACTGACAAGAGCACCTTCCACGCAGGGAAAGTAATCACTTACCACCAGGAAGGGTTGTACAACTGCACCCCGTTTGCAGAGACATAATCCGGCTTTCCAAGTTCGTGGACCATGGCTGTCAGGCACTGTGCACAAATACCAGGTGTATATTGGTGTCCTAGTCGCTTGAGAGAGCACTGGTCCGCGGCCTACTTGTATCCGTCTCCTTCAGGGCTCGATGCGAAGAAAGTCTCCCGATTTGAGAGGCCATACAGACCATACAAAAGGGCCAGCAAATTGTTCCAAAAACACGGTCATGGTCCATGCTTTTCTTATCATGGCAGGTCGATGTCAAGACCCACATAGTGGGTCATACAGCCCTATGGCGCTATGGCTCATATGTCCCGACCCTTGATAAGACCACTTTGGGTCCTTGGACTTGCGGCCACTCAAGACTGATAAGAAGAACGGGCACCGTCGGTTACCGGCCATAGGAACGGTGACCTCGCCTTTGGGGATGCGGCCTGGCGATTGTTATGTCGCAGTCTCGGATGCCGCATCGTCGAAGTAACGTATTGATATAAAGAAGCGAGGCGAGCACCTATTCCGCCAGGGTGTATCAAGCTCGGTTTAACGGAACAGGGTCTCCTTTCACCATATGGTCGCCTCAATGGACGCTTCCTCGCGTGGTGAGGACTTTGAAGTCCTTCCCAACAAAGAGTCTCTCAGCCCTTCCAAATCCGACATGATAGTCAACAACGGCGAGATATCCATCGACAAGAGCACGGCTCTACATCGTGGGCTCAAATCCCGCCATACCACCATGATTGGTGAGTTCGAAAGATCTTATATACTTACAGCCGTGGCTAATCGGGTCTTGCAGCATTGGGTGGCGCGCTGGGCTCTGGTCTCATCATCGGCACCGGCTCAGCACTTGCAAGCTCAGGCCCAGCCTCTGTCCTGATCTCGTACACCGTTGTCGGTATCGTGGTCTGGCTAATGCTCACTGGCCTCTGCGAGATGGGTACCTATCTGCCCATAGCTGAAGGTTTCACGGGTTATGCTTCGCGCTTTGTCGATCCGGCATTGGGCTTCAGTCTAGGCTGGAGTTACTGGCTGAAGTACGCAATATCGACACCAAACCAGTTGACCGCTATCGCCTTGGTCCTGCAATACTGGGTACCACGTGAAAAAGTCAACCCTGGAGTGTTCATCGCTATTTTCCTGGTGGTGATAATCCTGGTCAACTACATCGGAGTGAGGTTCTTCGGCGAATTCGAATTTTGGCTGTCATCGATCAAAGTGCTGGTTCTGGTTGGAGTTATCCTCCTTTCATTGATTCTTGCTTGCGGAGGCGGTCCCGACCATGACCCCAAGGGTTTCCGCTATTGGCACCACCCGGGTGCCTTTAAGGAATACAAGGCTGACGGCTCCTTGGGTCGCTTCCTGGGCGTCTGGTATTGTATGGGTATTGCCAGTTTTGCGTACCTATCCACCGAGTTTATTGGAGTTACCGTTGGCGAGGCTCAAAACCCTCGCCGGACGATCCCACGCGCAGCACGCCTCATCTTCTACCGGATTTTCTTCTTCTACGTCATTTCGGTCTTCTTCCTAGGTATGCTTGTACCTTACAACTCTCCCAAGCTCGCATTTGCGACAAAGCAGTCAACCTCGGCGGCAGCATCGCCCTTTGTCGTGGCCATTGTCTTGGCGGGTATCAAGGTATTGCCGGGCATTTTGAACGCCTGCATCCTGATCTTTGTCTTCTCGGCGGGCATATCTGATCTTTACATCTCAAGTCGAACCCTCTACGGCCTTGCTGGGGACGGAAAAGCTCCTCGCTTCCTTGCAAAGACGAACAGTCGTGGTGTTCCTGTCGCTGCAATGGGCACATCGGCAGCCTTTGCCTTACTAGCGTTCATGAACGTCTCAAGTGACTCGAAGAAGATCTTTGGCTACTTCATCAACTGCATAACGGTCTTCGGGTTGATTGTGTGGGTTTGCATTCTTCTCAGCCACATTCAATTTGTGCGCGCGCGAAAGGCACAGCAAGTCTCGGAACAGCATCTTCGATACAAAGCGCCTTGTGGAGTCTATGGTTCGTGGGCAGCGCTGGTCTTTTGCGTGCTTGTTGTGTTCACTAAGAACTTCTCGGTCTTCATCCACACCAAGACTTCGGACTTTGACTACAAGAACTTCATCACCGGATATATTGCGATTCCGGTTTTCCTGATCATGTTCTTTGGCTATAAGGTTGTTTACCGGACCAAGGGCGTCCGTCCCGCCGAAGCCGACCTCCACACTGGGTTGGACGAGATCGAGCTTCATGAGATAGAATTCGCTAAGTTTGAGGCGGAGAGAATGGTGAAGCAGAACAGGCTTGGAAGGTTCTATCGCCGATACATTTCCTGGCTGTTCTGAGGATTTGATGGTCGGGTCAATATCCTCGATCTGGAAGTGTCATTATATATACAATCGATACAGAATCGATGTCACACTAATATCATCACTGAATCTCGGAACCTCTCCAAACAAGCGCCGTCAGGAATACCTGAAGGTCAAGTGCAAGTGAGTGATCGTGCATGATGCCTGGTCGTGGCCAGTCACGTGCCATTCAGTAGCACACGTGACCGTGAGGCTACGGCGCTTAAATATCGGCAGAGCCAAAGCCAAGACGATTGTTTGTTGACATCGATTTCTACCAATCATCAATCATCACGACGCATCCTTCCTTGCCATACATTTCGTTCTTCTTGGTCAGTTACTTCTTGTCGCAGGCGTTTTGTCACTCAGCATATTAACGACACAGGATAGAACAGGCACAGAATTACTACAACAATGGCCGACGACCTGATTAATTTCGACATAATAGAATCGCATAAGGAAAACATACAAGCACTACCCGGCGGCCGATCAGTCAAACAACTGGCTGCCATCCTTACACCACTACCTTCAGGAAGAGTTGGCGCAAAGTCGGAACCGACTCTGAATGAAACAAAGACCCTCAACGATGCCATCCGGCAAGAGTACGAGATTGAATTACAGTCAATAGCAGACTCGGACGACCCCCTCGACATCTATGACCGATACGTCAGATGGACATTAAACGCCTATCCTTCGGCCCAGGCGACACCACAGTCGCAGCTCCTGCCTCTCTTAGAGCGTGCGACCAAAGCCTGCCTCACTTCTCCCCTTTACAAAAACGACCCACGCTATCTGAAATTGTGGCTGCATTACATTCGGTTGTTTTCCGACAGTCCTCGAGAAACGTTCGCTTTCCTTGCTCGGCATAGTATAGGTGATGGACTTGGTCTTTTCTACGAGGAGTTCGCTACTTGGTTGGAGGGCGCGGGTCGCTGGGTGCAGGCGGACGAGGTGTACAAGCTGGGAATTGAGAGAGAAGCGCGGCCCACAGAGAGGTTGATACGGAAATACAATCAATTTCAGCATCGATTCGAGGCTAGACCGCAGGTCGAGAATGAGCCAAGCTCGCCAGCCCTTCCGACGGTGCGGCCAGCTCTGGCAGCGAAGCTTGATCCATTCGCACAACGAGAGGAGCCACAGGCACCTCGGCAACAGAACGGAGTGGGAGGCGGTTCTACAAGTAGTTCTCGCTCAGGAAAACCGAAGATGGCTATATTCTCGGACGCAGACAGCGCTGCACCACCTCCAGCAACATCCACCACCACCAACGGCTGGGATAACATTGGGTCGATCAAGGAGCGAAAGAAGGAAAACACCATTGAAGCCAAGCCATGGGCTGGTGAGAAGATAAAAGCTGGAACCAGAGTAGGAACGGTGCAAAAGATGGAGATTTTCAAAGACCCGGTATGATTGACCTCTGTGTTTTCCTAGATTGAAAAATACTCAATGCCGATTCTCATGCAAATCCGCTGTCTCAAATTCCATCACTGCCCTACTAGTCGAATGAAGCACTGATTGAACCCGAGTATACAGGCGTTACAAGCAGCAACTGATGCACGATCGTCCACAAAACGTCCGGGTGACGTCGTTAACCCTCGTACAGGCCGGACGGAGCGTGTATTTGTCGACGTGGAAGCGATCTATCCCAGCGTTGACCAAGAATTCAGTTTCGAAGAGTTACGAGCCCTGGCTCGAGGGTGGTTCCAAAAGGATTGGAGACGGCAGAGACCAGCAGCAACAGCCAGTCCGCTGAAGGATACGACAGGAAATGCAACAACGTCTCCAAAGGCCAAGGGTAGAGCCAACAAAGCCCAAGAGCCAGAGGACATTGAGAACTTGAGTAGATCCTTCCAGCAGAAGATTGATCTTAACAATACTACTCAAAGGGATCTCAGTATCCTTGATGTATCGTCACAATCTATGGTCGGAATGCCGGAACCGCAGCCAGCGCCTCAATCCCAACAACAGAGCCAAAATCCTAGAGAGAAGAAGTACAAGATCAGAGAGGTCAAGCAAGAAACTCAGACTGTCAAGACAAGGCTTGAATCGCCTACAGGCAGGAAATTGAAGAGGAAGAACACAGCTGAGCCGACTATGACGTTCCACTCCAAAGCAGCAACTAATGAGATATATGACATGTTCAACCAACCGCTTCGTAAACCAGAGGTAGCCAAAGACGATACTCAGAGTGGTGATGAGACAGATTTCACTGAGGGAGAGATAGACGACGGGTACAGCACAACAGGCGACGCCGAGAGCACTGGCACTGGGAGGGTGTCCGGACCCAGCAGTGAATTTGGCGATGATACCTTGGCTTCACGATTTGATCCCACGGAAAGCCAGACCCAAACACAAAGTCAAAGCCAGCCTGAAAGTGTTTCACCCTGGTCAGATTTCACAGCCAGCAGACACGTGCCACGCATTGATCCTCACACTGCTCCCCCTGGCAAGACCAAAGCTTCTTCAGGCAAAGGTCATGCTAGGACAAAGCTGAAAAACAAACACAGACACGCAGTGAGTGAAGATGTGACTGAAAGTATCGACTCTTCCAGTCAGAACGCAACACAAACCTCTGGTCTGGGTGGTGGCTTCGACACTCAAGCCATTGCTGCCATTGCAAACTGCAACTTCGACGACATGGACACCATGGCCATTGCGAGGATGGCTGGAGAGGTTGATGATGAAGAACAGGATGATGTTGAGATCCGTGATGAGCAGACCGCGAGCTCCGCGGGCGCGGGCGCGGGCGCGACTGAAGAATCTGAACCACAACAACAAACAATGCATGAAGAAGACACCATGGAAAGCCTGTCAACGCCAGTTGATGATGTCTTCACGGAACACATGGAGATCTCGCACAAGCCTCGCTTTGTTCCTATTCCTCCGGCAGACTATGAACCCACACCAGTGCGTACCTACCGAGATCCAGCGCTCGTTGCGCAAAACAAAATGCCCTTCATGACGCCGATTGTCGAGAGAACCGAGAGCTCGTTCGCACCTTCGACTGTGTTCAATGATCCCGACTACTTCAGCTCCAAGACACCAAGCAGATCGGCGAAGGAGATATACGAGAGCCCGTCACAAGTCAAGATCGATCGACTCTTGATGAGCAGTCCCAAACAACAAGAACCTGGCACTCCGTCATCCTCAGCGAAGCGAAAGTACGAACAAACCGGCGCCACCGAAGAGGAGGTAGCCACGTCTTCGCCTCGCCGCAAGGTCTCGGGACGTGGGGAGGCCGATCTGAATTCTCACATCCCCTTCCCAATCACCAAGGGAACTCCAGCACAGTCTCCGTCCAAGCCTGACGACGTTGTCTTCAAGGCTCCCGCCATACCTGTGAAATCTCCATCTCGATCTGTCCTCCAACCTGCGACTCGACACAAGGCACCCATCATCGCGGACCTGCAATGCAACCCGTGCGACGATACGATACGACAACAGATCTTGACTGCCGTCCATCCGCCCATCTTTTCCTACGCAGGCTATCATGATCATTCGGGCCAAGTTCTCAACCAATACCCCATCTTGAAATCTTATGCCGAGAAGATAGCCAAGACAAAGAGCAAGCCCAGCCCGCGTAAAAGCCAGAGCAAGGATGCAGCTACCAAGGCCGTCCCGCCACTGCTCAAGTTCACGGGCACTTCCCGAGTGTACGCCGTCAAGCGCGAACTCGGTGAAGGCGCATTCGCACCAGTGTATCTGGTCGAGAGTTACGACCCGGGTCAAAACGCCATTGCCGTCGGTGACGAAGAGGACGACAACAACAAGGAAAATGTCAGTCCACCACTTGCGTCAAGCGAGTCTGGCCGCCAACATCTCGAAGCGCTCAAGACCGAGTCTCCGGCCGGCACACTGGTCTGGGAATTCCACATTTTGCGCCTCGTGCGCCAGCGTCTCGGCCACGCCGCGCGCACTATGCAGTCCATCGTGCTTGCACATGAATGTCACCTCTACCGTGACGAGGCATATATTGTGCTCGAGTACAGCCCACAAGGCACGCTACTGGACTTGGTCAACCTTGCTAGGAGCGACAATGTGCGAGCGGGCAAGCCGGCCGAAGGGCTCGAGGAGGTCTTGGCCATGTGGTTCAGCGTCGAACTCCTCCGGACGCTGGAGGACCTCCACCGCATCGGCGTTCTGCACGGCGATTTGAAGGGTGACAACTGCCTCGTCCGCTTCGGGGACGGCGAAGTCGAGGGGCCCTACGATCCTTCCGGTGGCCGTGGTTGGGGAGCCAAAGGCTTGCGGTTGATCGATTTCGGACGTGGGATCGATACGAAGATGTTCAAGGCTGGCGCACAGTTCATTGCGGATTGGCCCAGTTGCACGACCGACTGTGCGGAGATCCGGGAGTGCCGGCCCTGGAAGTGGCAGATCGACTATCACGGGGCGGCGGGCGTGATCCACTCGTTGTTGTTCGGCAAGTACATCGAGACGATACCAGCAAATAGCGGTCTAGGTACCGGTCCCGGCCAGAAGAAGGAGTGGAAGCTCAAGGAGAATTTGAAGAGATATTGGGAGAAGGAGATCTGGGGAGACGTGTTCAACGTGTTGCTGAATCCCGGCTGCGTGGCCGATGGAGAAGAAATGCCAATTCAAGGAAACTTGAAGAGAGTCCGGGTGAGAATGGAGAAGTGGTTGGTCGACGAGGGTGAGAGGGGCGGGAGAGATTTGAGAGCCGCGCTGAGGAAGATGGAGAGACTTGTTGGCGGGAAGTGACCGGAGTCGACACGAAGTTAAGGAGAATTATTCGACAAGCGCGATCGGATCACTGGTGACTCGCCCATTCCCCAGTGAGGCATGAACGGGTCATGTACTGCATTGCATTGCGTTGAAAGGAGTTGGACTTGGCCTTGGCCTTGGACGGGATCTTGAACTGGATCTTGGACATATTGGCGTGGATTGATGCTGGGCATGTGAGCGAGATCGACTATTTCATTGAGCAAGGCGTTGGAGGCTGCACGAGCTCGATTGTGCTTGTTGTTTCGCATAGGCACTGGGGGCACTAGCTGAGGATACCACCTACCCTACGGCGTTGGAAAAGATCCATCCTCAGCTTGATATGACGGAGCATTGAATTTTAGAATAAAAGGTAGAGCGTGAAAACTCCTCAATGTACACGCGACTTAGTAAAAAGGTGAATGTGATTGGGTCTCCCGATTACCGGCCCGCCATGGATGTGGAGCATGTGCAAAAAGACGTCAAGCCTTCCTAATTTGGTCAAGCTTTGGGGAGGTAATGTGAGGCTCAATATAAATCGCTTCACTACTTGTCAGAGTTTCGAGAGATTCAAGGCGGGTGGAAGATCGGAAACATCTGTACCCAAGATTGCTAATTGGGTCTGATTCAGTTCAGTATCTCAATGTCATACTCTTTTCTCTTCGTTTTCGCCAAGGTAATGACTAAAATGAGCGCAACGGCAAAATAATGCCATCCATATCGCTAAGGCTAGCGATCTCCTCTTGATCCGGCTTGTGTGGCTTGCGTCGACAATACATGAAAACCCATGGTAGGCAATTGCTCTGCCAGATTGCCTTGCATCTGTCTGTCCTCCTTCAGTTCTTCTTGGTACAGCAGGGCTCATCAACCCACACACAGTTTGGGTTCTTTTGCGCTTGTCTTCCGCTTTGTCACAACGGTCGCCGCCATTGCCCGGTCCAACATCCTTACAATACCCCTGATTCCATTGACATGGACTGTTAATCCTGCAAGTATCTTTGTCGGGGCAACTGGAGCAGCTACTGTGGTCCGGGCAAGTGCTGCATTCGACTCCTCCTCCTCCTCCTCCTCGAGCTGTTGATGTTAGTGATGCTGCTTACAAATAATGGCCGAGGTAGTAAAACAGACCGAGCAGGCTCCCTGGTTCAGCAGCGGGGCTGAGGTGACGCAAGGGCCAAACCGAGCAGGAGGCCGCCAACAACTGACAAACTGAGCTTCATGATGGGCTGGGGTGGCTTGGGAGTTGGGGTAGATAGCGTGTGAACTGAATGTGTTAGCTGGAAGTTGTATGAAGTCGTGATTGAGGAGAAGACAAAGAAGGATGGAGGTGCTTGAGAATGGACTGCTCTTATATACCCATGAGACACCTCCGGCTGGTCATCGTTTGCTGAAAGGTTTCCATTACTCCGCATCCCTTTCATCAGGTATGTGGGTGAAAAGTAGAGACGTAGAGGTACTCGGCTACAGTCTTTTCCAGCTCGTCTTTTCCAGCTCCCTCGTGTTAAGCCGCGTCGGTATCCATCTTGACTTGGGGACTTTAGCGAGCCTCTATGCCTTCCAATGGAGGTGAGAATGCAAAGGCTTCTAACTGGCCGTGTTTCTGCCATTTTCGTCGTCCAAACTTTACATAGAACTGCCCATCAATCGAGTTCTGGACTCTGGTGAACATGGCCGATCTCGGAACGGTAAAGAACCCCTCCTGTCGTACAGCTGCGTGGGACATTCTGGATTTGAAATGAGACGACTTTGTCTGTAGCTGGCTTGCCTGGCCTAGAGAGGTGTAGACGGCCAGTCTGCGTGGAGCATATTGAGACCCATATTCCGCCAGATGCTTTTCGAGAGAAACGAACATCTTCGTGCTCGCAGCAATCGAACACGACCCAGCGAATTCCAGGATCAGTGTCGCGGGATTGTCATTGTTCCCGTTTACTGCACTGTGGACTCCTTTTGGGTCCTCGCTTATCCAAGTTCAGTTTTCACGGGTTGTAATGTTTAGCTCGATTGGACGGACGCAAAGAAGGAGGAATTGTTGATTCCGGAAACGCGACGAACGACCGCTGACCGCATCGCATAGCCGGATCATGGCATTTGTGTCCTCGTTTCAGGGAATTCTAACGCGGGGTGGCTGCCTGAACGTCTAGGTGATTGCAGGTGATTGTAGGCAATTGACTTTACCATCTTGCAGATTCAAGTTTACCATCTTGTGTCCACCCGTAAAACCAACATACAATGTCCCGCAAGACAACCTGCGGGATGTCGCTTGCAGTACCTTGTCCGGTCAGTTTGAAAATTGCGCCACTAACAACATGACGGGCGGGTTGTGATGCAGAATTATGTCGTTGCATGACCATGATAGGCTACTGATCTACGACATCAGGACCTCGCTTGATCGTGATGTCGGCCACGACCCAGCCGCTCTTAAAAGTGCTTGTTGATTTTGGCCGACTGTTATGGGTGCCATATTGCACTTCAAGCTCAATTCAACCCCAGCACCTACATTCTGCCTCTCTTTGCTGAACGCTGAGGAAGCGCCTTCTAGCTAAAAACCTTGGGCGGCCACTTCCTTAGCCCCATATGGATGAGATGACATGTTCCACCTTTGTCATAAAGCCTCAGGATGTATGAAATATGGATTCCAAACTAGAATGCGGTGGCGCCAAACCTGGAGAGCCCTGAACCCTTTACCCCGGGTACACCCCTCGCCAATCCAACCGCCGTTTGCTGCACAAATCCCCATCGCCGGCTCCTGGCATGGTTCCACTCCCGGGTTGTCGAGCCGAGAATGCTGACCACTATGGTGGCTCGCTTCATGGACGATCTGGGGAAGAGATCTGTAGAACGTACACGGATAGACCACGTAGCATGTGGCGCTCTTTGTAAGGTGACTGCTCCAGCTGCGCAGGTCTGCCGAAATGCTCTAGCCTCGAGTGTGCGGCTCATTTCAAGCGCTGCCGCAATGTTGACTTCCGTGGACCTGGAGCCTAGATAGGGCTCGAGGCCGGATTGCGAATGTATGATGACCTTCAATTTCTTGTCTGCAAGATTGACCAAGGTGGAGAGGATGTTGACCTTCTTCAGTGCCAGGCTAAATAAATCGAAAGATGGACCCTTTCCCCCATGAGTCGAGGGCTTTCCCAGGGCTTTTTGAGTCTTAGGTGTAAATGTTCTCGCAACTCGGTTACTTTCTGAGTAACATCCCGTACTACGCACCTGGCCTGCAAACGGCGTATTCCAGCCGCGCCACAAGCTTGTGTTGTTTGTGAGGGCGAGAAATGACATTCATGTTGGATGGTACAAGAAACCCTACTGGTTTGTGTCTTCCCCGCGGATCTCATACCTTGTGGGGTTGTTCCAGCTTGTCCATGAATCCTTGTTGCAGTGAGACCTGCAGGGCAGCCCTCGAGCCGCCTTCACACAGTTTACACGGTACAGTGTCCCGATGTGGCCATGCGTCGGGCCAACACGAGATCGGACCTGGACCTGCCGCCCAAAACAATTGGTGAGGCTTCGGGGAGGAGTTGAGGTTAAAACAATGAGCGATCTGCATTACATAGCGCACTCGGCTACAAAGAAGGAATATTAAACAACAATACTCCGTAGCTTGGCTGAACTGTGTCACTACACAAACACGATTGGACTACGAAGTATTGGGTCTAGGCTACGGTGGAGTATCAATCTGGTCAACTGCTAAAAGTGCTTCGGCCTTCGATCCCAGAAAAGTGTGACTTTGGCAATGCCACCCAAGACCAACATAAACTGATACATAACGTCAGAGTCGCAAGCATAGATGAGGGCGTATACGTACAATTTGATCCAACAACTTGATATTCCCAGGCAGCGACGGATACGTATCCCCATCCCAAAAGACTCGCAGGGCATGTGGAATCTTGACATCTGGACCTTGTGACAAAAGGTCGTTGAAGAATCTATTCGCCATGGTCAACATCCCCCCAGAGCCATTGGGGGAGGAGATGGAAATACTAACAGCGCCTTGGTTGGGCCAGCCGGGACCGCCTTCTCCTGAAAGACCAGTTTCTCCCCTTTGAACCCTTTCATACTGTGTACATGCCACCGCGGGATGAAAGCAGGATCGTCACCCGCAATGATGATTCTAGTGATTCCCTCAACCGTGACCTCGAGTCGGCCTTCGGTCACTGACATGTACTCGTCGTGGTACTGCAATAATGTGTCAAAATACCTCCAACGAACACCTCGCGATAGTTTAAGGGGGTACTTTGTGCCAATGCGGTGCCACATAGAACACTTCAGAATCTGGCTCTCCATCATATGATGCCTCTGCGAGATACTTGTCGGCCGAATCCTCAGCTTCGTCCTCCTTACTAAGAAGGCGGATTTGACAACCCTTTGCCAGCGTCAGCTGCCGCAGTTACGATGCTCGCAACGACTTACCTTGATAAAGGGCAGTACCTTGAGTTCTTTTGTACTTGACATGGTTCACGGTAATCAGTATTGATCAAGGCTGCTTGAATCGGCAGAGAATCCTGAAGAGGGGAAATTGTTGCACCTCCCCAGCACCTTGCACCCCCAGTGACCCCTCCAGGCAACTCTGTACCGTGGCTGAGCTGGACCACTCACATCCTCGGCAAAGAAAGTGGTAAAAGAACACAGCAAAAATGGCGAATAGGCGATGTCTTCAACGACCACAAACACAACTAAGTTGATTTTTGGCAGGTACTCCTTATGCCAAAGCTGGGCAGCCTACTGTGTACTTATTCCTGTATACTTGTGACTTCAACACCTGTGCTATTGCTGCCACTATCATTGCCAGGCCTGGAGCACACTCTTGACAATATCTCTAGTCGCCACGACCATGGAGTACGCTTCACTTCTCACCATCATTCTTTCCTCTCTCGCGCCGGTTTGCTTTTCTCCGTTATCAGCCGCTTTTGCTGGTGGTTCTGCACTAGGCCACGATATTTGTGGAGGCGTAGGAAATACTGCAGGTCCAACCAAAGATTTGTGGGGTGGTCCTTCGAGTACCCGCAAGCTGTTTGAATGCTACGTTAGTGGTCCCATTTGGACTGACCACATTTTTACGTAGGTAAGCTGGTTTACCTGAAGACTCGATCAGTATCTTATTAGCACTAGAATACTCCGTAAGTTATAGGACTCCCGCTCAAATATCGAGTCACTTCCCTTTCCCGCCGCAGTATATCCTGATTCTAACTCTGGATATATTCCTCTGTAACAGCTACGACGATTGCAACGCGCGATGAAGAGACGGATCAAGATAGAAATGAAGCTCATATATTCGTTCCCATTCTTCGTTCTCGTCTCGTATTGAGAGTTCGTAACCTCGTTAAAAATCACAACAATGACAATATCGTGTCTTGTACCTCCCAAGGCAACTGATGACTGAATCTTGACTCAAGCCGACTCACACATTTCCAGCCACGTTCGTAACCCATATCCACAGATGGAATCCTTTTGTTCATACCATGCTTTGCAAAAGTCCAGCTGTATGCTTTTCCTTTCCTTTCTCTCTAGTCAGGCCAATTCTGTTCGTCTTGTCTCTGGCTTTTTGAGTCGGAGTAGTCAACACCCCGGCGGTCCCTGTTCTGAGCATGCAAACCACTCCATGTGTCCCCAAAATGCAATCTTTCTGTTGCTCATGAAGATTTGATCCGACAACTCCTTCCGCTTTGCCAGACTACCAATAGTGTGAGACCCTGCTCTGAATGCCCTTGAACTCCATGATTTGAGATCTCCACCAAAAAATAACCATAGTCGTTCCATCCAGCTTGGGAGAACTAATGTGAACTCCTTCAGTACAAACAACAAATAACACCTTAAGCTCGGTATGCAATTTTCCAAGCATTATGCTCATTCCAGTTTTCCTATCAAATCAAGTGAAAGGATCATCTCTCGGTGGTTGAGGCGGTCCTCGACGTTGAAAGTGGCTGGGATGGTATGTAGAGAACATTGCCAACCGTTCACCAATACTCATACTGTTAGTATGACCATGGCCACGACTGGGCGTCGTAGCGAATGCACTTGTATTGATAAAGGGATCGCTCAAACTTGGAACGTGTCTGGGCATCCTCGCACGATGGCTGCGCTTGTTGGGGTCGAGCTCGAACGGACTTCCGAGTCGCTTTTGAGCAGGGTCGACTTCCGGTGGAGCCAGAGTCGACGTGCTGGCCTTGACGGCAGGATTTGCCAGAGCTGTAAGCGATGTAGGGATCGGTGGAACAGGAGGAATACCAGCATCATCACCAGCGCCGTCCATGACAAAGGTAGGTGGGGTGAAGAGGCGATCAATATGTTCTCGACTGTTCATAGCACCCAAAGTTGCTCCTCGACTGCGAACACGAATTCTCCGCTGGCTAATGTCACCAGCACCAGTGAAGACCAGTTCAGGACGAGGCTCGGGTTTTGGCTCAAAGGTGCTAGGAGTAGGAAGAGTCAGATCGACATTCGATTGGAGGTTGCTACCACTAGGGCTCAACTCATCCTCCAAGTTGTGCTGAGCACGGCGTTTGTGGACATTGAGTGAATTGTCAGCATCCAACTTGAAAGGTGAGAGCAACCTGGAGCCAGTCGCATGAATCGTCTCGAATTGATGGTGACTGATATGTCGACGATGCTGATGGTTCGCGTTACTGGAACCATTCCAAGTGCTGTAGTTGAAAGGCGAGGCCAAGCGGGGGATGTTGCTGGCAACCTTCAACTTATTGGGCTCAGTTTCGAGCGGAGTTGAGATCGACATCGCGTCCGAGCAATAGGGATTGACGGGACTATTGAACCAGTCATCCGACGTATTCTGTGCTGGAGGCGAATGTGCCAATATTTGAGCCAGAGGTCCGGTTGCACTGCTAGCCACCAAAGAGATTCCCAATTCTCGAGTTGCATAAGCAGTGGTCGCTTCTGGGTCTGCTTGCCGCGACATTGACCTCGAGAGCCTCGACGGAGGGCGGCGAGGGAATTGCTCGTGGAACGGCGAAGGACTCCTCGACTCGCGCAAGCGTTGGTAGTGTGCTGAGATGGTGAACTTCTCTTTGCACAACTGCTTCAAGCGCTTTCTCGTGGCTGATTCTGAAGGCCAGGAAGTTCTTGCGTCATCGGTACGCAGGAAGTCGTTTGGCTCTGGTGTCTTGTCCTTGACAAAATTCCGGCTCTCAATGACGTTGCGCATCTTGTATCTCCTAATGAGCGGCCTGTTGATCCTGCTTGCTCTTGGCCATGTCTCCTTGGCTTTTCGAGCTACACGATGGCATACACCTGTAGGAGGAATACTGCCCGGCAGTGTCTTGAAAGGCGTCACAGTAGGATCCGCCAAGTACATTTGATAGACGTTGAATAGATGGTTGTCCATCTCGATGCTCCACTGTACGTTGCCCTTGGTCATGAGAGTGTTGATTTTCAACTTTTTACACTTTCGTGACGGGGTATCTGGGATAATCTTGACAATGGAGGGCGAGAATGGATCTTGCGAGTCCAGGTCTGGACTTGTTATGCTACCATCGAAAGAGGTAGGTCGGGTAGTGAATATGTCTGAGGAAGATTCCGACGATTCTGAGCGGACCGAACATTCCGAGGAAGAACGACGCATATCCCAGGCACCACTTTTGTAGTCCGAGTGGACCACCTTGGTCTGAGCAATAGGAGTACGTGGAAGCTGCAAATCTCTGAAAGCGGACAGTTTCAGTCTATCGCTTGGTGACGGATCGGTAATGCTGTGTATGTATGGCGGCCGAGAGCTCGGTGCTTCAATCGAAGGAATAGGAACATCGATGTCGAGAAATGCAGACTGAGTTGATTGGGCACTGGAAGGGATTGGAATCTCTGAAGCGAATAGCGTCGGGAGAAGGGCGTTGTTGCGCGTCTGGAAATTGTCCATGGTGATTCGCGTCCGTCGAACTCGACAAGTTGAGTGATGGGGTGCAGGTGGTAATTTGAGCTCAGCGAACGTCTGATCAGGAGTCTTTGGATCGTCGCTGCCGTCAAGGCTTAGAGGAGCAAAGTTGCGCGGTAATGTTATGGACATGTGTGGTCTGTTGCGTTGCGCCGAGGAGGCCATGAGAGTTGGCGAAGGTTCGCGGTCGGCCATAATGCAGGAAGAGCGCGATCGCGGATCGACAGAGTGAGAGTGAGTTTCCGCGCAGGCAGTCACTTGTGAAGAGGTCTAGGTAGATTGGAATGTTCGCCGTACTCAAGCGTTCATGCTGTGGACGCGTGTCAGGATTCGGTTATGCAGTCATGCGGTCGACTAAGCTGTTGGGTGCGCGATGCCAGCAACCGTATCGCGCCACGGCGTTTGAAGACTGAGTGGTGCGTAGATCGGTAACGAAGGAAAGGCTCAACAGTGTCGCGCAAAGAGCGAGTGTGTTGCGAGAGTCGTTGTGGATTGCGACAGAAAGACGTGCCGGACGCGCAGGGTGTCTGTCAAAATTCGGGAGATCGCAGGTGAAAGTACGAGGAGGTGGAAAAATGATGGTGGCTGGGAAGATGCAGGGGAGAAATTGGGGGACCAGGGGTCGAACAGCGACTAGGGTTTCGGTGAAATGAAAGTGAGGTCGGCGATGTTGATTCGAGATGATCGAAGTATAGAAAAGACTGCCAGATTATTTCTTTTGTTGTGTTTACATCTGACGTGGAAAGAGAGGAGGAAGAAGGGGATTGTCGGCGGGAGAGTGATGGGTTGGAATGTTGGCCAAGTGGACGGGAGGATATCGATGGGCGGACGTGGACTCGTGGAGAGGAGCGTGCAGGTTCGGTGTGTGTGAGATGCCTGTTTCTTTCGAGCTTTGGCCCCGGTTTAAGTCCCAGCGCAGTGGAGAGAGGCTTGGTTTGCAGTGTGTTTGTCTTCGGGGTCTGTGCGCGTGCTGAGGAACTTCAAAGGCTGATGGGCTCGACCAGTGGGAACTCGGCGGTGAAGTGTCTGAAAGAGTTGACAGGCGGAGTCACAACAAACAAATAACAGTCCTCATGAGCAAACGAGAGAGAGAGACGGGAAGGATGAAATGATGACGAAGTAAAATGGTGATAGATTTGAGGTGAGTTGAAGTGAAAGTGAAGATGAAATGAGGAGAAGTGTTGGCAGTGAGTGCACTGTAGGTCTGGTCGTAGGCGCACTATGAGGGCATCAGGTAGGCAGCATTTACGTAGTAGTGAAATTCTCCTAGCAGTGTCGTGCAGCGCCCTCCCTAGTAGTTACCACCAAGCTGCGATTCCAATGACCAGAGGCAAGGGACGACTAGACTAACTCAAAGACTATCAATGCAATCGATACAGAGATATCAAGGATCACTGGTGACCGCTGTCTCAGCTGCATCATGCATTCGAGTGGATTCCGCCGTCTTCACCTCTTCCATCCTTCTCAATCGTTGATGCCTCTGTCCAACCCACCCACAGGTGATCAATGATTGCTCCCAATGGCTGAGTCGCCTGTTTGTTCGCGCCATCAAGCCGAGCCGTCCTTCTGTATCTGACCAGGAGCATGCCTTCTGCAGTTGTCCACTGCCTGCTTCTTTTCATTCGTCATGGTATTCTACGGATACTACAGAGCACAGACTCGCGCGGTTTTTGTACAGCCGCTGTCAAAGCACCACCACATGTACTTCCACGACTTCCTCCCCTCCCCTGCCCTCCACTTTGCTGCAGAGGAAATGTGGCCTGATCAGCTCAGATAGTGAGCACAGCTACCATGGTGCGTTGGGTGCAAATGCTGGCCAGTTCTCCCTTGCTTGCGGCATCGTGGACATGTTGAAGCTGTCGTTTGCTTCATTGACAGACTGCAGACTTGAGCGCGTCAAGCTCGGAAAAGAAAAAACGCGAACGAAACACGCTAAAAACAACCGCAGCTGGAAAGTCACTGGTTGTTTTTGCGCCTCATCCGGTGTCAGTACTTACCTTAGTAGGTATGGACCAATCATTTCTGTCCACAGAACACAGCCAGGGATCTCCCATCTGCCATCTTGAACAGACTTCGTCCTATCCACCACTCCCCTCCTTTCATAGCCATCAACCGCTTTCGAAACCCCCCGGTTCTGCCTGAAAATGACTTCACGTCTCCAGTCATGAAACACTCTACTACCAGGACGGTGGTGGTTGGCCTGCACAGACTTTTGACACATCAACAATCATCGACACGGTAAACAAATACTGTTAGCTACAGCTCTTCCAAGGGAGAAGACAATCCCCTTTGTCGTAGAGTCTTACGCACTCCGTGATGCCCTTGCTTCTACTATGGTATAGCCGATCGTGCCAATCTGGACCCGTCCATCATCCGGGCCAAGCCATCAAACCTCGTATTTCTCGGCTACAGAAACAATGAACTAGCATCATCCTCGTTCACGAGCTCGGAAATCTCGGCTTGTACCTGTTTTGTCAGCATCAGCAAAGGCCACCTTACGGACATACTACGTACGGGTATCCAGAACGAACTGCTTGTGACTACTCGTGACTGCTTCAGATTCAAGACCGCGTCCGAGCGTCCGGGTCTTCAGAAACCGACTGAGAGAATTGCAGGACCGTGTGAGGAGTTGATCCGAGCATCAACATCAGTACCGATCTGCTGTCAATAATATCCCAACCGAGTCAAGTTCCATCGATCAGCCTTTCTGTCCCGCTGGACCCTTTGACATGTCTTGAAAAATGGCTTTCAACCAAACCCAGGAACAACCCTCCCTTGAAGTATGTCTGAACCAATGTTTGACCGGTATGGTCTGGACGTTTCTCCGCAGTAGCATTTGCCTGGCCGTGGTATTGGATCTCGCCCCATGGTTGTTTACTTATGACAACATCAAACAAGCGCCTGACTATGGACCCGAACTTTGCGGCCGACGCTTCCACGAAACATGCTCAGGCCTGATGACCTCTCTGCATCTCACTCCATCAATTGTTTGCCATCCTGGCATGACCAAACGCGCAAAGGGCAATTGTCCTGATAGAGGAGAGGATCATGATTGTTTTTACGCACGATCTGGCATAGATAGTGGCCCCTCGCTCAAGACCATCGTGACTTTCTCTCGTATCTAGACCCAGAAAGGGACATATTTTCTCATCCGCGCACAACAGCAAATCAGCTCGATACGACCAGCTACTGGCTTATTATCAAACTTGAGGCAGGAGAGGCCTGAAGCACGGTGTTCACATCGGCTAATCCCATATCATGCATCGCATGGCATTGCGTCTTGGGCAGATTTCCCATCATTCCCAACTTGAGCGACACGAGAATATACTCAATCCATGCTGAAACTGCTTTGCCTTCGTCTGTAAAGACTACTGACCACCTTTGCCTTCCGAAGTCTGATCCGTGAATCCGACTTTCCCTACCATCCCACTCCCACTCTCGTTCCCATCCCTTCTAAACCCATCCTCCCAACTACTCACCAGCGCCCGAATCGCCTCCTCAGCAATCATGACACCACGATTGATATCCTCGACGCCAGTCCATCCAGGGACATGCAGGAACGCGACCTTCCCCAATCTCTCGCTGGCAAGAGTTGCCTGCGGCCAAGGATGTACACTTCGGTTCAAGTCTTGCCGTTGCCGTTGACCCTCCTCCACCACCTTCTGTGCCTCGACCCACCGGCGACTCAAGCTCTCGTAAAGTGCATACTCACACAGAAACCGCCCCGCATCCCTCGACAGTTTCACAGCCGCCTTCTTCCTGTTCTCTTCGGCTCTTCGTTCCGTCACGCTCGCGTTGGCATTGGGGTCGACATGCCGACCCCATACAAACCCCGTCCCTGTCCCGGTCGCTTGCTCCGCCCCATCTTCTTTTTTCTCGCCTGCGTCGTTGCTGACCGCCGTCGTAGCCGGGCCGAGAAACCCCTTTCTTCGCAGACTCTCCTCGACCCCTTGCTCCCATCTACGCAGGACATCCCCCTCGTCCCACCCTGTGTACAGTACATCCGGCACTCCCTCTCTCTTCCATCTGCACTCGCCACAGAGATACCCGTCGCAATTGTCCACATCTTTTATCCTGTATCCGTCGCGATGTGCGCGGGTTTCCAAGCTGTAACAATCGCGACCACCCGCCATGCCGATGTGCATGATAAAATCCGGATCGTGGAGACGTACGAGCTCGGGCACGATCTCGGAGACGGTGCTGTAGGAGACGCGGATGGCAGAGGGGTGTAGGATCAGACGGACCTTATATGCCGCTTTTGAAGGATATGACGCTGAAAAAGAGGTTGGGGGTGGAAGTTCGTCGGGTAATGCTGACGCAATAAGCCAGGAGGGGTTGATTAGGAATGACTTGAAGGGCTAGTTGGCAGTGTTAGTATCTGATCCTCGCGAAACGCTCAAGGATAAAGGGATTCACGATAAGGTAGGGATGTGAGCGGGCTGGTTCATTGCTTGACGGCCATCGGACAGTCATGCAAGATTGCCCAATTGAGGAACAGATGCCATCATCCACCCAGGGCTGCTCCTAAGAAGAAGCGGTGACTCTTTCCTGTCGTTGACCACAAGCGTCTCATGACCTTTCGTCTGGCTGTCCTTCCGGAAGCATGCGGTCGACCCATCTACTTGACGCTGACCTGCACCTCGAGAAAGGATGTGGGAGGAAGAAAAAAAGCGACAAACCTACCCCAAAGCCAGTAACAAGGACTTTTACCTCCCTCAAGGGCGGCGCATCTTGTGCTTCAACTGTATTCAACGCAGAGTGACCTTGCGCCAGCACCGGCGGCGGCGTTGGGGGTCCTGCGTCGCCCATTCTGGCCACTTATACCACTGTTGTGCTCTTCGTTCTGCCTTTTGCCTTATATATTCCTAAGCAGCCTACGGGGTTTGACCGTTTTTGTTGACCGTCTTTCTGTTCTGAATGCGCAGTTTCGAGATGTAACAGTGACGGCAAGGTTATTCTCCACTAATCGATCGAAGAAGTGGGTTGATGTCTCTTCTTTCAGCAGCAACGAGACGCTCAAGAAGTGTTGAGTAAATGTGGTGTGAGTTGACTTGAGTCTCGACTCGTCTTCTTCCGCTCGCATGGACCCACGGATGCCGTTCCGTTAACCGGTAAGACGTAGAGGTCGACTGGGATTACACTGTCAGCAACAGTGTCGCAACGCCTCAGCAATGAATTTCGAGGCCAGCGCCACGGACAACAGTCAGAACAGAGCAGACGCTTGCAAATACTGAACAAACAAAAAGAGGTTGATCGGACACCGACCACCGGTTACTGGCAGTCGACTCGCTAAGATAGCCATGCCCTGGCCACTACTGCGGCTGATGCAAGAATCATGACACACGACTCGACAAAGTCCTCGGTAGAAATAGAGTTGGGATCTTGCCGCCGGGCATTTCTCCGCGATCACCAGCCGCTACGAGGTATCAATACCAATCATTATTAGCCTTATCATGCCTGGAAGAAGTACTAGAGCCCAGTAAGTCTAGGGGCTAGTGTTGCAGTGGTAGGGGCGTTAGGGAAAGGGAGGATGGAGGACGGACATGGCCGCTCCCCATTTTCACTCCATTCTCTTCGATACAGTACCAGTCTGCCACGCCTGAGCAAGGACACAATATATGACAACAATGACAACCAAGGCTTGGAGGACCTTCAGTATATTGCTACGGGGCCCAATCCAAATCTTCTGGATCATGTGAAAATGTTCCTGGAAATCCAGACCGTGATGTCGCGCACAAATGTACAGCGCCAGAGTCCTTCATTGATTGGGATAAGGCGGAGTCACGGAGGCAACTCTACCAAGTCGGAAAGCCACTGAAAGCTGACTCCAGGTGAAGATTACTTTTGTATTCTCTCTTTGCCTTTGGTATTACATTCAAGATCACGTTACCTTAGCTCATCTCGCTTCCTGTCACTCATCACCTCTTCTCGAAAGACAATCAACGTCTCAGGCCGTCGCCTCACTCGCATCGCTAGCAGGCTTTGCCTTGCCTTCGTCCTCGTCCTTCTTCGCAGACCCTCCGGCCTTCGCTTGCGCAGGCTTTTGATTGGCCTGCTCCTCTGGTACACCCTTCGTCGACGGGTTCTGTCCCTCGACATCTGGGTGTTCTGGCGCGACGCTCGACGGGTTGACCTCGTTGCCGTTCTCGTCAACCAATCTCGTTCGTGTCTCGTACTTGGTCTGGAAGGAAGCATTGCCATCCGCTAGGAGAGCCTGGACTTGTGCCTCGTCGAGCAAATTACCGTCTTGGTCGCGGTACTCGACGCGCTCCTCATGGCCGATGACATTTTGATCACCGACTTGCGGAGTTACAGCGGAGGGATCGTCTTTCCGTGCAGAAGGCACTTGAGCTGATGGCACGGTGGGAGTGGCGCCGCCGAGACTGGGAGCGGACTCGGAGTATTTAGAGTACTGGCTTCTGTTAGGATTGAGTGATATCAGAAATGTTAGTCACTTACATCAGTATGGAAAGTGTTGCAGTCGAAATCCCACGTGTCGAACAATTTGACCGCTTTGCATTGATCTTGTGTCCATTGATTACCGTACGCCAAGGGAGCATACAGAGCAAAAACTCCAATGGCAAAAGCCACAAAAAGAACAGCCACGGCGCGGCCTATCTCCGGATGTCGCTTCAGTCCAAGGGAGGAGATTCTGTTGGCGGCAAAATCGAAGATCTGGCACATGGCCATGATGGCGAAGTACAAGGCAGGAAAGTAGTGATGTAGGAATAATTGTCTCGCCATAAGGAAGAAGGGGAAGTAGTGGAATGCCCAACCCAAAACAGTCTGACCGATCTCGTAGTCGAATCGTTTGAAGTTGACGTTAGCATAGTCGTTGCAGCTTCGTTGCCAACGGAGAACGGCAATGCCCTTGAATATGCCATAGGCCAAGATGGCCAATGTCGAAGGCCACCAAATGGCAGGGTTTCCAAGAAGGTAAATCTGTCGATGGTCTTTGCCCCAGAAGTTGATACCACGTCTCAAGATTGGCCACGAGCCAGGTCTTGAATCCCAGGCGTGCGACTCGACCAGACCGGCATTGGTTTTCCACATAACCTTCTGGAGTTCCCAGAATTTGCCTAGGAAACCAGGGTTCTTATAGTTGACCTTCTCAGCGGTTTCGTTCAGCTGCGGATGATAATTTTGTTCGATATACCAGACACTGTTGGGAAGAGTACCGCCCTTAGCACAGGTAACTTCCTGTTGCTCGAAACCCCAATCTGGCAACTTGACCTTGTGGGAGAAAAGAACACAGCCGGTCATGATGTGGACGAGTTTGAACTTGCTTTGGATGGTTCTCAGTCTCTGCTTTGCGTCTTCCCCATCGGACATGGATTTGACGATCTCGACCCGGAAGAGATCATTGGCATCGCCCTCAAAGCCCTCATAGCCATATGCAGTCACTTCATTTTGCCAATCGGCTTCTGTGATCGGAGGTCGGACATCGTGCGAGTGAATGCGACGGTGCGTTATGGTGTGATAGAGTCTGATAATATCGCCATCATGGATCCATTGCGGACCCTCGGTCAAGTTTGACCATGCCCGAGGCCCAGGAATGGTCACGTTTTCTGCGGTGATCGGCTGGGTCTGATTCTCAAGCAGGAAAACGTTGTTCTCGTCCTTATGAGGATAGAGCGTGATCTGCTGTTGCTTGCTGCCAGTAGGGTACATGTGAGGGTGAGAATGGAGATAGCCACCCTGAGTGTTGTGATGTCGGATGGTGACTTCGCTACCAAATGCCACATCTGCAGGGGTATCGGCCATTCCCTTGTTGTTCAGGGTTGCCTGGAATTCGGACGACATGAACCCATCGCCATCGCCCGGGTTGACCAGACAGAGGAAGTGAATGCCAAACATGCCGACGTAGAAAGCGATTGGGATGACAATCAGGCAGAAGACCCGGGCGAAGAAGTGTTTGAACCATTTTCTTGGGGTGACAGTCACATTGTCGCCGAGGAGCACCCACAGCTGGAGGAGGGTCAAGCTGCCAACCCAAGCAATGGTGAACAGACCAACCCACTTGACGCTGACGGTTGCACCCAACCCTAGACCAGTGGCCGCTAGCCAAAACCACCAACTGGCATCAAATGCGCGTTCAGGACCGAGTTCATGTTGGTTGCTGAAGCAGGTCCAAGCCAAAGCGGTGAAAGCAGTGCAGATGACGAGAGGTGAGTCGAGAAGAATTAGTCGAGACTGTGTAACCAGGCCGTTTTCAAAGATAACCAGGGCGGCTCCTAACGAAGCAGTAATCGTCTTGCAACCGGCGGCCTTCAGGGTTAAAAACATAGTAGGAATGGTCAGGACGCCGAGGATAGCTGGCAACATGCGCATCGAGACGTAAGGAACTCCGGGTTCGAGATAGTCTTTTCCAATGTCCTTAAAATCAAAGTCGCCCTTGAAACCGGCAGCCCAACCAGCGAGCGTGATGAGAAGTTTTGCGAGAGGAGGGTGGACGTCCATAAAGAATTTGCCCTTGATGTATTTGGTCGCAAAACCACCGAAGCTGGCAATCTAATCAGTTTATGTCTCGATGCTTTTCAGATGCAGACTTACTGAACCTCGTCAAATACCACGCTTGTTGGCTGATAGATGCGGAACAAACGGACGACTGCAGCCAGTAGCGTCAGAAGCCCCATGATCTGGTAGTCGGACATGGGCAGGAGAAAGACATCATTGTCTGTGACTCCTTCTGATGCGAAGCTCTCCTTCTTTAGTGTCACTGCTGTTGTGGGCGCAGGAGACTGGCCCTTTTGAATAGTCCCATTCTTTCGCGGCTTGTACGCCATGTTGAGGAGCTCGGAGGGAGGAGCTTTACGGAAGGCAGGAGGTCTGTCAGGTATTGCGGATGAGGCTGATGGCAGGTCAGAGGTGGTGGAATTCCGGCCCCAATCTAGACAGGGGAAACGTGGTCAAAGGCAGACAAAGAAGGGAAGAAAGTCATTAACCGGTCAGCAGACCATCTCAAGAAGAGGGTAGAAGAGTCATGGAATAAAAGAAGAGCGAAAGGAGAGAAGGGTTGAATAAAAGGACACTCAATGTTCAGGAGTGACAATTGACGGACAGGACAAGTTGTTCTTGGATTGACTAACTCCGCAGTCAAAAAAGTGACACAAGCAGCACACCACATGCGCGTCGCGACTAGTGAACCACACTAGCCTCGAAACCCCTGTTATTCGACACCTACTCGGTGGGTGCCAGGCTCTAGCTGCTACTAAAGAAAGCTTTTCCCTACTATGAACTCTAGCCACAGTTCGCCCTTAGCCACATTTGTGCCACAGACTTCAAACTCAACAGCATCAATTTCTACAATTTCGCCAGCCCGCAACGCAGCTATTCACCACACCCATTTTTGCCTGTCCCCGAAGGCCTCATCCATGTGGTTGCAATATCTGGCCGATAGCACTGGTCCGATCAATCTATAGGGCAGTGAAGCTCTGCTCGAGGCAGCTACCGTACTCCAAGAGGAGGAACGATATTCTACAACCAACATGACTTCCAACGGCACCGTCCCAGACCTCCCTGAAGCAGTCTCCAGACCTCCCGAAGGCGTCGTCCTCCCTCCCAAAGACATTCGGGCCATCATCGAAAAGACTGCAGGCTATGTCGCCCGCAACGGCAGCGTCTTCGAAGACCGCATCCGCGACAAAGAACAATCCAATTCGAAATTCTCCTTCCTCAACCCTCAAGATGCCTACGCTCCCTTCTACCAATGGCGCCTCTCAGAAGTACGCTCAGGACGCGGCACCGCCGTCTCAGCTGGCCGCACTGGCGATGCGACTCCGGTCCGCGAAAAGCCCAAGGGCCCCGAACCACCTCCCGAATTCCAATTCAGCGCGCGCATGCCTAACATTTCCGCCTCGGATCTCGAAGTTGTCAAACTCACCGCTCTTCATGTCGCCCGCAAGGGTAAGAGCTGGATGACCGCCCTAGCCGCCCGCGAGGCGCGGAACTTCCAATTCGACTTCCTCAGGCCCCAGCACTCCCTTTACAATTTCTTCCAACGCCTCGTTGATCAATACACTATTCTTCTCCAGACTGGGCCGGAGGGCCAAAAGGTGGAGCAAGTGCGCATTCAGGCTCTTCAGGCTAACATCCAAGACCGCTTCCGCGTGTTGAACCTGGCCAAGAAGCGCGCCGAGTACGTCAAATGGCAAGAAACGCAGAAACAAAAGAAGGAAGAAGCCGAGGAGGCAGAGCGGCTCGCATACGCCCAGATCGATTGGCATGACTTCGTCGTCGTCGAGACTGTTTTGTTCACCGAGGCAGACGACCAGGCCGACCTTCCGCCGCCGACAACGCTAAACGACTTGCAGTCCGCCAGTCTCGAGCAAAAAGCCATGATGAGCCTCGCCAGGCCGGACATGCGTATCGAAGAAGCCATGCCTACATCCGATATGGACTACGCTTACGGAGGGTACGCCGATCCCTACGCCCAGCAAGCGCATCCTCAGAATGGCTATCCGGCACCCGCTCCGTCTGAAGTATCGATGCCAACATACACGCCATCACCCGTCCCACCTCAACCATCTCCAGTTCCCTTTGCAACAGCACAAATACCGGCGCTATACTCTCCCGCCCCTCCAGCGATTCCCTCGCCACAACCTACAGCTTCTCCTGCTCCGATCCCTGGCCAGCCCCCCATGCGCATAAAACAAGACTACATCCCGCGCGCTCAACAGCGCGCCGCGACCTCCCGTGCCGCCACTGCCCTATGTCCGAACTGCGGCCAACAGATCCCCGTCTCGGAACTCGATGCACATTTACGTATCGAACTGCTCGACCCACGGTGGAAAGAACAGCAAGCCAAAGCCACCGCGCGCTTTTCCACGACAAATCTTGGCGGCACCGATGTTGCTGCAAACCTCAAGCGGTTGCGCGCAAGGACCGATGGGCCGGGCGCTGCTGCTACAGGAGCTGATCCAGTCGCTGAGGCCGCGGCTAGAGTGCTCGGTGAGCAAGAAGAAGAAGAGCGAAGGAAGCGCATCAAACTGGACGGTGGAGCGGGATTTGGTGCGCCAGGCCAGCAAGGCCAAGGACAAGGACAGCAGCCGACTAATGTGCAAGAGCAGATTCAGAGAATTCATAGTAAATACGGATCCTGAATGGATGGCTCTGCTATCTCATATGAGATTCCAGCCCGGGCCCTGACTTTCTCGGCTCCTTTTCGAAAAGCGTGCCATGAATGGCATTACAAGACCTGTCTTCCCGCAAGAAGTCTACTTGAGACAGTGGGCCATTCGTCCACGAACTGGCAGCCAAGCTGCCTGGCTCTACCTACTACCTGCAGATCACAAGGGAGAAAAGAAACGGCAACAGCTCTGGAACCTAGAATTTCCATATAAGCCGACGATGCGATGCAGCTGCCTGTGTCAGCGGCTACGAAGGCCGAGATACATTCTTGATTGAGTTGTCGAATTGAAGATCGCATCACAATGTGTATTTCACAGCAGCACGCCTGTCGAGGAATCCATGAACGCCAGTGTGCTCTGCTCTAGCTGGACCCTGGACTGTGATTTGCTCTTGCAATGGAAGCTGCAGGAAGCACTGGCTGAATGCGAGGCGGAGGCATTGGATGCATTATGAAATGCTATGGCCACCCGCCTGCTGTCATCTAGCTCGGTAGACTTCCTCTTAGCGATGACAAGAGGAATTTTGCGAGGTGGGCTCAAAAACGCAGGATGACGGTCTGGTCAGCTTCAAGGTTAGAGCCTACAAGCTTACAGCCTATATCAATAACCACGATAAGCCTAAAGAATTGGCAATGGCATGCGATTGCTATGCTTGCGTAGACACTCCGAGTGAAGCTACGAGCATTAGGTGGAATAAATGGTTTATGGAATACGATGTATTGTGCTCACACTTCTGTATACCGTGTGAATGATTAAATCTGCTATTCTCGTGTGCCCATGCCTTCAAAAGAGGTTATCACCCCTGACTTTTGCGCTTCCATACAGCTCACAGTTCGAGAGCAACTCAATGTTCCATTATGCATTTTTCACTCTGTCTCAAACGAACGCTCGGCAAACTTGCTGGAACGCGACGAGCAATAGCAGCATTGGGGTATCCGTAAAAACCAGATCGATTTGACAGAATAAATGACAGATTCGACAGCACCCAAACATTCTCAGGTTGCCGTGTTTCCAGTGGACTTTCATGTTGACTTTTTCAACCAAGAGTCGTTCTGTGGTGAGCTGCAGCCGAACCATTGGTGTCTGGCTCAGTATCTTGAGACGACATGACACGATGCTGTGGTAGTAGCGAGGCGGATCTATCGTCCTTCGAAGTTCTCGGCACACCGTCGCGGGATGACACAGGCTCGATCACCGCGGTGGGACTAACGACCGGTCGAGTGATGTCCATTTCCGGGTTGTAGGCTGTAGCTTCGAGGTCATCGAAGTCCTGCCCAGGATTGGCGGTTTGGTATTCACAGCTCTTGATAAACCAGAAGAAGCCTGCAGCAAGCAACGCTCCCAGAAGAGGTCCGAGCCAGTAGATCCAGTGTTCGGAAGGAAAGGAGTGGTTGGCAACGCAAGGACCGAAGCTTCGAGCAGGATTCAAAGAGCCGCCAGTATAGTAGACGCCTGGAACAGTCAGTTCAGAGACTCGAAGGTTGCACGTGAATGAAACATACCAGCTAATTCGGCGATGAACAGAGACAGTCCAATACCGACTGGAGCGAGGAAGGTGCCCTTGTGCTTTTCGGCCGCTAGCATCTGTAAACTGTCAGGAAAATGTACCGGCGTAGACAGGAACAGAACATGGAACTCGTGCTCGAACGGCACAGCTTCTGGAGAGGGAATCATTTACGAAGATTGTGAACACAAGCTGCGCCGTGAGAAACATCTCGATGAACAATCCCTGCGCCTTGTTGGTTCCCCCACTAAGAGAAGTCGTGACAGCAAGAGGGCCAGGGAACAGAGTCTTGACGACACCAGCAGATGCCATAGCTCCGAGCATTTGTGCAATGAACACAAGAAAGCCGCGGAAGAATGGAACGGCACCGATCAGACAAAGACCCAGAGTCACCTGGGTGGGATCAGCGATATTGCCATTGCAGGTCTTCGATCAACTCACAGCCGGATTGAAGAGACCACCAGAGATTCTGTAGAAGATCCAAGCATTGACAGCAAGAGAGAAACCAAAGCAGAGGCTTATGTAGAGGAGTTGTGCAGGATTCGGGCCTTGAGGCAGAGTGGTACTGGTGCTACCAGTAGCGGTCTGAGGGGTATTGGCTACTTGAGTGCCTGCAAATGCGAAGAACCTGTGAAAGATGCCTGTCAGCGGATTGATGCTTGATGTTTGTGGGACAGATGAACGTACAAGAAGAGGAATGTGCCGACGAACTCGCCAGCCATGGCGACGAAGTGGTTCCGAGGGCCATTGGGAATCCTCTTGAAGAAAGGATGAGCTCTTGGGCCTTGCATCTTTTCGTCTTCGCCGTCAGGTGTTACTCCAGTACTATTCTCTGCTGTTCTGATTTTGCCTCTTCTGTGACCAAAGAGGCCAGGAAGAAAACCGGACCGGGCACGGATATTATCCATGGTGGGAGGCTCCTGCCCTTGTTGTCGTTGTTGCACAGTTAGAGGGAAGGAGGTAAGCGCGCCTTTGCAATAGGTAGGTAGGAAAGAAGTCAACGAGTAGGACGCTGCGACGCAAAGCTACGCAATTGCCCCAGTCTGTTCAAACCAAATCAAAAGGCAGAATGGCAAAGGACGAGTGCGCAATGCAAGAACGACTCAGCTCGAGGGAACAAGTTTCTCGAGAATACGAGTAACAGTTCGCCCAGGTGGACATGTCAGAAAAGTCCGAGAAGTGGTAGATAAGGTAAGGGCAACTTTTGACCGTCGACGTGGCATGGCGGCCAGCAGCCTCGAGTACTAGGTTCTTTGGACGCCATCGAGAGCTTACTGCTTGGGGCCATCATTGGGTCGATGAATGGTCGTCGACCGAACATGGTGAGTAGTGGACTTCTGAACGGGCACGCTGGATGGATGTGATACTGGAGATCGACCAGCTCCTCTCGTTAATCGACAACGAGCATGACGAAAGAGGCAGATCAAGGAGCTTCAATTGGCGCCTGGAACCCGTCCCGCGCATCATACCGCTTCCACTAAACGAGCCCCCAGCCGCTCGTCGCGGATTAGGCTCTCCTAGCCCTTGTCAAGCTGAGGCCATTCCCCAATTGTGCGCTTCGTTTCAGGCCGTGAGGCACTAAATCAGCACAAATGGCTAGGCGAGTGGGCGGGCACGCGGGCTACTTGTACATCGACACCGCTCTGAGGTCTCCATTATGGATCTGATCTAACAAAGATTTTTTATCACTTGGACGCGCAAGCTTGTATTTTTGGTAATGTTTGATAACAGTGGCCAAAATGTTGATGGAATAACATGGCTACCCAAGAAGATTTTCCTCTGTAGAAATGTCATAGATGCAGGGTCAAATGTCAGAAATCCATTGGGACGGGCCATCGTGTTACGATGCAGATGCCATTGCCGTGGTGCGTGTCTCGTTCCGCAAGGAAACTGAGAGTTTGTGACACCAGACCCCTTGGATGCAGAGGTTTATATGCGCATGATTTGCTTAACATGTCAAGCATACCAACCCACTTGGATGAAGAATCCCCATATCATAAAGAATGTTGCCGGCCTGCTCGTCTTCTGATCATGGTTTAGAATTGCCTGTGTCACGCGAGCATTGCATTGCAGTACATTCCATCCCGCGTTGTTCAGCTCTCTCTGAACCATGGTCACGTGAGGCTACAGCTACGGTAGGTTATTGCGACTCAGGTGCAGACAATTTAGAGAACCACGAGAACCCTTGCCAGTGGCCACGCCTTGCCTGCGCCCTCGTCCCATGACAATCAAAGCCCTGGTCAGGCTGCACTACGAAACTTGGAACTTCCTCTGCTATACATCCTCAGCCCACCACAGCCTTCGTTTTTGCCAGCCTTACGTCCTTCGGCCTTCTTCTCAAGCGTTCATAGCCTTGATCTATCCCGTCGAACGTTGCAAGCGAGGCGCATGGAGTTACGGCCAATTACTCCTTGATCGGGTCGCAGGCTCCGTCGCCATCATGCGTCCGCTGCGGTTCCTTCTGCTACTCACCTGCTTTGTGGCTGTACCAATTGCGCTTCTATTCTCACTGTTCACCTTTTCCGACAATGCTGCGGACTCGTTCCAAGCAGGCTACAACCGACCAAGCCGCTTGAGGGCCCTCTTCTCCTTCTCGACCCCCTCTTCTCTCTTCCCGCCCTCTGCCATTATTAGCCTGACCAACGACAACTCAACATTTTTCCTGGCTAGACCGGCTGCCTTTGGACCAAGTCTACCGTCGAAAGGATTGAGTGGCCAATTGTGGGTGGGAAAAGGGTTTGGAGATGATGCACTGTTGAAAGAAGAGAACATTCATATCGTTGGATGGGAGTTGGGGTGTTCCGACGTTCCAGGATGGGCTGACGGAGCGTCGAAGAGGGTGCAGAATCTCCCGCAGGTTGAGCAGCCACCGAGGAGAACCAGAAGGCCGCGAGATCTAAGCCAAGATGGCTCTGTAGGCGAACAAAATCCAGATGGCCCGGATGCTCTTGCGGACGATATCACAGACGACGGAACAGACGACCATCTCCATCACCCGCTACCGGACTCCAATCCTGCTACACCTGGTCAGCTAGGTGAGCCTGCCAACGTCGACCCGTCCGATAAGAAAAATCCTACGCATGCCGATATTGAATCACTACAAGAAAGCGCCGATGTTGCGGGAAAGATCGTGATGCTCAGCCGCGGCGGATGTGGTTTTCTGGAAAAGGTCAAATGGGCCCAACGTCGTGGCGGCATTGCCCTTATCGTGGGGGATAATGAGCGAGGAGCACAGTTGACCATCATGTACGCGAAGGGCGATACGTCAAATGTTACGATACCTGCATTGTTCACCTCCTATACTTCGGCTCATCTCCTGGCATCACTGGTCCCACCCGAGTCAGGCGAGGATGAAGCGTCGGATAAAACATCGAAAGGTTCAGACAAGCATGCCAATCAGAAACAGCAGGACAGTAAACCCGTCTTTACTTCTACCAACACCCAAGCACGAGAGCCGACCATTGTTCCAGCTATGCAAGGCTCTGAAGGTAAGACGAAAAAGACCTGGGTCAACAATGTCCTCGATGCTATTGTAATGAACGAAAACTCGCCCTTCTCTCATGTCGAGGACAGCCGCCGGCCACCCAGCAGTGGAAACATTGATTGGGTCTTGCTAGAAGACTGGGACGAAGAAGCACCTGCCAAGTCAAGCAAAAAGGCAAAGACAGCGGCAAATGTTCCCACCATGTCCACCTCGACATTGAAGGCCAAGTCCACAAGCACAAAACGGCTGGGAGGAGACGATTTCGTTATCGGGGTTCAAGATTGGCGGGATACAGATCTCGTGGCACCGAAGCCCACAACAAGTTCTACCTTCGTCCCCGCAGACGCGAAGAATGGCAAGGATGTTCAAGCGGAAACTGCCAGTACGGTCAAATCATCAAGTAGTCCCCAGGACACTCTGAAAGGCGGCAGCATTACACCCGGTAGTGGCGAATATGCTCATGAAAGATCCGAGCAGGTGAATCGTTACAATAGAGGGAAAGGGCAATCCAAGCAACAGGCTAAACAAGCCTCTAGCCCTCAGGGACAGGAATCGAAGGGTTCCTGGTTTGACTTGTTCAAATCGAGTCAACCGTCCAAAGATGCTCCCAAACCGGCTGCATCCAAGCAAGAAAAGAACGAGAAGGCTAGTACGGCCAGGAATCATCACCCACTGGGTCAGCAGGAGGATGAGGAGCATCCAGGCTTGTGGGTGACTCTGACGCCCACGAGCGTCTCAACGAGTCCTTTCTTCGATACTCTGCTCGTTCTGGTCGTGAGCCCACTGGTCACACTGACCGTTGTGTATGCACTGTTGCTACTGCGCTCCCGCATTAGACGACGAAGATGGCGGGCACCGAAATCCGTTGTAGAGCGGTTACCCGTCCGGACATACCACACAATGTCAACAGCATCATCGACAACCTCGTCGCAAGTTGCCTCGCCAAATGCTTCCTCGCCCTCATCACCACTTCTAATATCCACATCACAAAATGTATCACAGAGATCTCGGCCGCGCTCGCAGACAACAAACGCCGTCTTCTCGGGCAGCACCGAGACAGTGTCCAAGGCCCGAACTCCACCCTCGGAAAAGTCTCCGGCCAAATTCACCAGGCGGAAACGATATACCGGCCGCCAGGTCGAGTGTGTCGTCTGTTTGGAAGAGTACGTCGACGGCGAAAGCCAAGTCATGTCTCTCCCTTGCGGCCACGAGTTCCACGCCGAATGTATTACGCCCTGGCTCGTGACTCGCCGCCGGACTTGTCCTATCTGCAAGGGCGATGTGGTAAGGAGTTTAGCGCGGGCGACTTCTCGCGGTGGCGACGACGAGACGCAAGAAGGCGAGCAGACAAGCGACGAGGTACAGGACAGAGTCGCCCAGTCCACCAACGAGGAGGCTAGTGCGGCGATTCCGATTCCTAGTCTCTTGCGCGGCGATGATGGCGACGTCGAGCAGGGCCAGAACGTCGACGTCGATGTCGATGCGCCCCTGCTTGAGGAAGAAGACGATGATGATGTCCAGGGTCAGGGTGTGGGAGAAGCCAGCTCGGTGTGGAGAAACATCAGCGCCAGCGTGAGTCGGTTGAGTGGCGATACACTTTGGAGGCAGACTCCTGCTGACCGGAACCGGTGAATGCACATATTCATGGACGGTGTTGTTGCTGGGGATGCCATCCAACTGATAGCAGTCGCCGCTTTTTCGCAAGGAGTCTGGAGCATAAGCATGACTGCGTGGTCGGATTGTCTTCAGACGAGACTGGTGACCTTTGTGGATTTTATTATTGTAATTGTACTGCTACAACGGCTATGGCTATATACAATTTTGAATGCAACTCAATGCTCAACAGCTGGTTATCTCTGCAGGTGTACTAGGGAACGCTAAGTGAACCGTGATGATGTTGCATGCAATCCGCAAGAACAAATTCCAGAGTATGGAAATTTCAGCGAAGATGAACGCTATCAACGCTTTTCGTATGCGAGGCAAAGTCAAAGTGGACTGAAGAATCGCTTCAGAAAAGAAGGAGAAGCCGCCGCAATAAAAATACAGATGCTTATTCCGGTCTTCAATGGCGTAGTGGTGTCTTGTATCGCTTCATTGCGTCGGCTAACGACCACAAACATTGTACCCATGTACGATTTATGCACAAAAACTTAGACTTTCCAACTCTTAGATTTGCTCAAGTTAATTGTCTTGTCATGTTCTCCAACTGGCCAACACGTCGCTCAGGCAAGCGTTGGTGGTGGCGGGTAGATAGATCGATGGATTCCTGAGGCACAATGCTCGTACTGTTAACCTGCAGCATGGCTCTTTCGCCCGCCAGGAGGAGGTAAGCTGCTTGGGTCCAGCACCGGTGACCGAGGTGACAGACTGCAATGTTGGGAGTGTCATCATGATGCAGTTCGGCTGAAGATTCGATTGCCGGGGCATATCCTTGAACCAATTGATGTTGCGCACATTTCACATCTCGACCGTGAGGGCAGTCGTACGTGAATGGCTCGCTAACCGTCTGTCCCGGTTGGTCATATTTTGCGGCGGCTGATATAATATGGGCCTGGGTCAATCAACTCTCGGAAATGGCGACCACTTCGCTGTATGGGTTGCTTTCGCGACCTTGTTGAGTTCCTGCTGACTCCGCCTCTTGAAGTCCTGCGGCGGCAGCTCCGGTACGCCTTTCGGATGCTCCTCATCCACGAGATAGTGTCTCGACATTGGCTCGAGGACACTGGTGTCAGGTTTTCTGGGTCGCAAGTCTGCCGGCATCTCCCATCCCTCTGGAGCGGGAATCTCGACCTTCTGACCAGTGGTGGGATCCATGATGAAGTGCCGCGCTGGCAGGATCTCAACAGCCTTGATGGGCTGGACGTGTGTGTAGTAGTGGTGGACGTGGATCTCGCGAGTGACTGCCTCCTGGATGACCTCGATGGTGTGCTCTTTGACGACTTCGCGAGTCACGGCGGGATGCCATGTGGTTTCTACGTCGGTGGTCGTGCTGGTACCGGGTCGGAAGCCTGGCGGGAGGATTGCGTGTTCGCTTGCATGGGTGGTGTTATTGGTAATTGTCTGTCGAGGAGGCGACGATGCGGACGCTGAAGACATAGATGTGAACGACGAACTGGTCATGTCTGGGGAGGGTATATGGTATAAGGGATTGAGAGGTGACGGATCGTAGGGCGCCAGGGGGACGTGACGAGGAGTTCGGGGCGGATGCGTGCTGGAGTGGTCCTGTGGAGGAAGAGAGGAGGAAGGTTTCTGGTCGTATGAGGATTTGTGTTCGGATGGAAAGGTGCTGGGCCGTGGCGCTGGGGACTTGAGGTGCTCGGAAGATTGCTTGGGTTTGGCTTTCGCAGTCTCGGTGGTTCGAGGACGAGTCTTCTGGCGAAGGGATGACGAGCGATGAGGGATAGCCTCGGGCAATTGGGGCAAGGCTGTGAGACTCTGACGATCAACTGACATGCGATTCTGGGATGGGGGAACAGTAACAGATGGGGCCATGACCGTTGGACCGTTGGTAGAAGTGGTCAAAGCGTGGGAAGAGGCTCGTTTCTGCAGACGCGACCTTGATCTTGTGGGACGAGGCGCATGATGGTTCGCAGGAGCAGTAGCTGGGCGAAGAGTGTAATTGGCCTGGTGCTGAGAAGTGCTGCCGAAGTGATGATGTTTTTTCTGCTCTTTGCTGCGGCTGTGGCTACGATTGAGACTTCCATGGCCGTCCTGGTTGTCGTTTCGATTGGCTGGCATGACGTAGGAAATGCGTCCGTGGTTGTCAAGTGCTTGCGCGTTGATCCAGCAGCCGCTGCTGTCAAATTGTCAATAAACTGGCGCATCCCATCGGTCATTCATCCTATTTGCATTCCCCAGGTATGACTGATGAGCATATTGCGACAGAAAAACAAGAGCTGGCTGGAGATTGACGAAATGCGCCCAAGAAGAAAAAAAACCAGGAACTGACTACCCATCCTCGTCCTCCTCCTCCCTTCTTCGCCTACCTCCTGACTCTCTGTGTCGCGAAAATTGTGTCCAAACCCTCCACGGCAAGCCCCAAGAGCCACGAGGGGGGCTAGACATGGCTAGACTCCAAGCGAGAATTGACTGCCTGAGTTCGTTGATAGCCTGCCCAGGGAACGGGTCAGCTTTGCAGGGGTGCAGAGCCAGCGCCAGGATGCCCATGATCGGCAAACGTTCTAGGGGACAGGGGGGCAGAAACGGGCGCGAGCTGCTTCCAGGCGATTGGCCGAGTAACAACGTGTCATTTAGACCATGCTTACCTAGGTAATTAGGTGGGCTCCCTGGGCTTAAGCTAAAGATGCTGGCGAGGGAGCCCGCCATCACCGCCATCAATTTCCTCCCGTGCCACACACTTTGGGTGACAGGGGTGGGTTCAAGCCTCAGGGAGAACAGGAGAATGTACCGGAAAGCTGTCACTCCAAGCGCCTATCTCGGTCATCCACGGCCATCTTGCATCTTGCATCTTGCATCTTGCAGTGACAGCAGCAACGTCAAGGAGATCTAAATCCCGTCAGAAGACAATGAGTAGCCCATTAGCACAGACAGAGGTGGAGAGGGAAAAATGGAAGAGAGATCCCTGGGCGAGCTGGGTCCGGATCTCCCCCCCGGTTGTGGCTGGACACACCTCATCATCATTTTGTCCTCGCTGGGGCCAGAAACGACTTCAAGCACCTCCACACTATGTCGGATCTATCCACAGCCACACCTCGATGTGACTTCAGACAACTTCATAATGCATCATGACGTACGGACATGGTCTTTCAGCTGGCTCTGCTCAATTCCCATCCACGGCCCCGCCAGGGATGTGTCTGACCGTTGACGATATACTCGTCTCGTCTTGCCAGGATTGACCTGGCAGGCCCCGCGGTGATGCGAACAGCACAACTGCTGGGCAGGAAAGTTCCATACCGTTGTCCACCAGCAGCATCAATTACCCTACCGGATTTGACATGCGATATCAGAACCTATCTACGTACTGTTCCTCGAGGTCAGCTTAACCTTAACTAGCGAAATGAAAGCTCCTGGCGGGTGCTGGGTGGCTCCATGGTTTCGCTCCAGATCGCTCGGCAAAAAGTCGACAAAACGATGATCCCACCAGATCCGATCGACACTTCAGCAGCGAGCCTGCAAGGGTGCCACTGGGGGTTGTGCCACATCGGTCACCAATCGATTGACCGTATGCGGTTCACTGACGACTTTTTGGATTTTCCAAGCTTGGATGGGTGAGATCAGACCATGGCAACAAACTGGGTCTTCGATGATCTCACAGCCGTCTGAAAGTGAACTTGCATCTACCTCATCTCATATGTCACTCCTAGCATTTGGGGCATATATACCTTGCCCTCACACATCTTACGCCATTTCTCCAAACTCTACCTACTTTCACATTCTACCTTCACATACTCCCAAAACACCGCCACCATGGAAGCAGCCAGAGCAGCAGTCAACAAGATCACCGGACAACGAGGCCACCACACCACGGTCGAAGAGTCGGTCAACCCTGCTGTCGTCCAAGAGACCATCAAGCCTCATCGCCATGAGGAAGCCACCCAGGCTGTTGACCGTGAAGTGCACCAACACCACTATCACACGACAGTCCAGCCCCTCCAACACCAGGAGAGATTGCCAGAGAAGCATACCCACAACATCCTACCTGCCGAGGAACGAGAGTTCCACCATGACAACAAGCAAGATACTGAGCAAAGACTCACAAGTGAGATGGCTCACTTCAAGGACCACAAAAGGGTCGAACAGACCCATCATACACAAGCCGCCGCTCCCACTGTGACTGGCGAGCATGTCCATCATCACGTCCACGAGACTGTTGTTCCTGTCGTCCAGAAAGAAACTATTCAACCAGAAGTCGTTCACACCACAATTCCCGTCCATGAGTGAGTTGAGCCATGCCATATGCGAATGCCCCTACTAATTATGACAGAACTCACCACGCAGCCGCCCAACACCATGGTCTGTCTGCTTTGCCCATGAAGACCCTTGACGAATTCAAGAATTCTGGTGGTGTTCTCTCTGGTGGTAAGCACGGCGCACACGAAGAGTATGATGGCCCACCGCGCAAGTACAACGAGAAGCTCTCTACTACTTTCGAGAAGCTCGGTCTCGAGGCTAAAGAGGCTATCTCTGGTCACCACAGTGGCACCACTGGCACCACTGGCACTACCGGCACCACTGGCACTACCGGCACTACCGGCACTGGTGTAGGCAACAATGTTGGTTCTGGAACTCACCATCGTCAAACAGACTCGGGTATCAGCGGTTTTGACAACAATATGGAGAGAAAGGAGGCTGGCCTTAACCGTGGCACTGACCAAAACCCAACTGGCACCACTGGTCTTGACCGTGACCGAACTGGCAACACTGGCCTCGGAAGCAGTGGACGTCATGATGCTGATAATACGACCGGCCAGAAAAAGCCAAGTGTGTTGCAGCGTCTGAATCCTCGCACTGATGCTGATGGCGATGGCAAGCGTGGTCTTGGTGACTAGATGGAACATTTAGCCCGCAAGGTGTTTTGAGGTATCCTCGCCGATTTTAGGCCAAGAAATATATCTGTCAATGCGTGTATACATACCCAGTTGGTTATGAATTATGAATATAATTTAAAAAGATATTCCTCCAAACCTATTCCTGTCTACAAAACATCTACAAAAACAATCATGTTTTAGCTCTATTACGCATGCTCACGCTGATCATGGTTTCAAGTTCATGTTACAGCGGCTCCCCGGAGCTTTTCACAGGTGCTGCTGACAAATTCAGCACGTACCACCGACGACCATCTACACATTATCTGAACGCTACTTCACGGTATTGTGTATACGCGGGTTCGGCAAATCTCGAAAGGCGTGTGGGGTCCGAGGCACGAAGTCCGAGAATTGGAGTACCGTGAGTATCCTTCAGGTAAAGGAAGCTGCTTTTTGGTTTAATATCAGGATCACCCGAACAGCCGTATAAAAGTGTTCGGCCTGACTGTACCTGTTGGAAGTTGATATACCAGAAACTGTCTCACGATCTGTTCACCCTTGGTCAGCCTCTTAACTCACCACAGTGATCAAGGATTTTACGAACCATGTCGGATGAAGTCATACTATATGACCTCCCTTCCAAGCAAGGCCATTGCTGGAGCTACAATCCCTGGAAGAGTACGTTACGCACCACGCTTCTCTGCTTAGTATGGCCACATCCAGAACAAGGGGCATCGAAATTCTGACGGGACTTTTGTGGTAGCGAGATTGGTTCTCAATTATAAGAGCATTCCATACAAGACTGAATGGACAGAATATCCTGACCTCAAGCCCAAGTTTGAGAAATTGTAAGTTTTCGCGCACTCTATCACTCACCGCATGGGCCTGGTCCGGCATCTTCTCAGCCCTTCCTCCTTTGCCAAAACAGTCACGACCTCTCGGCACACAATCTGGGCCCGGCCGGGTATGTGAGACTCACAGAGCTAATGATGCATTGCAAGCGGCATCCCTCCAAACGAAACAGGCGCAGCTTACTCCTCCCCGACAATCCGCCTGCCAGATGGATCTTACGTAATGGACTCACGTCGCATCGCCGACGCCCTCGAGCGCCTTCACCCCAATCCACCACTACACCTGGACTCACCGTACCAATCACGTATCGAAAGCCTCATAGGCCAGATCCTCACACCAATCCGGCCCGTCTTCGTTCCGCTCGTGCCGAAAGTCTTTCTCAACCCGGCTAGTCAGGCCTATTTCATACCCACCCGCGAGAAGGCCGTCGGTATGGGCCTGGAGGAGTTTGCCAAAGGAGCCGACGAGGGCATCCAGAAGGCTAGCCCTTTCATCCGGGAGTTGGGCGAAATGCTACGCGAGAACGAGGGGCCCTTTTTGCAGGGCAAGACGCCGTGCTATGCCGATATGATCGTGCTCGCGTGGCTGAGGATGATGGATAGATTGGGGGTGAGTGATAAGGTTTTTGGGCTTGAAGGGGGCCAGGAATTGAAGACGTTGTACGGCGAGGGAGTCAAACAGGGCTGGTTTGATAGGGATAGTTACTAGGTACTAGTTCCTAATCATGCATGGCAGAAGACTTTAATTGTACACGAGGAGTCATGTAAGACAATCCATTGGGGGAACGAATTCTGACACCCCGAGGACGGAATTTCACAACAGACCACTCTGGCGGCGGATCTTGATGTTCGCTAGATCTAATTTGAGCTGCCAGAGGCACATTCGCATTGCTCAATTCGTGAATGACTATGAATTACGAAGGATCCCATCGTGAGCCTTCTATGCGCCTGCACCAGGTAGTTGAATGACGACCTTGCCAAAATTCTTCTGCTTCCACTGGTACTCATAGGCATCAATGGCATTTTCGAAATCAAACCGTTTCTGGTCCACAACCGGATGGATGTTGTTGGCCTCGATAGCACGGTTCATGGCTTTCAGTTGCGCCTTGGACCCAATCAGAATACCGCGAATAATGCAGCCTGCTGACAGTGCGGCCAATGTGCTGGGCTCCTCTTCTGATTTGGGACCACCAAGGAATCCAATGACGGCAATAATGCCCTCGAGTTTGATTGCTGGAATGATGTTAGTCGGCAGTCTATTGTTCACGTTACGAAGAGATGCGTGAGATGTGCTTACCTTTCAGCGACTGCGCCATTGTGCCCGGACCGCCAACTTCGATGACAAAGTCCACGCCAGCCTTACCCGGCGACAACCTCTTGGCTGTCTCGCCCCAGTTCGGATCCTCCTTGTAGTTGAGGACGATGTCAGCGCCCATTTTCTCGAGATATTTGGCCTTTTCGGCCGAAGAAGTCGTCGCAATAACGGTGGCCCCGGCTGCTTTTGCGAATTGAATAGCGGCCAGAGAGACGCCTCCGGTACCTTGAGTCAAGACAACCTGGCCTGGTTGGAGTGCTTTCGATTCGAGGCCGTACAAAGCGTTCCATGCCGTCACCGGAGCACATGTCAATGTGCCTGCTTCAGTTGGCGTAAGATTCGACGGCGCTCGCACGAGGCCAGATTCCGGAAACACTGCATATTGACGCAGTGTACCGTCGCAACCGCCGCCTAGAGTGGTGGCTAACATGTCGGCGGTAATGGGCCCGGCTTGATGGGCTTGGGTAAATTGCGTGACGACTTTGTCGCCTTCTTCGAATTGGGTTACTCTTGAGCCCTTGGCGACAACGCGTCCGGCCCCATCAGAGCAGGCGACTGACGGGATATTGAGTGGCAGAGGGTACATTCCCTGGAAAGAATCAGTCTCATCACGGGAGCTAGAAGGAACATATAGCAACCAACCTGAGGAATGGTCAGATCTCGGTAGTTCAACGACACCGCTTGGATCTGGACGAGACAGTCATGATCACCGAGCTCGGGAATCGGCCTGTTCTTCTCGAGTTTCAGGTTACCCCAGCCTTTTGAGCCATCGGTGCCCTTGATAACCCAGGCGTCGGTTGTCTTAGGCAGGGACATGTCAAATCGTGTGCTGGTCTGATAGGAGAACTGAAGCGAGGCAACGGAACTTGAGAATCAAGGAGATCACTCGAATCTGCAACGAGCAATATACTAGAGGTCTGTGAGGCCCCGGATTTCACGAGCCGGACTTACTATTTATTTAATTGATGCGGCGGGGTATTGGCCATGAAATCAAAATTTTGCATAAAAGCTGATTTGAAATCCGGCCAGAGTCTGTTCTGATGTAATCCAGAGGACCCATATCCTGGGTTGCAATAATAAAGTGCCTGATCAGGTTAAGGAAAATTCCATCTGCCGAAGGCCATCTTCATCCTGAGGGACGATTCATGTTCTGTGGTTGACGTGCAACTCTTGACGCAATGAAACGGACCCACCAAACCCAGTAAGCGGCCTTGTTCGGAGCCATTTCGGTGGGAAAATCAAACTGGAACCAAAAAGCCCAGACCGATAGCTGCAATACTTACTCGTAGCGAGTGGACATGACCAGGACATTGACACGCCGCTGGCTTAGAAATAGCGTGGAATGATATTGACGGTCCATCAAGAAAGGGTAGTGGTGCCGCAGGAGGGGAGGGGGAGGGCCTGATGGACAACATGATGTACGGTCAACCATGAGGACCCCTGTAGCATTTTTTCTGGTCGATCATTGAGGCTTCTGGCAACATCCGCGCCTTCCCTATCTGGGCGAGAGGCACGCACTTTGCCAAGCCAGAATTTTCCCTGCACAACGCACTAAAGTCAAGGTCGCCAACACCTCAGCACCATCTTGTAAAGTCGAGACATTCAGCGATTGGGATAGAGTCGACCAAATCCTCCAGTCGCCATCATGTCTCAACCAGCCCTCAACAAGATCGCCCACAACAGCCCTTCGAGGCAACACCCATCCGAGCTGGAGACCAGCATCGCGACTGCCCTCTATGAACTCGAGACCAACATCCCAGACCTCAAGTCTGCCCTGAGACCGCTTCAATTCGTCTCTGCTCGCGAGGTACGCCCCTGGCAAATAAACAGAAAAAGAATTACGTGCCGAAAAGGCGGAGACGAGGAAGATTGAATGATCCAAAAACTAACAAATTCGAATTTACAGCTCGAAGTCGGCCACGGCAAGCGTGCGGTCGTTGTCTTCGTCCCCGTCCCTCTCCTCGGCGGCTTCCACAAGATTCAGCAACGTCTGACCCGTGAGCTCGAGAAGAAGTTCTCCGACCGCCACGTTCTGTTCATCGCTTCGCGTCGCATCCTCCCCCGCCCCAAGCGATCCAACCGATCTCGCACCTCGCAGACTCAGAAGCGTCCTCGCAGCAGAACTTTGACCGCGGTCCACGAGTCCATTCTCGCCGACGTCGTTTACCCAGTCGAGATTGTCGGAAAGAGACTCCGAACAAAGGAGGACGGAAGCAAGGTCTTGAAGGTCGTTCTCGATGAGAAGGAGCGCGGCGGTGTGGACTACAGACTCGATACTTACTCTGAGGTGTACCGAAAATTGACCGGCCGTGTTTGTGGCTTTGAGTTCCCAATGAGCGCTGCTACGGATTACTAGATGGATCAAAAACGTCGTGGCTTGAACAGGGGTGTTCAGAACTAAGGTGCACGAGGGGCATGATGGCGTCCATTTCTGAATGGGGATGAGGACATCGCTTTGCATCAAAAGGAAAAGTTCCGACATTGCAAGCATGCAGAGGTTGCATTGTGTCTAGGTTGAACGTCAGTGCAGATACCAAGCAATGCAAAATTCAACAGTTTCACATCACGCATTCTCGTTTCCCATTTCTGAGCTTTACAAGCAGGGGCGAAGCTCTGGCAGGCTCTATGTTTCTTTTTGAGAAATCTCAGCCGGCCTTGCTATCGACTGAAGTCTCCACCGCCGAGTATGTCCTTGATGTTGACTTTCCCGCTTCCTCTCTCCAGGGGCTCTGGTTGCCCTGCTCCAGCCTTCCACCCAATCATGTAAATGACCCTGAATGTGGCCGGTATTCTATCCTTCTCATCCTCCCGACAATGCAATTCTCTGTATATGGCCTCATTCGCCAACAGAACGTCCCGGCTCATAGGTCCGCCCATAGACTTGAGGATCGCATTCCCTTCGCCCATGGCTTGTATGTCCGTCATCAGAGAGAATGTATCCGGGTATTCCACCACAATATCATCCACGTCGACGGTCAGGAGCCTGAAGCCGGCTCGATTGAGTAGATTCCCTACATCTCGCACATCTGCCAGGGGTGATATATGTGGAGACACACCACCTCTCCGCTCAAGATCAGCTAGTTGCAATGATGAACGTAGTTCGAAGAGTGTATCTCCCCCGAACATGGCAGCCAAGAAAGGAGCGTCAGGTTTGAGAATGTTGTTTATACTCGATAGGACGGAGGGGAGGTCGTTTATCCAGTGCAACGAGAGCGATGATATTACCGCGTCGAAGCTGTCCGCATCATAAGGTAGTGTCTCGAGAGTAGGCAATATGGTTTGTGTGATAGGGACCTCTGGGGCAGGAAGTGCATCGTCGCGGTGCAGGGTCGTCGGAGAGGTTTCTACGCACACGAGATGTTGCACACGTTCAGACAGTGGGATTTTGGCTTCATCCTTGCCCTCCGGAATCTCAGGTGCAATGAGTGGTGGTTTCGACAGTGCGCGGGCGATGTTGCAGCTGTTCGCGCCGAGGTCAAGGACTCGTGGGAATTGCCTGTTGATGTCAAGCAGACGGTCGACGAGGCGCTGAGCGACCTCATCCTTCAGATAGTCCGTTTTGCGGCTGTGTTCGTGATTTGAAGCCGCTCGTTCTTTCTGGAGGTATTTGACGTTTTCGTTGAAGATTTGGAGAGTGGGCGCGCCGGGGGATTGAATGGCGTATGGGCGGCGAAGAGCTGGACGCCTTTTAAGAGCTGAAGTGGGAAGCCAAGGCCGTAGATTCGGTGGCTTCATGGCGAGCAAGCGTGCAATGGGCTCAGACAAGTTAATGTCTGGCCGTGGAGAGCAGAGGTAGAAGATGAATCAGTTTCGAGCCGCGTTCATGATGATGTCAATCATTGGCGGGTCTCGGAAATTTTAGAGACGGAAGGTCTGCCGACCACGTTCTCGTTCTATGCCTTCAACGTATTGGTCCTATGCATAGGTATGGAACAAACTCTGCACGAGTGCTTGAACAAAACTCGTTGTTGAGAAGCATGAGCGAACGGAGAGAGTGCCACAAATTCTCATGCATCGATCACAGAAGGAAAGTCAGTCAACTGCACCAGCCGTTCGGCCGCAATCATGGCAGTCGCGTTTCCATACACCTTCATCTCTTGCCCCTGTTCTGATGCATCGAGGAGAGCATTGACGTCGAAGAGGTCATCGAGGGATGTAGAGTTCGATCGGGATTTACAGGATGATGAAGATTCGTTTGATCCTCGGCATCCTCGATCGGCTTTTTCGCTCTTTCCCCCTGAGCATCTGCTTTACTGCGAAGAATGCCACGATATCAAATGTCCAAGATGTGTGTCAGAAGAAGTCAACGCCATCTATTGTCCACACTGTTTGTGTAAGTTGCACCAGGAACCTATAGCCGTCTATCACGAGCTTTGAGCGTTCGATGCTTTCGACCCCCGAGTACGGTCTTCAGTGCTAACGACGCAAATAGTCGAAAGTCCAAAGGTCGTGGCCAGAAGTGAGGGCGGCAATTGTTGTCCACGAAACTGTTACACTTGTCCTATCTGTAGATCGCAGATGATCACTACTTCAGTTGGGGATTCGAAGGATGGGCCGTTCATTCTCAACTGCAATCACTGCATGTGGAATACACTCGACATAGGCATCAAGTTCGACAAAGCCACTGGTATTCGTGGCCAGATGGACGAGCTGGCAAATGGCGGCAAGCCCAAACTTTCCAGGCAATCATCGCTTTCTCGGCCGCCCTTTTCTCCTGGCGAACAGATTGAGACTCCTCAAGTTTCAAACAAAACCGTGCCAAAACCCCCTACCAATGCAACTTCCAGGTTCGATGCTCTGAAGGCGTTCTACAAGGAACAAATCACCGAGTCTTCCGCCACAGATGCTAGCTTTCCGACCTCAGCCCTCGACATGGCATACTCATCACCGTCATCCCTCCAACGAATAATGAACATCTACACCAACCGAGAAAACTCGATGAAACGAGCAAAGGAGAAATTCACAATAATGCGCGAAGCTAGAACACCCAGTGAGGGTTTCAGAACAGCAAACACCCCTGAATCTTTCGGCTACAATGAAGCGATCACGGCTTCTCAGCGAGCCTTCCAATATCCTTCCTTCATAGGCAACGCAAACGCCATGAAGGTCTCCGACCTCCGCCCAATGCCAACACTAATGCGCACAAAGAGGTCCAAACGCTGTGCGGCATGCAAGCACATCCTCACACGTCCGGAACTCAAGATAAGCTCTGCGCGTTACCGCATCAAACTCATCGCACTCAACTACATCCCTTACGTGACCGTTGTACCACTATCTGTATCTAGTGGTCTTCCGCATCCGGGCCCCGATGGTGCTGACATCGTCCTCCCAGCCAGCAAGCCCGTGCAATTTATAATGACGCTGCGCAACCCACTGTTCGAGGATGTCAACGTCAGCTTGGGCAGTCCCAGCGTGACGCCGGGTAAGCATGGCCATCGAGTCACGATACTGTGTCCCCAATTCCAGATAGGCAAGAACAGTGATGCGTGGGACGACGCGCTGAACAATCCGCCGAATCGGGGCATGGTGAACTCAGGCGGAGGTGAGCAGATCGCCGGCAAATTGTACGACCAAGGCAGGAACTGGGTCAGTATCGTGCTGGAGATCGTGCCGGCGAGTATCTTTAGGAAGCAAGGCGAGGAGTTGGACGAGGACGAGGATGTTATCGAAATACCAATTAGAGTGAGGCTGGAATGGACAGTCACGGATGAGGACGCGGCTATTGAAAGACGAAAGAGGGAGAAAGTTCTCGATGAGGGGGAGGATGTCGATGATGGGAAGAGGGAGTTGAGTTATTGGATGGTCATTGGGATTGGGAGGGTTGATTGTTGAACAAGTCTTTTGCTAGCCGGATGGAGTTGAGGCACATATCAGGCGTGACCTTTTCGATACCCCAGGATGCATTTTTATTGTTGGAAGTCATACAATATCATCCGCAGGCCGCTTGAGTTGGCTGGTCTATCCTGCCTGGCAGACTTGGGAAGAAGGTCTTCCTCGGACATCGATCCACCTTTTCGTATTCTGATCTTGAGCGTTTCTGTAGAAAGCAAAAAACATTGCCACTTTCCAGCTTCTCATACCGTCCTTCGATCAGACATGACTCTGACGATCCCTCCGACGCCTACAACCTCCGTCAACTTCTCATGCCAGCTGAGGAGCACGCTCATGACCTGCCCGCCACCACCTTCTCCGAAGTTTCTCGCCTGTATTTGAGTGAACCCGGACCCTGTCGCCTGGGGACTCATGCCTTTGCCACCACTCCCGCCCGCTCCACTCGCCATGCCTTTGTAAATGTATTTCATCAGTGTATCGCCCAGGGCCGTTCCGCCAGGTTGTTTGAGCATTTCGTTCAATATCCTGCTTACGTCGCTCTGCCGGATGCCTTGCAGTACTTCCAGGACGGTGCTAAGGTGTACCTGCTTTGAGGATTCGTCGCCGGCGAGAGGGGCGGTCTCGAGCGCAGATTGTAGGGCTCCTAGACTGTCGCCTGCGCGGAGAAGTTGACGGACTTGTTGGCCTATCTGGGCTGACTCGGCGGATGTGGAGGGCGCAGGAAGGTTGGCGGGGAGAAGTGTGGTCATGGGAAAGTTCAGCGCCGACTCCGGGTCGTATGCGTCGACGTTTATCGTCCGCCAGTTTATGTTCGCCATGGTGAGGGACTTTCTGGACTCCTGCAGGGCGTGGGTTGGGTTGGCTATTTCAGATTCGGCTGGGCGCAGGAAGCCGCTGGTGCGGCAAGAGCAGACACTTCGTATTCGGAAAAAAGGTACGATCGCAGGTCTGCTTCTAGGCGCAATCAGTGTTGTCGGGGCCTGTAGCAAGGGGTGGTAGTGCAGGCGGTTCGTCGATGTGGACGGGCAAGGTGAGTGCGGGACAATGTATGGAGTACGTACTCGTAGTCGCAGATGCTCATTGAGGTTATGTAAGCGAGCGCCAAGCATCAGCCTTGTCAGTTACAGGTGCAGCCTTGCATTGAATTCTCCTATTTGTTTCACCACATGGTAGAGACTAACTAGGACACCTAGTATCCCTACCAACGCCTTGGAGGTCGTCGCACAATTGGCAGGGTCTACATTCGATCTCACAGAGACCTTGGAGACTTCATTCCCCAAAGGTGAACAACAGTGAGACTATCCTGAATATGGTCATGGCAAGGACATACTAACAAGCTCGGCTACCTGTAACCCATGCTGCGGGTCGGAATGTGCCGTTTGCTCTAACTGAAGCAAACTTCTCAACCTTACCACAAGGACAGAAGCCCAGACCATAGAGTACTGACAGTAGGCTTTCACCCATTCTCAAACCTGTGCTGCGATACCAGCCTACAGAGCAGTCACCGCGAAACCTGGTCTCTTGGATTCCACTGGGTTCAAACCCCATGCTTGACTGCTGGCATCGTGCACGGTCGTCCTTCGCAGGTCTCTCCTGTACTTCCCAGCAAAGGAGCCGCCTTCAGCGCGGTGCATCACACATCTGCACAAGCATATCAGCCATTGTGGCACCTCATGGGCACCGCCGAAAATACTCACGTATTGTCCCAGATGACCATGTCACCAGGGTCATTCCAAGGAATGCTCAAGGTGTATTTGTCCTGGGTGGCATGTGCCATGAGCTTCTCCATCAGCTCCGTCGATTTCTCCGGCGGCACATCAACCACATGATCCATATGAGCTGCAATGTAAAGATTCATCCTCCCCGAAGGCTCGTGCTTCTGCACGATGCGATGCTTGTGCATGGGATAAGCATTGACGTCGACATCTTTGAAAAACTCGGGCGCGGCCTTTTTGCGAGATGAGTATAGGGAATGCGCACCGATATAGTCGTGCTCCAAAAGCTCCGCTTTGAGCTCTGGATCCAGTTCATCAAATGCCGTTCGGGTGTCCGCGAAGCCGGTATTTCCTCCAGTATTGGGTGGCGGCAGCTCGTGAGCTTTCAGGATGGAGTATGATGCCCTGCGGGGGTTGAAAGATGAGTCGACGTGGAAAAGAGCATTACCTTTGTTGTATTGAGCTCGTGGGCTGTCAGGCGATAAGACAGTGCCGGTGTCCGGGTCGATGTTTCCGGCGTCGAAGAGTTCATAATACTCGTATCGTGGCTTTCGGCCGTTCGTCATGTACGGTCTGATATCGTCCAGATCGCCGAAGCGGCGAGAAATTTCGACATGCCCTTTATCGTCCAGGCCAGTCCTGCGGAAGACTATAACTCCGTACTATCATCATGATCAACGTCCAAGTTGTGGGCGCATGTCAGGACAGATCTGCTTACCTTCGCTGACGCCGCGAGAATCTCGTTGAATACATCATCTGGAATCGGCTTCGAAAAGTCGACACCTTCGATCTCGGCGGCAAAGGTAGGGTGAAGCTCCTTGATCTTCAGAGTCTTGAAGTCGGTCTCGGGGTCGATGAGAAGTCCTGGCATCTTGCTAAGTCAAAGAGATATTCTATTTGGGTTGAAGATATCCTGCCAGCAACAGACTTGCGAGGATGTTGCTCGATATGCCCTCCCTGGGACGACCATGAGACCTTATAATTCACAGATCTCGAAGTAGCGACCAGTAAGACAGGCTATCCGGCAATTTTGTGCCGTCTCAAAATCATCTGCCGAAGCCCTCATGGCCCCATCTTTCCCAAACTCCTCATAAGGGCTGGTAGTCGAAGCATTTGCCCTCCCTGGGGTCTCTCCACAGAGTGGAGAAATGCGAGGGGAGACAAGGAGCCGCCTATAGCCTATGCCATACGAAGTACCATCCTTTGACTTCATGATGCCTCCAAAGCTTCAGCCTCGTGCGGAGTCGGAAGTTGCCCGGAGAGCCTGGGTTACTGGCCTTGCCGGGTGCCGAAGTGAGGAGAGTCGGCCCTGTGAATAAAATAGCGACCGCATCTTCGGATGTTGCTCTTGCAGTAAGGAATTGAGTTTCTTTTGCAGAAGAGGGAAGATCATCTTCAACATGACGATCGCTATCGTGACAGGAGCCTCGAGAGGTATTGGCCGTGCAATTGCGTTGCAACTGGCTGAGGATGGAATGGATGTTGGCGCAAGTATATCAGAGTCACATAGACTAGGGAGTGCTAACGTCTGTCTTGTCTAGCTCAATGACATTCAGGCGCAGTCAGCAGATTTGGAGAATGTGCGAAAGGAGGTCGAAAAGAAAGGTATCTTCTTGCTAAATTGAGCGAAGAATTCTTTCGGGATGGGGACGCTCATGACGTGCTAGGGCGAAGGGCGACATGTGTTATAGCAGATGTCACTCAAGAAAGTGAAGTGCAAGAGATGGTGGCAGCGGTTGTCAAGGAATTTGGCGAGCTAAATGTAAGTCATGTCCTTGGATGAGCGTTGGAGGAAGACTCACAGCAAGCAGGTTATGGTGGCCAATGCAGGAATCCTAGTGGCCAAATCTCTGTTTGAGGTCAGCGTTGACGAGTGGGATAAAGTGATGGCGGTATGTACAAGGTTCCTTCACCATGGACCCTTTGTTCTGAATTCCTGCAAAGGTCAATGTCCGAGGCGTCATGCTTTGCTATCGTGAAGCCGGTAAGTTACACGGCGCGTGGATCCTGCGAGTACTCAACTGATGCGAGGCAGCGAAGCAAATGATCAAGCAAGGTAAAGGAGGCAAGATTGTTGGTGCCTGTTCAACAGCGGGTCATCGGCCGGTGCGTGCGTGCAGATACCCGCGAGTGACAGTACCTAACGAACATTATGCAGTCCGGGGGAGGCGTCATTGCGTATGGAACGAGCAAGTGGGCTGTACGTGGTCTCACCCAAGCCACTGCGATGGAGTTAGGGCAGCACAACATCAACGTAAGTCAACTCCTTTAGCTGGATAACGGTGCTGAAGTATCTGCAGGTCAACGGTGAGCCAAGTCCATTGTAGAAGGCTTGCGATGTGAACATGTGAATTGACGAAATACCCTGCAGCATATTGTCCAGGACCTGTTCCTACAGACGTGAGCAAGACTCCCTGGCCGTGACATTGATCCTGACATGCTGGCAGATGTGGGACAAGATCGCGCAGAGTGTCTCTGAGCATACTGGAGTAACACCTGAGGAAGCATTCAATAACTCGGTGAATACCCGAACTGCCCTGAAACGACATTCGGTACGCTTATATTGCCTTGCTCCAAGTTTTCGGGGGGTTCTCACATGTTCAGGAACCCGAGGATATCGCAAATCTTGTCAGCTTCCTTGTGAGTCCGAAAGCGAGAAACATTACGGGCCAGTCTGTGCTCACAGATGGAGGTATGATTCTTCCTAGCCAAGATTTGGGTACTGCCATGCTAAGTCATCTTCGAAAGGTATCGCATTTGCCTAAAGCGAGACAGCAAGATCGTTTGAAGACATATCATTCGTTTCGAGATTCAAAGCATCACCAGCTGGGCGTGCATAGTCAAATCGCCGTATCGGCATTCTCGTTGTCAGAAAGCCTGGTCCAGCGTGCAATGTAATCATCAAAATTGGAGGGATGTCCTACTACTTCCGACGCATCTATACGTGGCGTGCTGAGATCCGGTTGACGCGTCTGTGTCGTCCTTGTATGGCGGCGATCTGCTGGTGCCGTCAGCGGAAGAAACTGGTTCGCTGATGCAGCCCCAATGCCATTGATTAATTGCGAAGCTGTGACGCTGTCGGTTGTTTTCAGGAATGACACTTCATATCGGCTCGAGCACATCGACAGGTCAATGCTGTCCAGTCCCCCAGCCTCAGCATACAAGGAATCGTGTTCGATGCTTTCAGTACCGATTATGTTGGAAGAATCGACTGGCTCCCCATCGTCGACGTGGCTGAGGTAGTGACCACTTGTCCATGGATCTTCTGCGACAAGTCAGCGAATCTCCGATCTAGGCCGATCTCCCAGTGAAACGAACCTTTGTCTTGCATGAAATCTGCGAGAGACGTCTTCTGTTGCTTATTGAGAGCTGTCAATCGTCAGCACAGCAGATTTTGAACCCCGGGGGCTTCCCGGCAGGAGAATGCTGCTGAGGAGACGGCAAATGATCGTACCCATGACCACAGACTCTTCTCTTGGCTCGAATGTACTGTCTACCGCTCGTGTTTGGTCCTTCATAGATTGACCAGGCTCGATAACGGGGGGCAGTCCTTGCTCGTGACCAATAAACCAGTCGCCGGGATCTAGCCCAATATCTCCACCTACACCAATGGCACCGTCGAAATCGATGGTGTCGTGGTCCGTCGTGTTCAGGAAACTGTCAAAGTCAAAGTGGTCCAGCACGTCGCTGTTCTCTAAAGTGCTGGAGTTGAGATCGAATTTCTCTGCTTTTGGTTCGGCTTTGTTTTTGCTCTCAATAAAGGGCGTAGCATGTCCCTCAGTCTCGGAATGACTGGGAGGGTGTCCCAGGGCCGAGGGATCGTGAGCAGGACCTGCGCGATTTCGGTCGATAGCGTTGTCTTGTTCTTGTCTCGTCATCATCAGCCTCTCCTTGTTCTGCTTCTCAAGCGCCCACAACTGCATTTGGTAGTCTTGGAGCACATGGTTCCCGCTCTGACCAGCTCCAAGATGAGAATGCTGCCTCTGAGAGACTAAGGAATTCGCTTGATCTGGCTTTTGAGCACTGTTCCCAATCCTTTTGTTGGGCATAACCACACGGCTGTCCGTCCCCAGATTGGCAGTCTCTCTTTCTAGCCTAGACACCCAATAGCGAATCTGGTACCAGCAAAGTCAGCCTATGCTCAAGTGTGCTATGTTGACTGCGGGATTCTCCACTCAGCCTAAGACAAAGCATCATGCATGACACGTACCACTTCTGGGTATTCAGAGATTGCATCTAACAGCGCTTGGTCGCCATATACTTGTCGGAAAGGCGCCCACTGTTCCCAGTGCGCTGCCAGGATTCCATTCTGTAGCTTGTCGCGAAACTCATGACTTATTTGACGATTGAAAGCGTCCACTTCCGCAAGCAGACTCCGGACCGCCACCCCATGGTGCTGAACCTCTTCCATGCGGTATTTCAATCCTGCAGGCAAAGAGGACGTTTTGGAAAATGGAGGCATCGTTTGGCTGGTCGTCATCGCCGGTTCGTGGTTCGGAAGGGCGATTGTATTCACCGTAAAGATGGAAGCGGATTCCCACTCTCTCGATCCACCCTCACTTGGACGGTCCATCGGAGCCTCTGCCTTCGTCTCCTCCTGTGATGAAGGAGCAGAAATCCAAGTGATGTGTTTTTGAGCTTGTTGATACCTCTTCTCGGAAGCATTCTTCTCTTCAATCAAGGTCTCGACCAGCGATCTGTGATCTTTGAGGACGTCGATATCTCGATGACTACACCAAAGGCATGATTGGTCGGTGCTTCTCGAATCATATGCAATGGTCACTCACCTTCGTACTTGTGCTGCGAATATGAGCACGTTGAGCATAACCAGCAATGAGCTTTTCAGTCTTTCCAAATTCGAGCGCAGCACTTCGATCTGTGCCTCCAAGAACGGAAACTTCAGTCTTTGCTTCCATCCTGCCACTACAGAGTTGGAGCTGGAAAATCGACCATCAAGCGAAGATTCGAGATCTTTGAATACGCTCATGCAACTGTCAACCAAGTTTCTGGTGGTGGCCAACGCTTCATTCGAGCACAACTCAGCGTTCTCGTCTTTGGAGAGCTCGCTGCCAAGCTGTTGCAGAACGGCACCAGTTGCTGCGATGTCTTGAGAGATGCTGTCAATAGACTTGTCCGCGCTTTTGATTTTTCGTGAGAACACGAATAGCTTGACCGAGAGGCGAGCGCCGAGCTCGGCAATCTGGATTACACTGGCGGCAATCCCAA